>NC_136880.1:15255162-16455162 GCF_949152265.1 Phoxinus phoxinus | reverse complement strand
TATCAAGGGCCCGGCCCGACCCGGCCCGAGGATAGTGGCGGGAAATATCGGGCCGGGTCGTGTCAAGTTCGGGCTCGGGCTCGGGGAGAGAATCTAAGCTCTAATTTGTACTACTGTAGAAGTTTGGTACCGTTATTAGTGGGGTAATTTACAAGATACAACATTCGGATCCATTAGCGCCGGCACTAAGCCATTCGGCTGATATCTCTGAATAAGCTCTAACTTATAATGTTCGACCAAGGGAAAAAAGCTTCTGGGGGGGTGTTTGGCTCGAAGTCCTGGTGCAAAGGACCCAAGGTTGATTTTACTCCTAACCATCCCTTTAATGAATTAATGCCTGTGAAAATCTTGATCGGAGCATCCCTATAAATACCGCTACATGATAAAAAAATCAGCCAATACTGCATCCTGTGATCGTGATTGGCCCCAAAAATCCTCTTTGGAGCACCCTTAGAAAACAAATATGTCCATACCATGAAAGTCAAAGGGTTCCAATGTTGTTTCGGACCCCACTGACTTTCATTTTATGGTTTAAAAGCATTTCTTCAAAATGTCTGTGTTCTGCAGAAGAAAGAATGACATGAGGTTGAGTAAATTACAACAGAATTTTTATGCTTGGGTGAACTTTCACTTTAAATCCTTTTTAAGCAAGATGAAATTTGAGACTTCAGTCGTTCAGTTGTTTACAGGTTTTAGCTTTTCCTTCAAGAACAGACACGTTAAAGAATGCGACCCAACAACCCAACAATAGCGAGTGTCCTCCGTGATAAATCTGCCACATGTCAACACCTCATCTCACGATACAATACTAGTTTTGCTAAGAAGACTTGGAGGAGGGGTTTCTGTAAATGTGTTGTGCAGTTCATGCGTTCAGTGTTTATAGGGAGAGGCTTTTTGCACTTGTGTGACTATAAAGTGACTCCATTCTTCAGCTCCTGGTCTCCTTGTCTCAAACTGTCTCAACACACGTTATCTTGAAAGTGGAGTCTAGCTTATCCTAAATCTAGAAACAACTTTGACCTGAGGCTAGTTGAGTTGTTTGGCCTCTCTGTTATATAAGCTTATTAAAGAACTGAATTGCCACTCACACAACAAGCCTTTCTACCACTGACATTGCACCATATGTGCCTAACTAGTGCAGTGGTTCTCAACTGGTTTTGGTTCAGGACCCAGAGTTGACCTTGAACATCATGTGGTGACCCAGCACAGCACCCAGCGTCTTTAAAATCCACATTGAAAAGTATTAAAATATAATAATTATGAATAATAATATATGTTGATCACATTTTGAATCACAATTTTAATTAGCCCCCCCATCAAATCATGAAGCCATGGTCTAAGCTGTATTTTATTTCACTTTTTGTTCACAGGTTTTAAGATATATATATATATATTTTTTTTTCAATTCTGCCAAATTTCTTTAGCTTCTACCAAACAACAGATGAGTTTGCACTAAAGTACCATACAGTTTGATTTGAAACATGATCTTTTACTTTGCTTTGCACAATTGTTTAACATTGTTTTACCCTGTAGTTTGCTACCTTAAAGAGATAGTTCACCCAAAAATGTAAATCATTTTTTGAAAGTCTGAAAGTCATTTACTCACCCTCAAGTATGAATTTCTTTCTTCATAAAAGAAGATATTTTGAAGAATAACCAAACAGTTGATGGGCCCCATAGTATTTTATTTGCATACTATGGAAGTCAATGGGGTACATCAACTGTCTGGTTACTGACATTCTCAAAATACTTTATTTTGTGTTCAGATGGTGAGTATTACAGAATTAATTTTTTTAAACAGAAAATTTCATTTTAATTTTCCTTAAAAAGGAAATTTAAATTCTTAGGCTATGTTTACACGGAAACGATCTGAAGAGAAAATACAAAAGTGGCGTTGCGTTATCACTTTTTATTCTGCGTTTAGACGAGCGTTATGGGGGGAAAATCTGCGTGCATATGGTGACGCAAAAGTGTGTGAAATTCGATGTAGTGTGCTTCAGGCGGCTAGGTGGCAACGTGAAGCACTGAAAGTGAAAGAGACGCTGACAGTTTTTCATGTTTAATACGGTAAAGCTGCTGCCTTAACCCTCGGTGCTCTTCGCGTGTCGCTTTTTTTTATCAATTAAATTAATGCTATATTAGTTTGATAATGTTTTGTTATTTTCCTGTACTGGCGCATACCTGTGACGTAAACGCGTACGCGACGCCTTCACTGTCTAGCAGACTTTTGCGTTTTTACCGTTTTTACCCTTTAGACTGGAACGAGATGGTGAAGCGTTTTTAAGATTTCCACTCTGGAGGGTGGTTTCACTTGTGTTTTTAAGCCCCAAAAACGCCGTCGCCGTGTAGACGAAAGGCACATCCGATAAAATATTTTTACGTTTTGACCCGCGAGCGTTCTCGTGTAAACAGGGCCTTAGTCATTTTCTCACCCTCAATAGATCTTCTTTTATTTCCCAAATGATGACAGAATTTTTTTTGGTGAACTAGTCTAGCGACCCATTTTTAAGTCCCCACCACCACAGTTGAAGAAAATGACCAAATTAATTGTATAGTGATAGAAATATCGAGGATGAAGTAATGAAAGAATTAAGGAGGAGATAGAGAAAGGATTCAAGGATGACTGTTGATTCATTGTTTTGTATATATTTATTTCTGTCATATTTGTCTTATCTAATGTTTTGAATGCTAATTTATTTTTAAATGAGTGGGAATTCCCATCACCCTTTCCAGCTAATCAAGTGATGTCTTAGGAAGTCTCTTTTGAAATGACTGGATCTGTCTTCTGTTGCACAATAACTTAATTATTACTTCTGCGGTAATGCAATTATTCACAATTTTACAGTCTGATGCATCTATTAGTGGAAACTGCCGAGATGTTGGTCTCATTGGGGATATCTTGTGGTGCAAAACAGGGGTTGTTGATACAAATGTGGTCATTAATCATTGACGCCTCACAGTTTTATCTGTTTTGATTGCTGCCTTTTTCAGAATCAGAGCTCATAATGGTGTCTCTGCAGCAATATAGACCAGAATGTGTAAATGTAGCAGTCATTTTTTCCCAGATGAGTGTGTGAGAAAGAGTAATTTCTCGTAGCACTTTATCTTGGCCCACCGCAGAGTCTTTCCATTGCCACTCAGAGCACTTAAACCAAGCCCACCTACACTGAATTCTGATTGGTTCAATAGCTGCGAAAGACGCCATGCCTCAGATTGGCTCTGGCTCTTTGTATTTAATAAAGATTTTGGAAATGGCTTGGCCAGAGCCTAGACCTGAATTCAAGTGAAAACCTGTGGTTTGACCTGCAAATTGCAGTCTACGGACACACTCCATCTAATTTGTGTAATTGGGACAAATTTGCATTGCAAAATGCGCAAAAATTCCACAAATGTGAAATAAACAAGAAGGCTCAAGACTGTGATTGTTGTTAAAGCGCAGTGTATAAAGCTTTCTATGCTCACCAAGACTGCATGGATTTGATAAAAAAAAAAGAAATACAGTAATATTGTGAAATATTATTACAAATAAAATAACTGTTTTTGAAATTTTAATGTTTTTAAAATATATAAATAGGCTACAGGTCCTTCTAAAAAAAATAGCATATTGTAATAAAGTACATTATTGTCCATAATGTAATGATACAAATTAAACTTTCATATATTTTAGATTCATTGCACACCAACTGAAATATTTCAGGTCTTTTATTCTTTTAATACTGATGATTTTGACATACAGCTCATGAAAACCCAAAATTCCTATCTCCAAAAAATAGCATATTTCTTCAGACCAAAAAAAGAAAAGAGTTTTTCATACAAAAAAAAGTCAACCTTCAAATAATTATGTTCAGTTATGCACTCAATACTTGGCTGAGAATCCTTTTGCAGAAATGACTGCTTCAATGCGGCGTGGCATGGAGGCAATCAGCCTGTGGCACTGCTGAGGTGTTATGGAGGCCCAGGATGCTTCGATAGCGGCCTTAAGCTCATCCAGAGTGTTGGGTCTTGCGTCTCTCAACTTTCTCTTCATAATATCCCACAGATTCTCTATGGGGTTCAGGTCAGGAGAGTTGGCAGGCCAATTGAGCAAAGTAATACCATGGTCAGTAAACCATTTACCAGTGGTTTTGGCACTGTGAGCAGGTGCCAGGTCGTGCTGAAAAATGAAATCTTCATCTCCATAAAGCTTTTCAGCAGATGGAAGCATGAAGTGCTCCAAAATCTCCTGATAGCTAGCTGCATTGACCCTGCCCTTGATAAAATACAGTGGACCAACAGCAGCAGCTGACATGGCACCCCAGACCATCACTGACTGTGGGTACTTGACACTGGACTTCAGGCATTTTGGCATTTCCTTCTCCCCAGTCTTCCTCCAGACTCGGGCACCTTGATTTCCGAATGACATGCAAAATTTGCTTTCATCCGAAAAAAGTACTTTGGACCACTGAGCAACAGTCCAGTGCTGTTTCTCTTCGCTGTTTCTGGATCAAAAGTGGCTTGACCTGGGGAATGCAGCACCTGTAGCCCATTTCCTGCACACGCCTGTGCACGGTGTTTCTACTCCAGACTCAGTCCACTGCTTCCGCAGGTCCCCCAAGGTCTGGAATCGGTCCTTCTCCACAATCTTCCTCAGGGTCCGGTCACCTCTTCTCGTTGTGCAGCGTTTTTTGCCACACTTTTTCCTTCCCACAGACTTCCCACTGAGGTGCCTTGATACAGCACTCTGGGAACAGCCTATTCGTTCAGTCTTTCTGTCTTTCTGTCTTACCCTCTTGCTTGGTGTCAATGATGGCCTTCTGGACAGCAGTCAGGTCGGCAGTCTTACCCATGATTGCGGTTTTGAGTAATGAACCAGGCTGGGAGATTTTAAAAGCCTCAGGAATCTTTTGCAGGTGTTTAGAGTTAATTAGTTGATTCAGATGATTAGGTTAATAGCTCGTGTAGAGAACCTTTTCATTATATGCTAATTTTTGGAGATAGGAATTTTGGGTTTTCATGAGCTGTATGCCAAAATCATCAGTATTAAAACAATAAAAGACCTGAAATATTTCAGTTGGTGTGCAATGAATTTAAAATATATGAAATTTTAATTTTTATCATTACATTATGGACATTAATGAACTTTATCACAATATGCTAATTTTTTGAGAAGGACCTGTATACTTAATTCCTTTGATGGCAAAGTTGATCATCCTTCAGAAATAATTTTAATATGCCGATTTGCTGCTCAAGAATACATAATTCACCCGCTATATTGCTAAATGTACCTGATTTTTCATATAAACAGACAAATATACCAGTATGGCTTCTCTTGAGACTCCTCTGCTTCAGAGCGGTCTTATCTTAGCGGAATATCTTACTGACACCATGTCGTACTGTATTATTGAATGAATAAAACTGATTCCAAATAATTTGGTTGGGAGGTTTAATGGATAAACAAATTGCAAAAAGAAACCAAAAGCATTTTTGCTTTTATTGGAATTTGAGTTTTATTATGCTTTTTCCCACAAAGGATTTAATTGTTCTTTCTCTCTCTGTGTGTGTTTAAGTGTGTCAGGGAACCAACATCAAACTGGCGCTCCTGGGAACAGTGGATGTCCATTATGAGATCCTGGTAAAAATGTACAGCAACTGCACCGTGGTTCTGGAAAACCTGGAAATCTCATATATGACAGAAAACCATGACTTGTCTTTTCTCAGGGTATGATATATATTACATTTACATTTACATTTAGTCATTTAGCAGACGCTTTTATCCAAAGCGACTTACAACTGAGGACTACAGCAAGCGAGTCACCGTGAAGAGGCAAAAATAACGCAAGAAGTGCTCAAAGAAGACCGGCCAGAAGACCGGCCAGAAGAGCATTGCAGTAATCAAGCCTAGAGATAACCAAGGCCTGGGTGAGAAGTTGTGTTGCATGATCAGTTAGGAAAGGCCTGATCTTCCTGATGTTGTGCAGTGCAAACCTGCATGATCGAGCTGTCTTTGTGATGTGATCTGTGAAGGTCAGATGCTCATCAAATGTTACTCCAAGGTTTCTGACCGACCTTGATGGGGTGATTAAAGTTGAATCTAGCTGGATAGTGAAGTCGTGCTGTAGAGACGAATTGGCAGGGAGGACGAGAAGCTCAGTCTTTGCCAGGTTGAGCTGCAGGTGATGTTCCTTCATCCATGCCGAGATGTCCGCCAGGCAGCTTGAGATACGTGCAGCTACTGTGGGATCATCAGGTTGAAATGAGAGGTAGAGCTGAGTGTTGATCTGCTTTTGAAGAAATATCGTAGGATCGTGCATTCTATCAGTTTGCAGTTCTGGCGCCTCCGTCTCAACATAGGCTACTGTACAGCGCGACGTATATTCACATGAAATGCAGAGGAACGGGACACTGTAGTTTATAAAAATGTATTATTTGCATGTGCTTTAAAGCCTTGCCGGTTAAACATGTCATTCGCTGCTGATGTGCTGTTCTAACGGAGGCTTTTCTGAGCGCAATAGCGTTACACCCCGACGCGCACATGCACTAAAAGCCTGTATAACAGCGCCTGTTACTGGACTAAGTTATCTTTCGAGTCTTATTGCTCTAATACTGTCAAATACACACAAGGTTTACATAAACAAAGTTGGTTATGTCTAAAGTGAAAGATCAGTAGAAAAAAATAAGAAACAAATCTGCTTGTCAAATGCGTGTATATTAGACTCGTCGCGGGCAGATCTTAAAGTCCCTGTAAAGTCAAAATTAAGTATGTGTTCTGAGTTTGTCATATCACAGAAAAATGTGTTATTAGCCACCCAGCCAAATTTGAATGATAAAAAAGCCGGCAAGAACATAAAATAAGCTATCAAAATCTTGAAAAAATGAGCAGTGGTCTCTGCTCTCAAACGCTGGGGGCGTGTCCGCTGGCTGCGCTGAAACCACGCCCACTCGCGGGGAAGCTGCCGTCGCCACACTCAACTGTCACCGCTACAGCCGGAATGGATGCTCCTAGCAGCTTATTAGGTTTATAATTATAACATAAGCACACAAGGCAGCTTACCCTCATTGGTGGGCACGCACTGCCGAGGATGGCACCAGGTGTCTGCGCGACGGGAGGATGAAGGCCGAGGCGGGAGATAGTCGGTTCGGCCACATTCACCAGTAACAGCGGATTATCAGAGCATCCCAGTTGTCTCCGACGAAAGTTTATAAAACTATCCCGTGTAAAATGATCACTACAGAGGCTGGTTTTGGTGGTGATCCTCAGCTCTCCATCAAGGTGGCTCTTCACAAAATTAATCCACCTCTTCTTGATGTGATCGTTTATAGGAAATTTAAATAAGGACACCGATCTGTTTCGTACATGATCGCATCCAGGTAGTACGCATTTCTGTGACGAAGGGATAGCTAACTAGCAAACTGTAGGCTGTAGTAACTAATAATAGTACTGACTGACAGTAACTCGCGATTGAGCGGCAAACTGATGCGAATGTGCTATATTTATATTGTTAGGGAGCGCCGCGGCCAGCATCAGGGGCTCCAGTGCGTCATCAAGTAGGGGCGTGTCCAGGAGCTCAGGGGCTCCAGTGCGTCATCGAGCCCCCGTTTTAGCCCCGCCCAAAAAATCCGGAAAATAGCAATGGTGAAAAACTGTTTAACGGTCTAACTCCACAATTCAGTACTTCGCAGTTCACAGTCTTTGTAATATATTTTAGCAATACATTTCTAACATGTATAATGTGTTTAGAATTTTTTTTTAGAATTACCTTTACAGGGACTTTAAAGAGACAGTAGCCCTAATAGTAAACTTGCAGCCGCTTGTCCTTAAAGGGATAGTTACAAGTCATTGTGCCCAGGGGCCTCTGAACTCTTAATCCGGCCCTGCCTACCTGTGAGATAGGACTCAAACCAGTGGAGAGGAGTACCTGTGATGCCCAGTGATGAGAGGGTGGAAGGAAGAATCTGATGATTCAGTGTTGAAGGCAGCAGACAGATCCAGGAGAATGAGAACTGATGATTTGGAGGCAGCTTTTGCGATCCGTAGGGCTTCTGTGACTGACAGCAATGCAGTTTCGGTTGAATGCCCTTTCTTGAAGCCAGATTGGTTTACATCAAATTGGTTGGTCAGAGAGAGGAAAGATGATACTTGGTTGAAGGCAACTCGTTCAAGTGTTTTCGCGATGAATGGTAGGAGAGAGACAGGTCTGTAATTCTCTAAGAGTGATGTGTTTAATGTTGGTTTCTTAAGCTGTGGAGTTACCCGAGCCTGCTTGAATGCTGTAGGAAAAGTGCCTGTGTGGAGCGATGAGTTGATGATGTGTGTGAGTGCTGGTAGAAGTGTGGGAGAGATGGCTTGTAGAAGGTGTGAGGGGATGGGATCTAGAGGGCAGGTGGTGGGATGACAGGAGAGGAGAAGTTTAGAAACTTCTTCCTCGGTTAGTGGAGAGAAGGAGGAGAGAAGGTTTTTGGGAGTGGGAGGGGTTGGACTGGGTTCATGTATGTGTGGAGCTGAGAACTGTTGTTTGTTTACAAACGCTACGTCCAATGCTATGTTACTGCTATCTTACTGTGTGGTTGTTGTAAGTCATCCATATACCAATGTTTTATTATATGTTGTATTTCATGACAGATGCCTCAACAATATTTAAATTATGCAGTATAACAACTCTTTATATAGTACTAGTGTTGGATGTTAGTGAGTTTTATGTTTATTGTTTATGATTTTAAGAGCATCCAAGAAGTTGGTGGGTATGTTCTTATTGGGATCAACTCGGCTCCCAGCATCCCCCTTGAGAATCTGCGCATCATCCGTGGCCACTCCCTTTATGATGACAGATTTGCCTTGGCCGTCCTCCTAAACTCCAACAACAGCATCGGACAAGGCGTGAACCAGTTACCACTGACTAGCTTAACTGGTATGTGGTGGTTATATAAAAGTGTTCTTTGTCCTCGTTTTTTTTTCTTCTTCCAAATGAGAATAACACACGCTTTCTAACTGACCTGTGTCTTTCGCACGTGTGTTTTGTGGAGGGAATAACATTCATTAATCTCCATGCCTAGTGCTGAAAGTTTTATTTGGAAAACAATAACAGATCTAAATTTCAACTTCACTCTTTAGTGAAGTTTGTCATACAGTGCATTAACGCATTGTTTAAACACTTTAATTTTCATTCTTAGAAATACTGAAGGGTGGAATCAAATTTACCGGTAACAGTCATTTATGTAACGTGGAGACCATCCAGTGGACTGATATTCTCAACATGAAGAGCCAGCCTGAAATTCTAGAGCCGAAACCAAACTTGCCAAGATTCTGTAAGTCCCTCAAGATTATTAATATTTTTTAAATATATACACGCATATTAAATGGTACTAATTAATTTTGCACATTGGTTAAAGGTTGGGTAGGTAAGAATTGTCTGAAGAACTTTTTTTTCAAATTGGCTTAAACTGTCTTTATATACCAATAGATAATTAAAATGTAAGTACTTTGAAAAAGAGAGTATACAAATTGAGTGACTATAGTGTATTTAATCTTCAAAAAAAACACAGCTCATTAATTCCTACCGGGCCGAAACAAGTGATTGGCTTGCGCGACTGTCACTCTCCGTCGCCATGATTACCGCCGCTATTACTGGCTCTGCCCACGTGCGCGCAGTCGCGCACCCGTTTTTAGGTGGGAGTGAATGGAATTAATGAGCTGTGTTTATTGAAGATTTAATACACTAGAGTCACTCAGTTTTTTATACTCTCTATTTCAGAGTACTTGCATTTTAATTATGCATTGGTATATAAAGACAGTTTAAACAAATTTGAATAAAAGTTTTTTTAGACAATTCTGACCTACCCTACCTTTAAGAATGCTCTGCTCTACCTCCCGCAGGTAATAAGTGTGACCCAAGCTGTCACAATGGCTCCTGCTGGGGCCCTGGCCCTCAAAACTGCCAAACAAGTAAGTGGTCCTAAACTACTCGAGTGACTGAATCTGAATGTTTTTCCTACTTTCAGGCTGTAACCGCATTTAAAATGGCTCTAAAGTCATTTAACTATGTGGGGAATTAGTTATATTTTAATCAGGAATATGATTAAGATATCTTGCATATTACAGTTACGTTAAACTATCGAAACTGATAATGGATCAATTGTATATATGAATGATCATAGTGCACTATGGTTCTTCATTAATATATCAATAGTCCAATTACAGATCGATTATAAGATAATTCTGATTGGAATTAAGTTAGATCCGTTCGTCCAGCGAACGGGCGTTTGTATTAATTCTCAATAGGATCATCGATTTTATAAACACAGAAGAGATCATCCTCTGGCCAGAAGAATGACGACTCCTATCCTTATAAAATTTATAAAGCGTTGTAGCTTAAGATCAGACATTTTCAGGGACGATGTAATGTGAGCTTGAGACAGTTTAATCAAATCATATTTGTATTTTAATGAGACGAAGCTAATGAATACATAATTCTACATCTAAACACGTGATACAGGTATTTACACAGGGTAACGTTACGTAAACACATAAGACAAACGGATAACGACATGGAGTTGCGCAGGGGAAAATGGAAGTGAATTAAAGCTAAAGAAGATTGGATATCATTCTCTAAATGATATCAAATATCGCAAACCTCATATACAGTCAACCTTTGAGAACACCAAGGAAATCAATTCATTTAAAACAGGGATAAGCAGTCTTTAAGCAATTAAATCTGGAAAGAAATAATACTTGCACCATGCTCTCTCTGTATGCGTGTGTAAATGTCATTCCTTGAATTTGATGCGTCTCCCGGAGCACGTGGGCTGGGCGCGCTCCTTTCAAAAGGTGTCTGAAGTTGGGTGTTGCTGGAGGTTGAAGAACTAATGGTTGCCCATTCAATAATGGAGCTGCTGCAGTTTTCATCTGCAGTTGGGTGGCAGGGAATGGAGATGCCTTGCTGTAGGCCTGCGGCCTCATGTTCAGAAGGCGTCCCGTTCGGCACGTCAAGATGTTGGAACCAGAGCAAGGGCAATAGAGAGGGAACAGTAGGGCTCCTTTGCTATTTAAGTGTGAAACTGTCCTGCCCTCTGGGGGGGTGTGAGCCAATAGAAGTGCTCCTTTTGGAGGAAGATGTTATGGCTCTTTGTGTCCAGGACAGAGAATTTGAATAAGTAATTTGAAGGGATTTTCAGAAAAGACCCTTCAAGATTCTTATAACATACAATACTAATTCTTATAACACAACATTAGTTAAATGTGATGTAAATTAACCAGTGGGCCACGAAGATTGGGGTTTAAAAAAACTAAACATGCAACACATGAGTGTGTCAAGTGAACATCAAGTCTTAAGCATTAAAGGGGTCATGACATGGTTTTTTTTATTTTATTATTATGTTCCCTTAGGTGCAATTATAGTATTACTATAGTTTTTTTTACAAAAAACTTTTAAAATGTAGTGATTTATGACCTTTTCCCACCCTGTTTCTCATCATCTGATTCAAACAGTCTGTTTTGGGGGGTGTTTCCCCTTTAAGAGTTCAGTGTTAACGCCCACTGTTATGATTGGCTAACGTCAGTGCCTATGCATCAATTATTAACGCCCCCAGCCAGAAGGTTTGCGGATTCGGCGCAACTGTTTAATAGCGGGTGATGCATGCGAAGCGATGGCTCTTGCAATGATAAAACCTTATTATGTTTGAGCCGGAATCAGATGAGGAATCACCACAAAATGAAGCATCACCACAACAACGAAGACTGGATCAGCCCGTGTCCACATGGAAAGTGAAACTATTTTGAATTAATAAAAAAAAATTAACCCGAGACACTTGAAAACGGATTATTGTTGCATAATTATCCTATAGCTTAATTTGCTAACAGTTTAACATTATTTAACTAATTCCAATGAAATGATAGGGTGTGCCACGGACAAAAATGCATGCACAGGCCATCTTTGAAGATGCAGCATTGATAAAGGCAACATTTTTGATTTTCTATCACATGTAGGCCTACTAGAAAGGCGACATATTTTCAAGATTCTCTTATACAAATGTGTTTATATAAGCCATGGTAAAAAGTAAGTTTGCGTCGTCGTTATTGAGCCCAGAATAGTCGGCACGGACTTATCTTTGAGCAACAGTTTTCTGGCAAAGCCAAGCATCATATTGGGATTTTTTCCTCAAAACAGTCATCCTTAAATGTATAGAACACTGCCGTGACTGGGACGTCCGCAAAAAATAAAGTGCATCCATTTTTCCCTGACGACTGGATCTTTCAGCGTATTTAAAAAGTAGTTTAAAGTTTTAAATACATTACTTACAGTTTGCGTCGTCGATGTTGAGCCCAGAATAGTCGGCACGGACTTATCTTTGAGCAACAGTTTTCTGGCAAAGCTCAAAACAGTCATCCTTAAAATGTATAGAACAAACGCTTAAACTAACACTGCCGTGACTGAGACGTCCGCAAAAAATAAAGTGCATCCATTTTCCCCTGACGACTGGATCTTTCTGCAGCGTATTCACAGATGTTGTTTGTCCACAGCCAGGAACAGCACATCTGCGGCGTCGTAATTTCCCTGTACACAGACCCACTCGCTGTCCGTCGACTGAACACTTGTGAGGCGCGCGGCGCGCGGGCGCGACAATGATACGAAATGAGCGTAGTTGTCTTGCACTTAAAGCGTAGTTGTCTTGTGACGGAGGCGGTCATATGCAAACGCTGGTACGTCACTTCGTACCGTGACGTCACTTCTTACCATGAATCCAGAACGAGCTGTATTTAGAGCTTGATTAAATAAATGATTCGTTTATAATGGGGAGGACGTCTTAAGCTATGAAACTTGCAGGACATTTTAATAGTACAAAGACCTCTTATATACCAAAAGATCAAGGCAAATTTGGTTTCTCATGTCATGACCCCTTTAATGAACAATACACACTACATAGGATTTGCATATTAGAAGCTTTCACACTTAGGTAAATGTACATTAACATTGTGGCCATTTTATATGATGAATTTAGAGAACTTGTGTGTGTTTGCCACATGGGTGTGTGTTTGTCACATGGCTTTCTCTCTTGCAGAGAGGAAGTGAAAAAGGGGGTTGGAATGTTCGGAATGTCTTTGAGGCTGGTCACATGGCCAATGCGTGTTGTTTTAATTCGTGTTCAATCTAAATTAAAAAATTTACCAACCATTGTCGCTACAAGGCTTTTTTGTAAATTAGTGAAAACATACTATGTAGAAGTGTTTAAAAAAATACACACAGAAACCTTTTAAAAGCTAGCGACTGGAAACACAGACACTTCACACTACTATTCAAAAGTTTGGTTCTGAAAACAGTTTATTTGAAGATTCAGTCGCTCTAAAAAACACCTTTATGATTGCCTACTCTGCTCTGATTGGTCAGATGACCCAGTCTGATGTGATTGGTCTGCTCTGCTCTGATTGGTCAGATGGCCCAGTCTGTTGTGATTGGTCTACTCTGCTCTGATTGGTCAGATGACCCAGTCTGATGTGATTGGTCTACTCTGCTCTTGATTGGTCAGATGACCCAGTCTGATGTGATGGGTCTACTCTGCTCTGATTGGTCAGATGACCCAGTCTGTTGTGATTGGTCTACTCTGCACTGATTGGTCAGATGGCCCAGTCTGTTGTGATTGGTCTACTCTGCTCTGATTGGTCAGATGGCCCAGTCTGTTGTGATTGGTCTACTCTGCTCTGATTGGTCAGATGACCCAGTCTGATGTGATTGGTCTACTCTGCTCTGTTTGGTCAGATGGCCCTGTCTGTTGTGATTGGTCTACTCTGCTCTGATTGGTCAGATGACCCAGTCTGATGTGATTGGTCTACTCTGCTCTGATTTGTCAGATGGCCCAGTCTGTTATGATTGGTCTACTCTGCACTGATTGGTCAGATGGCCCAGTCTGTTGTGATTGGTCTACTCTGCTCTGATTGGTCAGATGGCCTAGTCTGTTGTGATTGGTCTACTCTGCTCTGATTTGTCAGAGGGCCCAGTCTGTTGTGATTGGTCTACTCTGCTCTTGATTGGTCAGATGACCCAGTCTGATGTGATTGGTCTACTCTGCTCTGATTGGTCAGATGGCCCAGTCTGTTGTGATTGGTCTACTCTGCTCTGATTGGTCAGATGACCCAGTCTGATGTGATTGGTCTACTCTGCTCTTGATTGGTCAGATGACCCAGTCTGATGTGATGGGTCTACTCTGCTCTGATTGGTCAGATGACCCAGTCTGTTGTGATTGGTCTACTCTGCACTGATTGGTCAGATGGCCCAGTCTGTTGTGATTGGTCTACTCTGCTCTGATTGGTCAGATGGCCCAGTCTGTTGTGATTGGTCTACTCTGCTCTGATTGGTCAGATGACCCAGTCTGATGTGATTGGTCTACTCTGCTCTGTTTGGTCAGATGGCCCTGTCTGTTGTGATTGGTCTACTCTGCTCTGATTGGTCAGATGACCCAGTCTGATGTGATTGGTCTACTCTGCTCTGATTTGTCAGATGGCCCAGTCTGTTATGATTGGTCTACTCTGCACTGATTGGTCAGATGGCCCAGTCTGTTGTGATTGGTCTACTCTGCTCTGATTGGTCAGATGGCCTAGTCTGTTGTGATTGGTCTACTCTGCTCTGATTTGTCAGAGGGCCCAGTCTGTTGTGATTGGTCTACTCTGCTCTTGATTGGTCAGATGACCCAGTCTGATGTGATTGGTCTACTCTGCTCTGATTGGTCAGATGGCCCAGTCTGTTGTGATTGGTCTACTCTGCTCTGATTGGTCAGATGACCCGGTCTGTTGTGATTGGTCTACTCTGCTCTGATTGGTCAGATGACCCAGTCTGATGTGATTGGTCTACTCTGCTCTGATTGGTCAGATGGCCCAGTCTGTTGTGATTGGTCTACTCTGCTCTGATTGGTCAGATGACCCAGTCTGATGTGATTGGTCTACTCTGCTCTGATTGGTCAGATGACCCAGTCTGTTATGATTGGTCTACTCTGCACTGATTGGTCAGATGGCCCAGTCTGTTGTGATTGGTCTACTCTGCTCTGATTGGTCAGATGGCCCAGTCTGTTGTGATTGGTCTACTCTGCTCTGATTTGTCAGAGGGCCCAGTCTGTTGTGATTGGTCTACTCTGCTCTTGATTGGTCAGATGACCCAGTCTGATGTGATTGGTCTACTCTGCTCTGATTGATCAGATGGCCCAGTCTGTTGTGATTGGTCTACTCTGCTCTAATTGGTCAGATGGCTCAGTCTGTTATGATTGGTCTACTCTGCTCTGATTGGTCATATGGCCCAGTCTGTTGTGATTGGTCTACTCTGCTCTGATTGGTCAGATGGCCCATTCTGTTTTGATTGGTCTAGTCTGCTCTGATTGGTCAGATGGCCCAGTTTGTTGGGATTGGTCTAGTCTGCTCTGATTGGTCAGATGGCCCAGTTTGTTGGGATTGGTCTACTCTGCTCTTATTGGCCATATGGCCCAGTCTGTTGTGATTGGTCTACTCTGCTCTGATTGGTCAGATGGCTCAGTCTGTTTTGATTGGTCTACTCTGCTCTGATTAGTCAGATGGCCCAGTTTGTTGGGATTGGTCTACTCTGCTCTACTTGGCCATATGGCCCAGTCTGTTGTGATTGGTCTACTCTGGTCTGATTGGTCATATGGCCCAGTCTGTTTTGATTGGTCTACTCTGCTCTGATTGGTCAGATGGCCCGGTCTGTTGTGATTGGTCTACTCTGCTCTGATTGGTCAGATGGCTCAGTCTGTTGTGATTGGTCTACTCTGCTCTTATTGGTCAGATTGACCAGTCTGTTGTGATTGGTCTGCTCTGCTCTGATTGGTCAGATGGCCCAGTCTGTTATGATTGGCCTGCTCTGCTCTGATTGGTCAGATGGCTCAGTCTGTTGTGATTGGCCTGCTCTGCTCTGATTGATCAGATGGCTCAGTCTGTTGTGATTGGTCTACTCTGCTCTCATTTGTCAGATACGGTATGATAAACAGTCATATGAACAGGAACAATGGACTACGTTTTTCCGTATCATCCTTTTTTGGGTTTGCTTTTGCAGTGCAGAAAGCAGAAAACTTTTTGACATGTCGACAACATGAAATACAGGGAGTAGTAGACATTGGTCACGGGCAACCAATGAAGACCATAGTTTGCTACCTAATTTGCTACATTGTTATGTACTTATGTAACAGGAAGTGACCCAGACAGCAGGTGACTGCGAGCCGGATCCGTCTTTAAACCGGCAAATCCGCGTCACAGTCACCTCCGTTTCACTGCTCTAAAACGGATCCAGCCTGGGACCGGTTTCAGTGGGCGGGAACAACACTCGCAAAACAGATTCGGGCCGTATCCGTGGAAACGAGCGCGCAAAACATTTTTTTTTCTGGAGTTTTTGAGAGGGGGCAGCCACAGTCGGTACTCGGTATCCTACTACAAACACTTCACCAAGGTAAGTGACACAGTGTGGTCAAACTGTTTTATTATTTAATTTCTTATTGATTATATTGTGTACTCGTTAGCTTAAATTTTAAACTTAAGGTTTGAAGTTTTTATTGCTCCTTAGATCGGTATTGAATCGTAATGTTAGCTAACTCTTAACTTTTATGTTATCAGAGGGCATGCTAACACAAAGACGATCCAGATCCCGACGATTGTAATTATATGTAATTGATGAATTTTAACTGCTTTAATTTTTACTGTTGTAAGTTTTAACTGTGGCAATGTTAGTTGCGGTAAGTCTAGCGTTAGCTTAAACTAGATAAGGCCTCCTGCAGTCCATCACTTTACACTAAGGTTTCATTTGTTAACATTTAATATGAATTACCATGAACTAACAATGAACAATACATTAGTTACTGTAGTTACTGTTACTGAAAACAGTTGTGCTGCTTCAAATTTTTGTGGAAACAACTAAGTTATACCATTCAAGCATTTGTGGTAAGATCAAAAAAGAGATAAAATAATACTTTTATTCATCAAAATTTAAACCGATCAAAATTTTCAGTCAATGACATTTCTAGTGTTACAAAAGATTTATATTTAGTAAATGCTGTTCATTGAGCTTTCTATTTATCAAACAATCATGACAAAAATGATCACCATTTCTACAAAAATGTTAAGCAACCACAACCGTTTTCAACAATGATGATAATAATAAGAAATGTTACTTGAGTACCAAATCAACATATTAGAATGATTTCTGAAGGATTTCGTAAGGATTCTGAAGGATTCTTAATTTTAACAGGAATTTAATTTCTTAATTTAAATTAATATTTCAATAATTTACGTTTATCCCTTAACTGATCTACATTATAAAATAACTATCAATCAGGACTCAGGATCTTGGAGGTGCAACTCGTCAATATGTAGGTGACAGTTTTTGTAAAAAAAAAAATGTTTACTCTCTAACTGACTGTAGGCATTGACTTGCATTATATGAATCATCAAAGACCACAATTTCAGCTAAAAATCTTCTTTACTGTTCAACTGACGAAAAAGTCACCTACATCTTGGATGGGTTTAGGGTGGCCCAAATTTTAGCTTCATAAATTTATTACAGAGATGCCTGTAAATTAACAGCAAATTTACATTTTCGGGCAAATTATCCCTTTGCTTAGTGCATATTATGCAAGTATAGAGTAGAGAGGGATAGTTCACCCAAAAAAGAAGATTCTGTTTATCTATAATTGACCCACCCTCGTGTCATTCCAAACCCGTAATACTTTCATTCATCTTCCGAATCTTTTGATCTTGGTAGGCTATTGAATGTGCTGTGAGAGGTACGATATTCCTCCGCCGCTTCTTCTTCTGCTTCTTCTGTGTATTCAATGAAATGCCAGCGGTTTGCTTGCAATCGGCAAAGGTGCATTATCGCCACCAACTGGTGTCTATTATTCAAGCTTTCAACGGAAGAATCTGGGTGTGACGCGTTTGGCAAAATAGGTCCACAAAAGCTAAATAAACCTAAAATTCTCGGGACAGGAGCATGTGTCCAAATTTTGATCTTAACCGTTCTATTTCATCAGATACGATCTGTAAACAGGGCTTTAAGTGTAAAATACCGAACTTGTCCTTTAATTTGTGTTCAAAAGATGAACAAAAGTCTTACAGGTTTGGAACAACATGAGGGTGAGTAATTGAAAAGTTTAAATTTTTATGCAAACCAACCCTTTAACGGCAAGTAGATACTTCAGTGTTTTATATAAACTTTAAGTACTTGTGAAAATATTATATGCATAGTGGCACTGTTTTGCATTGTTTTGTGTATTTGTTTTAATATGCTAAATAAAAGAAGATGGATCAAAAGATAAAGCCCTTGAATAATATGTCAAATTTATTCTGTCCAATTTTTTTTTAATGCATGATTATTGTGAAGTAGTGGCTGTGAGTTAGTGCTAACACTAGTTTATCAGGTGGTATTTTAGTGTAAAAAAGTGTTCAATAAGTAATTGTCTATATCTAAATCAGTACTTTAAACTTATAAGCATTTCATGTTAAAACCTAACATAAATAATATCAGTGGCATGAGATGAGACCATAAGATATTAGATCATGTATATGAGAAGATTCTTGAAATTCTAGATATGTATATTACTAGTGAGTGTGTGCGAATTTAGCATGAGGCTCTCCCTCTGCCGTGCACGCGCTACGCGGTTTGGAACACAGTCTCTGTCTCGCGGGCGCACTCGCTCTAGATTCCGGAGATTTTAACAAATTCGCGGGCATCAGTGAGCCGCTATCAATATGCGGGAATAATATCGGCATTATAATTATTGATTTTTCATTAGGCTATTTTTTTTGTGCATCAGCAGCACCTTGCATCGCCCAATCAGCGGATGGCGGGCGGGTGCGGTTTTGAAAATTGGTCAAAAACGTTGGTGCGGATGGATGGCGGACGGATGATGAGTTTTGTGATGCGGTTGCGGATGAAATAATAGCCCATCCGCGCATCTCTAGTGTGTACGGTCTACAAAATGAGCTGGCCCTGATCCGGCATGGTTCTGGACCAGATCCAAAACAGAGCTAGACCAGATCTGGCCCAGATTTGGGCCAAATCTCCATAAAGGAATCCGGAGCTGGCCCAGTTCTGGTCCAGATGAGGAAGAAACGGATCCATGCCGACAGGGGCGTAGCACCAAATGTTGGGCCCCGGTCACAGAACCAAGGGGCGGGCCCCTCAATACAGTATAATATATCAATATATCTTTGTGGGCCCCCCCCTTCGCCGAGGGCCCCTGTTACTCTGTTCCACTATTACCCCCTGTCCGACGCCCCTGCATGCCGGTATTGGCCTGTTGTGCCAAAAGACACCGGCCCGGGTCCGTTGCGCAGATCTGGCCCAGAACTTACGAAGTGTCTGGGCCAGATCTGGGTCAGATGATTTTTGCTTTCTGGGGAGACAGGAATTGCTGACAGTGACAACTAATTTCAGCAGTTCAGAATCGATTGTTGTTTTTTAGAAAACAATAACTTTATTTGTCGTGCACTGTGCTCTTTAAAACTTTGCAGACCTTTTACTGTTGTCACCCTGGCTTATTGCAAGGAACACATACGACAAAGGAGATTAGAACAGGGAACAGACTTTAATGATAAATCCACAAACACGTAGCCTCAACATGTACGTAAACGAGAGTGGACAAGTAACTGAAAAAAGGGAGTATAAAAACCCTTGGTTATCTTAAACCTGGGTTATTTAGTTGTTTAGTTGATCCTTGACTTACAGTATATTTCACGACTGCCGAAGAACACTACTTGACCCCCGGAGGACTGTTTTTGAAAACTCGTCAGACGAATGTTGAATTGTTGTTGCTGTGCTCAGCGGTGGCGAACACTGCTAGGTCTGTTAGCACCTCTGATGTTTCTTCTCTCTCTGAATCTAGTGACTAAGGTGATCTGTGCGGAGCAGTGCTCGGGCAGGTGTAAGGGACTCCAGCCTATGGACTGCTGCAATGAACATTGTGCTGCTGGCTGCACTGGACCCAAACCAACCGACTGCCTGGTGAGAAACACACGTGTGCAGATGCGTTAGATTCATTTCCCAACCATTCACTTGTTTGCTCATTCATCATTTAGTATACAGAATGCTATATGCGAGCGTAAATACAGTTAGTCAATTAGGTTAGGTAATTACGAACTGAACAATAATAGCAATACTCAACATGTGAGAAATTCACAGGCACTTGAATGTGTTGATAAAAACTAAAATGACTGTTTTCTATTTGAATATATATATTAAAATGCATTTTATTCCTGTGATCAAAGCTGATCAGTGTCACATAATTCTTCAGAAATATTTTCAAATATGATGATTTGCTGCACAAGAAACATTTCTTGTTATTATCAATGTTGAAAAAAGTTGTGCTGCTTAATATTTTTGTAGAAACCGTGATACTTTTTATTTATAGATATTTAAAGGAGCAGCATTTAAAAAAAAAAAGAAATCTATAGAAATAGTTGGTACAGTCTTGTTTCGCATGTACAACATACTATGTACTTATTGTAGCAATTACTATAACTGGGTTTAACTAGGTACTAACCTTGAACCTACCCCTAAACCTAACCTTAACCCATCTAGTTACCTTATATTACCAGTACTTTCTTGGGCAAGTACACTGCAAGTACACTATAGTACACGTACTGTAAAATATAGTGTAACCAAATATTTTGTAACATTATGAATATTGTTACTGTCACTTTTGATACATTTAAAGCATCCTTGCTTTAAAAGTATACTTTTTTTTTGTTAAAAACTTTTGAACTATAGTGTACTAAATATAAGCCTTTGAAAAAATACAAGAAACAAGTTATTTAGCGGCTGTAAACATTTGTTACATTGAAACATTTATAAGCAAAAGTGCACAGCTGCAGTAAATGTGACCTCAAGGGCAGTGAAGATGATTTGGGACTAGTTGCCTCATGGGAAATGCTGTTTGTGTTCTGCAGGCCTGTAAGGACTTCCAGGATGAAGGGACATGTAAGGACACATGTCCACGGCTCATGCTCTACGACCCCAACACCAACCAGCTCGCTCCCAACCCCGACGGGAAGTACAGCTTTGGGGCAACGTGTATCAAGATATGCCCACGTAAGGCCAGGCTGAAGTCCGAATGAGACACACACATTTTTTTATTTTTTTCCTCCACTTGAACACACGACCAGATTCTAATGATATCTAAGCTGTTAGGTCTTGAATTCTTGCATTCTGGAGATTAATGTTTTAGGTGTTCAGGGTTAAAATATAAACGACACACTCCCGGTAAAGAGAATCACTCTGGCGTGGATCGTGAGCCTGCAACTCAAACTCTGATTTCTGAATAACATCTCAGAAAGCAGGATCACCGTCCATGACAGAATGATTTGACGCATTAGGATTGTGTTGGGTTGGTTGTGGTTAATGACTCGGGAGTGACTGATGGTTTGATGTTTTCCTCAGATAACTATGTCGTGACAGACCATGGGGCATGTGTGATAACATGCAGCCCTGGCACCTATGAGGTGGATGAGGGTGGAGTTCGGAAATGTAAGAAGTGTGATGGCCTGTGTCCAAAAGGTACAGTTGAGACTGCTGGTCAGGATCGGGAACAAGATGGGGGGTTTTTTTAAGAGGAAAAATTGTTTGTCTGCTTTTTTTTTTCTAGTTTGACAAACACATTAGTCTTGTTATAACTGCATTTACAACTGTATTCTAATGTCATTTAAAAGATATAATAAAAACTATGTGGAAGGCATAAAAACGACTGTCTTTTAGTGATCTGTCCATCCATGGTATTGCACGTCAACTATTGTAACTAAGCTTTTCCAATAATACAGTCAACATATAGCCATGATATGTTGTATTTCAATATTTATGTATATATATATATATATATATATATATATATATATATATTTTTTTTTTAAACAGTATCGTTCAGAGGTTTGGGGTTCTTTTAATGAAAGAAGTATCTTATGCTTATGCATTTATTTAAAAAAAAAAATAATAATAATTATCATTATCAGTTTTTTAATACAGTTGCACAGCTTAATGTTTTTGTGGAAACGGTGCATTTTGTTCAGGATTCTTTGATGAATACAAATGTCATGAAAGTTTATGAGAACAGCATTTATTTAAAATATAAATATTTTGTAATATTATTAATGTCAATGTTAATCAATTTAATATGGCATTGCTAAATACAAGTTTTATTCTGGCTCAACATATTTCATTATTTAATTTCTTTCAATAAAATGTCACCCCAACCATTCAAACTTTTGATAGGGATAGTCGAGAGACACAAATCGTAGTTTTGTAAAGACATTATACACACAGTAAGCATAATTTAGGTCCTTCATATCCAAATATTTTTTACCAGTTTTTACTGGTAGCATAAGTACTGCATTTATTTTTGCCTTCAGGGCTTGTTCTTCACCTAAGAAATGAGTTGTAGTTAATTTTTAATGTGTGTGCTAACAACCCCTCAGTTTGCAATGGGCTTGGAATGGGGCCTTTGACCAATGTCCTGTCGATCAATGCCACCAACATCGACTCCTTTGAGAACTGCACAAAAATCAGCGGAGATGTTGCAATCCTCATCACAACATTTCAGGGGTGAGAATGATATTTTACACTCACTGATAACAAAGAATGGACTGCACAATGCTGAGTGCCGGTGTATGTTTGCTTAAAGACAATCATCCTTCAAACATTTGTGGTTAAACTAAATCTCATTAGAGTATTAGACTGTTAGTTTGGGGATTGAGCTAGTAGAACAAGTTGACATGTAGTTGCAAAGTTACTTATAGTCAGTAGAATCTCAGTAAGGGAGCATCAAAATAAAGCTTCAGCAGATATTAAGCAGACAGTCTACTAATACTAACTAAATACTAATACTCTAATGACTGGTATTTGACAGGTAGTTGCAAAGTTACTTATAGCCAGAGTTGGGTATCGTTTGAATATTAACGAGAGGTTACGGATTCTTATTGATTCTCATTTCGAGTAAAATGACAAAATTATTCAGTCAAGATCAGTGAGTGATTTTCTTTTGTTCTTTGACATTAATGGCACAGACAGCAGCAGGAATATTAGGCTGCTGTCACTTTAAGAGCTGCACGGATCCATTCTGCTGATACAATATACTGTTTTCTTTCTCAACCGTTGATGTTCACAAAAGACAAAACCGACGAGGATATTTTAACATAAATTTTGTGTGTATTTTTCTGTTCAAGCGAAAGAAGATGGAAAATATAATTCGGTATTCGCGCACTGTATGAGAGGCGGGTACTTGCGCTTTGGATGCGTAACAGCGCACAAGTGCTTTAAAGGTTGCGTAGGTAAGAATTGTCTAAAGAACTTTTTTTCAAATTGGCTTAAACTGTCTTTATATACCAATACATAATTAAAATGTAAGTACTTTGAAAAAGAGAGTATAAAAATTGAGTGACTATAGTGTATTTAATCTTCAAAAAACACAGCTTATTAATTCCTACCGGGACGAAACAAGTGATTGGCTTGCGCAACTGTCACTCTCCGTCGCCATGACTACCGCCGCTATTACTGGCTCTGCCCACGTGCGCGCAGTCCCGCACCCGTTTTAGGTGGGAGTGAATGGTATTAATGAGCTGTGTTGATTGAAGATTAAATACACTAGAGTCACTCAGTTTTTCATACTCTCTATTTCAGAGTACTTGCATTTTAATTATGTATTGGTATATAAAGACAGTTTAAACAAATTTGAATAAAAGTTTTTTTTAGACAATTCTGACCTACCCTACCTTTAATGAGTTTCTTTCACGTCTTCTAGCGCTTGAATGGTTTGAAATCACATTAAAAGGTGCACACAGGACACGATAAGTGGAATCGAAAAGCGTGTCTTATTGAATCCCCGGTTCTTGGAAACTTGGTACCGGTTCCCAATACCAACCCTACTTATACTCAGTAAAGTCTACTAATATTCTAATGATATTTAGTTGACATTTATTTGCAAAGTTTTATTTAGTAGAATGTCTAAAGTGGAAATCGAAATAATGTTACCATATTTTTTTTTTGCCATTTGCTTAGCATTGTGTGATTGAGGCAAATTTTCAACAAACTCTTTAGGATTTGACTGTTATTTGGTTTTTGATTACCAGAAAGACATTCATTTTTTGTATTTATTTTTTATTGCAGTGACCCGCATACTAATACTATAGGACTGGACCCAGTCAAGCTCAACGTGTTCAGAACTGTAAAAGAAATCACTGGTGAGAATGCAGTGGTTTAATATTGGACATTTATGATGGTTGAAATGGTGTATCATGAAGGGGACCTTTAGTGTTCATAAAACTTCCTCTTCTCCCAACTCGAAGGCTACCTGGTGATTCAGCAGTGGCCGGAAAACATGTCATCCCTCAGCGCCTTTGAAAACCTTGAGGTCATCCTTGGACGGACAAAAAAGCAGTAAGTCAATAAAAAATACTGCGGTCTCAAACGAGGATTTCGCACCGGGTAGTTCTAGGAACTTAGTTGTAGGAACTAGCCACCAGTGTATGTGGTTCCCTCCCTGAGAAGTAAAAGTTCTGCCAAGGCCTTTTTCCTGGTTGCATTCGCACCGCCGGTAGAAACTCTGAAGCGACGCTCGTTGCGCTCGTTGTTGTGACTTTTATGTTGACGGCGCTGTGAACGCTTGAGCCTGAGCATACAGCGCTCACGTTCTCCGTCTTCATTAGTTTACGATCTGTCGAACAGTCCTGTCTAATACGTTATTACGCAAAGAAAGTAGACAGTATATGAAAAGGTATTAGCGCTTGCCATGTGGTTGATGTCGCTAGCTGAGCAGAAATACATAATCATGTTTCACTTGGTCACTTGCATTGGATTTTCTCCTTAGCGTAAAGGTTGAGAGGTCCATGTTTTCCATGTTCGTGGAGTTAGTTTGTGGAGTAAATATATAAGCTATAATCTGTTTGTTTACACGGCTTTTAAAAAAAAATGGCGGTTGCTGGTGATTCACTTGCCTTCGGCCAATCAGTGTACACTAACGTCTCAGTGTACCTAACATCACTTAGTTCCTAATGTGCTGGGTTTGACCCTACTCTGAAGTAGGAGTTTAGTTCCCCCAAAAGGCGTTCCTAAAACTAAAATCGTTCCCAGTTCCTGTGGTGCGAACACGGCAAAAAGCGGATACTTGCGCCATTAGTTCTAGGAACTATTAAAAGGCTCCTCTGGTGCGAAAGCCCTTAAATACGTTGGCAGTCTCAGATAATTTTGACGGATTATGACAAATTACAAATTAGCCAGCTGCTCCTAAATGAATCACTTTGTTGAGTCTGTTTTGCATATACAGAACCTCCATCTTTCTCTCCTGCTCCCACAGAGGTACATTCAGCTTGGCTGTCACCCAAACTAAAATCACACATTTCGGCCTGCGGTCCCTGAGGGAGATCAGTGACGGTGACGTGATTATCCAGAAGAATAAGAATCTCTGCTACACCAGCCCTGACCAGTGGAAACGCCTCTTCAAATCTACACACCAGACTGACAAAATGTTAGGAAATGCGGACGCTGCCATCTGCGGTAAATTAATTATCACAATAACACATGTCAAAGAATTTGAACAGTTTAGTTCACCCCAAAAAATGACAATTCTGTTGAAAGTTTACTCACCCGTGTGTCACTCCAAGTGTCTTTTTCAGTGAAGCACAAAATGTGAATTTTTAAAGAATCTTCACACACTCCTTTTCCCAAATGCTGTTCATGCTGATCAACAGCATCTGGTCAAGCTCAAAAAAGCACACGTAACATAAAAGTAGTCAGATCGACTTCTGCACTTTATTGCAAGTCTTCCCTTGTGAAAAACAAGTGCACTTAATTGTTTTGATAATACAGAATTAACAAAAAATGTGCTTACAATCAAATAATTAATTATGCTATTGATTGAAATTGCCATGAATTTCAAAGGCCCAACTATAAATAAAGGACATGGAAATGGCTGAATAGAAAATGTTGTATTCATATTAGCCAAACCCTTGTGAAAAAGAAGTGCCCTTCATTGTATTAAATATGCACTTGTAGTGGAATGGAAAATAGCTGTGTGAAGATTCTTCAAAGTGTCTCCTACATTCAGGAGAGTCAAAGAGTAAATAATACCAGAATTCTCTCTTTTGGGTGAGAGCTATTCCTTCAGATTCAAGCATCCATTTATAATGGAGAGTTTTACATTGTTGCTTTTTCAGACCTTTAAGAGTTGATTTAAAACAATGTGCTCTGTATATCTTTGGCCTGATAACTTATCTGAATGTGTGTGTTACAGCGAATCAGAGCAGCACGTGCGATGAGATGTGCACGACTGATGGCTGCTGGGGTCCTGGTCCCACTATGTGCTTCATCTGTAAGCATTACAGCCGTAGAAAACACTGTGTTGCTTCCTGTAACCTACTGGCTGGGTGAGTGAGACTATTATGCCTTTTCAGTTGATCCATGTTCAAATCACAACTCTACAAGTGGCCAATTCTCTTAAAATCCCCCTGTAGTCAATCATTTTATCCCTTAAAACTCATCTTTGATCACCAAAATTACATATTTAAATGTTTTTTCCTCAAAAAATGTTTTGTTGCATGCCTTAAAATAGCTTGGATGTAAATCTACACCCTTGCCTCATTTAGTATATGTGGTTCTATGAATATTATTAAATTATCCCCGCCTCCACTCACTCAGAGCAGCGCAGAGATCCACTCGTTGACGATCGCACGTTGACCTGATTGGTTACAAGGTAGTTTGTGACGTCAGAAACACCAGCGATTTCAAACCGCGTTTTTGAGACTCTTTGGTTCACTGCAGTTTTAAGGAGAAAATACTCAGCAATGGTGTTGACTTATGAATTTGCACATGGTTTGTCTGAAAGAATATTAACAACACCACATAGAGATATAATATAAACAACATTAACAGCTTGATTTTCACCACAGAGGGACTTTAATGCAAACATAAAAATGAAAATTGTGATGCTTACTTTCTTACTGATTACTTTCCTCCTTCTGCAGAACACAAAGAAAGATTTTAATAGAAATATTTAGACTCTGGTGGTCCATACAATGCAAGTGAATAGTGACCGAAAATGTGAAGGTCCAAAAAAAACATAATGGCTATGGAAGTAAAATAATGGCAAATGTTTTTGAAATTAAAAAGCCTGTTGAATTGCACTACTTGAAAAAAATATGCACTGCATTAACCATGCTTGCATTTTAATGCATTGTATTTTTAGGGCTTGCATTTTTATGGGCTGAAATTTAACATGGTTGTTTATTTAAGCTGTGAATATTTAAATTCAAAACCTTTCCAACACATTTTCATTAATACAAATTAAATAATCCATATTCACCTTTCATATTTCACTTCCAAAATAATCAAACTGTTTAAAAATACAACCTATAATATTCAACAGGCAATTTTCGGTCCATTTTATTTCGCTTTACAAATTCGCTTTCACAAATTCAGTGGTTCAAATTCGACAGTAAATTCAACATTGACATCCAGGAACTGCAGGATTTTAAAGTAGTGCAATTCAACAGGCTTTTTTTATTCAAAAAACATTTGGCATTACTTTACTTTCATAAAAGGCAGCATAAAAGCATTGTGAATTGTGTGGATGGACAGATAATATAATAATCTCTATAAATGTATCAACTCAAATCAGGATTGATTGATGGATGGATGATCAATTGTGGCCAGCTTTCTTTTTTTCCTTTTTTTTCTTTTTCTATTATTGAGAGGATATTATATTTATTGAGAGGAATGTAGAAATAGGACAGGAAATGTTGGGAGAGTAAGAGGGGGAATATCTGAAAAATTATTTAGTGTATTTGAACTTTTGGTGTTAAGTGATTATTTGGTTATTTCAAAGATTTTTTTGAACGCATTTTTGTCTACATAGTGAGCCACGTGAATATGAGGTCAACAAAACATGTGTTGAATGCGACCCTGAATGTCTGCACATGAATGAAACTCTGACCTGCACGGGCCCTGTAAGTATCAAACCAAACCTACAGCACCGCATGTTCTGCTAGATGCCAGTAAACAAGTGTTTATTCTTCTATTTGAAATAGCTGATGGCAGCACACCAGTCTCTCAAGCCAATGTTTTTTGTCCCAGTAGTGTCCTGGAGACACATCATTAAATTCACATCACTAGAAGACTGTGGAAAAGTTGCTTGTTGCCATCTAATTTCCAACTTTTGTCCAGGGACCCGACACATGTACAGTCTGTGCTAACTACAAAGATGGGCCGCACTGTGTCCCACGCTGCCCACAAGGCGTACCGGGAGAGAAAGACGTTCTCATTTGGAAATATGCTGACGCGATGCGCGTGTGCCAGTC
The DNA here is from genome assembly GCF_949152265.1 of Phoxinus phoxinus. Lineage (NCBI taxonomy): Eukaryota > Metazoa > Chordata > Actinopteri > Cypriniformes > Leuciscidae > Phoxinus > Phoxinus phoxinus. The sequence continues at coordinate 16,426,868 of NC_136880.1, read as the reverse complement.
CTGTCATGAGAACTGCACCCAGGGGTGAGAGAGGCTTCATATACGATGCTTTCATTTAAATGTAATGACACGAAACGGTCATTTGTGCAATTGAACCAGGTTCATCAGGGACTGCAGCGTGTACTAGTTGTGATATGTTGGGTTTTATGTTTTGCTTCGCAGATGTATCGGGCCTGATCTGAAAGACTGCAAAGATTTCAAAAGGTGAGATGTAAATCTGTGCTACAATGCTTTGTGCTTCTTGGGATATTCCAGAAATGTGATGTATACAACAGCATTTTATCCGGTAACACTTTATTTCGATGGTCCACTTTAGACATTCTACTAACTATATGTAACTTTGCAACTACATGTCAACTGACTTAAAGGATAATTCCGGTATTTAACACCTTGGGCCCTATTTTAACGATCTGAAACGCAAGTGTCAAAGTGCAAAGCGCAAGTAACTTTGTGGGCGGATCCCGGCGCTGTTGCTATTTTCCCAGCGGGATAAATGACTCTTGCGCCCGACGCAAATGTAAAAGGGGTTGGTCTGAAGTAGCTTCATTATTCATAGGTGTGGTTTGGGCGTAACGTGAAATAAACCAATCAGAGCGCCATCTCACATTCCCTTTAAGAGCAGGCGCGCTTGTTCCATGGCGGATTGCTATTACAACGGCGGATTTGCCGGCGCACGCCAGGAGCAGTTCACAGCCGAGGAAACCGACGTTCTCGTCAGGGCTGTAAAACACAGAGAAGTGACATTGGGGATGATGGGAGAAACCCACCCAAATTAGGTTCGGTTAAACAGGCGTATAATTTGGGTAAATGTGTAGCCTAATCTAGATTTGTTTTTTTTTTATCTAGATAGATCTTTTTCACATCTTCACGGACACAACAATGATTTCCCTCGTGTGTTAATATTTTTCCTTGTAATAATGTATGATTTGCAAAAATGAAAACTGCTGCATCTGTTTATATTAGAGAATCAAAGTGGATGCGCGTTAACATTATGGCCAAGCACGCGCCCTTAAAATACCATATCACTAACGCGCAACGCGCCACTGTCTTTAGACTGTTTTTTTCCTGATCAATGGCGCAATTGCTTTCTAAAACTGGAAAATAGCACCATGGAAGTTTTGCGCCGGAACACGCCTTCTCTTTGCGCTGAACCTCCCCCGCGAGCGCAAGTTCATTCCCTAATTTACCGACGTGCGTCTGTAGAGGGAAAAGTCCGCTGTGCGCGGGTGCAAAATAGGAATGATACATGCGTCGGTGTTCAAAGTCAATTGCGCTGGGTGCAAGATAGGGCCCCTTGAGTCTATATTGTAGTTTGTTTTGGATGAACAATAGTGGTGGACAACATTTTTTTGACAATAGTTCCTGTAACCGCATTCAAAACGGCTATAAAGTCATTTAACTATGTGGGGAATTAGTTATATTTTAATCAGGAATATGATTAAGGTATCTTGCATAATTTACAGTTACGTTAAATTATCGAAACTGATAATGGATCAATTGTATATATGAATGATCATAGTGCACTATGGTTCTTCATTAATATATCAATAGTCCAATTACAGATCGATTATAAGATAATTCTGATTGGAATTAAGTTAGTTACGTTCGTCCAGCGAACGGGCGTTTGTATTAATTCTCAATAGGATCATCGATTTTATAAACACAGAAGAGATCATCCTCTGGCCAGAAGAATGACGACTCCTATCCTTATAAAATTTAATAAAGCATTGTAGCTTAAGATCAGACATTTTCAGGGACGATGTAATGTGAGCTTGAGACAGTTTAATCAAATCATATTTGTATTTTAATGAAACGAAGCTAATGAATACATAATTCTACATCTAAACACGTGATACAGGTATTTACACAGGGTAACGTTACATAAACACATAAGACAAACGGATAACGACATGGAGTTGCGCAGGGGAAAATGGAAGTGAATTAAAGCTAAAGAAGATTGGATATCATTCTCTAAATGATATCAAATATCGCAAACCTCATATACAGTCAACCTTTGAGAACACCAAGGAAATCAATTCATTTAAAACAGGGATAAGCAGTCTTTAAGCAATTAAATCTGGAAAGAAATAATACTTGCACCATGCTCTCTCTGTATGCGTGTGTAAATGTCATTCCTTGAATTTGATGCGTCTCCCGGAGCACGTGGGCTGGGCGCGCTCCTTTCAAAAGGTGTCTGAAGTTGAGTGTTGCTGGAGGTTGAAGAATGAATGGTTGCCCATTCAATAATGGAGCCGTTGCAGTTTTCATCTGCCGTTGGGTGGCAGGGAATGGAGAGGCCTTGCAGGCTTGTAGGCCCGCGGCCTCATCTTCGGAAGGGACGTTCAGCACGTCAAGATGTTGGAAACAGAGCAAGGGCAAGAGAGCGAGGAATAGGCTCCTTGCTATTTGAGTGTGCAGCTGTCCGGCCCTCTGGGGGTGTGTGAGCCAATGGAAGGGCTCCTTTTTGGAGGAAGATTTTATGACTCTTTGTGTCCAGGACAGAGAATTTGAATAAGTAATTTGAAGGGTTTTTCAGAAAAGACAATTCAAGATTCTTATAACATACAATACTAATTCTTATAACACAACATTAGTTACATCATGTAATGTAAATTAACCAGTGGGCGATGACGATTAGGGTTTACGAAGACTAAGCATGCAACACATGAGTGTGTCAAGTGAACATCAAGTCTTAAGCATTAATGAACAATACACACTACATAGGATTTGCATATTAGAAGCTTTCACACTTAGGTTAATGTACATTAACAGTGTGGCCATTTAATATGATGAATTTAGAGAACTTGTGTGTGTGTGTGTGTGTGTGTGTGTGTTTGCCACATGTGTGTGTGTTTGTCACATGGCTTTCTCTCTTGCAGAGAGGAAGCGAAAAAGGGGGTTGGAATGTTCGGAATGTCTTTGAGGCTGGTCACATGGGCAATGCCTGTTGTTTTAATTCGTGTTCAAACTAAATTCGTAAATGTACCAACCATTTTTGCTACATTCCTCTCTCGAGTTTTTGACTATAATAGAATTGGCCATGGACCCATTTAACATTGGAGTCAATGGGCATGTCCGAAAGTGTCATTAAAACAGCCAATAATGTTCGTTTACAAAACTGTTAAACTCACCGAGTGGTTAGTGGTGTTCGTTGATGATTATAAACAATATATCGTCGCAATATATGATTCCAATACGTTTATTTTGCTATAGTGGAACTATTTTTTCAGACACTTCCGCTCAATATTTGAATCTGAAGCGTTTGCACACTCCCGACCACTTGATGGCGATAACGTCAAATCAGAAACGTACACATAATTCATGGAATTGTGAAATAATAATTATTAAATTAAACAATAAAAACAACAACATGCCCATGAAAACCTGCCCAATTCTGAGGGGGGTGATTTTACGGCAAGGGTCTAACTTATCATTCATTATTTCAAATAAAAACAGTTTTTACTAAATTAATTTCTATGAATTTAAAATAGACATAGTAAATCATTATTATCCAATGACCAAACTGTTCAAATGGAATAAATCTCACACATGTTGATGTTCTAATAAGAGCGCAACCACTCAATAAATGTGTTACGATTTAGTATTTATGGTATGAGGGGACCTTCACCTGTAATCTTCAACTACATGCAAAAGGTTTGTTACTCAACAATGTTCCTTTGGTCTGTAGTTCGGGTTTGCCCATGATTGCCGCCGGTGTGGTTGGAGGTCTGCTGGCGATTTTAATCCTGGCTCTAGGAGTGGCTGTTCTTTTCCGCAGACGCCACATCAGAAGGAAGAGAACCCTGCGACGACTCCTGCAAGAAAGAGAGGTCAGACCGCAAGACAACCAGGATATAAATATTCTTCTGAATATCTACTGTTAAACATCCAAACACTCAACAGAAACAAGAGAGTTGGCAGAGTGTGATGTCTGCGGGAAAGAGCTGAATGATTTATAGCTTCGGAATAGAGTCAGATGTAGTAACTTCAGACAAGCTGAACGAGTGTGAGATCAATGCAATAAAGCCGGTTTGGAGCTGTAATGTCAACAGTCTAGTACGAAAGCTGAGGGAAATCAGTCATTGAGGCAATAGTGCAATTATTGCGCAACTCGTAGTGCAATTTTGGTTTATCCGGGAGTGACGCGCTGCCAAGATGGCGACGGCCGGCTCCGCCCACTTTGGGCTTCAAACATACAGTCTATGGTCGGGATGCAAGAATCAATCGTTTTATCTTTTGTTTTGTGTCATAATGGACTACAACCGACATCGTGTGTGTGGTGCATCAAGTCCAGAGTGAAATACTTGCATGTTTAATTGTTTTTACCGGTCCTCATCCACGGGGTCCGTCACATCTGTGATGTTGACCAATAGGAGCACAGAAGCTTTTCCGTCCACGACAAGAATTTAGGAGCGAAAAATCACATAACCTGACATAGTGACTATCGTAGCAGCCAAACATAGTATGTAGTGTGAAACCGGCATAAGGTCTATTTGTTGTTGATTTGTAGACATAAACATTATAACTTTATCTCAGGATGATTTCAGCTTTGAAAACTTGGTTACAAAACACTGGGTGTAACTCATGAAATATTAAGACAAATATGCACCCGTTGCTTTCAGGGTTTGTGGGTTCCAGAGGGAGAGAGTGTGAAGATCCCCGTCGCCATTAAGGTGTTACGAGAAGCCACGTCTCCCAAAGCAAACAAGGAGATCTTGGACGTGAATATTAGAGTGTGAATTGAGGTGTTTATGTCATATCTGTCCTTATTCATGATTTATTCACCGTGACTCTTTGTCTTGTTATCAGTTCACTGCTGTCAATAATGCACATAGATAATTTAAGCCAAATACCTTAATGTCAGCATTAAACGCAAGTTGCGATATTATTTTAATTCCTATCATGCCGTATATCCGCGTGAAACAGCTTCTCGAATGATAAAACATGTTGGGCGGGACTTGATTTTGTCCATGGTGAATTATTGGATGTTTGTGGTTTGCTATTGGTCGATCTCATGTGAGTGACAGGTTGCCCCGCCCTCACGCCAGTTAACACATCTTCAGAGAAGAGAAGAGCCGCAAGAGGGAAGGGAAGTTATTTTGATTCAAGATTACATGAATGAAAAAAAATAATGATGTACACAGCACACCCTAGTGAAAAAAACCTTTACCAAAATGTACTTAAAAATAAATGTATTTCATACTAAGTATATTACAAACCCAGTAACATATCTATTGACATATCGCTTAAGACTTAAACTTTATTATGAGTATACTTCATTACACAATGCACATTTCTTAATATTAAGTCTAAAATGCATTTTAATGTCACTATAAGCATAGATATTATATAGAGACTAGATGCCCTATTGGCCGCTGGGCACCGAGAAATACGGCCGCCATCTTAAACCGGTCGTACTCCTAGTTTCGTTGCTTAGCAGCAGTCAGATTCCAGAGCAGTGTGGAGTATTTTCCTGTTCTAATCGGCGGACCAGCGCAAATAGGGTCCGGGATTACTTTTCACAAGTCATTTTTAACATTACCGTACTTTTGGTTGTATTTTGTGAATAGAATATTACCAGATAATTGAGAAGGAGCAAGAATCTTTGATATTACTGTACTGAACTCGTAGCCAGCTAACGTTAGCTAGGCTATGTTTACTGCATCACTCGGCATGGAGAGGTTGGGTAAAGTAATAATTGCAAGAGCTTCTCGGTTATCAGATACACGCATTCAACGGCCCTGTAATATAAACATATATATAGGTTATTTGTGTTTGCGCACGTGATATCAGGAAGCAATCTATGTAAGTTAATAACTTTAACTTACCTGTGTAACGTTAACTTTAATACACACATGACGGCGATGCGCAAATCGAGTGTGTGTGAGTGTGAGAGAGAGAGTAAGTGTATGTATATGTGTGTGTGTGTCACATCATTATTGTTTCTTCAACTTATTAAAATATCTTACTTTACTGAAACTATCTGTTTCTGCTTCTTTATCATATTTATAGTGTGTGATTTATAAAATACCTTATATCCTACATCACATATTTTGATTTTGGATGTCTGGTCACTTTATATCTGATATCAGAATATTATATTACTGTTAAGCCTACTATGAATATTAAAATATGCCGAACCATGTGTCCTGTATCATAGCTACATGAATGACATTTGCAGAAAAAAACCCCGCGTGAAAATCAGTTGGGTATTCAGTGAGGTATGATTAATTAAATGCACTGACAGCTCATTGCACCTGCCATACAGATTACACTGAGTGGAGCGGGTGACCGGTTTAAGATGGCGGCCCCACGGCTCGACCGCGCTAATGGGCAGTAGCGGTCGATAGGGCGTCTATCTATATGATGTCTATGACTATAAGTGTCACTGTGTGGGTTTTGTTCCTTGTTGTCTGTCATGTGATTCCCTGTTTGCCATGTGTCTTGTTAATTGTCTGATCATTGTTTCCAGGTGTTTCTTATTAGCCACGCCCCCTTGTTAATCTTGTTTGGCTGTGTATTTATAGCCCTTGTTTCACTTGTTACCTTGTCAGTTGGTGTACATGTAATGGTTGTCTCTTATCGGTCTGGTTTTGTTCCTTTGTTCCCTGTTTTATGTGTAGTGATGGGCAGATCGAGGCTTCGTGAAGCAATGAAACAGTTGAACCAAATGGTCCATATTGTTTCGAGGCTTCGAATCAATCCGACACCCGTCTCCACGGTGACACCTAGTGGTCACTTGCAGGTGTTGATCTGAAACAACCTTGACGAGCCATTCAAATTGTTTTTGTTTTTTTATTATTGTACTTTTCTAATATGTGAATCTTGTAACCTATAGGCTCCTCACTGTGCATAATGTTATTTTGGTCCTGCAAAATGAATATTAATAAAATAAATCAATGCCATAATGTCTCACTTTTTTAGATATTTTTATTCAAAAATATTAATTTATCTGCTGTGGAAGGACTTAGCCTACTTTTTTTTACAGATAATTTCTCCAGCCTTTGAAAAAATCCTCTCTCAAGGGACACTTGTTGCTGGAATGCAAAGATATTTTTTAGCCATGACATACAAATGAGGAAAGATTACTGCTCTCTCTTTCCAGTAAGTTAGTGGATCATGAGTTCTGGGCAAATATGCATTGTTGATGTATTTTTTCACTTCCACTGTGGCATCAGCTGTAGCATTGTGTATCATCTGGGTTTGATGGATACGACGAGTATCAAAAAGTTCCCATAAACTGTCCTGTGTTTCTACTGGTGTTGATGGGTCTGATGTTGACATTTCTATCCCTATCTATCTATCTATCTATCTATCTATCTATCTATCTATCTATTATTCTAGCTGTCTATATATATATATATATATATATATATATATATATATATATATATATATATATATATATATGTATCTATTAATGTGTCATATACTCTGTGTCTCTAGGTCAATGTGTTGTGTAAATTTAAATGTAAGCCTAAATATAACTAAACAAATCGCACTATAAATGTCACTATATCACCAAAAATCCGCTATCTCAAAATCAAACTCCTCTCCTCTCACAACAACCCACGAGTGTCAATATGCGTTGATTTCACTTTTATACAGATGTGCGATCGTGGTCTGTTTCCGACCGTGTCAATCAAACGCTGATTCGGCGGATCACACCTGATGAAACACTTAGTGAAACACTTCGAGGCTTCGTTTGGCCATAGTCACGTGACATGGGTGTTTTGAATCATGCTTCGGATCAGTGTTTCGAAACATCTGCGCTTCGGGATCTCGCAAAGCTTCGGAACGACTGTTTCGCATCAGCCATCCCTACCAAAACATGGATCTAGCAGGAAGTAACCAGGATCTCGTGAGAGTGCTTTGCTCCATTTTTCAGGATGGCCAGCCCATCGAAAGGTATGTGGAGAAGTTTTTGGCTTGCTGTCATCTAGCACCATTAGATGACACTCAGCTTATGGACCTTTTTTGGAGCGGGCTGGATGAGAACATCGCCCTAATGTTAATGGAGGATTACACTGGCTGGACCCTGGCCCAATATATAGATTTGGCTCTGCGGCTGGGTGGATCTTCCTTCACTGTTGGCGAGGTTAAGAAGGACATGTTCCCTAAACGTTTTTTGGTGAGGGGCATCACACTCCAAGATCCAGTGGCCCCGGAGCTTGGCCAGCGTTTTCCATCTTTGCCCACTCTAATTTTGGCAACTCCAGTGCTCACACCGCTCGCAAGCACGTTCAGGCCAGAGCCTCATCCTATGAGATATATCCAGCTGCAGACCCGCAGCACCACCAGTTTCAGAACCCCAGCGCCAGAACCCCAGCGCCAGAACCGGAAGTGAGGGGTTATTTACCCCTCACTTTACAATGAGACAAGCATGTAAACGATGACAGAATTTTCACTAATTTGAAGAATGTTTACCCTTTCACACGTAAGTTTAAAATATTCTAATTGACCCCCAGCGTGAGTTTTTCAAGGCGACCGTTATTTCGAATCTGTCACTTTATGGTTTCCATGGTGACGCGTCACTGCTTGTCACGTGACACAGCGCAACCACAACACAGCGCTGAATGAATGATGATCTGCTTTTATGTCATTTTTCCTTTTTTATTCTAAATATTCATTACTTTAACTTACATATTTGTTGAGTCTCTTTTCTGTCTCTGCTTACTGAAAAAGGTGTATACATTGTATAAGCTACCATTGACTAAACATTGGGGATTAGTCTACAATAACTACAAATTAATTTAATATATATTCCTTCTGGAGATTCCCGAATGTTTTGTTCAAATATTTGACTTGCTGTATCCACATTATAATATAGGATCTACAGATGTACACTACTCTGCATTGTGAAAAGCCAGTGTCAAGGTCCAGCACACTTCTGAATGATTGGTGACAGTTTTCATAATTACTTTAACAATGGTATGTGTCACTTTACAATAGTTTGTGGCATTTTCTCTCATGCTAGTTTACAATTATTTGAAATACCTGATTGGTAAGTGTCAATTTGTGGTGCACAAACAACATACTCCTGCTTGTACCACTTTAATAAGAACATTTTACTAAAATAGCTAAATAGTTTCTATATTCTTGTATAGTTACAAATGACAGCTTAACTGTCCTATATACAAATAGAAATAAATGTGTTATCATAACAACTGTATTTACAATATGTAGGTAAATACATTGTAAAAATTATTATAAAAAAAGAACCATAGTAAATATAAATGCATACAACGGACCACGATATTAAAAATATGGTGAAGCCCAATGTTTCTGTACCTTAATGTATCATTATAACATACGTATAAAGTATGACGTTTCGTGTGTAATAAAAGTATACCGTTTCGTGTCTAAGCAAATTACGCTCCAAAACGCGTTACTCGGTTTAGAACGTAAGCTCCGCCCCTCACTTCCGGTTCTGGCGCTGGTGTTAGAACGTAAGCTCCGCCCCCTTTCTTCCGGTTCTGGCGCTGGGGTTCTGAAACTGGTGGTGCTGCGGGTCTGCAGCTGGATACTATAGGATCCTATCATGGCCACTGCTGAGCTTCACGTCACTTCTGCCGATCCAGAGACTGTTCACGTCACTTCTGCCGATCCAGAGTAATTATGAACTGAACAATAATAGCAATATGACTCAACATGTGAGAAATTCACAGGCACTTGAATGTGTTAATAAAACATTTTCTATTTGAATATATATTAAAATGCATTTTATTCCTGTGATCAAAGCTGACTTTTCGGCATTATTTGTCGAATGATCAGCTTCAGTGTCACATGATCCTTCAGAAATATTTTCAAATATGATGATTTGCTGCTCAAGAAACATTTCTTGTTATTATCAATGTCGAAAACAGTTGTGCTGCTTAATATTTTTGTAGAAACCGTGATACTTTTGATTTATAGATATTTAAAGGAGCAGCATTTAAAAAAAAAACAGAAATCTATAGAAATATTTGGTAGGCTACAGTCCTGTTTCGCATGTACATACTATGTACTTATTGTAGCAATTACTATAACTGGGCTTAACTAGGTACTAACCTTGAACCTACCCCTAAACCTAACCTTAACCCATCTAGTTACCTTATATTACCAGTACTCTCTTGGGCAAGTACACTATAGTCAGAGGTGAGGGACTCGAGTCACATGACTTGACTCGAGTCTGACTCGAGTCACAATTTTCAGGACTTGCGACTTGCTTGATTAAAGCATGAAAATGACTTGACTTGACTTTGACTTGAGAACAAGTTACTTGAGACTTGACTTGACTTGAAGTGGAAGACTCGACAATGACTTGAACTTATAATAAACAAACAGCAAAAAAATAAAATAAAAAATAAATAATTATTGTGACGTCAGCACCAGCGTCTGTGCCTTAACGCTGCACAATTCAAACCGCGCCAAACATGACATCATCTTTTCATCTTTTCATTCATCTTTTCTGTGCAAAAATAAATATGTATCGAAAAAAATTATCTCTATTTATTTGAGTACTATGACTTGACTTGACTTGCTTAGGGTGAACCCTTGACTTGACTTGACTTGCTTGATTTATCTGAACTGTGACTTGACACAACTTGACTCGAGACTTGATGGTTAAGACTTGAGACTTGCTTGGACTTGACCATGTGTGACTTGTCCCCACCTCTGACTATAGTACACGTACTGTAAAATATAGTGTAACCAAATCTTTTGTAACTTTATAAATCGTGTTACTGTCACTTTTGATAAATTTAAAGCATCCTTAATTTAAAAGTATTCATTTGTTTTGTTAAAAACTTTTGAACTATAGTGTACTAAATATAAGCCTTTAAAAAAATACAAGAAACAAGTTATTTAGCGGCTGTACATTTTTTTTACAGTGAAACATTTATAAGCAAAAGTGCACAGCTGCAGTAAATGTAACCTCAAGGGCAGTGAAGATGATTTGGGACTAGTTGCCTCATGGGAAATGCTGTTTGTGTTCTGCAGGCCTGTAAGGACTTCCAGGATGAAGGGACATGTAAGGACGCATGTCCACGGCTCATGCTCTACGACCCCAACACCAACCAGCTCGCTCCCAACCCCGACGGGAAGTACAGCTTTGGGGCAACGTGTATCAAGATATGCCCACGTTAGGCCAGGCTGAAGTCCGAATGAGACACACACATTTTTTTTTTCCTTCACTTGAACACACGACCAGATTCTAATGATATCTTTCATGCGAATTCAAAGCTGTTAGGTCTTGAATTCTTGCATTCTGGAGATTAATGTTTTAGGTGTTCAGGGTTAAAATATAAACGACACACTCCCGGTAAAGAGAATCACTCTGGCGTGGATCGTGAGCCTGCAACTCAAACTCTGGTTTCTGAATAACATCTCAGAAAGCAGGATCACCGTCCATGACAGAATGATTTGACGCATTAGGATCGTGTTGCTGGTTGGTTGTGGTTAATGACTCGGGAGTGACTGATGGTTTGATGTTTTCCTCAGATAACTATGTCGTGACAGACCATGGGGCATGTGTGATAACATGCAGCCCTGGCACCTATGAGGTGGATGAGGGTGGAGTTCGGAAATGTAAGAAGTGTGATGGCCTGTGTCCAAAAGGTACAGTTGAGACTGCTGGTCAGGTTCGGGAACAAGATGGGGGTTTTTTTTAAGAGGAAAGATTGTTTGTCTGCTTTTTTTTCTAGTTTGACAAACACATTAGTCTTGTTATAACTGCATTTACAACTGTATTCTAATGTCATTTAAAAAATATAATTAAAACTATGTGGAAGGCATAAAAACGACTGTCTGTTAGTGATCTGTCCATCCATAGTATTGCACGTCAACTATTGTAACTAAGCTTTTCCAACAATGCAGTCAACATAGCCATGATATGTTGTATTTCAATATATATATATATATATATATATATATATATATATATATATATATATATATATATATTGTTTTATGGTGTGTACTTTTATCCTAACACCTTTAACCTATTTATTTATTATTCTCAGGTTAGGTAAAGTAAGTCGAGTCTGACCTAAATTATAAGCATTTTAAAAATTACTTATATTTGGTCAGAAGACTTCTCTGTGGTATGTTCTTATTAAAAGTCTCGTGCACAGAAGCTATGTCAAGGGGGTCTCCAACACGGCGCTCGCGAGCCACCAGTAACGTTAGCTGATTGGAGGTAGCTCGCCAATAAAGCTTGCTTTATGTTCACATATCGCGTCTTTTGCGGGGTCTCGCGAAGGGGGTCTCGCCCAGGGTGTAATTCAATGTAGAACCGCCACTGGATGTATCAGTATCCCAAGAGGCAATCAGCTCATCATTCTTTTATACTCCTGTTGTTTACCACTGACGTTAGGTTGTGACTTTCCGAGATCCTTCTCAAAGCCTTGCAGGTGCAAGCTGTCCACCTCTTCATGTCCTTGAACTCCAGTAAACTCAACCAAGATGGCTGATTTCCTTTAAGGTTCTGGGAGTAGAACCACAGTACTTTCTGTCCTTGAGGACACACACATAATCACACTTTTCTGCTCCTCTTTCTCATGGGTTGGCACACCCACATCTACACATTAACCAATTACTGTACATCTATGCCTAAACAATATAAGCCATCTTTTACAAACAAAAATAAATAACAACATTGAATGCAATGCATTGTATCTAATATATTGGCTAAATATGTGTAACAAAAAGGCATCTACAATAAACAAGGAGTCAGGTAATTGCATTTTCTTGATATTATACAACACCCCCTTCATGCAAATATCCTGACTCTTTTTCCTTCATTCTCAGACATAATTGTATCACAAACTTTGTTCACTTAATCAAACTTTACCAATAAGATGGACATTTGTCCATCATTCTTAAATTCATTGGTTTGTTACACAATCATATTTAATAATAATAATATAATATCATAATAATATTTCATATAATACATCACAGTTTAATAGTTTTTCTTAACATACACATATTAGTAAAACATCTCTACTCCTTTTATATGGATAAGTATACATCCATATTATCATAGTAATTGGTATTATTTTTAGTATATAATTTTCCAATAAATCTTTATGCAGCATTACTACTTGGGTTACATAAAGATACTACTAAGCAGATGTTAAACAAGACAGTAATTGCATAATAAACATCTTCATTAACACCCAGTCCTTGCAATTATTCTGACTGTTCTAAGCTTCCAGTTTCAATCTAAGATACAGTGCAACAAGGTCTTTAAATGTATCATACTTGGCAAGCAGCATATACACGGTCCCATCATTTGTCAGCATGTTAGTGTGAAACACATCCATGTAGTGTTCCACCCAAACTCGCTTCTTGGTTTCATATTTACTCTATGAATTATTGTTCCTGTTACAGCAACACCCGGAGGACAAATCTTTATGCTCTGCTTAAGGACAGTCAAATACTGGCCAAATCTTGTTCTCAAAAAACATCAATTTGTAAGCTCTTGTACACACACTCCAATCAAATCCTTACACATGAATGTGCGGCTCCTCCCCTGGCTCAGACAAGGCTTGCAGAATCCAAGCAAGGGAATCTGGTTTTCCAGGCGAAGTACCTTGGAAACCTGTCTGTCCTTCGGATCCTTGGGGCGTGAAGGTGATTTGGTTTGAGCTTGATCCTCTTTCTCCAGAAAATCCACACATTTCTGTCTATAACAAAAAACATCTTAAGTTTAACCAATCTTACAACTTCAGTTGTATAATTACTAAGCAGGCAGTGCACAAAAATCTTGTCCCCCAACTTCCATGCTTTGTGTGCATCCAAATCATTGTACCAGTCTTTAAAGTCTTTGTAAAAAAAAATTTAAGTTATATTTCCTCTTTTCCAAAATACCTGTATTCAATTATCCAGTAATCAATTCCAAATTTCTGACATTATCAATCGAATCATCATCATTGTACCACAGAATATATGCACTCTTTTGATAACAATCTTGACATAAATCCCCCATTACAAAGTTCACTCTTTGGTCCATCAGTGGCTGACGGCATCTCATGCATTTGTCGTCCTCAATAATAACAACCCAGTAAGTAAATCGCCTTGTCAAAAGTTCTCCACCAGGAGCTCTCCTGAGTTACTAGGAACATTAAATATGTTATATCCAAATTGTTCCCTTTTTATCAATGCTTAACATGCTCAAAGTTACATCTCAAATATGATTATAAAAACAATTATTTTGACAATTACAATAATACATTCAGTTTTCATAATAAAATATGTATATATATATATAAAAACTCTTTAACCCTTTTAGTACCATACACAATATGAAATTATAATTATTAAATTCTATCATAGGCACACCGTGTATGCAATACATCAGACACCCTCTTTCTACTAGTTATTGTAAGTCCCCTTCTTTTCTCTCTCTAATTAGTCATTGTAATAATGAAATAATAATATTTACCAGAATCTCCCAAAGGGTTTCACTGATCCCAGCAAAGGTCTCAGTGCTGGTTGATGCAGTAATATCGTTGCTAGCCATAGTGGTCTATCCTGTATATTGCTCAACCTTGCAATACCTTTCAAAAATGATTAAACAATTTAACACTTAGTCTTACATCAGCGAATAAACACTTCAATACAACTTCAAAAATGAAATGAATGATATTCAAACTTACTGTTCATCACCACTCTATAACATGTAAACACAGTGAATGACGCACTCGATTTTCCTCTGCAGAAGTAAAATAAATACACAACTTTTCCTCAATATTTGGAACACATGACTAATTAAACACTTCTTGGGAATCAATTAAAGTGAACAACACTCACTCTGATGTTTCACGCTCGCCCCGGAAACACACTGAGGGCCTACACAGAGCATTCTTCTCCCCTCTTAATTTGGACAATGGTGTCGTCTGTGCGCGGAAAACTCAAAGGAAAAACTTATCAGGTTTAAGCATATCGTTGTCGTGTAAACGTACCCTTAGTTTGGTTTCACTAATTGATTCCACGTCTTACCATATTTCTCTGGTTGTCTAACATTATTCTTTCTGGGTGAATGTAAGATTTTGTTTTACACTTTTTAATAAAACATATTTAAGCTGCAGTCGAAACAATAAAGCTTCTTATACTGTCCAAAGATATATACAGTATATTGTTATGGAGAAAACTGTTATTTATTTTGTGTATATTACCCACTTGCCTAATTGCCTTGACTCACTCAACGCTGCAAGTTGATGGACCATTAATATTTTTGTAACTGTAGACACTACAGTGATAATTTTTTTTTCCAAATTAGCCAAATCATCCAAATCAAATTGTTCCAGGATTTGTCTATAGTGTTTACAATAATACAGGCTTTCTTAATGAAATGATTATGCTTTAAAAGAACCTGAATTATCTCTGTTTGACAGAATCTGACAAGAGTGAATAATACCCGCTGAGAGAAGAGATGCTAAACAAAGAGATGACGCGATCTTCGTGAAGGGCTAAAGCTGAACTCTCATAACGCGTGTGTAAGCAGAACTTTAAAACACGAGCTTTGATTTCAAAAGCGAGCCAGCTCGAGACAGGTTTTCTTGATGTTCGAAGTACTTAGTCATAAGGTGGTGGAGTGCACATCTCGGCCTACCATGACAACATGAAAATGATCAGTGCCCTGAAGCTGCTGCCACATTTATACCAGATGGCAGAGACAGACAGAAAAAGGGTATGGCGAGATGATGATGATGAAAACATCCTTCTGGAGGACGTTGGAACAACAGTACCTCATGAAGACTCTTCAGTGTATCCACTAAAGATGAAAACCCCAGTTTTCTTGAAACAGAGTCAGAGACGAGACTGTGTGCTTTTACATATTCTATGAGTACAGTCACATTCAAAGTGTCAGTTTTGTCATTTATATCTGCAATGCTGTAAATGTTTTTGACACATTTATGGTAGAAAACTTGCAGCTTTGAGTGCAACAATTGTCAGTGTTACAGTCATTATGATGTGGCTTTTTGACTGTATTGCATATTTTATTGTTCCCAGTTCTCTTACGAGAGTTCTCTCATACTGCGTCGAAGACGCTGCGGGAAAGATTATTTCTCGAGATATTGAAGCCTAAAAATGAATCCTTAATTTTGTAATAATGTAAAACGCTTTGCAGCAGCATACAGCCTTTAGGCGGAACAGCTTGCGCGCCCATTGGCTGCTATGCGGCAAAAGCAGCAGCCTATGCGAGGCCTATGACGCTTGACCCAATGAGGACGCCTCCCGCCCTCTACGACACGTCCCGGCAGAATAGGCGTGGCCTAGGCTTATAAATAAGCGAACACGGCTGCATACCTCTGATTTTCTAAAATTCAGCGAAGCTCCCGCATCGTTGGATCCTGATAGGAAGCTGCCACAGCCGTCGAGAAGCATCACTGCAGGACGTGCCTTCTCTCTGAAGCCGCTGGTCGACATCTCGCCGCCTTCAGCTGCCGTTCCCTGCATCACTATCCGGCGTGGAATTATATCCTTTTAAAGCGTGTGTGTTCGCCGCTACGTCACACATTTTTTCACTCACTGAAAGAGCCGAGCGTCTTTTTCAAGATGCCTCGCACCTCCTGTGGCTCGTGTAGAGCCCCACTCAGCAACGGGGACCACCATGTGCTTTGTGTTTCCTGCCTAGGAATCTCCGTGGATCTCCCCGCCCCCGCCGATCGCGAGCGTCGAGGAGGAAAAGCCAGCATTGAGACAGAGCTGATGCGTCTGCTCACGCAGGCCGTCGCGAGCCTCGGCCTCGAGTGATCGACGCCCGAAGAGCCTGCACTTAACCGACTGGATGGCGGCTTTCTGCCCGGAGACCGCGCTTCGCCGCCCTCTAGACTCGCCCCCTTTCTTCCTGAGCTTCACGAAGAAGTAGCGAAGTCCTGGAAAGCACCTTTTTCAGCCAGAGTGCGCACTTCTGCCTCAGCAGCATTCTCCGTTGTGGACGGTGCTCGAGACAGAGGATACCACTCCCTCCCTCCGGTGGAAGAGGCTATAGCGACTCACCTTTGCCCACCCTCTGCTGGACGGCGGGCTAAGGTAGCGCTACTGTCCAAAGCTTGCCGCACGTCAACTGCGTGCCGGATTTGCAGACCGCCACAGACCTCGCTCTTCGCGCCACGAAATCCGCTGCACATGCCATAGGGCGGATTATGGCCTCCGCTACAGTGGCAGAGAGACATCTGTGGCTGTCACTCTCTGAGATGGCGGAGTCAGCAGCGACAGACCCGAGACCGCGCTCTCGCTCAGCTGGACGCCGCCCCCCCCGCCACACGGGCCTCGGCCAAAGATTGCAATCAAGCCCGAGGCCTCCGCGCCTTCCTAGCACGCCTAGGAAAAAGACGGTGTTCAAGTCCCACTGCGGCCGGACCTCCACCAAAGATTCTCGCTCGTACAGTCCCAACTAGGGTGACCACTCGTCCCGCGTAGCGCGTGCGCGCACAGCGTTTGAAGCCCAATTCACGCGTCCCGCAAATTGAGACCGTGTCACGCATAATCAATGCTTGCTCAAAAAAAAAAGTTGGTCGCTCTATATCCTCGAGCCCCAGGCAGCCAAACGAACATTACTTGACAGTTCGGCACGCTATTGCCACACCCACCCCTCAGTTGAACTGCTGACTAGGTTGTCAACTTTTTCGTTGTTGTCATGACAGCGCACGCACGTGCATACCAGACACACTGCGAAGGAACTTTTAGATGCGCGCTTTCCAATTAGAGGCGCGCTTTCTCTTTCTTCCTTATTTGATTCAGATGTTGGTGAAAAGGTTTGAGTGAGTCCCAAAGGTGTGCCCAAAGTCCTAGGTGTCCCCAGAACACATTTTTTTCCCTGCGCCTGCCTTTACTAACATGCAAGTTCACCATCCTTCCTCCCCCTTCTCGTTCCGTGAACCTCTGGAGTTGTGAGTTAAGACTTTTTTTTTAACTGCTCCTGTGGTGTTGAGCAACTACAATTCCTGTTAATCCTATAATTTTATATTATAACTTATTTAAAGTGAATAAATTGTAATGAAAAATAAAATAAATAAATAGCTAAAGTAAATCGTAAGTGGAAGTGAATCTGTCAATTCATTGAATGTTCAAAATATTATGAATATTTATTTAGAAAAAAATACACATTGGTTGCATGGCCTATTCATGAGCATACATCAGCAATTACACATGTTTAGGTGAATAGGGCATTATTAATATACCATGTAAGGTGGTATGTGCTAGAAATGGGTAAACCACTATCAGTGAGTCTACCCGTGGGGTGGGGGCACCGCCGCGCCAGGCAGTGTCCCACATTGTCCCTCAGAAACATACCCCTTGTCCCCCCTTGGGCTTATTAGCAGGTGGTCACCCTAGTCCCAACACACGCGATTGTACCAGTGTATACAGCAGCCAACAAACCGGCGTCACAGCCCGTTTGCCTGCACACAAACGCCATTTTCACGGTGACCCAGATAAATCTGAAAAAGAGTGTCATTTCTGGTGTCCCGGCCACGGCCGATGGTGTAATGTGTGTACTGTAATGCCCACAACCCAGTGCCCATTCGTTCACACAAGCACAGCCCTGCACAATACAGGGTCTGCACACATAAAATCGACTCATGTCGATTGTGCATCACATGTAGTGAGCGTGCCCGCTATTCAGTTTGCTCCTGTCTGCCTCGCTGTGACTGCTGCTGCTGTGAGTTTGTTTGCTGCGTCTAAGCCTCGTATTAGCTTCGTATTTCTTTCTGTTTTGAACCATCATTTATATATCATTTCTAGTTGTTTATACTACTAAATACAGCTTACCCAACATCTCTATTGTCAGCACAACACGCTAACTCGCTAGCCTTTTAACGCACCACCTGTGCGCTCAGTTATTTATTTTTCTCTCGCGCGTCCGCGCCTTTGAGTTCATAAAAGCCCAGGTGAGCAAGAATCAGTCAACAAACACGGTGAGTAATGTCTTGTCCTGTTATTGTCACCTGCACTTCATGTCACATGTTTACCATAGCCTTCTCTGACGGCAATATAGGATTTATATGTGATAAATGCAAGGAGACAGTCAGGCTGACGGAGAAGATTTCAGAACTAGAGACACGCATCCAAACTTTAATCGAGAATAGTAAGAAGAGTGCTAGAGCTTTAGATACTATTTTGGATGCGCCTAGCCTAGTGAATTCTTTACATGAGTCGGTTCCGGCTGAAGTAGAGCCCGTGCAGAAGGGCAGATGGGTGACAGTGAGAGATCGCTCTTGTCGCGGATCAAAAAAACACTTTTCCGTTCCGATAACAAATCGAATTGCCCCGCTCAGTGAAACACCCACTGAGAAATATTCTGACTGTGCCCTGGTAATTGGTAATTCGATCACACGGAACGTGAAAATAGAGACACCAGCCACCATAGTCACATGTTTGCCGGGAGCCAGAGCGCCTGACATCAAAGCAAATTTAAAAGTGCTGGCTAATGCTAAACGTAAATTCTCTAAGATTATTATTCACGTCGGCACTAATGATGTTCGACCTCGCCAGTCGGAGATCACCAAAATGAATATGTGTGAACTCGCAAGTACGATGTCAAGCACTGTAATTTGCTCTGGCCCCCTTCCTGTTCGCAGGAGTGATGAGATAGTTAGTAGATTGTGTTCACTCAATGGCTGGCTGTCTGGGTGGTGTCCGCAAAATAATATAGAATTCATAGACAATTGGAAAAGTTTTTGGGGCAAACCTGACCTGTTAAAAAAGAGATGGTATTCATCCCTCCTGGGATGGTGCTGCTCTTCTCTCTAGTAATTTGGCTCATAGTCTTACAGATAAAACATGACAATCTGGGGCTCCGGTCAGGAAGCAGACAGACTGGCTTAACCGACCGTCTGCTAGCGGCCTCACGTCACCAAGGTCAGATAAATCCCATCACATAGAGCCTCTTTCACCTAGATATCATAATTTAGAGACTGTGTCTGTTCCCCGAACTTGGAAATCCCAAAAACTTTCAAACCCATCTAAGATAAAAAATTTAATTGATGTTCAACAAATAAAAAACAGATATAATACGGATGAGCAAATGATAAACCTTGGGTTGCTGAATATTCGATCTCTTACTTCAAAAGCGCTAATAGTTAATGATATGATTACAGATTATAACCTAGATGTGCTGTGTTTAACAGAAACCTGGCTAAAACCAAACGATTACATTGCTTTAAATGAGTCAACCCCACAAGATTACGGTTATAAACATGAACCTCGTCTGAAACGCAAAGGAGGTGTTGCTGTAATTTATAGTAATATTTTCAAAACCACTAAGAAATCTAGTTGTAAATATAATTATTTTGAAGTGTTGGTGCTTAATGTAAAAATATATAGTGTAAACGATAAATCACGTTTGAAAATTCTGCTGGCTACTGTATACAGGCCACTGGGGTACCATACAGACTTTATCAAAGAATTTGCTGACTTTCTATCAGAATTAGTATTGGCTGCAGATAAAGTACTAATTGTTGGTGATTTTAATATACACATAGATAATGAAAAAGATGCATTGGGATTGGCATTTAAAGACATCGTAAACTCAATTGGAGTTAGACAACATGTGTCAGGACCGACTCATTGCCGTAATCATACTCTAGATCTAATACTATCACATGGAATAGATGTTGATGCCGTTGAAATACTGCAGCAGAGCGATGACATCTCAGATCACTATCTAGTCTCGTGTAAATTACATAGCCAAGGCTGCAAAGCCGACTCCGTGTTATAAATATGTTAGACCGATCACTTCTGCCACTAAAGATTGCTTTATCAATAATCTTCCTAATCAGTTTCATCATCTCAGCATCCCGGATAGCTTAAAAGAACTTGATATTGCAACAGAAACTTTTAACTCTCTCTTTTCCAGCACTTTAGACACAGTTGCTCCGTTGCGCTTAAAGAAGATTAAAGAACATAGTCCAATGCCGTGGTACAACGAGCACACTCAGGCCCTTAAGAGAGCAGCCAGAAAAATGGAGCGCAACTGGAAGAAAACAAAACTAGAGGTATTTCGGATTTCATGGAAGGAGAGCTCGATTGCTTACAGAGAGGCTTTAAAAGCTGCTAGATCTGCTTATTTTTCAACCCTATTAGAAGAAAATAAACATAATCCTAGGTATTTATTTGAAACAGTGGCTAAACTAACGAAAAAGAAAGCTTCAAGCCCAGAAATTTCCAAGCAACACAGCAGTAATGACTTTATAAACTTCTTCACTTATAAGATCGATAATATCAGGGACAAAAATATAGCTGCAAGCAGCCATTACGGGGCCAAGCGCAAAAGCAGACGACGAGATATGCCTACATGGCTGAAAGTGTGAGACAAACTGCAGCAAGGAGCAATTAAAGACATTTGAAGATGAATTTTGGCAAAATGGTTGAAAAATCACATACAATAACTAAAAATATGATTATCACTTTCGACCAATAGGTGGCGCAATTACGAAACTGATGTGATGTGGTCAGAGTGAAGTGACAATGACACTTACAAAGTTTGGTGTCAATATGTCAAGGCATTGCAGATATAAAGCCTGAATAGTCATTTTGGCATCATGCCTCAACTTTGCCACTGCGGTATACAAAAACGGTTTCGTCTATCGACACGAAATCCATAACTTTTACTCGGCACGGTCTGGAGATGACACGATCCGATTTTGGTGAAAATCGGACGTTCGGTCTAGGAGGAGTTCGAAAAAGTAGGTTTTAAAAGAAAATAAAGATGGCGGACAGGAAGTTTGGCTGACTATGGCAAAATTGGTATCTATGTTTTCAGCATAACCCAAGGAATCGATTGAGATCAGTGTCATTACTATAGGCAAATTTATTCAAAAGTTATTAGCATTTTTGGAAATTTCATTATAACTTTTGACCAAAAGGTGGCGCTGTCTCATAAATTTTTGAGTACCTTTAGGGCGTTGTACTGATGACCCATACTGAGTTTCGTAACGATACGTTCATGCGTTCATAAAATACAGCATTTTAGCACATAATTCAAAATGGCCGACAGCCAAAATGGCCGATATGGGAAAATTAGATATCAGTCGACTCAGCACGACGCCCTGAATCTAACGAGACCACTTTTGTGATTTTTGGACAAACCGTTCAGAAGTTATAAGCAAAAACATAAATTCTTCATATCTCCGGACCAGTAGGTGGCGCTGCGCCGAAGCTTAGCATGTAGCCTCAGGTCATGCTTGTGATGACATGTACCAAATTTGGTCTGAATCCGATAAAGCGTTGTGGAGATACGGCCTTACGTCTGTTTTCGCAAGCCCTACGTAACATTTATTTGCGCGGTATTCGAGAACGGTAATTCGAATCAACTTGAATTCCATAACTTTTGGTCGTCAAGGTCTGGAGATGATCTGGTTAATTTTTCGTGAAATTCGGAGCAACGGCCTAGGAGGAGTTCGAAAAAGTAGGTTTTTCAGAAAATTCAAAATGGCGGGAAAACTATTATGACGGAAAATGACGTCATAGGGTGCAGTCGAATGAGCTCAGGAATCAGAGGAAAAAAGAATTTTGTTTCTAGCCCTTGTGGTTCAAAAGTTATTAGCATAAACATGAGTGAAACTTTGGACAGCTGGTGGCGCTAGAGGGAATGAGTTGGAGACTCCAAATTTGCTATGATGATAGTTCACGCTGTCCTCTATCACTGTGCCAATTTTCATAAGTTTCCCGCAAACGGTTCTATAGGCTGCCATAGACGCCCAGTCGGAAAAAGAAAAAGAAGAAGAAGATTAACCGGAACAGATACAATAGGTGCCCGCACCTTCAGTGCTTGGCCCCTAATAAGAACCAGAACAGATACAATAGGTGCCCCGTGCCCGCACCTTCAGTGCTTGGCCCCTAATTATAACTATGCAACCGTCTAACACAGTATCGCATCAGGAAGTGCATTGTAGTCTCCCTGAGGGAAAATTTGATTCATTCATTGCTATAGGAGAGGAAGAATTTTGCAAAAACGTCAAATCATCTAAATCGACAACGTGTATGTTAGACCCTATACCGACTAAGCTGCTGAAAGAGATGCTTCCAGATGTCATAGATCCTCTTCTTAATATCATTAATTCATCTTTGTCTCTAGGATACGTACCAAAAACCTTTAAGCTAGCTATGATTAAACCGCTTGTTAAAAAACAGCAACTTGATCCTACAAAACTAGTCAAATACAGGCCGATCTCTAATCTGCCATTTCTGTCAAAGATATTAGAAAAAGCAGTATCCTCACAACTGTGTTCCTTTCTAGAAAGAAATGATATCTGCGAGGATTTTCAGTCCGGATTTAGACCGTACCATAGTACCGAGACAGCTCTCGTTAGAGTCACAAATGATTTGCTCTTATCATCCGATCGTGGTTGTATCTCTCTATTAGTATTACTTGATCTTAGTGCTGCATTTGACACCATTGACCACAACATCCTTTTAAATAGACTCGAACATTATGTTGGCATTAGTGGAATTGCACTAGCATGGTTTAAATCATACTTATCTGACCGTTATTAGTTTGTAGCAGTAAATGAAGAGATGTCTTATCAATCACTAGTTCAGTATGGTGTACCACAAGGCTCAGTATTAGGACCGCTGCTGTTCACTCTGTATATGCTACCTTTAGGAGTTATCATTAGGAAACATGGAATTAGCTTTCACTGTTATGCCGACGATACTCAGCTGTATATTTCTTCAAAACCTAACGAAACCTACCAATTCACAAAATTAACGGAATGCATAGCTGATATAAAAAATTGGATGACTAGTAATTTCCTACTACTAAATTCTGAAAAAACAGAGATTCTAATTATTGGACAAAAAACTTCCACACGTAATAACCTAGAGTACTGTCTAACACTTGATGGCTGCTCTGTTAAGTCTTCGTCGTCGGTTATGAACCTGGGTGTGCTCTTTGATACCAATCTTTCATTTGAAAGTCACGTGTCTAGTATCTGTAAAACCGCATTTTTCCATCTTAAAAATATATATAATTACGCCATATGCTCTCATTGAGGCTAGATTATTGTAATGCTCTACTGGGTGGTTGCCCTGCACGCTTAATAATTAAACAAACTACAGCTGGTTCAAAACGCAGCAGCTCGAGTTCTTACCAGAACCAGGAAGTATGACCATATTAGCCCCGTTCTGTCAACACTGCATTGGCTGCCTATTAAACTTCGTATAAATTTTAAAATATAGCTGATTACTTACAAAGCACTAAATGGTTTAGCTCCACAGTACTTGAGCGAGCTCTTAACGCATTATAGTCCTTCACGTCTATTGCGATCTCAAAATTCCGGCCAGTTAATAATACCTAGAATATCAAAACCGACTGCTGGCGGTAGATCCTTTCCCTACTTAGCATCAAAACTTTGGAACAGTCTTCCTACCATTGTCCGGGAAGCAGACACACTCTGTCAGTTCAAAGCTAGATTAAAGACACATATCTTTGACCTTCACATAATGCATTATAGACTTCTATAACTCAATGTTAGGCTGCATAGATTAGGTCAGCCGGAACTGGGAACACTTCCCTTAAATCCTGATGTACTCGTTTCATCATAAGAAGAATGGCATCTACGCTAATTTTAGTGTCTTTGTTTATCCCGAGGATTTCCCGCAGCCTGCTGGATCCAGGCCGTATCCAGATCTGACGAAAGACCTTTGCCTGGACCCGATGACAACGCAGTGCTGAAGTGCCAACTAGCCTCTCCCTATGGAGGATCCCTTTACCACTCTACAGATAAAGCATTGTGGAAATTTCGCGTATCTCCCCCTCAGTGATAAAATAAAATTCTGCATCAAATTTATAGGCAGGACAAGTAGTTTGTATAGGCTTGGTTTGTAGAGAATTACAAACATGCGCACATATATTCAAACACACATAACTATAGAATGAATCCTTGATGCGCACGTGAGCGCCATCAGTGTTTATCACAGGTTCGCGTTTAAAGTCTGTGTAGATAGAACGGTGTCGTCTTAGCGGCCTCTAATTTAATAACAAATTATCCTTTCGACGGAAGTGAATCAATCAAAACTAACTTTAGCTGGAAAGTAACATTATTCAAGAACCGCTATAAAGCCAAAACAATCTGTTACCTTAAATTATACGTTTATCTCTGTAAAGCAGCTTTGAAACAATCTACATTGTTAAAAGCGCTATATTAATGAAGATGACTTGACTTGACTTGACTGTTTGCGAATATTCGTTGGAACATACAATCTCTTGCACATTGAGTCCTCACCTCACCTCATCCCTTACCCCAACCCTGACTATTGGGCCCCATCCACTTTCATTGCATGTGCTTGCCTGAGAAAACATACAGTACTATTTAAAGTTTTGGCAAATTGGTGGTAAATCCGTATGAATTTGCACAATTTCATATGAATTCATACATTTAAACACATATTATTTACGGAACGGGGACTATTTTCAGATTGGACCTAATAATTTCCAACCCAATCTGAATTTGTACAGCTTGATTTGTACAAAAACATGATTTTTAGAAAAACATAAGCATGAAGATCCACCCCTAAACCAAACTCTCAGTGGGGTGTAGATTTGCACGAATTCGCCACCAATTCTTCAAAATGTACAGTTACGAATTGCTATTGCTTGAGCTTCTAATGATCCCGGAATATCCCTTTAAGGTGCCGTTTTCAACTAAAAACGTAAAACTTTGTATGCGTTTTGGCCACTCATTTACATGACAATGGCGTTTTGGGGGCCTGAGAACGCAAACTTTTGAAAACGGATTTCAAAGTACACGTTTTTGGAAACAATACCGTTATCGTCGACGTTTAAATTACAAAAAAAAACTTGAATTTGTGCAAACGGTGACGTCGTGTGCATGCGTATTACGTGTTCAGTCTATAGGCGCGTAGTTTCTTTACAAAGTGACATCATTGTCGGTTAGGAACCTGGGTGTGCTCTTTGATACCAATCTTTAATTTGAAAGTAACGTGTGTAGTATCTGTAAAACCGATTTTTTCATCTAAATTACATCATATGCTCTCAATGAAAAATGCAGAACAGTTAGTTAATTCGTTCATGACATTAAGTCTAGAATATTGTAATGCTATTATGGGTGGTTGCCCTGCACGCTTAATAAACAAACTCCAGCTGGTCCATTCTGTCTCCTGATGGAATTTTGGTTCCTTGCCACTGTTGCCTTGGCTTTTGGCTTGCTTAGTTGGAGACATTTAATATTCAACAATATTATTGATCTGCCTTACTTAAGGTGGATGGTAACGAAATTTTCTCCTAGAAACAAACTTTGTTATATTATTTTCATGTTATTATCACTGAAGCTGCTTTGATCAAATCTGTATTGTAAAAAGCGCTATATAAATAAAGGTGACTTGACTTGACATCGCCATCTACTGGCCTGGCATGAATAATGTAGTGTTTTTAGTCGTTTTCACAGATCCGTGTGAACAAGGATCGTTTTGACAACGTTGTCGCCTGTACGCGAAAAGAGGAAAATCTTCTCTGTTTTTAGTACATCGTTGTCATGTAAACATGCCCAACGTCTATGGATTTTTGTCATCCTTTTTATCAGGAAAAGCATAAGTCTGATCACTGGTTTTATGACCCCTTCATGACATCATTCAAAAGCATTTTAAACTTCATTTAAAATTAATTACTTATCATCTACAAAACCCACACGCCTTACCTGAACCAAAATGACTATTTACAGTATCTCAGTGGTCCATAGCATGTAGCAACAACCCCTGACTCTCTATAATCACATATAGACCCAGCACATTTGATAAATGAAAAAATTATTTGATAAAGTCTGTATGGTGCCCTGGTGGCCTGTATACAGTATAGCCAGTACTAGCCACCACTGACCTGTGCACTCAATTCACAACTAGCCTAACCCGCAGGTATTGTTGTAATTTGTGAAGGACGGTTTCATCAATAAAGCCTGTTCCCGTTATTATCATGACAATAGCATGTCCACCACGAGCTGATCCACTGGCACAGCGCCCTCTACATCTCTCGCCTCCCAGCCAAACAGAACCGGGCGGGTGACAAATTCTCTCAATGTCAACCAGCGCTGCCAGCAGCATTAAACATCACATTTCGGCCCAAAGGAGTTTGGGGGAGATTTGCTAAGCAACTTACATAATATATGTACTTCACATGATCACCAGAGGTAGAGGATGGATACCCGACCCGAGCCCGACGGGACCCTCCGGTACCCGACGGGCCGGGCGGGCCAGGTTCGGACAGATATTTAGGAATTATGTTCGGGTTCGGGTCGGGCTCGGTCACATCAGCGTGATAAGGCATTGAACATTTTAAATTTAAAACAGCTTATTATGTAGGTACCCAATGTGCCTGATGCTTTCACTTGATGCAAATGGTCGTTTTTGTGATTAAAATACATGTAAAATATTACCATAACATCTGTCTTCCTGTGTGCGGACATTTGTTTATTCGTGATAACGAAACACGTGCATAATGTGCGCGCGCCTGTGTTAAGAGTTGTTGCTCCGCGCGCTAATGCGCTCATCTGTTGACATTTCCAGTTGCTTAATAAAAGCGGGCTTTCCACACAAACAAACGTACAATTGTCATTAGTATGAGACTAATCTAGGTTGATCACGGCATCACTCTAGGTTGAGTAGCACTGAGTGAATCAAGGTCTTGCTTTCTCCGACACCCCAGTGATTGTCACATGGCCCGTTAGAGGCGTGTGATTGTCATCTCCGAGGGAATGGATTTGGATCGGAGGAAGGAGCAGTAGCTCTGATTGTTCCTGATCTCTCTCTCTCTCTCTCTCTCTCTCTCTGTGCGCATGTGCGAGCGTTTGTTGAGCAGAGTGAGTGGTGCGGTGAGTGTGTG
This sequence comes from Phoxinus phoxinus, assembly GCF_949152265.1. Classification (NCBI taxonomy): domain Eukaryota; kingdom Metazoa; phylum Chordata; class Actinopteri; order Cypriniformes; family Leuciscidae; genus Phoxinus; species Phoxinus phoxinus. The sequence goes on along the minus strand of NC_136880.1, from coordinate 16,399,042 downwards.
GTCTTTTTGTGCCCGCTGTGGCTTTAAAAGATATTTTCCCCCCCTTTTTTTCTATGTTTTTTGTTTGTTTGTTTTGTTGTTGTTTGTTGTGAAATTAACAGAGAAGCTTAACTGAGTGCCTAAACCCAGTCTTCGTACTGGGAGGCATGGCGACTCAGGGAGCTAATATTCTCGATTCACTCACGCGGCGCCACGGTGTGAAGGTGGTAGCGGTCGGGAGCGTGGAAGAGTGTAGTGTAGCGGTTGGTGATGTAGTGGGTCATGAATGTGTGTTGGCGGCGTCCAAAATGAACAACTCAATTGTACTGTTCTTGAGTAGCCTACAGTAGAGAAAGCGAATGAAGTCGTTGGAAAGGGAATAAACATACGTGGTTTATTTACCCCAGTCCTACCTCTTTCCACCCCCGCAAAAAAAGTCACCATTTCAAATGTACCCCCCTTTATTAAGGATGAGATGTTGGCGAAAGAATTGTCACGCTTTGGCAAAATGATTGCTCCCATAAAAAAGATCGCTATAGGATGTAAATCGGGGTTAGTGAAACATGTAGTCTCGTTCAGGCGTTTCACGTATATGATTCTGAACGGAAATAGAACTGATCTTGACGTAAATTTTAAATTTAAAGTGGATGATTTTGATTACACTGTCTTTGTAACTACAGACACGATGAGGTGTTTTGGTTGTGGAAAGTCTGGTCATTTGATCCGCGGGTGCCCGGAAAACAGCGCTCATCACGGCGCGCAGAATGATGGTGTGAAAGATAACGTTAACGCTGAGCAAAGTGAAGACGGAGAAGTCGCCAGTACTTCCAATGCGCCGAATTCCAGTGTGCCAAAAATAGTGTCTGTGGAAGAAAATATTGAATCTGATCTAACTAGACAAAGCGTTGAATTTGATGAAAGAAACGCAAAAAAATCCGAAATTGTAACCTGTGTGAGTGTTGAAAGAAACAGTATTGATGGTGGACAAACTGGTAACACACAAACGAGGTTAGTTCAGTCTTCTGGTACTGAGCTACAAGTGGAGAGTGTAATTCAGAGTGAGGACACATTAATGGATATGGATCAGGTGGTTTTTAAAGCACCTCTGAAGAGGAAAAATAAAGACACAACCATGGTTTTGAAACAGGCTAGAAAGAACCAAGAAGAGAATAAAGTGGACAATGAAACCAGTGAGAGTGAGTGCTCTGATTCCAGTGCCTCCGTTTGTTCTCAATCCAGTTGGTCATGTTTTGATTATGGAGTGGATGAGATCAAAAAATTCTTGAAAGTGACCAAAAATATGAGAGGAGTGCAAATTGATGAATATTTTCCAGATCTCGGAAGACTTTTGGAAAATATTAAGTGTTTAATGAGCGAAGGAAGATTTACAGATAAAGAAGTTTATCAGTAAAAAATATTGTCACAAAAATTCAACTCCAATTGAATAATGATGTTGAAATGGTTTAGTTTTTATGTCCTTATTGGATGTTTTGCTCTCTGTGCTGTAGTTTCTTTTTCATTTTTATTTATGAGTGAAATTCGCATTGCTTCTTTGAATGTGAATGGGGCTAGAGACTGCAGAAAGAGAGCTCAGATATATGAAGTAGTGAAACAGAATAAAATTGATGTCCTGTTTTTACAGGAGACACATAGTGATGTGAAAATTGCTGTTGAATGGGCTAAGGAATGGGGCGGTCTTCTTTTTCTGAGTCACAATACTTCACTCAGTGGAGGAGTTGCAGTTTTGTTTAATAAAAATTTTGCTCCCTCATCTTTTTCAGTAGAGGAGATTGTAAAAGGTAGACTCTTAAAGATAAAAGCTCAATTTGAAGATCATGTTTTTGTTTTTATTTGTGTATATGCACCAACCTCACAGATAGAAAGAATGTTGTTTTTAGATAAATTAAATACAGTAATAGAAAAATGTGATAATGGAGAATTTTTGGTTGTGGGAGGAGATTTTAATTGTGTTGAAAAAAATATAGATAGGAATCATGTAGAACCACATATGGCTTCACGCCGAAAACTGATACAAATGATAGAAGGGAATGAGCTTGGTGATGTATGGAGACATTTTAATCATGATGTTAAACAATACACATGGGCGCATGCTCGTGAAAATGTGTTGTCAATGGCACGTTTAGATAGATTTTATGTTTTCAAACATCATCTTAGTTTCTTTGTAGATGGCTCAATTCTTCCAGTTGGTTTCTCTGATCATAGTTTGGTTGTGTGTAGAATGATTGTCAGTTCAGTTAAGTTAAGCAGTTCTTATTGGCATTTTAATGTGACATTGTTGTCAGATTTAAAGTTTAAAGATGTTTTTAGGTTTTACTGGGAGTCTTTTAGAGAACAAAAAGATAATTTTTCCTCTTTACAGGAATGGTGGGACATTGGGAAAGTAAATATTAGGCAACTATGTCAACAATATACTCTAAATGTCACAAAATGTTTAACTCAGTCTATAAAGAAGTTAGAAGAGGACATTTTAGAAATTCAAGTTTTAATTCAAGAAACAGGAAATCAAGACCATTTAGATTCTCTTTTTACAAAAAAATCGGCCTTGTCTGAATTCTATAAAAGAAAGGCACAGGGGGCATTGGTCAGATCACGGTTCCAGGATGTAGAACAGATGGATGTTCCATCAAAGTTTTTTTTCGGATTAGAAAAAAAGAATGGTCAAAGACGGTATATTCAGAGTTTAAGGTCTGAAGCTGGGGTTTTGTTATTAGACCCAGTCGAAATGAGAAAAAGAGCAGTAACATTTTATAAAAGTCTTTATAGTTCTGATCATAGGATAGATCAAGATATTGATGGTTTCTTCTTTGAAGATCTGCCAAAAATATCAGAAAGTGCGAATGCAAAACTTAGTGAAGATATAACATTAATTGAACTGTATGAAGCTCTCCAGAGTACGCAAAACGGGAAAGTTCCAGGGATAGATGGGATTCCCTTTGAATTCTATAAGGCATATTGGGGCATTATAGGACAAGATTTGCTTACAGTTCTTAGTGATAGTTTAGTCAGTGGTTTTTTACCACTTAGTAGTCGGAGAGCGGTTCTTACACTCCTCCCAAAGAAGGGAGATTTGAGTGAAATAAAAAATTGGAGACCAGTGTCTTTACTGTGCTCTGACTACAAAATTCTGTCCAAAGTATTGGCGATTAGATTAGGGAAAGTTTTAGATGAAATAATCAGTACTGACCAATCCTACTGTGTGCCTAGAAGATCTATATTTGATAATATTTTTTTAATTCGAGATTTGATGGATTTTTCGAAGATTGGTGGTGTTAATTTTGGCTTGATTTCCATTGATCAAGAAAAGGCATTTGACCGTGTAGAGCATGATTATTTATGGAAGACTCTAGATGCCTTTGGTTTTAATTCAGTTTTTAAAGGTTATATTAAAGTATTATATAATGACATTGAGTGTATGTTGAAATTTAATGGTGGCTTGTGTTTTCCTTTTAAAGTTTAGCGTGGAGTGAGGCAAGGTTGTTCATTATCAGGTATGCTCTATACATTGGCAATAGAACCACTTTTACAAAGATTGAGAAGGGTCTTACATGGCCTCACATTGATGAACTGCGAAAGTACTTTTGTTTTATCAGCTTATGCTGATGATGTTGTTGTAATTGTAAAAGAGCAAAATGATGTGAACATTTTAATGACAACCTTGGATGATTTTGAAATGATATCAGCTGCAAAAGTGAATTGGTCAAAAAGTGAAGCTGTTTTAGTGGGAGAGTGGTCAACAGTGCCCCCCAGACTCCCTGGTGGTCTGACATGGAAAAAAGATGGGTTAAAGTATTTGGGAGTTTATTTGGGGGATGAGTCTTTTCAATTAAAAAATTGGGAAGGGATGATTGAGAAAATAAAGGGCCGCTTGGATAAATGGAAGTGGATCAAGAAAATATTGTCCTATAGGGGTCGAACCCTTATTATCAATAACCTTGTTGCTTCGTCTCTTTGGCATCGACTGACTTGTGTTGACCCACCACTACTTTTTCTTGCTAAGATACAATCGATGATGATAGACTTCTTCTGGGATAAGATGCACTGGGTGATCCATAACATCCTGTACTTACCAAAGGAAGAAGGTGGACAAGGACTTGTACATCTACAAAAGTAGGACAGCAACTTTTCGTGCTCAGTTTATACAACGTTTCCTGACAGGCCCAGAGTCTGTAAGTTGGAGACCAGTGGCAAGTGCTATTTTAAGAGCTGCTGCAGGTTTAACTCTGGACAAATCCTTATTTTTATTGGATCCCAAAACTTTAGATGTGGAGAAATTTCCAGTTTTTTATCGGAATCTTTTTAAAGTATGGAGGCTTTTTAAACTCCAAAGGATAAACAATCCCACATCGTTGCATTGGCTGCTGGAAGAGCCATTGCTTTATGGTGCAAGACTGGACATTACTAATGCATCAGTATCACTGGCAGAAGCCTTTATAAAGGCTAAAGTGGTGACTCTTCGTCAACTAATGAGGCTGGCAGGACCAGATCTTATTAAAGTGGATGCGGTGGCAACACAATTGGGGTTTAGATCCACTCGAGTGGTTGAAAAACTTTTACGAAAGATACAGACTATCCTTACAGTGGAAGAGACTGATTTACTCAGGAAACATTGTGAGGGGGAAATTACTCCCAATGATAAAGATCGGTTTCCAAGGTTGATGGTTTCACCTAATTTAGAGGAGGATGGTGGAATCTTTCTGGAATCAGAAAAAGTAGTGGACATGGACTTTGAAGAAGTGAATGGCAAGAGATTGTACAAGTCATGTGTGAAATGTTTTACAGTTTTTTTCAATTGCTTACACACAAAATAAAAAATTTGGCTCATTGTGTCAAAACTCAACACACAAGATTTCTTGACACAGCACTTGGAGATCAACATCTAACTGCCAATGCAAAATAACATTCTGCAATCAAAACTTAACACTTTAACTTGAAAAGGCCCTCTTCGGATCGATAGGAAACACACATGCACATGCAATATAAACAGTCAAAGCAAACACAACACACAGGTCAACTGTACTCAAGACACTGCCTACATTTGTAGTCTGTAAACCGTGTTTATTTCCACAACCAAAACTCAGTGTACAGGTGCAGAACTACTATTTTGAACATCTGGTGTAGGTGTTTCTATTGCAGGTCCATGTCAGGGATCTCGTCGTCGATTGGGGTCGGGCCACAGCACCTCGTCCACATCACAGGCAATGTCTTCCCTTGCCAGGCAACGGGGAAAATATCTCTGTGTGTGGCGTATCCACCCATGGATCGACCCCACCTCGATGTCCCCACATGCCTCCTCCATCGCTCGCAGGAGCGGCACGCGTACATGTGGTAGGCGGTCATAGACCTTCCACCACCATGCCGAAAAGAATTCCTCGATCGGATTTAGGAACGGGGAATAAGGGGGCAGGTGCAACACCAAATGGTCGTGGTTGGCAAACCAGTCCCGGACCAGAGCAGCCCGGTGGAAACTGACATTATCCCAGATGACAACAAACATGGGCTGCCCTGGTCTGTCCTGTGTGACCACATCATGTAGTGCATCGAGAAATGCCGGTAGGTGTGCAGTGTTGTAGGGTCCTAGGGTGGCATGGTGATGGAGGACCCCTTGACCACTACTGTAATGGCGGCACACAAGGTCATGTTGCCCCCGCGCTGCCCGGGGATGTTCACGATGGCCCTTTGGCCAATGATGTTCCGGCCCCGACGTCTGGTTTTTGCCAGATTGAACGATTGATTAAATTACTGTAACACTGGAAAATGTACACTAACACTAGACAATTTGCTGTGTGGGTACTGTGCAGTCCTTTGGCGTTAATTCAGGACATACCTGTTTTCTTGTCGGTATGTCCGAATGATGCTGACTACCGTGTAGCGGCTGAGGTTGGGCCGGACCCTCTGCCCGGCCTCCCTCATAGTCAGGCCATGGTTGATGACATGGTCCAGTGGTCAGTGGCCCTGATGTCGTCAGTGATAGTTGTGCGTCTGCCTGGTTCCCGTTCAGGTTGGTGCCATTCTCCTCTCCCTCTTCCCCCATCTCTTCCTCGATCTCCTCTCCCTCTTCCTCCATCTCTTCCTCGATCTCCTCTCCCTCTTCCCCCATCTCGTTCTCCTCTCCCTCTTCCTCCATCTCTTCCTCGATCTCCTCTCCCTCTTCCCCCATCTCTTCCTCGATCTCCTCTCCCTCTTCCTCCATCTCTTCCTCGATCTCCTCTCCCTCTTCCCCCATCTCGTTCTCCTCTCCCTCTTCCTCCATCTCTTCCTCGATCTCCTCTCCCTCTTCCTCCATCTCTTCCTCGATCTCCTCTCCCTCTTCCTCCATCTCTTCCTCGATCTCCTCTCCCTCTTCCCCCATCTCGTTCTCCTCTCCCTTTTCCTCCATCTCTTCCTCGATCTCCTCTCCCTCTTCCTCCATCTCTTCCTCGATCTCCTCTCCCTCTTCCCCCATCTCTTCCTCGTCTTCTCCTTCCCCTTGGTCCTTCGGCCTCCATATTCGCAATTGTATCACGACAGGTGCGCATACCTGAGTTCTATACCTGAGTGCTACAGCTGTGACTGATTGGTGTTCAATTACCGGTTAAGTGTTTTACTGTGTGTGCGGGGGTGTTGCTATTGTCGCATGTGTTTTTATTATTGAATGGATGTGCTGTATGCAAAGTGTTTCCTCATTTTCCAACGTGTGTAACATACAACACTCTGTGTGTAGTGTTTTGCACCGTGTGTTGCACAATTGTTTGCAGTGCAATGCCTACAATGTGTTTATTCATTTGGTGCCTGTGTGTAAGACATGCATGCAAACGGTACGGTTTTGACGCTTTGATCTGGGCATTCACTTTTTGTGTTTTAGCAATTGGGAAAAACTGTAATAAAAAAGCTTTACATGGAAAAACTGATACACCTTGGAGAAGTGTGTTAGGTTTGGATGAAGGCTTCAAGCCAAATTGGAGAACTTTTTACAAGCCACCATTAAACAAGAAAATTGGAGATTTGCAGTGGAGAATTTTACATTGTATAATTGCTGTAAATGCCTTTATATCTGTGTTGAATCCTGATGTAAGCCATGAATGCCCATTTTGCTCACAAAGGGAGACTGTTTTTCATGTTTTTATGAGTTGTCATAGACTTAAACCTTTATTTGAGGTTTTACCAAATTTGTTTAATTCATTTGATGAAGTTTTTTCAATGCAAGTTTTTATCTTTGGTGTTAAATATACAAAGAGACGACAGAGAGAGTGTCAGTTGTTAAATTTTGTTTTGGGCAAAAGTAAAATGGCAATATACATGAGTCGTAAAGACAAAATTGAACAGAATCAGGAATTTAATCTGGTGTCTATGTTTGTTGCTATGGTGAAGTCAAGAATTTTGATTGATTTTAAGTTTTATAAAGCTACTTCATGTCTTGCCATGTTTGAGGATGTTTGGTGTTATGGAGGGGCTTTGTGCTCTGTTGTAGATGACAATCTTTATTTTACTCAATTCATGTAATTTATTTTAAATAGTTTGTTTTAAATGTTAAAACAAAGTTGTAATAAAGGTGTTTTCAAATTCAATTCTCTCTCTCTCTCTCTCTCTCTCTCTCTCTCTCTCTCATGCCTATGAGTGTGCAGTGTTAGGAGCTGTTAAGAGCTTGTGCATTAAATTGCGTAACACTGTACAATTGAGTTTGAAGCATGTTTACTTACTATCGATCAGTACACAGAATGGAATACGATATAATAGAATAATAGAATTCCTGTTTAATCAGTGCACAATTGCAGAATAGGTTAAATTAGTATTTAACAGAACATAAATCTTGTCTACTTAGGACTAAGAATGTTATTATACACTCTAAAAAATGCTGGGTTGTTTCAACCCAATTTTGGGTAAAATATGGACAAACCCAAACGTTGGATTAAAAATGCATTATAAAAATTTAACCCAACGGCTGGGTTTGTCCATATTTTACCCAAAATTGGGTTGAAACAACCCAGCATTTTTTAGAGTGTAGAATTGTATCGTGTATTCTATAGTTTAGTCAAATATGCTTCATTCTATTCTGCATTGTATTTATTTCATTAAATTCTATTTTGTTCAGTACAGTACTAGAATGGAATAGAACAGCATTTCAGTTATCTTTCTATGACAAAATTCAATAGAAAAGAATGGAATTATGTACACCGAATCACAGAATAGGATAGACTAGACTTGAATGGAATAGAAAAGCATTTCAATTTACTTTTTAATACAGAATAATTGAATAGGGTAAACCAGACTGGACTAGAATAGAACAGAACAGCACAGCATTTCTGTTTACTAGGTATAACAGAATAGAATTGCATTCCTGTTTACTGAGCAAACAGATAAGACTAACAGCTGTATATATAAATATATATATATATAGCCTTCAATATCACATAATCAGGCGGCACATGGTGCAGATCCACCAAGTGATTACACGTGATTCTGTGCTGTACTGGTTTATTTATGACCTGGCTGCAATATATCCTGTTTTTCTTGGTCTTAGTAAAAGCATATCGTCAACACACAAGCAGAAGATGCTGATGCTGATGTTGGGCCAGTCTTACCTCAACGCTAAAATGATACTCTTCGGCCGCGGAACAGCACATCCACACACCGTGATGGAGCCAAAACAGCACCGCGTACACCAGGGACGTGCAGAGAGTTCCTCAGGGGCAGGGGCTCAAATATAAAAAGGGGCATATATATATATATATATATATATATATATATATATATGTGTGTGTGTGTGTGTGTGTGTGTGTGCTTTGCATCACAGAAATAAATTATATTTTTAAAGTTTATTAAAATAGAAAACCATTATTTTAAATTGTAGTTTTTTTTTCTGTATTTTTGATCAAATAAATGCAGGCTTAAAGCGCATAAGGGGCTTTTTTTTTTAAAAATAGTAATGTGTGTGTGCAAAAATAAAGTCACCATTTCGCGTGTTGTTGTCAGGCACTGCAGCCTACACTTGACATAATAGGCCTGCAGTTGAAGTATTACTAGACAGCATCAGAGTTTAGGAAGAACATCTTTACTCGGGATCAACGTGCTCCACATAACATTACATCCGGTACACGCACACAGCGTATTACATCATGTCGTATTACGTATCACAACATCCCCCCTGTTTAACATAAGTGTATAACATAGACAACCAAGACCATAACAAGATTGCATGTTGTTTCAATAGGGTGCACACTATGCAAATTTAAACTATAACAACCTGTTTGGGTTAAGTGTGCAGAAATGAACATTCAGCCTATTGGTATTAATAGTAATGCTTAACTTTTCATTCAGCTTTACACATAGTCCTTGTATTGCACTGGCTTGATTATGACCCGTCCGGACCTTGTGCATGTTTGTTTTGTTGTCTCAGTGCCTGTATTGTCTATTGTTGCTTCAAGAGGTTGTGTGACTTTGTTTTCAACTGGATCCTTGTGATTTTGTTCAGTCACCTCTCTTTTGGGTGTTTCAGCGAATTGTACCTTCTTCTGGATTTTCTGCGTGTGTGTTGCATACATTTCACGAAGATGGCTCCTGGTACGTCTAATTGTGTTTCCATTTGGTGTTTGGATCAGGTAACTTCTTGGCTCCCTGCATCTTTCCACAATAGTCCCTGGGTGCCATATTTTCCTCACCTTGTCCAGCACTCTCACATCCTGTCCACGAAACAATGGGGGTAAGTCTCTACCACTACATTGATCATGATGTGTTTTCATCAGTATTGTCCTTTTTTCCAGGTGTTGTCTGTGTTCCAGTTTACCCGGATCTGCATGACTCGGTAGGAGTGTGGTGATAGGTCTGCCAAGGAGTAATTCTGCAGGGGACGGTAGATCACTGTCAATGGGTGTCGCCCGCACTTGCATCAGAGCCACTTGTACATCTCCTTTGTGCTGTATTGTCTTCTTGATGATGGATTTGATGTGTCTCACATGTCTTTCAATAAATCCATTGCTTTTTGGGTAATGTGGTGAACTTGTGGTGTGTTTTATTCCCCAGTCAGCTATGAATTTCCTGAAAGGTTGTCCCGTGTACTGTGGTCCATTGTCTGTCATTATTTCATCTGGACGACCAAATAAGGACATATAGCTTTGCATTTTTTGTGCAACTGCATTGCTGCTTGCTGGCATTTCATCAACCAATGGATACTTGGAATACCTGTCCACTGTAAGTAGGTACTGATGTCCATGAATCTCAAACAGATCAGACGATAAGTACTGCCATGGCTTTGTGGGTGTTTTATGTGGAATGAGAGGTTCTTTTGGTGGTGCATCTTGGTGTTCTGCACAGGTACTGCAGGATCTGCACATTTTTTCAATGTCTGTGTTTATCTTAGTCCAATATACACTTTCTCGAGCCAACCTGCGTGTTTTTTCGATACCTTGGTGGGCTGCGTGGAGTTGAGTCAGAATGTCGCTGGTCATGCATTCTGGTATCAGAATTTGTCTGCCTTTAAATACAACTCCTGCTTCTATGGCAAGTTCATCTCGGAAAGGCCAATAGCTGCGTAGATCTTTTGGCAGGTCTTGAATCCTGTCTGGCCATCCCTGATGGATGATTTCTTTCAGAGCACTGAGCTTGGGGTCTTTTGCGGTCTCATTTCTGAGGATCTCCTGCTTGCTTGGGGAGAAGTTTACGATCGCAACAGTATGATGCTCAGGGTCTTCAAATTCTGTATCCAGCCCATCAATGCGTTCATCAAGTTCAATGTCTTCATTGTTTTCAGGGTTTGGCAGGCGGCTGAGAGTGTCAGCTAGAATCATTTGGCTTCCAGGACGATACACGACGCTGTAGTTGTATCCCTGTGTTTTAATCAGCATGCGTTGTAGCCTGGGTGGAGCAGAATGCAGAGGCTTTGTGCATATGGTGACGAGAGGTTTGTGGTCGGTTATTACGATGAATGATTTGCCATACAAGTATGTGTGATATCGCTGCATACCATACACAATAGTAAGCATTTCTCTTTCAATGTTGCTGTACCTTGATTGGCATTCAGTTAGTGTCTTTGAACCGAAAGCAATGGGTCTGCTGTCTTGCACCAGTGCTACACCGATTCCTCTCTGTGATGCATCTACCTCCAGTGTGAGGGTGACTGCTGGATTGTAGTACCGTAAGCAGGCATCAACAGTCAATGTTGTCTTTAGGTCATCAAAGCATTTCTGATAAGCCGTGTCCCATGCCCACTGTGAGTCATTTTTCAGCAACCCTCTCAGGTTGTGGGCTTTATCCGCAAATTTTGGTATGTAGGGTGATAGGTAGTTTAGCATGCCCATGAATCGATGCAGGTCATCTTTGCTTTGTGGTGTTGGCATTTTTTGTATATCGTGGATTTTGGCTGGATCTGGTCTGATGCCTTTATCTGTATACAGGTTGCCAAAGAAAGATATGCTCTGCTGCTTGATGAAACACTTGTCACTGTTAAACACCAGGCCTGTTCCCACGGCTCTTTCCATTAGGCTTATCAGATTCCTGTCGTGATCCTCCTCGTCAACTCCACATACTGCAACATCATCTGCTATGCTGATTACACCATGAAGACCTTCAAGGATTTGGTCCATTTTGGCTTGGAAAAGGTCTTGGGACACGCTGAGACCGAAAGGTAAACGTCTCCAGCAATATCTGCCAAAAGGAGTACGAAATGTAGTCAGAATTTGTGACTCATCATCCAGATGTATCGACCAGTATCCTGCTTTTGCGTCTAGTTTGCTGAACACTTTTGCATTTGCAAATTTTGGGTTTAGTTCTTCCACAGTTGGAATTCTGTGAGGACACCTCTTCAGGCTTGCATTTAGTTTCTGTGGGTCTAGGCAGATTCGAAGTGAACCGTCTTTCTTTGTGCTGAAGGCAAGACTGGAACACCAATCTGTGTGTTCTTCAACTTTTCGCAGAACTCCCTGATCGATAAGTTTGTTCAACTCACTTTGAAGCTTGTCCTTGATGTGGATGCTGCATTTGCGTGGTGGGTCGATGAATGGGTTGGCACCTTCCTTAATAATGAGCTTTGCTGTACCACTGAAATTGCCAATTTTGTCAAATTGGTCTGGATATTTCTCTTTTAGTTCACTGATGCTTTTTATTTGTTGTCGGGTACTCTGTTTTGTTTGTCTTCCCACATGTCCATCATTTTCTCTTTCAGCCATCACATCAACGTTTACGGTCACAAGGCTGAGGAGCTCACTTGTGGGTAGTCCAACCACAGCTGGCCCAGGTACGTCAACGACATAGAATTTTGCATCTATCCACCTGGAATTTTTGTACTGGCATGGCATATTGATGGTTCCAGAGCAGGGAATCACATCACCAGTGTATGACGTCAATTTTACATTGGATGCTGGTTTTAGATGTTCCATACTTTGTGGTGACGCACCATACATCTGTTTGAATGTACGCAGTGGAAGTGTGTTTCCAAGTGTGTTCCCACCGCTGCCACCATGAAGTATTACTAGACAGCATCAGAGTTTAGGAAGAACATCTTTACTCGGGATCAACGTGCTCCACATAACATTACATCCGGTACACGCACACAGCGTATTACATCATGACGTATTACGTATCACAACAGCAGTAGGCCTGGGCTTCATTTAACAAACTATATGATAGTTTCATAATGGTAAACGGTGTATCAATATAGACTAAATACAAGTGACTTGAATACTATACTTACCATTACTGATACTTTTGGTGCTGGTTTGTAGTCAATTAACATCAATTAGGTCAACGACGGAGATTCAGATCACTTCAATGTAAATTCGTCTGTCCATGTAATTTTCAAATGATTTATTTATAAATGACCGTCCAATGATATTTGAACTTCTTGTGCCAGATGACGATTGGTCGGTGTATTATGCATGACAAACAGGCTTCAGCGAATTAAGTAATATTTTAAAATATGTGTTATGTGGATTTTTAATTGAATCGACACGCAACCTTTAATTATAAAAAATAATAATAATAATTGTAAAAAAAACTTCTTTTTTTTTCTGCCTTCGAGCCATACTCACTGAAAGACGCTCGAGAGCATCGGTTCCCAAGCAGACTGTGTGGGATACCTACGTGTACACTAGTACATTTTCATTTTAAAACGCACAACTTTTGCTACAGTTATGCCTGCCGCCCACACACTACTCCGGAGTGTTAGACCCTCGAAAACGGAGACCGTCAATCAAGACCGGATCGAGCAGACACACGCACAACTTGACGCAAGTGATAGCAACGCGTTATAGCAACGACACCTCAGACTGACAGAAACGTAAAAATAAACGTGAATTTAGGCTACTTTAGTCTTGTACACATTGTCATGTAAATTATAAGCAAATGCATTTTGTTTTATTGACCACAATATTATCAACGATATTTGTTTGAGAAGGGCACTTTTGATTAATTTTGAAAAAGGGCAGGGGCTCGAGCACCCACAGCCCCCCCCCCCCCCCCCCCCCCCCTCTGCACGTGCCTGGCGTACACACAGTCCAGCCTTCGCTTTTTAAGCAACGTAACGTTCATATTTGTAGATTTGCGTTATATCCCTTTATCAATGACTGTTTATGCCTCTATCCTCGTATGTCAGTTAAGCAAGTGGCATTTTGGACCGAAGATGAAACGATCGGAGCGCAGAAGCATCGGCGTCCGCACATTTTGTCATTTGGCTGGCAATCCTTATTTCATCTTGCATATCTGATGCACTATTTCGAGACATTTCTTCTCCTTTAAATCGTTACTTTGGCGAACAGGCAGCTTGCTTTTTCTATATTCTATTGTTGACTAGTAGGCACCATTCATTCTGCCTTCATTCTTCTTTCTCGCCTGTCAATCACTGATCAATGAAGGTGTAAAAATGGGTTTTAGGTAGGCGGGACATAAACGTCGGACACTGACTGTGACTCCTGGCAAAACACCGTCAGTATCTCCAGCCGTCAAGCATCTTTCTGTTTAATAAGATAATCATAATAACAACATTAGATCTCTGATTCCTGAGGTGTGGGCAGAACAGGCAATACTTATTATTTAGTTCCTTATTATTCTCTATGTTTGGGTGCAACCTCCTGCTTCCATTTGATCACGTTTTCCTCCTTTGTTCAATATGTTAATGACAAAATAATGTCAGATATGTATTATAAATATTTACAAAAACAGAAAAGATGCTATTCTAAAAATTTTGTGGACATTTGGAGACATTAAATAGCCTAATTAATTATTTCATTTGTATAGAATTGTAATTGCTGCATATCTTTCTACATTTCTCTTTGAAAGAAAGAAAGAATTGAGATTTGAAAGGTAAGCCTATATCTTTTTGACATTGGATATATATGTCCACCACAAGATGGGGGTGGTTCCAAGGGGGTAATCCATCCGCCGGAAACTGAAGCCTCCGCGGGCGCCGCCATTGTAGCAGAACTTCACCTGCTGTTAGCATTCCATTGACTCCCATTCATTTTTGCGTCACTTTGACAGCGAATAACTTTACATCTGAGGCGTCCAAAGACTCCATTTGTCCATTATTTATTTCTAAAGAAACTCGACAATGTATAAAAGGCTCCATTACCTTGTACCTTACGTTATGACTTCGTAGTAGCCGTTTTTGTAAAAATAGGCTAACGATTGCGTCATAACTCACGCGACTCTCTGTCGCACTGTAGAGAAATTACCGTATAGACCGGCGTAGTGGCTCGCAGGCAATCGGGGGAACGTGGAGGCATTAAGTCCGATAAAGTGAAGGGAGAAAGCCCACAGAGAGTGATAAAGTTGCTCCTGCTGCTAGCTCATGGACAGCTAATACTCACGCTCTCCGTCTCTGCGAGATTCGGAAGGGAATGATTCAGATTTCTCTCCGCACAGCTACTAGAAGACTGAGAACTGTCAGACACGTTGCTCACGTGTTCAAGCTCAGTTTGAGTCTGCGCAGTACGCCTGGCGATCAGGAAGTGAGTGCTTCAAATGGGCTTCACTTTTCTCCGTTGAAGTCTATGGGGTCGCTGTGTCCATCTTATATACTGTCTATGGGTGGTTCACTATTAAGAAATTTACAGATTTAGTTAGGTGTCTGTGTGCGTGCGTGCGCGTGCGTGCGTGCGTGCGTGCGTGCGTGCGTGTGTGTGTGCGTGTGTGTGTGTGTGTGTGTGTGTGTGTGTGTGTGTGTCCATGAGGAGAACCGCTTATAAATCATAAGCTATAAGTAATGCTTTTTGAAAATGTAAAAATGCAGAACGTTTTCACTGATGGGTTTAGGGTTATAATAGTCTATAGAAAGTCCCCATAAAACTTGGAAACTTGGAGTGCCATATATAAAGCAGACAGACTTTTCAAAAAATTTAAAACAGCTAACCTTTCAAAATAGAGACAAATTACATTATGTGGTCATACTTTTTGCACATAAATAAAAACATATAGATAAGTAGGATACTTTGATAAATATTTACTTAAAACAAACTGTTTTCTGTGTGGAAGTTTTAGTTCGCATTTAGAAAAAAAAAAAAAAAAAAAAAAACATTAAAGGCCCCCTGAAATCAAAATGTAATTATTTTAGCTTTTATTATATGTTATCCTTAAGGTTATGAATAATCTGGTGTGTTCCAAAACAATGACAACATTTGCATTTAGGAGATATAAGCATTCAAAACTTACAATCTCTCACTTCCGCTAAAATGGATCATGGATTTTTATGACATCACCGCGGACTTTAGCTTCTCATCACATCTTCTGTCCAATCAAAGAATCCAACATATCATCAACGCTCGGATTCGCTTCAATGGTGCCGGCACACTCCGGCCTTGTGGACCTCCTTCAAGTTCACACTTGGTGACATCAGGAAGTCCAGACCTGAGAGGCGCTGGCCGAGAGTGTATTTTGGGACAGAATTGATGACATCATGCCACCGAAAGTCAAGCAGCCACGAAACTCCTCCCCTCATTTATCTGCTTGGGCGTCCGCAATGATTCCTGGGTAATCGGTTTCCACCTTTGGAAAAAAGATATTTGAAGTGTAATTAAATTGTTTAGTTGGTCTCACATGGTTGGTTGAATAACATGTGGAGGCGGGGTTTATGACCTATACTACTAGGACCAGCCACCGGGGGGCGATCGAGGTGCTTTGGCTTCACTTTTCAGGGCTTGTACGGCACGCTTGGTTACGCCTAAAACACATCCTCATTAAGAGAATAGAGATAACTCTTTTAGACCATGCGCCGGGTAGCGCCGACCATTTTTCCCGTCGTTAAACTAGCAAAAGTGGATTCGGACACGACCTAAATGCACTTGCGCTGTGCGCTTAAATCGTTAAAATAGGGCCATTGGTCTTGAATGCCTGATACAGACTTCCCTTGAAAAGGACTTTGCTACTGCTGTGATGTCATGTGATTGACAGGTTGTCCCGCCCTCACGCCAGTAAACACATCATCAAAGGAGAGAAGAGATGAGCTGCAAGAGAGAGGGTAAGGTATTTTGATTAAAGCTTATGAAGCCACAAAAAATAATGATGTACACAGATAAATCATATATAATAACCTCTGCAATATTCCATAAAAAAATAAGGATTTTCTATTTTGATTTCATGGTGATATCAAGACATAATTGGAAATGTTGTGTATTTAACACAGTCTCACAGCGAGACAAATTATGCCTAGAGCACAGGCCAATCACGGCAGGTTGGTGTTTGAAAGCTCAGTCATGGGAAAATGAATTCATCTGCTTCACACATTAAAGAGATAAAGATAAAGAGGTATCTGCAGTGCCCTCTGCTTTCCTGGGTATTAATAGCGCTCAATTAAAAATAAGCTCAAGGTTTTAATTTTCACACAGAGGTTGTGCTGGGGAGGAGCCGGTGATGCACACTGCAATTTAGTTTGATCAGCTGATCCAAAAAACAAAGCAATTATGCATGATAGTTCTCGCTGCTGGACTGAAATGTGCTGTGAGCTGGATGACAATAATTCGAAAAGCCCTGACTCAAAATGTATATACAGTGGTTATTGTGTCCAACCACTCCCAGAATGCACTTGATTCACTCCCCTACGAGAACACTCCCAAGCCACGCCTACCGGTAAGAGCGCGCAGTTAAACAACAAGGCTAGGCTACTAGCGAGTCTCCGTGACGAGTCTGCCCGGGATTTCGAAAAATGTCCGAAAAATGTCCGGGATTCGGCTTTTGCGTTCTTCAGTCGCCAGTCAGCTTTCTCCACAGAATAAGAGCCTGTTAGCATAGCTTCCAAATAAAAGATGGCTGACACTATTTGTACATTCTGTGAGTGAGATCCCACCCTCTATGGGCGGGTTGAAAACATGCGGATCAAGCGCCTTCTACTGGATATAGTTTTTAGCCTCTGGATATTTTACAGACAAAAAATATCTCGTCTCAGGGGGGCATGAGGGAGGGAAGTACAGTAATTTGAAAATACTACAGGTTTTCTACTGATACAAAGCTTAATGCTAAATCCTGAAGTATCCCTTCAAAGATATTTATTGTTTATCCAGGAGAGGAGCCATGGTGACATGCATGCTGTGACAAGTGTGCCTTGGCAACGGTCTGATGTGCCCTTGCACAACACACTATCCTCAACAGAGAGCAAACTGAAGAGAGAATGCCTGTGTTGAGTAAAGCATGAGCATTAACTTCATTTACCATTTCCCCGTGGTAAACTTGGCATGTGTCACTGTAAGAGCGATATCACCATAATCCACTTGCAGACACTTGACAAAATTAATCTGACCTTTCTACTCCCCAACACTGTTAGTTCTATAATACTTACAGTACAAATATTTTTTTTAATTCTCCTGGTTGTTACCCCTTTATTTCCCAAACTTTACATATTGTTCCCTTATACTTACATGCAAGTACTTTATAGGTACACTATAATTACCGAACTACACAGTACTTTCCGGGCTGTAATCTAAAGCGTCACTCAAAAATGAATTATTTTATTTATCTAAATATACTGAAAATGGTACAAACTTTGCTAAAGTGATTGTTTTGAACAAATACTAATTTAGACATTATTAAAAACATATCATTTTTGATAAAGTATTTGTATCTGTGCCTTTACTCCTGTGTGTGGAGGCTCCCTCCCTCGCTCAGACGTTTAAACACTTTTTTAACAAACAAATCACTTTTATGATTTATTTTCACACAAAATCTGTTGCTGCTGCAAAATCCTATTCCTAAAAACAGTCCTTAATACATTATTTGATTAAATTACATGAGGATTATTCAGTTCAATTTGATGGAATTTGACTACTACGGTAATTAAATTGTGTAAATCTTTAAAAAAGCCTTTTTTGTGTGTGCTTCTGCAATCATAGACAACGGGAGTAGTGAAAAGCCTGCGTTTATCCCCGCTGTATCTTTTTAAAAGTACTCTAAAGTTTACTTTTTATTCATAATGGATGGAACAAGTTATTGCATGTTAATTACACGTTATGACGACAAACAATTTCTTCCTTTGGAATAACATGAGCTGATGAATTGTTCCCAATGAGACCAGGAATGTGCATTAAGAACTTAAATGAGGTCATTCATGTCTTCATGTTGACTTTAAAAGTGATAATGTCACACATATCCTCATTTGTGTGATTGGCAGGTGGGTTATAGACCGCCTGAAGGAGAACAGCTGCGGTGGAATGTTGTAGAAATACTCCCCATCTTAATTAAGTCTAATTATTTCTCTTCTGTGTTGTTGGAGCCTGGAGCAGTTTCGGCGCTCAGTCAAACAAGCAGCGCAAGATTCCAGCCGAAGCACAATGGCTACTTAACCATTAGAGCAGAACCGCTAAACATCGCTTGTTGAAGTAACGGTTGAATGTATCGTGGTTGAGTTATTGTAAGCGGTTGTGACTGATGTGTTAATCATTTTGTCATGGCGGGTGCTACATGGATTCATTGTCAAACATTTCCTGGGGCAAAAAAAACCCCAATTAAAACAAAGTGAAAATGTCCCCCCCCCCCCCCCCCCCCCCCCCCACACACACACACACACACACCAAAAAAAAGGATAATGTATGGAACAAACATAAAATAATGTTTTACAAACCTGGGACGTGACTATACATTGTAGCATAAGTACACTCTAAAAAATGCTGGATTGTTTCAACCCAATTTTGGGTCAAATATGGACAAACCCAAACGTTGGGTTAAAAATGTCATTAAAAAAATTAACCCAACGGCTGGGTTTGTCCTTATTTGACCCAAAATTGGGTTGAAACAACCCAGCATGTTTTAGATATGTGTACATATATCATTAAACAAAGCAAAACCACCTTTGCCTCAAAACCTTGTTAAAGTGTACTGGCGAATGTTCTGACTGTCCCGATCATTAGACTCATTATCTTGATCTGTTTAGTTTCATTGTCATAACATGTTCTGTTTAGTTTCTAGGTCATAGTTTTCTTTTTCACCGTCCTTGCCTGAGGGGCCATTTTTATACAACACCATTTTCAACTAAAAAAGAACGGTTTTGGCCGTTCAAAAACTCCAAAAAATGCAAATTTGTGAAAACGGTAACATCATGCACATGCGTATTGTGTTCAGTCGATAGGCGAGTAACGCCAGCTACCGGCCTGGTACATGAACATAATGAACATGCTCCTGAAAACTAAATGTTTCTCTTATTTTCAGTCTCTCCCATTCACTTTCAATGGAACACCACAAGTGTGACTATGTGCCATTTTGTACAAAATAAAAGTTTTTCAATACAACCTTCCTGGTGAAACATTAAAGTAGACTAGTGTGATCAACAGGGCACATTTTTTTCATATTTTATTTAATATTGTGAAAATTATTTATAAATAATGCTTTTTTTACTCAAAAAATGAGATGCCTACTCGCAGACAAATGAGGCCTACGATTAATCAGATGTGAATAGAAATATAAAACCAGCCCTAATTGAAAGAGAACAAGTTGACAAAAATATATTGGGTGTTAATATAGCATAACAAGTAATTTATAAGCAATTTTTTGGGTCCCACTTCATATTAAGTGGCTTTAAGTATGTACTTACATCGAAAAATAAGTTCAATCTACTTATTGTGTTCATGTTTTATTGTAAAACACTTTTGCTACTATTGCGGTGTGATACGGGTAAGGTTAGGGACAGGTGTGCTGGTATGGTTAAGTTTAAGGGTGGGTTAAGGTATAAGGGAAGGGTCAACAGTGTAATTACAAATGTAATTACAAACATTAATTACAGCTGTAATTATATGCAGGTATTTAAAAAATATAAGTACAATGTGTCAACATGTGTAGACAATAAGTCCATTGTATCAAATTATTCATTTCTAATAACATAGTACTTAAAGCCACTTAATATAAAGTGGGACCATTTTTTGTAGTCATTTTTGACTGGGAACACCACAGTGTTTTGTACAAAATACACCACAATGTGCCATTTTGTACAAAATAAAAGTTTTTCAATATAACCTTCCTGTGAAAAATTTAAGTAGAACAGTGTGCTCAATTTTCTTCATATTTTCTTTAATATTTCCAAAATTATTTAAAAATAATGTTTTTTTTACTCAAAAAATAAGATGCATACTCTCAGATAAATGAGGTTTACGAATAAACAGATGCAAATAGAAATATGAAACCAGCCCTAATAGAAAGAAAACAAGTTGACAAAAAGATTGAATCCAATATTGGGTGTTGCATAGAAAGTGATTTATAAGCTATTTGTTGAAGGCCGGTCATTTTTGACCGGGAACATCAAAAATGTTACAGGGTTTTGAACACCACACAAAGTTTCTTGTTACATTGATCATTCAGCATCAAACATCTCTTTTTGGATTCAACTAAGCTGCCGTGACACTAACAAGCATTTATGGTCAACTAAAATATACATTTGCATTTGAACATTACATTTTAAGAGGGTTGTTTAAAAACAACTTACCAAAAAAACAAGACATTTTGGAGATTTAAAGTAATTCAACATGACAACTCAGTGTAAAACTCATTTAATTTAGATTTAATTGCCTCAAACCAATGAAGTTTCAATACCAATATTTATGTTTTACTATTTAATTTGAGTTTGTATAAAGAAAAACAGTTTTTCCTAATATTAGATAACTATAAACTCTGTTCAAATACATTGTAGGTCAAACTCAACTGCTTTACCACATGCAGTTGTGTTAATTCAAAGGTCACTGCTCTGGCATGTGAATAGTTATTAATTTTCAAATAAAACAACATGCTTTATTTGATGCTTTAATCTCAACATAACAGAACACTGCACAATAACAATCTCTTATTAATCATATGCATATAAAATCATGATGCTCTGCTTAATATGATCAGTTATCGAGTCACTTTTCTATTGAGTGCAATGAACGTTCATTCGTATTTAATGAAAAATAAATTGTTTTATGAAGTATTTTTTATTCAATTGTATTAGTCTTTTGCAGTAACCCATGTGCAGTGTAGCAGCCTTACAATAAATGGCATCATGAGGAGCACGATTGTTAAAGAAAAGGAAAGAAGCAGATCCCTAAACAACCTTCTAGCTGACCTCATTACAGTGTTGTCTTTTGTTCATCTGCCTGTCCAAGCCTTTTTCCTCAGTGATTTGAAAAGCTCCTTCACCATCCAGCTGGATGTCCTCATCCAAGATCAAAGCGGGGGTAAAAGTACTATCAAGACCCTCCTGTAGAATCACATATTCGCTCTTCTGCATCTATAAACAACTTAATTGCTTCCTTGTCTGATAAAAGCACAAACCATCTCAAAACACTCTTTCCACCTTAAGATGTGCTGTTAAGTTCTGCTTTGCCTTTGTGAAAATGATTGAAGAATGAAATAATGTCAACAGAATGGGGCTGTGATTCGTTTCTGTGCACCCAGATGGCATCCTTGAATTCAGTCTTGACCCCTGCCGACGGTCTGTGTGTGTGTGTGTGAGTGTGATGCGAGCATGTGTGTGTGAATTGGGGTACATAAGTGCATTGTGCTGTGCAAATGTTTGTAAATCACCGTATGTCCAGCATTTTGTGTATATGCCAGTCCATCTTCCCCTCCATTCAAGTCAAGTACGTTTTATTGTCGTACCTCACAAGAATACAGTTACATAAACATACAGTATATAAATACTCACAGCCTATATAAAAGAGGTAATCTAACTAAACATTTAAACATATACATATACTCTGAAACATTCAGGGCAATCCGTGCAAGAGGACATTAAGGGCATAGGGACATTACTATACATATAACAATATGACATAGACAGATTCACATTATATAAAGAGATGTATGTGCTTCAGACAATTGTGATGTGTGTGCATGGACAGCAGTGAGGAAGTTTAAATGCGTAGTGTCTGGTACGCAGGTAAGGACTGTGCACTCAAAAAAAGTATTATGTTTAAATTCAACATTTATGTATTTAAATTGCATATAAAAAATATAAATTTGGATTACACAGTTTTCACATAAACTAATAAGCTTAATTTGATGCATATCAATACTCAAAAAATCATGGCATTATTATTATTATTAGCATCTACTTGATTTAAATAATCATGGTTGAATGGTAATCATGGAACATGGTTGAAATCTGGATAGCTGTGGAACAAGTATTGTTCAGTTATTAGTAAATATATGCCTAGTAAATATATGAGATTGAAACAAATTGGATTTATTTATGATAAAAATTGAGTGCTATTGTGTATTTAAAGGTACGTTTACACAAAAATGATGTACTAAAAACTGAAACGTTTTTCATTCGCGTTTTTCGCGTACAGGCGACAACGTTGTCAAAACAATCCCGTTCACACGGTTCAGTGAAAACAACTAAATTCGCCGTATTATTCATGCCAGGCCAGTAGATGGCGATGTCACATTGTAAAGATACACTACGCACCTGTAGACTGAACATGAAATACGCATGCACATACGCAAACTCCTGTTTTTGTCGCTTATACACAGAAACGATAACAGTATCGTTTTCAAAAACTTGCACTTTGAAACCTGTTTGTTTGCGTTTTCAGACGCCGAAAACGCCGTTGTCGTGTAAATGAACGGCCAAAACCCATACGTTTTACCCAAAACGGTGTCGTGTAAACGGCCCCTAAAACAAATTTAGTTTATTAGTACTATTACTGTGTTATTATAGTATTGTTACATAAATCTTATCTGTTTCATTTACGACTGACAAATATACATCGCATTAAGTTTATTCATTTGTTTGTGTCAAAACTGTGTAATCCAAATAAATGGAAATTATCAACTTTAAATTTCTTTATTTTATTTTATTGGAAATTTTAGATTCAATTTTATATTTTGGCATTGACAAAGGTCACATGTGACTTAAATGTTTGCCATAAAAGCAGGGGCTTTATCTCGCAAATATTTGTTCTTCTTCATTGATAGAGTGTCTAGACTTTTTGTAAAAAAATAATTTCCCTTGGAGTTTTTAAGGCATGGTTTTTGTCTATTTCTTGAAAATTGTATATGCAATTAAAATACATAAATCTTCTATTTATAGGCATATTTTTTGGAGTGTATACAAGGGTCATGTAGTGTATCATGGGGGAGGGTATCTTCTGGAGTTAATTATTCTGTACATGAGGGATTAAAATAAGCTTTTACTATTTTAATCTTTTCAATTCGAGAGGAACGCGCATATGTCTCTGATTAAATTTGCTCTTGCAATATCTGTTTGACTCTCTATAATGAAACACAGTCCTCTGATGATGTGATTACAGAGAACTATAAATATTTGACTTTATTTGAGCATTACTTATTAGGCAAAAACAAATTCTCCAACAGTTCAGTCTGTTGCTCTTCCAGTTATTGGCAGCATCATATAGCAGACATCATATCACACTGTGATTTGTGACGATTGTTTTCATTTCAGCTCATGCGCTATTTTGGATGAGAATCAGAAGCGTCACGTGTCACTCATTTGTGTGTTTCATCATTGAAGTTGCACAACTGAATGTCAAAGATGTTTAAACGCTCTAGCAGAAATCTCCAATTCAATCAAGTTGCCCCTTCTGCAGATCATTTGCTTTAAACTAAAAATTTGGTCTTATTATCTATGCACCCATATGTACTCAAAATGTTAAAATTCCACCGTAGTCAATACTTTCATCCCTTAAAACTCATCTTTGATCACAAAAATGACATATTTAAATGTTTTTTCCTCTACAAAAAAATAGCGTGCCTTAAAATATATTGAATGTAACTCTACACCCTTGCTTCATTTAGTATACGTGGTTCTATGAATATGCAAATTATCCCCGCCTCCACTCACTCACACCAGCTCAGAGATCCACTCGTTGACGATCACACGTTGACCTGATTGGTTACAAGGTAGCCTATTTTGTGACGTCAGAAACACCAGCAATTTCAAACAGCGTTTTTGATACTGTCTTTGGTTCACTGCAGTTTTAAGGATACAATACTCAGCAATGGTGTTGATTTATGAATTTACCCATGGTTTGTCTTAAATCATATTAAAAACACCATATAGACATAAACAACATTAAAACTTGAGTCACCACAGGGGGACTTTAAAGCGGCTCTTCTCCATACAATCTCGTTCACCGTACGATGAGTATATGATCTATTTTATTGTCTGCACTGCTGCATTATAACAGTTAGGTCCTGTCCACTCCAGTTTTCACATCTCTGGACATTTTCTTTGTTTGTATTGGAGTGGTTTTGATTGTCCTTTTCTAGTCAAATCCCATCAGTCTTTTTAAACTTGACATATTACACATTAGAATGAGACTCTAATCTCTAGACACTAGATAGCACTCATGCGACTATCCAATGAGGACAGACTGTCCTTGTCTTGATTCTTAATCCTATCTTCTCGTGATGTTTACAGTTTTCCATTGACTGGGTTGGCTGTCAGAAACACTGGAACTTTCCAGCGACAGGTTGTGGCTACCATTACACTCTTGCTAACTCAGAATATAGACCTCGATCCATCCCCAGCCCACCTGTTGGTAATAACGGGGCTCTTTTTTAATTTTAATGACCTGTCGTTGTCATCCATAATCAGTCAAAACTCAACCACACCCCTCATATCCTGCGTGAAAACCACTTAACGAGGCATTAGCTTACTATAATGCAATATTAGCTCATAAAAATGACCGGAGACATATGAGGTCTTTCACATCTGTCCCCATTCAGTCTAGCTATAGGGACATTATTAAGATTTGTGGCCTTATTGGTTTGCTGAAATTACCACTTTGAAACTCTTATGAATAAATGTCAGCCATGGTTGTTTCCCAGGTAGTGTTGTTTATGTAAAATATGTGACGTGAACAGAACAGAACAAACCAAATTCAGTGTTAGCACATCCTCATTAAATCTACTCAGATGCACTGATGTTTTATGCTCTATTTAAAATGTACGATTCATACTTCATACAGCTAAATTACATGTGTTAAAAGTTATACAAACAGAGTTTTTTCACTCTACTGCGCTACTTTTTCATTGTTTTTATAGGTAAATACTTGCTAGTTGGACGCGTTTGACCGTTAAATGAAGTTCAGCATTTAAATAGCCAACCCGATCTCACGGCAATCCGTACGTATTTTACGAAATGGCTATTTTGAACTAATTCGACCTCACTGTCACAGTTGAGGAATTCATTGACGCTCCCTTGCGCTGTTTGTGTGTATTTGTGAGTGAATGTGTGTGTGTGTGGGCGTGATAACCTCCTCTGGGGTTATCAGCGACAGGTGTAGTGCATTACCACTGCCTATTTATACTCACCTCTGTTTTACTTGCTATTCTCCCCTCTATCCATTCGTTACAGAACGATCTGACCATGCAGGGGGCAGCAAGTGGATCTGAAGTCACAGATTACTTCGCACACAACACAGCCCATATGGAGCGGCAGGAGGAGAATCTCGCCGCAACTGGAAGAGCGGTGCAGGCATTGGTAGCGCAGGGGTCTGGGCTCCCCCAACATATTCAACAACTGACACAGCCCATTGCGCCCAACCCACCGCCGATTCCCCCCGTACCGCCCGCACCCGTCTGCCAGCGCCGGAGAGTTATTCTGGTGAGCCAAGTTATTGTAGAGCTTTCTTGACCAAGTGCTCTATGTTTTTTGCTCTCCAACCCCAGACATTTTGCACTGAAGATTCGAAGGTGGTCTTCGTGCTTACACTGCTGTCCTGGCGTGCGGCGCTATGGAGGACGGCGGTGTGGGAGAACCATCGATCCTGTTGTGACTCGTTCGCAGCACTCTCGGAGGAGATGAAGAGGGTGTTTGACCGGGCAGTCGCAGGCAGAGAGGCGGCTCGCCAGCTCGCAGACATCCGCCAGGGAGAAAGATCCGTCGCCAACTATTCCATCGAGTTTCGCACCCTCTCCGCAGAGTGCCGCTGGAACGAGGAGGCGCAATGGGACATCTTCCTGCATGGGCTGGCTGACCGCATCCAACACGAGATTTATACCCTGGACCTGCCAGAGAAGCTTGACGACCTGATCGAACTGGCCTTAAGAGTGGATGCACGCCTGCATCGGTTGGAACTACACACTCGTACGACACCTACACAGAGGAGCTTTGGGGTCTCCCCACTCAACGCTCGTGATGCGGTCAGCCCCGTCGACGATCACGAGCCCATGCAGGTGGGTCGAGCCCGGCTCTCCCGGGAGGAGAGAGAGAGGAGGAGGTCCCGAGGATTGTGTCTCTACTGTGGCGGAGCTGGACATTTTCTCAATAATTGCCCAGTAAAAGAGCGTGTCCGGCAGTGAAGAAGAGGATCCTATCGGGCGGGGTCTCCATCCAGAAAACCTCTTCCACCCTCCTCCCGGTGAGATTGCAGTGGGCAACTCGGTCACATCACTGTCAAGCTCTTCTCGACTCCGGCGCAGAAGGTAACTTTATGGACTGGTCACTTGCACAACAGCTTCAGATACCCACCATACCACTCACTATGAATGAAAGACCGCTTTTAACACCCCCAGGGGGCACTTTGAATACTTGGTTATGCCTTTCGGACTTTCCAATAGCCCAGCAGTCTTCCAGGCACTCGTCAATGATGTGCTGAGAGACATGGTCGATCAGTTCATTTATGTCTACCTGGATGACATATTGATTTTTTCTTCGTCTCTCCAGGAACACGTTCAGCACGTCAGACGAGTGCTTCAGAGGTTGCTAGAGAATGGGGTTTTTGTCAAGGCGGAGAAATGCGCTTTTCATGCACAGTCTGTGCCTTTCCTAGGTTACGTCATTTCGTCTGAGGGAGAGCGTATGAATCCTGACAAAGTTAAGGCTGTGGTGGATTGGCCAAGTCCAGATTCCCATAAGGCCCTACAGAGGTTTCTGAGGTTCGCCAATTTTTACCGACGTTTCATTCGTAATTACAGCCAACTAGCCGCACCTGCCTTGACCTCCCCAGAACGACGTTCAGGTGGTCCGAAACAGCCGAAGCTGTATTCGCCAACCTGAAGAGCCGCTTCGTTTCGGCTCCCATTCTTACGACCCCTGATCTGTCACGTCAGTTCGTGGTGGAGGTCGATGCGTCAGAGGTGGGGTAGGCACAGTGCTCTCTCAGCGCTCTTCTTCAGATGACAAGATGCATCCTTGCGCGTTCTTTTCTCATCGTTTGTCGCCTTCCGAACGTAACTATGACATTGGTAACAGGGAGTTGTTGGCAGTCAAGTTAGCATTGGAAGAATGGCGACATTGGTTAGAAGGGTCAGGGGTACTGGACTGATCACAGGAACTTAGAATACATTCAATCTGCCAAAAGACTCAACTCCAGGCAGGCTCGGTGGGCTCTTTTTTTCGGTCGTTTTGATTTTACTCTTTCGTACCGCCCGGGTTCTAAAAACATCAAACCCGATTCTTTATCCCGTATTTTTGATCCATCCGAATGCCTCTATTCATCTCCACACTCCGATGGGCAGTAGCGGTTTTAGGCACGGGCGAACCGGGCGGCATTTTTTCATGTCACATGGGGGGCGGCACGAGCTGTTAAAAAAAGAAAATCCTCTGCACCGCAAAGCGGTTTTCTATTATATATAATTTCAATTATTGCCAAATTGGGGCCCCTGCTTGCTGAGAAGGTGCCATCTGCCGTGCACAGAAGCTATGTAAAGGGGGTCTCCAACACGTCGCTCGCGAGCCACCAGTAACGTTAGCTGATTGGAGGTAGCTCGCCAATAAAGTTTGCTTTATATGTTCACATATCGCGTATTTTGCGCGCTCGAGTTCGGGAAGCGCGCTCCTAATTGAAACGACGCGCTCATTTTTTCCAGGGGCAGCGAGATGAAAAAAATCTAAACTTTTCAGTATGGGGGTGCACCCAAACACCGTGGGTGTTTTTCTCTTCTCTGTAAATAAATCTTGTAGCAAAGCTTCAGCAAGCGTTTTTCGGTGGTGGAAATTTGCTACTAAAACTTCTTTGTGCTTGTGGAGAGCGCAGTGCATGGTTGCATAGCAACGACAGACGCAATGGAAAAATCGGACCAAATGTTACTATTAATAATAAAAGATAAGCTAATGTGCATTGTAAATGTCAGTAATATATCTTTTTTGGCTCATTATTGTTATAAAAAATATTTAAAGGCTGAAATATGTGAGGTTTATCTTTTTATAAAACCTTTTTTGTCAAAACTTTATTTGAACGTGTACAGATTACATAAAAGACACTCCTTTAAAATCTGGCCATCATCTTTAATGTTATTATTTTAATGTTTATGTAAACAAAAAGTGCAAATTGATGCTAATTTTATATGTTATTTGCTGGTTTTCGACATAAAACTTGGTGAATTTATTTCAATTACATACATTTTTTGAAAAAAGGGGGTCTCGTCCAGGGTGTAATTCAATGTAGAACCGCCACTGCCGATGGGAGATCGAATCGAAGGTCAAGACGGCCTTAGAAGGGGTAACGCCTCCGTCCCGGTGCCAACCGAACCAATTGTTTGTGCCGGAGGGATTACGGTCCGACGTTATTCAGTGGGGTCATTGTTCCAATGTAGCCTGTCACCCAGGAGTAAACCGAACTAGATTTCTAGTTAAGCAACGATTCTGGTGGCCATCTATGGCTTGCGACATTCGAGATTTTGTTTTGGCTTGCTCGGTCTGTGCGATTGGTAAGACTTCCAATCGACCCCCAGATGGCTTCTTCAACCGCTGTCTGTCCCTTCGAGACCCTGGTCCCAAATAGCGCTAGATTTTGTTACCGCCCTCCCGCCCTCCCAAAGCAATACGGTTGTTTTAACCATAGTGGACCGGTTCTCGAAGGCGACTCATTTTATTCCCTTGCCCAAATTGCCATCAGCCTAGGAAACAGCGGTGACTGTCATCGATCACGTCTTTCGGATACATGGCCTCCCGACGGACGTGGTCTCTGACAGGGGATCGCAATTTGTTTCCAAATTTTGGCAAGAATTTTGTAAATTACTGGGAGCCACTGTCAGTCTATCTTCGGGTTACCACCCCCAGAGCAACGGGCAGACCGAGAGAGCCAACCAAGATTTGGAGAGAATGTTGTGATGTGTTGCCGCCAAGAATCCTTCCTCTTGGTGTCAACAACTCTCAATGGTGGAGTACTCACACAACTCGTTACCTGTGTCATCCACGGGCCTATCTCCGTTTGAGGGTAGCTTAGGGTACCAGCCACCTATTTTTCCTAGTCTAGAATCGGAAGTCGCGGTCCCCTCTGCTCACGCTTTTGTCCAGAGGTGTCACCGTACATGGACCAGAGCCCGTGAGACTCTGCTCCAAGTAAGGGCGCGCACCAAGGTTAAGGCCGATCGCCACCGGTCAAGACCTCCTGTGTATGTCGTCGGTTCCAAAGTGTGGCTTTCTACTAAGAACATTCCACTCTGCTCCGCTTTCTAATAAGCTAGCTCCCAAAATCATTGGCCCATTTTCTGTCACCAAGATCATTAGTCCGGTGATAGTTCGCCTCAAACTCCATCCTGCGTACAGAAGAAATCATCCCGTGTTCCGTGTTTCCAAATTGAAACACGTATTTTATTCACCCATTAATCCACCAGTCCCGGTTCCCCCACAGCCGCGACTCGTAGATGGGGAACCCACTTATTCGGTAAATAAAATTCTGGACTCGAGATGGAGGGGACGCGGATTTCAGTATCTGGTGGCCTGGGAGGGTTACGGTCCGGAGGAGAGAAGTTGGGTTCCTGCTAGGGACATTCTGGATCAGTCCCTTATTGATGATTACTATCAACAGGTAGGTTCCTCTGGGAGCTCCAGGAGGCGCTCCTAGAGGGAGGGGTACTGTCACGGTTGAGGAATTCATTGACACTCCCTTGCGCTGTGTGTTTTTATTTGTGAATGAATGTGTGTGTGTGTGTGTGTGTGTGTGGGCGTGGTCGCTGATTATCCTCTGGGGTTATCAGCGACAGGTGTTGTGCATTACCACTGCCTATTTATACTCACCTTGTGCGTCTTGTGTTTGTCAGATCGTTGTTTTGTGGATGTTGCCTGTTGTGTTCCTGTTTCTTCGGCTCCTTGTGTTTCCTGCCTTGTCTTCGTCTGGAAGTTCGCCGTTGCAGTTTATGTCTTCACTCTTCACCAACACTGGGTTCATCACTTCATGTCTAACCATCGGATCGAGTTGTCCACGCAAGCCTGCACTGCCTTGTCATCATCATCATCATCAGAGATTACCGTCGCACTGAGAAGGATCTTGTGATCTACACACCTCTCTTGTGAACTGCATCTGCGATCCTCCATCACTACTGAGAACTTTGTCTGCTTCCCTATTCACTCTGAGACTGGTGCTATACATTCTAATAAATATCTGTTTTACTTGCTATTGTCCCCTCTATCCATTCGTTACACTCACTCGAATTAATTTGTATGATTTTTGCTCAATCATACGTATTTTACGAGTTGCCCAATTCGTATTAATTAATTTATGCTGGTGCTGGTGATGATGAGGTGCTGGTGTGATTTGTATGGATTCATACGAATGACCTGACCTTGCCAACCTGTCACTGGGGTTTAGACAAATCTTACGAATTCGTACGATTGAGGTCTTAAGAATTAGCCACCTCTGTCACAGATCACCCTAGCCACCATCCTCTTCACTTCATTTCTCAGCACTCTCCTCGGTTCCCACCTGCACATCATTCCACTCCTCACCTCAGATCCTTGTCTGACCTTGTTTATGTTAGTTTGTGTTATGTGGACTCATCTCCCTGTCTCCAGCACCTTCCTCGATAACCCATTGGACTCAACCCACTACCCTGCTCACCTCATCTAATCCTTTGTATTAAATAAATATCACCATTCACCATCATTCTTCCTCTCCTGTGTCCATATACCGTAACAGAAGGTTGGACCGAAACCGAAAATGGATCCTGCAGTGCAGCTCCTCTGCATCGACCAGGACCAGCTTTCTCTCGAGACCCACACCGCCGCGTTTCTAGATCTTTTTCCAATAAAGCCTCAATGCTGAGACAAAGGCACGCCTGCCCAGTGTGGGGCCTCGAGAGAACTTCGAGGCCTTTGTGGAGTGGGTGTTTGCCAGCAACAAGTCCCTGTTCGGCATCAGCCATCCCAGCAATGGTGAACTCGCCGCTGTTTCAGAGCCTCGTCCCAAGACGCTGCCATGCCAGCAGCCATATCATCCTGTAGCCCAAGACTGGTTGCCCACTGAAGCTAAGCAGGGCTGAGTCTGGTTAGTACCTGGATGAGAGACCTCCTGAGAAAACCAGGCTCCCCTTTGGTATGTGTGGGTCCTAACACCCCAGTGTAGTGACTGGGACACTATACTGTCTAAGAGCAACGTCCTTCAGATGAGACGTTAAACCGAGGTCCTGACTCTCCGTGGTCAATAAAAATCCCAGGATGTCCTTCGAAAAAGAGTAGGGGTGTAACCCCGGCATCCTGGCCAAATTTGGCCCTTGGCCTCTGTCCATCATGGCCTCCTTATCATCCCCATATACTGATTGACTTTATCACTCTGTCTCCTCTCCACCAGTAAGCTGATGTGTGGATGGTGTTCTGGCCGAATACCTAAAATGGCCGGCGCCATTCCAGAGCCTCGTCTCAAGATGGCCGCCACCATTCCAGAGCCTCTTCCCAAGAAGCCCGCCGCCATTCCAGAGCCTCTTCCCAAGATGGCCACCACCATTCCAGAGTCTCTTCCCAAGATGGCCGCCACCATTCCAGAGGCTCTTCCCAAGATGGCCGCCGCCATTCCAGAGCCTCGTCCCAAGATGTCACCATTCCGAATAAGGTATTGCAAATAATTCCATGAAAGAAATTTCATATTATGTACATTCAAGTATGCTTCTCAAAATTTCTAAAAAGACTACCAGTGATCAGGTCACTTCATGCGTTTTTACTGATTGGATATCTATCTGTTTTGTTAAACCGGTTCCATTTACGCTTGGCGACATAAATGTGTCTCCGCAAAAGGGATAAAAATCCAAACTTCAATTCCCATGCTATATGCTAATTTAATGGAGTCCACATAAACGAAAGCAGCAGATATGCACTGCATTTTTTTTATCATCAGCTAATTTCAAGATCAATGAAATTGATTGAGATTTGAGCGCCTGCAACTTTCAGTTTCATTTGCGGCAGTTTGCATGTTGGCTTCCTGAAGACTCAGCTACTCATTTGCGGTGATGCGTGTTGCTGTAGCGCCGTCATATCTCGCTATAACATGCCATTTAGCATATAGTCTTGCATAGCCAGATCTTCAGACTGACAGTAGAAGGTCTGGACTCTATCGCAGCCTTCATTGGCCAAGGACTGCCCAAGAGGACGTTTGACTGACATGTAACGCAACCAATTACAGTTCGTTTGGTTCCGCGTCATGTTTCGGGAGTGAAAATGTTAAGTCGATGTCCCTACAATAACACGTACATTTAATAAATTATTAATTCAAGAATGTTGTGCAAGTTTACAGCAACAATGGTGCCGTGAACTTCACATACTTTTAAAAATCCAGTGTTTAGTTGATCCTGGTATAGGCGCTCATTGAAACAGTTGTAAATATGACGGATTTCTTCTTCCATGAGGGGGTTAGGCGTCACGGCATTTGTTTCCAGGCGGACCGTTAAAGAACGCGACACACACGTCTCCTGGACATCCTGTATAATTCAACCAATCAGATGACGATTTCGAAACTCCTGAAGTATTTCCAGTTAAGTGTGTCATATGCATCAGACGTTCAGCCAACTGTGACAAGTGAGCGTGACGTCTGAGGCTGAGACTATAAAGCCTATAACATGCTTTCACACATTTATTTTTTAACATTTTAGGAGGAGTAAAATGTACATGTGTGGTTTCATCAACCAGATGTAAATACACTTGTCCAGTTTTGTTTGGAATGCGTCTCAGACCGTCTGCAAGTGGTTTGAGCAATCAAATTTAAATCCGCCTCAAAAGCAATTCATTGAGCATTTACACCTGGTCTTTTCACGATCAAATTGATCAGAGAAAACGCATGATGTGACTAGTGAAAATTGACCCATATTTTCTGTGATGCTCAATCGTCAATCACTATCCCATTGAAAGGAAGTAAAGCAAACAATTTACAACTTTATCCAGGCTATTGAAGTGGTCTGGGACACACATTCCAGATGAAACTGGAGTTGCAAATGCATCAGGCTGTTGAAACCACATATGTAAATTGTAATCCTCTCCTTTTGTAGTCTTTGATCTTGAAATTAGTGCATATCTGCTGCTTTCGTTGACCTGAAGATTGGCCTGAGAATTAAAGATCGTTTTGCGGAGACACATTTGTATAGATTGATTAAAAAGTGAATCGAGACAAACTTTAAATTGGCTTGAGAAAGTTTGGACCAGAAAGTTTGAAGAAGTTTACAATAGTTTGAAGTTTAAAGTAGTTTAAAGTTTAAATTGGCCAAATGGACGGTTGAACAAATGAACAAATCGGATAGATATCCGTAAAATATCTGGTCAAAAAGATCAGTAAAAACGAATGAAGTGAACAGGCCTCCAATGTGCACAATTAAATCTGAAATTGATTTGTTTGAATGGAGTAATATTAATTTTATTATTTTACTTTACAAATGAGGAGACTTTAAAACTAAGCTGGTGAACTTTTTAAATAACTTTAGACAACATTAAATAAATAGATGTAAAAGGTCAGTTTACTCAAGAAAGACTGCAGTTTGAGTGGGAAACACAGGATTCTTTGTGGTCAGTTGATCTTTGGTGACCTTTGGGAACACAAACTTCCTGGATGCTTTCCATCTCCAACCACTGTCTGGATACTGTGGCAACCCAAATGAATGCAGCCATGTCTATACGCTCGTTTCTCAAAGGATTCAATAGACGATTCAGAACAGAAAAGGGAGGTTTCCGGACAGATAAAGAGGCCTGAGGAATTATGTCAAAGGACAATTTGAAGATTACACCATCTCTCCTACAACCTGTTTTCTGTCATCCTTATGTGTAAATAGTCTTGAATGAATCCTCTAAAAGTGTGCTTATTTACAAAGAAACATACCGTACTTTTTCATCGATAAGGAACATTTTCAGTTTTATTTTTGTAAATTTACAAATCAACTCTGTGTCTCCTACAATATTCCTTTAGAATATAAATACATTAGAAAGTGTTAACACACAGTAAGACTATATAATAGAACAATACAATTATATGGATCGAACAGTTCAGATAATTTGGTCCTGCATGGACAAGAGACGTTGGAGTTCCTATTAAATCCATGACTTTTGATTACAAACTTATTTATAAATGTAATATGTATTTATATCTACAAAATAATTATACACGGCACACACATATTATGTAAACACAAACTTTTATTTTGGATGCGATTAATCGACCAGGACTGTCAGTGCAGTAAGCTCAATAGCACTTGGAATTTAGTGATACCAAACACACACACACAGGCTTTAAACAGATTGTGCTCCCGTGTTCATTTGCGACCTCCTGATTGATTAACAACGGGTTACATCTTTTTTTTTATTCGGAATATGAATGCTGATTATGTCACAAACTCCCAGATCAATAAGTAGGCTACTGTAGCCTCTACCTGAAGCACACCGTCTGAACTGCACGCGCACGATCCTCCCCTCTGCAGACGTCACGAGCGCGAGCGCGGCTCTGTCCAGCAGCGCGCGACTCTATCACTGCCGAGGCTCGCGAACGCGGAGGAGGAGCTGTCAAAGTTTACAGCCAAGTCGAGCGAGTTTTCTCAAGAAGTCGAGAAGGCAAGATCTCGGTACATTTAGAAACCCCTGAAAGAAGAGCTCTTCAAACTATGGAGTGAAGCCTGAGAGGTTTGAAACATAAGAAATGGCAGGACCAACTGAACTCGGATTGATTTTTACCTTTCTGCTCTCAGGGAGCTTCTGTGCGACGCCGGAAAAGAAAGGTAGGAGACACTCAGTATTATGAAACGGCTTGTTGTTGAGTAAGATTAAACCTTTATCTTTGAACGATCTCCGGTAGATCTCGCGTACACCTTCAGAGATGTGCGTGCGCTTAGAGGAACCTCAGCGAGTCCGCGTGGGAACAGTGGGAGTTTGTGTTCACTGTCCCACAGAGAACTTGGCTACACTTGGACTCTATAACGTTAGTCTTTTAAATGACGTTTTTATTGAACGTGACATTTACAGATAATAATACTCATTCTGGAGAGTCTATAGTTCACACAGGGATCAGTCCTTGTGTTTTGAGCCTTTAACTATTGACTTTACCAGCCCACATTTTAAGGCTCTATAACCCCACCCCATACTTTTAATAAGGTTGTGATTTCTTTGCGTTTATTAGTGAACTGGCGTGATTTATATTGCATAGTTGAGTCGAAGAGAAGAGGATATTAAACTACTTTTTCACTGTAGCCTAAAACAGCTTTAATAATTATCTCAAATGTGCTTCATATGGCAAATTGACAGGTTTTATTCAAGTCAAAATATTACTTAGCAAGTATGAAAAAAACCTAACCACATAAGATGACGGTTATTACATAATAATAACGCGTTACAAATAAGGTTTCTTTTGTTAACATTAGTTAACATGACTAATGTAGCCTACTTCTACAGCATTTATTAATAGTTAATGTTGATCTCAGCACATCATTTGTTTTCCATCGTTTAAGTTTAAGAACAGCAGCAGGTTATGCATTTTGAATAGTTTAGTTTCTTTTTTTAATTAGTTTAATTTCGTTTTTAAATTTTTTAATTTAGTCTCATTTAATTGTAATGAGTGTGTTGACTTAAAAAAAAAAATATATATATATATTGAATGCGTGTAGTTGTTACCTGAAGGATTTCTACCTGATCCAACCCTGAAAATGACTTTTGTCGGTTTAACAAAATGTAGTCAGGTAAATTCAGTCATATTAAAGCACAACTTAAAACTCATCTTTATTCCTTAGCTTTTAATCCAGCATGATAGGCGTTGAAATTGTCTGTTGTAGTTTATCTATTTACTGTTTAACTGTCAATGTACAGCACTTTGGTCAACTTGCTTGTTTTTAAATGTGCTTTATAAATAAAGTTTGTATTGTGTATTGTATTGTTTATTAAATATTATATTTGACTTCATATTACATGAAGCTTCATTAGGTTATCTAAAATGTGTGCTAATGTGCACCACATTTTCTTTGATATGAATCCAATTAACTAAAGCCATTTATTGAATCTATGATGTTAGTGTTCGAGTTTGTCACATTTATTAGATTTGTTTAAAGTGTGTTTATATGTCACTCTGCATATTATTTAGACGGTCTCAGGGGTGTCCTGTGTGTAAACACATGGCTCTGCCAATACTGACAGATGGGACACACACAAATCACTTTATTACAGTCTGCTTCCTCATTAGGACACGTTCAGGTTTACAGTCACGGTGCCAAGAGAAGAATCACCTTTCTTTAATATAAGTTATGTTTATATTGAACAAGTGGGTTTACATGGTCACTCATTATCATTGTGAAATGCACTGATTGCCAGTTTTCCAGACCCCATAGTGGTTTAGAGGACGGGCATTATAGTGTCAATGAGGACAGTCGCGACGTCCTATAATGTCTCCTCCGGGCTCCCTGTTGTGCCTCGCTCAAGGTCAGAGAAATGCTGCGGCTATCTGTTATATTTAAGAGCGAAACAGCTGTTTAGTCTTCATCCGAACACCAGATAAAAATGCGTTTACTGGCCCAGATTCCAGGGTGCACCGTGTTGAGCTATATTTGAATTTTCAGTGAAATGTCCCACATTTGGTCATCAGTCCAGCCACATGCTAGACTTTCAAGTGTCTCTTTCATTTAGTTTGGCATTGACCTCGGGATACCGTCCAGCCTCATTGTGAACTAGAACAATGTCTCTCAGGTGGTCAGCTCAATCACCAGTGCAGTAAGAGCCGTATGTGGGCAAAGCCTAGCCTACATCCCCAATAGTACAGACAAAACTCCTCATTTCTTCTGTAAAAGGGATGGCCTATAAAGCAAAGCTTGTCATATCAAAGTGTGGATAAGCTCGTATTCTTTAAACTCAAGTTTCTTGAGATATCATTGGACCCGATTTATTCTAAAATGAGAAAGTCCCTAACTTGCCATCATTGTATGTTTAAATTGGTTTACAGGCACTGAGATTTAATCTAGTCCATGTGAGGGAGTTGTTCTCACAGGTCTTCTTCAGACACTTGTAACTCTCATCCGGACGGCTCAGAGGTGACTCAGAGCTAAAGCATACAGATACGTGTGAGCTGAGCTTTAGTTGTGTTTGCCGGGTCTGGGGCTTTGACTGGTTTAGTAGTAAAGGTGTAGGAATGAGGTTTGTCTGCATGTTTATGCACTGTACAGTATGTCTGGGAAAGTCAAAGTCTGATTATGCTTTTTAGTAAAATGCTGCCGAGATAAAATCTCTCGTGAGCTCGGCTCATCCTTCTCTAATTAACAGTCCAAAGGAACAAGTTACGTTAGTATTTCACCCTCTTTTTTTCACCATAATTTAGTTTCTTAAAGCATTTTAATTATGTTGTTCCAAACCTGTATGATTGTATTTCTTCTATGGAACACAAATCAAGATATTGTGAAAAAAATGTTTGTATTCCATACAGTGAAAGTCAATGGGGTCCAACACGACATTGGACCCCAATGGTTTAATTGTTCGTACAAAAACAGTTGAAACATTCTTCAAAATTGCTTAGGCTATGTTCAGACTGCCAGCAAAAATCCAGATCCAGATGGTCTGGACAACAAAAAAACACATGAAAACAAATTTGGAGGTGGTTTGAAATGCGATTGGTTATATCTGGACACGTAAATCTGATTTGATCGCTTGCAAATAATAGTGTGGACAGTCTGCCTGAAAAGATCTGATTTGGGAAGAAAAAAATCTGATTTTCATGCAGTCTGAACATAACCCTAGACAGAATTTTTAAACAACACCGTTATTGAATCGATTTGAATCATTGAGCTGAATAATGACACTATTATAGCTGAATTAAACTAATTTCATAATTGATGAACTTTGCAACATTGACAGTTATTGAACTGTATTGAAACAACACTGAACTACAGTATTAAGCAGAATAATGACACCATTGTCTTCCGCTGCTTTATAGCTGAAATTTAACAACTTAAACAATTTTCCTGTTTATTAATATGAAGCTGTGAAGCTTTGAAAATGTGAAAAAATATGAAGGTGCAAGCGCTATATAAAAGTTCCTTGTAAAAACATTCAAAATTGAACAAGTAAATGATGAGAAAACATGTAATTTATCTTTTAAATAATCTTGGGAATTATTGGACTCATTTAGTGTGTCAGATTATATATGTACTACTAGACGGTCTGAATGTGTGTCTTCATCGAAGAGTCTTCTTGTTGAGTCAGGCCTCATCTAATCATGTGCAACTTGCTTGTGTTTGTGAGCCAAACGACAGATCTCCTAAATATTTCAAAACCGCTAAACAAACCAGTCCTCATGTGCTGTGCCCTTCCCTATCCAGTCGCTGGCATGTTGTGTAAGGCGTGCTCAGGAACTTTCCAGAGCATCGGTGAATAAGAGCATGATCTTCAAGAGTGTCCATTAAAGGGATAGTTCACGTCTATCATCATCTACTCATCCTCATGCCGTTCCAAACCTGTATGACTTTCTTTCTTTTGTAGAAGTCAACAGCAGGTCGACTTCCATTCACTCATAGTGAATGAGGAGTTTTCGAAAATCAAACAAGATGCGAAAGTGCCATAAAAATATCAGAAAATAAGTCCATATGCTCTATATGCCTAGTCTTCTTAAGCAATTTTGATAGTTTTTTAAGGAACAAACTAAAGTTTAAGTCATTATTCACTAATATACTTATCCTCCAACCAACGCAGTCAGATAATTGAGTCATATTTGGACTAGCCTACTAAAAAATAGCGATACCTAATATTCGTGTTATATAGATGTCTTATTATCGTGATTTAATTTCAAAACTCTCCCTGTCCACACTAACATTTTCAAGCATTTTCCAAAAGTTGCTCATCCACATCAAAACATCTGAAATGCTTAAATCACCTTATTGTGCATGCGTAAAACATACTAAAAGTTCACAAGATGACACTGAGAGAGCAGACATTAGAAAGTTCTCACACTATTTATTCTGTAACACTTTACAATAAGGTTTCATTAGTTAACTTTAGTGACATGAACTAATAATAAACTGCACTTCTGCATCATTTATTAATCTTTGTTAATGTTAATTTCAACAGTTGCTAATACATTATTAAAATAAAAAATGTGTCCACGTGGGAGAGCTCCGTCTTCGCTGACAAAAACGCTGTCTCAATGTGGATGGAAGTTCAAAACGGACAGATAAAGATGCGTTTACAAACCAAAGCGTATTAGAGAAGGCCCAAATAAGCCTTTAGTGGGACAAAGATTCATTTTGTTGGTTGCCAAAATATTTTCAATGCATTGAAGGAAGTCTGCTTTGAAAGACGGGAGAGTAAATTCTTTTTATTTATTTTTGTTTCATCAATTCCTTTACGTTTATCCAGGTTTAACTCTATATTTGGGATACCTGTTCACCTCCGGTCTCTCTCATTTACTGAAAATTCAGATTGTTCTCCTCCTGGAACTGTTAATGATGAAGGTCAAGCATGGATTTGCTTTGCGCTCTTGTCTTGTGGGAGTTTTGCCTCAGCCCCAGGCATCAAAACCATTCAGTTTTCTCCGGAAAACACCCTGATATCCTTGCCAATGCTGAGACCTTATAAAATTGAACAAAGAAAGACCATTTGCATAATTATAGACTCACCTAATGTTCAAAACGCAGATTGCACTTCACTCCATGTTCCTCAGGTCTGCCAATTCAGCTTATTATGATAAATGGTCTTTTTGATTTGTCATGTAGCCGATAAAAAATAAAAAGCATGATAATCCGATTGTCCTCTAGTGTAGTCACATATCCTTCTTGAAAAGCCATCAGTTTCAGTTCTTCCACTAATGGCTGGAGACCATCAATGTTCTCCATTGGGATTATGAATTGTTTAGCCAGTGATCTTGGGAAATACATCAACCCTGTATTTTCCCCTAATTGTGAGATGAATTTGTGATGTGATACTGCTCTTCTTTCCCATTACCCTCCTCCCCCGCCTCAGGACGCTCCAAGATGGAGGACCGTTGCGTTAAACCGCCAGGCATCATATCGTCACGTTGTCACGGCAGATACGGATAAATGGGAATAACATGTGCAGTTGGATTCTCTGGAACATCTTGGTCCGTTGATTGACATCATGGGAACAGTGTTTGGCACTGGATTGTTGGTGTCATGCGACTTTAACAGCAATGACAGCTCTTTCTCTTTCTCTCTGTCTCTCTCTGGCTCTAAGAAGTTCTCAGCAAATAAACAGCCATTGCAAAGGAATGCTTCGGGTCTGCAGCCTTTCTGTAGTTCAACAGGTACAGCATTGGGGCTAGCGACACCAAAGGTTGAGTTAACTGGAAATCTTCTGCCACTTGTTTTGGCTAATTCAAAATGCTTTTCT
The DNA here is from genome assembly GCF_949152265.1 of Phoxinus phoxinus. Classification (NCBI taxonomy): domain Eukaryota; kingdom Metazoa; phylum Chordata; class Actinopteri; order Cypriniformes; family Leuciscidae; genus Phoxinus; species Phoxinus phoxinus. The sequence continues at coordinate 16,358,157 of NC_136880.1, read as the reverse complement.
TAATTTTGAGAAGAGAAAAACGTTTAAACTTCAAAACTCCATTAAAACTTTTCATTTTACAATTATCATCATCATGAGCACTTTGCCAGATAGACAACAATTAGTCCTGTTGTCTTACAATCTCAGACGGCTAGACAACAAGACTTTTTAACGCATAATTAGCTAATGTGCTACTTTCCATGTAGCATAATTATTCATTTATTTCATCATTTACTCACCAACATGCCGTTCCAAAACTCTGACTTTCTTTCTTCTGTGGAACACACAAAAAATATATATAGGTAAAGTGGGCTTAAAGGGTACATGGGCTTAATAGGTACACTTACCCTATATTTAAAAAAATATATAATTTTTTATACAATGGAAGAACCTAGGGTCCTCCTGGTACTTGTGTTGTAAAAATCAACAAACTCAAAAATGTCAGTTTAATGTTGTACTTTATTGTCTTAATTTTTTGTGTTTTTTAAGATTATGTTAATATAACAAAATTTCAATAATTGTATGACTTATTGCCCCCCCCTTTTTGTAGAAGCTCAAACGTGCTGCGTAACACGGGAATGAATCTCATTGGTTGTCGCACTTCAATCGAACATGATTTAGCTTGTTTACCACAACTGATGTGTGAGTTGAGGAATGTTTATATGTAAATAAAAGCCTAAATTAAATATGTTCATCATATAAAGTGATCAAGTCTCTTCAGAAAGTTTTGACTAAGCCGCTCAATTCACGTGGAATAGTTTCACAATCTCTTTATGAACTTTTTGAAGTGACAAAGTGGTAGTTGCTTAGGCTGTCAACGGAGGGACAGAAATCTCTCAGATTTCATTAAAAAGATAATTTGTGTTCCGAAGATGAACGAAAGTCTTAGGCTACGTTTACACTGTCACTCCAAATCCGATTATTAGCGTATCTGATCTAAAATGATCGATGTCCACACTGTGTATCGCAACTGTTCAGATCCGATTTGTGTGTCCATGCCGCTCTGTCGTTGTATTGGTTTCTATGGCAATGACGTTGCTTTGGTAGGTATACGCTGAAAACAACAACCACCGCAACATGAAGGGATTTGCAATAGAGATGTTGTCTTATTTAAATGTTACAATGCCGTCGCGCTGGACTACTGCGTCTTCTGAGGCAGATTTTTCCACACTGTTTTCTCCGCCGGTTTCAAAATATGTCTCCATATTGTAATTTTCTCCTCGTCCGGCACTTTCTCAAAACAACACAGCATTGTTTCAGCAGCGATTTTCAGCATGTTTCCTATAACAACGTCTGACGTTTTTCGTGCCGTGAGAAAGTCACATAAACCACGCAAAATCAGATCAGATCGTTCAGACTGAGACGGATTTCCGATTTAAATAGGATTTCAAACCACATATGAATGTAGCTTTGAAACGGATTTGTAAAGATTGGATTTCGTGTGATTTGTAACCGTTCACACTTTCTAAATCCGATCGGAATTCCAATCGGATTTGCATAAAAATTGGATTTGGACTGGCAGTCTGAACGAGGCCTTACAGGTTTGGAACGACAAAGTTTTTAATCACCAAAAAACAGATTCCATTTTTGCTTTTTAAATGATTATACATCTCTACATAAATATAGTGTCAAATGGAAATGAGTTTATTTCTCAGCGACAATCTGATTTCTTGATTCATTTGCAAGAGCTTTGCCTACAAATGCTTAATCCATTGAGACAAGTCTCCACCTACTGATAGGTCACTCACTCCACGTGCCTGACAACATGACGTTTCGTCTCAATAATGTTTATTCTAATTCTACATTATTTTTTACACTATAAAGTGAGTTGGAAGAAAACATCACGATCTCTTCCCCTTGCTGATTTGCTCGATCGTCCTCATCTGTCATCGAGCTCCCACACTGTTTGCACACGCTTTGCATGACCCCATGATCGGTTTTGCAGACGGCCGGCTGTGATTTCTCTCAGCAAAACCTGATGCCCAGCGTCAATTTCCTGCCTTTAATATCTGCATACTTCCTCCTCCACCTCTGCTAAGTTTTCATCATCCGTCCTGAACGCTCTTTCAAGAGTTACCAGAGCCCACTCGTGGCTCCAGATCGAGTTCCCGAGAGGGCGATTGTGAAAAAAACAACTGTCCGCTACTAAGGGGCCTTCAGCATATGAAGGCTGGTTGTTTCTGGGTCTTGATGCCTCTCCCCGGTGATTGGCTTTTCCTAGAATCACATCTGCTGAAGCGGTTGGAGTTTCAAGAGGAGAAAGTCAAACGAGTTTGTCAGGAAAAAAAGCAGACCTCCTGCTTTGAAAAACTGTTGAGCAGTTTCCTGAAACTGGCGAAGAAGTCAGTGCTCCTCAGTTTGCTGGAGTGACTCTCTCTCTCTGGCAGAGAACAATGAGGGTTTTCTTCAAGCAGTTTTTGAATGTTTCTCCATGCGACTGCTATAAAGGAAAGAGCTGTGTGACAGAAGTGTCATGTTTTTGAGTTCCTTTGTCGTTCACAGTCGTGTGGCGGCTCTGACAGTTTGATCGTACGCTGATTGCGATGACAGCGACTGAGCTTGAAATGGCCAGAATCTATTTAGAGATAAACGCTGTGATTACCTGTGACAGTCTTTCTTTCTTTCTTTCTTTCTTTCTTTCTTTCTTTCTTTCTTTCTTTCTTTCTTTCTTTCTTTCTTTCTTTCTTTCTTTCTTTCTTTCTTTCTTTCTTTCTTTCTCTTTCTTTCTTCCCACACATACATGGACTCTTATCTGCTCTGCACGTTATCACACATGCTAATTCTCAAGCTAATTCTGTGACGTTTGCCGGCTCAAGTCTATGTTTGGAAACTCATGAATGTCCCCTGGAAATGGTGCATTGAACCTGCACGTCATGGAGTTTATAGTATTTCCATTATTGAGCGAGCCACTATGGTGGAAAGAGACCTTGGAATCCAGGCTTGGAAAAAAAAAATTACGTTCCTTGTCGTTCTTGACATCTCAGTAGGGTGTGGCTTCACGTGAGAAGCTGCAGTTTCTGCTAATCCCACATGATTCCTCATCACATTTAATTGACCAATAGAAAAGACCACTCTGTAATTTCTTTTATTTATTCCAAGGTAGGGAAAGGGAACAAAATCTAGTTTAAAACTAACTGACAAGTGCCAAGTTCTTAGAAATGGTTTATAAATGGATGTTTTTGAAATTGAAAACTTTTATTCATATTTAAAAAAATTGTTGCCAAATCCAAGTAGTCTCTTAAAATATCAGACAAATTTACCTTTTTAGGATAGTTAAATGTCTTGGTACACACACACACACACACACACACACACACACACACACACACACACACACACACACACACACACACACACACACACACACACACACACACACACACACACACACACACACACACACACACACACACACACACACAGAGAGAGGGAGAGAGAGAGAGAGGGGTTTATTTATTCCAATGCAAATGATAAAAAATGTGTCAATGAATGAAAAATTCAAAATGATAAAAATATCCTCAAAAGGTAACCTTGTCTGATATTTGAAGAGACTACTTGGATTTGGCAACAATTTTTTTTTAAATATGAATAATATTTTAACAAAATTAGGGGAAAAAATACTACTTGAGCTTTTCAATTTCAAAAACATCCATTTAAAGAGTTTATTTATTTATTTTCATTTTGGATATAAGGACATTTGTATTTACCGGTATGCCCCTAAAAGGATCAAAATGAAATATCAAAATTGATAGCAAATTTTTCAAAATTAAAAAATGCTTTTAATAAAAGAGGTGTATTCATCCCTCTGCATTTTAAATGTATGTTTGATTAAATTAATTGAGCGTTACAGCATCACGAGATTGACGTGTGGTGCGTCACACTTCGGTTTTATTTCATTCACTATTGGAAATCACTGAGGTGTAATATTGGAGGGAACACATTGTACAGGATTTTGACAGAAGCAATAACACAGCAAACAGAGCCTCTACTGTGTAAAGCGTCAAACAGTTACTCAAATATTTGACTATTTGATCAAACAGTGCCAGTCGTCCTATAGCAATATAACACTGCTTATGAACCCTTCACATCTGATATCTAGCGACTCGTGTATGTGTATTAGACGGACAATCTGGGAGTATTGTTTCATAGAAGTATTCTTAGACGTTCAGGTGCTTGTTCTCAGACCCTTTGAATTGAAAAGTGCTGTTTCCATTTATTATTCCACGGTGTATATTTAGCAAACCTTAAAAGGAAAAAAAAAAAGAAAACGGTAAAGGAAAACATTGAGAAACAGGATGACAGTTTTAGGCCAGCGGCTCCTGGTGCACATACGCTAAAACACACACTAATGCAAGAATAGCGCTGTTTATTGAGCCTGTAACATATTCGTGGTTGACAGTGGAAAGTCTGGAGCAGTCTTTATCCTAAAATATCAAGATTGTGTTTTTCAAAAAAGCCAATTGAAATCTCAGCATGTCTGCTGTACTGTGTGTGTATAGTCAGTGAATTGCTGACTAAACAAAGATTTTTTTTAAATCTTTTTTTTTTTTTTTTTTTTTTTTAAGAAAAGGCCGGCCACCATTTTGATTCACCTCTTCCCAAACCTGACCACATCTGACCGGCCTTGCAAACCATAATGTATAACTTATGTTCATAAAACATTTCATTTGAGGAGAGCTTGTAAGGAAATCTCCCTCAGCCAAAGTGAAACATTCAGCTCTCAATAACCTCCTGTGTCTTCATGGATGATCACGTTTCAAAATAACACTTGATCCGATCAGGCCGCAGATGCCCTGGGATAGGTGATATCAGTGGCACTCCCTCTACACACTTCTATTGTGAGAACACAGTATAGGACATGGTGTGAAAATACAGTTGACATACACGAAGTGAATTGTAATGGATCTCTTTGTTTACATGCTTTGTTCAGTGTATTGTTGCTCTCAGGTGAATGGCCAACCGAGGCAGAATATACACGGGTTTCTGTGCAACGTCATCACATAGATGCGCGCGCATCTAAGAGGCAGAAAGCAACAGTCTTTACGGCTATATCTAGCAGAAGCAGAGATAACGCGGAGCTGTAGTGCTGTAAACTAACCTAAATGCATAGGGTATGTCATGTTTTTATGATCCGCAAACTTAGTTGGACAATTCCATACTAGTCAACTAACTAACGTTTTACATAATGTTATATTAATATGCAAATGAAACACAAGCAAACAGATTCAACTCTGAAATTGCAGTTTATTATTGAGTCAACAAGAATTTACAAACAATGCGAAATCTACGTTAATTACAATGTTCTTTTACAGAACTCGGCATAAAATATAGCGGTCTTGCCTCTTGGATGCGCGCGCATCCGGTATTGTTTGTATACAAGAAACCTGTGTATTCAAACACCTTCGGACACAGAAACATTGCTTTATTTTATTTATTGGCATTTTGCCTTTACTATATAGGACTAGGGCTGCGCAATATATCGGATTTATCGAAATATCGCAAATGTATATATCGCAATATGCATATCGCAACAGCTTGCAATAAATGGGGTCATGAACAAAATACAGTTTTTTTTAGCTTAAATAAGTATCAGGATATATTTAATCATACAGTGAAAACTAAGCAATGTTTTATTTTTATATTTTATGATTCAGTATCTTTTATTAAATAAATAAACCTATTAATGTAGGATAACCTGAAACCCTGTGGTTTACACTGATGTTAAAATAACACTTCTTATGCTACAGTAAAACACTGATGTTCACTTTCAGAAGTTATAAGGATGTTTTCTTGTCATACAAAGAATGTGAAACACATGTAGGTTATATCATTTTAAATATATTTTAAAGATCATTTTAGTTTATTTTACACACTTTAAGCATTATCGTATCGCATATCGAATATCGCATTATTTAAGGAGTTATCGCATATCGCATTTTTCTTCAATATGGCACAGCCCTATATAGGACAGTGGAAAACTGACAGGAAAGTGGAGGAAGAGAGAGGCAATGGGGTCAGGACATAACCCAGGCCAAAGTTGAACTCAGTTCCCACTGTGTTGGAGAGTTTAAGTCTGTTTTTAGGTCTTTTAGGGTGTGTTTACAATTGGCAGGTTTGGTTCGATTAAAACAAACTTTGGTGCGATTGCTCTGTTAGTGCGGTTCATTTGAATAAGTGTGAACGCTGCCCATCTGAACCCTGGTGGCATCAAACAAGTGGATCGAAACCTCTAAAAAGAGTCTCGGTCCACTTTCTAACCAATTCTGGTGCGGGTCGGATGAAATATGACACAACACAGAACAAAGACATGTAAACCAACCACAACAGGACGAATACACCGTCACAAAATATAGGCCACTTAATAAAAGCTGTTTGTTTTTTTTGGTTTGCATCTTTAGATTCAGTCTTAAAAATGACAGTGTGTGAACGCTAAGCGAACTAAGCACTAAATGTATAATTTTCTTTTTTTTTGGTCCTGACCAAAAGAACCAAGAAAACCGAACAACTAGTGTGAACACACCCTTAAAGTACTTTTTTTCTTCTTTAAAATTATACATTTATGTTTTCATTGCAGTGTAATATTTGGACTTTACTATAGGTTCAGGGTTTGGTGTTAATCTACTTGTAACTACACTGAACAAAAAAAAGTTGGTTTAACTTAAAAAAGCAAGTTACCTTGTTGCCTTAATTTTGAGTTCGTTGTAATACAAAATTTGAGTTAATGCAATGAAGAAGAATGGTTTAATAAACAGAAACTCAAAATAGTATGTTATCTTCACAAGTTATCGAAGTTGATTTGACAAAAGATAAAAAGTTGTGATAACAAATAATGAAAATATATTTTTTTACAGTGTATATGCATAATTTATTAACGTTTTCAAATAAAGAGTTACCAAACATTTTAAGCTTTACTGATAACATTTGCAGACATTTTAATTACTATAGAAAATTACTTAGATTCACTTCAATTGCAAACACATTGCTTTAAAAGTGGGAGTCACAATGTTACAATTGTGTCAAAATTGGTCAAAATCATTTTTTTGCGGTAATCGATAGCATTCCACCAATGTGCTTGTATAACGCTGACTTGTATTTAACATGGAAAATTCCTTTATAATCGATGAACTTCCAACTAACGATGGAAAAAATGTCTAAGCTAATAAATAAATAGATGGATTTTGCATAATTAAGTGTCATTTATCTTGGCAAACATGAAGAATTATGTTTCTTCTTGAATCAAATGCATCCTCCTATCTCAGTAAACTTGCTGAAACTGCACTTCAGCAATACGCATCTCGGATGCTGGATGTGGTTTTCCCAGCCCTAGGCTCTCTGCCGCTGAGACTCGTGAGAACAGCTGAACTCTTTCCTCTCTTTCATTCTTTCCTACTCTCTCTTTTAATTCACCGAAGTCTTCTACTGTTCAGTGCAACGGAACTAACAGCACATCCTCATGTTGACATATTCATATCTGCGATCGCTGTGTTATTTGCTCGCTTTGCCGAAGGCATTTTTTTGGCTAAACCTCTTCAAATGTGCATTAGGGATATTGGATGCTCTGACATGGAAACCTCCACAGGCATGTTTTCACGTGAATGCTTTTCAAACTGAAGAAATTCAGGTATGATTGCAATAAAAACAAGTGTATGGCTCATTTAGAGTTCACTGGGATCTGGTGTCTTGCTTCATATCCATCATGCTCTGCTCTTGGACATTTTTGACTCATGTTATGATAGCCTGATGATCAGCCTTGGTTTTCTGCAAACCGTATCTCTTGATATCTTTTATATCACACGGACTAGTGTGTTTTAGTCAGACTGTGTTTGTTTGGTCTAGAGGTGCGTTATGGTAGTGCCAAAGCGAGACTGCATGTCTCGTCTGCAAGGTCTCGCAGCGAGTGTTGATTTGCAGAGTGGATCCCAGACGTCCCACTCTCCTTTAGATAATTCTTCGGTTAATTTGACCAATATCCTCCATGCAGAACAGCAACTCTGCGTAATGAATGAGGCAATGCATGCCATAGTGTTTGGGGAAACATTAGAGCCTGCAAATGTAATTATAGGACCATTACATGAGATGAGATTCTTGTGAAGTACCACTTCAGGGCTGCATTTTTTTTACTTTTGTGTTAAAAGTATTTTTAGTGGCAAAACAACATTTGACAACATTTGCAAAACAACATTTGTCAGAGTTCATTTCATTAATGAAAAAACTATGACGAAAAATGTTCGTTGATTACCTTTTTTTCCATGACTAATTTCATTTTTATTAACAATGCTTGGGGTTGCCAGATTTCAAGAGTTTAAATCCCCTAATCAAAGCCTTTTCTCTTAAAATGATAACTTTTTCTGCCATGTGTTTATGTATGTTGGAGTTTAGCAATCTCTATTCATTCAGATATTCTGCTCAAAATAAGTCAGTCTGTGGTCGTTCGCGAGTCATTTGCGCTGTTTGCTGTGACTAAATCGGCCATCAAACATTCCCAGAAGAGCGGCACGATTCTGGATAAATTGAGAATCACAATTTGTTTGTTTTTGTTTCAAACAGAGATCACGATTCTTTCATGAATTTGAACAGATAACTAAACAAAATAATCATGCAATTTACTAAAGGCCCTGACAAAATGTTAATTGCTGCAGTCTATTTAATATATTTAATCTAAATTAATAATTTTTTAAAAATCGGTTTGAATGAATGATTTAATGACTCACTCATAAACACTTAATCGGCATTTTTGAACGATTCTCTTGAACAAATGATTCAATGACAAATACATTTTCTAACAGTCACTTGTCGGCACCTACTGGTGCAACGATGTAATTTATACAATCGTTATTTGCAATTACTATCAAAATGTGATTTCCTCTGCTTTGATCTATACTGTAGATAATATGCATATTTTGTAACACAGACATTATGATTCTGTGTGATTAAAAAGACTGCAGCTCAACTCCAGCGCAAACGCAGATATGAATTTTCGCTGCAATTGTACTTGGATAAAGGGTTTAATAGACATATCGCCGAATCGCTGTCATTTACGAATAATATTGCATGGGTGTTTGAATCGAGATTGTGATTTCATTTAAATGGCTAATTGCACAGCTCTCAGTGATAAACTGTAATAAATCCAAGCATAGATCTCGATCATATTGTTTGCGATTGTGATTGCGGAATACATGTGCGTATGCAACCTCTTTTATATCTTTTAATACAAAAACATTAACGTTTGGTATTACTATTAGGAATTTGGAATGTTTTTAGTTTTGGAGATAAACTTTTGAGTTTTACCAGTTTTCATAATGTAGAGAATATGGTTGAGTTTCGTGCTCATAGGTAAAAGTGCAATAATTCTGATGAAATGTGAAAAGAAATGTATAAATTTGATAACAATCATGCTCAATCTTCAAGATTTTGAGCTAAATTAATTGTGATTATTAGTTTAACCATTTTGCTCCATGCATACAATGTTTTTTTATTATTAATGACTAAAACTAGACTAACTTGACAAAAAATAAAAAAAATAAAAAAAACAGGATCAGTCAAGTAAAGCTGATAAAAACTAAAAAAGACATTTGACAGTACCAAGACGAACACAAAATGTACTAAATTAAATGAACACTAATACAAAGACTTGCCCTGTAACCTCAACACATAATTATGGCGTCTGCAAATTCAGAATATGAGACATATAGGAAGAGACAGATAGTGGAAACGGAAAGAGAAACATTTGCCCTCACGACTGAGGCCAGGAACACGTCTGAGTACATTGACGTTTCCATGGGGACATGTGCATGTAACACAAAAGATCCTTTATCCGACGATTTAGCATTGACTTTGAAACAGGGTTTACCGCCATTGTTGGCAGCATAATGCTTTGTATACACATGACTTCACTTACAATATTACTCCCTTTTACAGTAAAGACTGCGGTAAAGGAAGATTATTATCCTGTCTTACTAACCCCTTTGAAACGAAATAATCCACTAAATGAACAAACCTTAGAGTTAAGCAATGAGAGTCACGCTGAGAGTCAGAGTAAGTCACCTAATGCCGTGTTGATGAGATCTCCTCCAGCAGGAAGTTGAATCATTCTGTGGATTTTCTGTCTTTTACAGAGACACCCGGAGCGATTACGATCCTGCAAAGGTCCTGCTCAGAAGCTCTAGCAATGAAAATATTTGAGTTTGTGCAATTCTTCATCATTAGTTGAATTAACTGAGTTAATTTCATTTCACACTGGCAGTGTATGTTGATAACGGACACATCTGTGGTCATAAAACGATCTCCGTCCGATACTTCACTGTGATTTACTTCACCTTGGTTCCCACGACAAAAACCCAATAGTGTTTTTCCATTGGCTTTTAGATTATTGCAGAAAATAAGCTCTGTGACCATCAAAGTTTATGATAAACTTTGATTAATTTTTAATTGGCAGAAGTAAAAATCTAGATGTAGGCTATAAACAAACTACACAATCATCAACTCTTTCAGTCTTTATTTAAAAACAAACATTTTCCCAGCAAATATTTTTGCTGTGGAGGTGTTTTTGGCTGCTATTCCTTGGTATTTTATGATTTGGCTTTAGAAAAGTAAGGTGTCTCACAGTGAAGCAAAGACTTGAGTGTTCAGAATAATGCAGGTTAACAATTGAATAGTGGCAAGCTGCCAAGAAAAAGATCCGGTTCGCCTTTCCAGAAGTAAAATGGGCCCTGTATTTTCAGTTATGTTCGAATGTCCAGGCCTCCTTGTGTATTTCCTTTCTGACAATAAACTAGCCTGGATAGTATTTCGATTGCAGGTGTGTTAGCCAAGCTAAACAAGACAGAACCTGTTAACAGACCTGACAAAGGGATATTAAGCCTTTTTCTTGACAGTGTTGGCCTCCAAACTAAAGCAATGGTAATGGAAGTCACATTTTGTGAAATTTCACGAAAAGAAAGAGGTATTTCTTTTGCTGAGAGTTGAGATGAGATTGCACTACTACATTGCACTGTATGTTGCATATTGTACTAAACCATCAGGTGACATGCTGTTGGTGAGGAGTTTTACTACATTTCCTCCTAAGTCATGTTTACTCTGCATGTGAAGTTCAAGTATGCTGTGAAAGAATGCAGGATGAGTGGCAAATAAGAACAATATCACTCACTTGAGCTCTGTTTCAAACTGTCTTGCTTGTCTTTTTCCCTACATAGGCAGCTGCAGTATCTTAACTGAAATAGAGACCCGTAACTGCCATCTTTAAAGGTGCCAATGGCACACCAACTCTCCTCATGTGAAGCGTAGAAGATGCGACTCAAAATTGATTGCAATAATTTTTATTGTTAGCATGTTGCTAAGCTAACAATGATATACCAAAGATTGTAGTGTACCATATTTTCCGGACTATAAGTCACACTTTTTTTCATAGTTTGTCTGGTCCTGCGACTTATAGTCAGGTGCGACTTATATATCAAAATTAATTCATACTGACTGAGATGAACCAAGAGAAAACATTACCGTCTACAGCCGGTAGAGGGCGCTCTAGTTAGCGGAGTTGTTCAGAAGCGACACAGAGGAAGAACTCAATGTATTCAGTGTTGTGGAATGAGGTCGCGGGAGCTTGGTGAACTTGCTTACCGGTAACTTGTTGGACTCGCTGGCTTATGTTAATTTAGCCTATTCAGCCTCCCAGGTATATGTTCTTTATGCTATCGTGTAGCTGAATAACTGGTAATGTGTTACGCTAACATACCGGACACCTATTCAGCCTGTTGTTCTGTGTGCTATTGTGTAGCTGAATAACTTGCCTTTCCAGATTAAATGTCTGTTCTTGGTCTTGGATTTTGTGAAATAAATTTCTAAATAAATGCGACTTATAGTCCAGTGCGACTTATGTTTTTTCCTCTTCATGACGCATATTTTGACTGATGCGACTTATACTCCGGAGCGATTTACAGGTATAGTCTGGAAAATACGGTAACTATTAATGACTTTTCCCTAGAAAAAGTAAAGTAATGGATTACTCTTAGTTTTTCTGTAATTTTATAACAGTTACTTCTGACGTAATTGCATTATATTCTGCATAGACTATAGAACATTTCTAAATAAAACAACAGTGGATTGAACATCAGCATTTAACGTTTACTGCATTTGTCAAACTGCTTTCAAAAGAGATAGTTGCACAGCTCAGAAGGAAGTGTCATGCGTCACAGCAAAAGCAATTCATCTGTATCATTCCTAGTGAAAGGTGTAGAGTCTCTTCGGGACACTGATAACATCTCCCTAGAGATAAGCTTGGACTGGGTCCAGGCGCAGATTAACTCCCTGACTGGTCCAGGGACATTGTTTTATGCGTTTCATTTCTCTCATCAGACTGATTCTGAAAAGGAATCCCTGAAGTTTTTCATTTAAAGAACATGTTTTGGTTTTACAACCATATTTATCCGTTGCCTAATCTAATCTAATCTAATCTAATCTAGTCGTATGCTCATAACTCTTCCGATTAGAGGATTCATGATGGTTAAAGGGTCAAGGGGTCATGAATGCGAGAGGCTGTTTTCGTAGTGGCTAGCCAAAGCTATGAGAGGAATTTGAGGCAGCCGATGAGCGTATTCCACAGCTTTCCACTCTTACAATGCCAGCCGAACACTGAGCTGCATTAGGATTGTAAAGCCAGTTTACCAAAGTGCAGTCAGGCCTGACACCATAGTGATAATGCTTCTGTTCTGCCATTTAATGTGATATTCGTTATTAACCATTCTATTCTATTCTATTCTATTCTATTCTATTCTATTCACAAGCTGCACGAATCCACACATTTGTTATCCTGCATGGTTTGAGAATGATACACAAGCTCAATATCACAAATGTACATATTTATCTATAGTTCTGCATTTTAAATATTTTAAGTTTTCTCGATTTAAAAATGTAGAAAATTCTACAACTTCTAAATTTTAAATCACCAGATGTGGTCTCAGACTTTCGGACACCACTGCATTGACCCATAATTTTTAGTTGTGTATGAAATTTTGTTTATTAAACTTTCCCCTTAATTTAATTTAATACAATTTCCCTTTAATTCTCCCCTACATTTTGTTTGCAAACTTCACAGTTACAACTTCCATAAAATATCCTTTGTTCAGAAGAAAGGCTTGACGAATTTTCAAGGTGCAAATTGGGTTCAGTCGTAAGTAAGATTTGCCAGTGTCCAACGGCTGAAAAACGCAAAAGCATAAAACAAATGGTAATTCTCTTTGATGTAAAACCCCGCAAGGTGCTATTTCACACCTGACTGTTTGCTAACCTCAAGCACATCTGAAAACAAATCATCCAGCCAAGTTACATGGTCCATGCTGGTGCAACACGCTGCATTCTTCCCAGGAAGTGTCAGCACATCTGCATCCGGGCGAACATCTGTTCTGGCTGATGTAATCCAGTTACGGCACGTGAGCATTCTGCGCTCATGCCGCTGAAAACCATCCATATAAATAAACAAGGACAATTATTCAACGGATTTTTAGTTGTGTGACTACAGACTTAGACATTCAATTAGAGATTAATTATATTTATAGAAATAATGAAAACATTTTGTAACTAATAATAAACAGTTTGTTTTCTCTTTCAAGTCTAAATGATATCTTGGAGACGTTTTAAAGTAACCAGAGGAGGAGTGCTCTGGATTGAATGAAACATCTGTGGAATTACAGCAGAAAATTAAGTGAACTCATCCCTCAGTTTGCAAAAACAAACAAGAAAATCACGTGTGCATTTATGTGCTTCCAATGAACGTTTATGGGGCAAGTCATTCTGAAGTTTTAAAAAATTGACCGATAATTGGTTTACACTTGATATATAGGCTTAAAAAAAGTATCTTTCATATTTCAAATATATTTCAAACTTTTTCATATATGTTTTTACCTCATCTGTTATTGGTGAGATTCCATTTGGAGGGTCTCTGAATAATGGCACCCAACACTGGCATTGCACAACTTTGCATACAATATGTAACAATTAAACCAAAAGTGAGATGTGCTACAAAAAGGTTTGACATATTTATTGTATCAAATATTATAAATATTTAAAATCAGCATTTTATTGTAGTTCTAGACTTAATGTGACTCATCTACTCATCTTACTTGCACAAAAACAGATTTAGTATTTCTCAAAATGAATGAAAAGAATGAAATGCAAACTCATAAACCTGCAATAATTAAATATGTTAAATTAAACACATACTTTACGTATTTAATCTCACTTTATTAACCATTGTCTTTACTGCTGACTTTCGTTGATTCAAATAGCCTAATCCATACCAATAAGCATAAATCACTTTCAATAAACATCCTATTTGTAAGTAATAACTTTCCCAACACTGATTATTAGTAAGTAAAAAAAAAAAAAACATGGTTATTGGACACTTAGTCATAAATATAATAAATACTGGTCATAAAAAAAAAATGTGTTCTAGTTTAAAAGCTTATATGTGCAATTCCTGACAAGTGCTTATAATTCTCATGTACAAAAATACACGCATTTTTCACACGCAATTGTTTAAATTGTATGTGTTCTTCATTCTACAGATGCTGAATATCTTGTATTGAACCCAGAACATTCCTTTAACAAACTCCCAAATTAATATCTTTAAGTCATATATTCGTCTCCAGACATTGGTGTGTGATCTTGGATTTCATCACACAGTTCTTCAGACCACAAAGCTTTTGGCAATGTGACTTGCTCTTCAGTCTCAAGCTGTCAGTATTGTCTGCATCTCCCAACACATCATCTCATGTTTCATTGCACCAGTGAAAGTACGGCCATTTCAAAGTAGAATTTATCTTGGAAAAAAGTTTATTTCCAGCCAACTTCTATGCCCAGTTGAGTGATACAGGGCAGGCCGCTCGAGCCTTTCGAGTTCACAGTGAGGGGGTGGGCTTAAAACAACTGACTTGAGGATGTGATTGTAGTTTTAAACAAATAGTGCCATTGTTTTGAGAGCTCTGCCTTGGCCAGTGCCTTGTTTTCAATGGAAAAGATGACTGTTGCAAAGACATTGCTGAACTCCAGATGAGATTCAACACTGGAACGGCAATATGTGAAATATATGGCATTTCAACTTTGAGTCTTACTAATTTCCACAGAATATTTCCTGAGATTATCTCCTGTCGATCACAGTTTTTGGCACACGATCTGCATTTTAAACATGACTCCTTAATGTGTCATCCAAACCCCTTTGGATTTCTGAGCGGAAAAAAAAAACCTGATTGGTCACAGTTCAGAGGCTTGCCAAAAATACACTTTTTGCCATTGCGAAACACAGCGTGTACCTCGGGAATCTTTCCGGTTAGCGCGAGTAGCCCATCTTCTGCGTCAGTCTCTTGAAGAGAGTCATTCTTAATCTGCGCGAACAAAACCACGTGTGCCGTAATGTGAAATGCAGAGTGCTACAGTGAGTGAATGATGAGTAACGGTTGGGAGCAGCACACAGGAAGCTCATCCCTGTGCTCTCCAATGCACTCTCACTCTTTAAATCAGAGCTCCGTCCCCTCGGTAACTCACATGCTCCTAATCAAAAACATCACATCTTGTTCTGTGTGCCTGAACATCTGTTACAATCATACACAAATCTAGGTTGTTAGGGCAGCGGAATAAACATATTCATACATATTGATGTTCATAAATATGCTCGATAAGAGTTTTTGTCCTAAAGATACATCTGTAGTTGGTGTTTAGCTGTCACCTCTCAGATTCATTGTGTGCTGGTTTGTAGTTTGTGGAAAAGGTTCAGGGCAACGGGGGATTCCCGAAATGCAGCTGCCTCTTTCCGGCTGGAATGATGTGTGAAATGTGTGGGTTATCCAGCAAATGGTGTTGTAGACTCTTTTATTGCAGAGTAGGGCTAGGGGAAAATGGGAAAGTGACCACAGTTTTGCCCATTTTGCCCACTCGTTTTCTCTCAGCTCGCGTAACCTTCTTTCCTGTAATGCTAAAATGTATTGTAGTGTAAAAAGTAGGCCTATGTGTGTGTAAGTTGCTGAGGACTTCGAGCTCTCCCGGATGAGTCGGGAGTCTACAGCGTATTGATAGCGGCTCCCTGACGCCCGCAAATTATATACAGTATCCCGGAAAACGAGCGAGACACCCTGTTTACACATGGCATTATGATGCGTTTTCGATCACAAGTGGCCAGCCAAAAAACATTGCCAATATACCTTGTATGATCAATGACGATTAATGATCGTTGCAATGATGTTCAGTGACACTTCGACATCACTTTCACTTGTGCCGGAATGAGCGAACCCGTGTTATGCAGCTTATGGCGCTTTTCCACTGCGTGGTACGGCTCAGTGCGGCTCAGTACGGTTTGGTTCGACTCGACACAGTTCGGCTCGCTTTGCTTTTCCACTGCGTGGTACGACTCAGCACGGCTCGGTTCGCTTTAGCTCGGTTTGCTATTCCACTGCAGTTAGTACTGCGGCAAAGTGGGTGGGATTATAGACTGATCGTAATAGTTTATCCGCTCCTCGGCAACCAACGAGAGGAACTCCTGCACTTCGTCCACTGACCACGATTCACCCACTTCTTTTTTGGAAGTTTTTTTTTTCTTTTTTTCTTCAAGCAAGTCAAGCAAGTAGTTTAAAAAAAGGTGCTACAGCGCTGGCTGTTACTGGCTATTTAAATCTAGCGGGTTTGGTGTCTCGCGCAAATACAATGACGCTGGTAGTGACGATTCTGTCTGACCAATCAGTGATCTGCAGTGTTTTCACGTCACATTTTAGTATCGGTACAGTACGCTTGTAACCTCAACAGAGGTGGTACCATTTAAAGCGAGCCGAAACGAGCCGTACCGTACCATGCTGTGGAAAAGCGCCACAAAGTGAGCCGTACCGAAACGAGCCGTACCGTACCATGCAGTGGAAAAGCACCAAAGCGTGCCATACCGAAACATGCCGTACTGTACCATGCAGTGGAAAAGCGGCATCACACACACACACACACACACACATAGTGGACCCATGAAGACCCTTATGACTTAGTGTTAAAGGTGCAGTAAGCGATTTCCGAAAAACGTTGAAAGGGGATTGGACCGAGCACCAAAAAAAATATATAGCCAATCAGCAGTAAAAGGCAGACACACTCATTAGGAGGGAGGTGGAGCTATCCAGATAGGGGTGGGATCCTTTTGAGTAGAGTCGTGTTTGCTTTGGTGATTTCAAATATCAACAGCGTTTCTCAGAAATCTCTTACTGCACATTTAAGGTCATTAGGACACAAAAATATTCTACGCAACAATGTGAATGCAAATGTAAATGCTTTTCCGCTCGATTTCACTTATTGTTGCATTTGGAAAATGTTTAATATGCGTTGCTTTTTCAGTGTATCCACAAGGGGTGCTGCAGCAAACATTAATATAAACAAAAGTCTTCTTCTGTGATCAGGTTATCTTTTATTTTCAGATTATTTACTGTAGAACCAGAGCAAATGTTTGAAACTGTTGCTCGGTTTATAGTTAGCTTGGAATAACATCACATTTTGCTTAATGGCACAAACAATTGAAGGTCCAACAATGCCACAATAACTTAAGCACTCAACAGGACTGTGCTCTTCTTTTCTGGTGCAGAGTTGGAATAATAAGTAAACTTGTAAGCTTAAGTTTTAGCACATTCATTAGCCAGCATTGCCTCACACTCAAGAAATAAAGGACAAAAGCTAGCCAGGGATTTTGACTCATAAAACGGTTTTCTTCACTTACTTGACATGACACATTTTCTGGAAGTTCACTTTGAAGTTTTGAAAACCCTACTGACCTCACTGGCTCGCGGGTTGCTGTATTAAAATATAATGTCCTTCTCAACTTTGCTTAGTCATCTGATGATCTAGGGTTATGACAGACTTGATGGCATAATCACGGCCCTGCGAACACTAATGTTGGGTTTCATACACCATTTGGAATGAACTGGCTGGATTTGGGATGGAACATTGTTTCAACTCATATCCAGCTATATATACACAGCAACAAAAGAGGTTGTACATAATGCTGTAAGTCAGTCAGTGATCTTAGCTTGACGCTGATGAGAACAGTGCATCTTTGTTACTATAAAAACACAGATCCAGTGTTTACTTCTTGAGAAGAAAGAGACACAAATCAAATCTGTGGACAGAAAGAAGACAACCATTGCAATGAATCAGCTCTTGGCTCCCTTTGGTTCTTCAAAAATGACGAATAAAGCCCACGACTGTGTAAGCACCAGTGATCCCATTATCAACTCAATGGGTAACGGATCTGAGTATCATGAATGGGCATGTTTTGTTCACACGTTCAACATAAGATGAATGTTCACCAGTTTTGTAGCTTTCCAATAGATTCATTTGGTCATTCTGACAATTTGGTGCCATTTCGTTTCCTAACAGCTACAAGTTATAATGTTCTACTGATTAATCCCAAAAGCCACCAAGTTACAGTAGGAATGACCTATAGTTGCATGAAGTCCTGCAGACGTGATCTCACCGCAACTTGATCACAAGTCCACAAGGAAAATGTGAAATGCTAGCGTGCTAATGTTTTGCTAATGTTACAACTAGGTGCTCAAAAGTCCCTTTCTCCAGCATTCCAGCCCTGGGCCTCAGGATAAACAAAGTCAAAGATTTGCAAAGTGTAACTGGAGATGTACACCGAGTTGTTAGGGAGCGCTTTCCAAGAGAGATAAACATTTGCCTCAGTTTAGGTCCTTATTTGTCTCTCTCGGGAGTTTTCATAGAAAAAAAGTGTGATGCTTTGCGAGATGAATGACCTTAAATTGATTATCCATACAGTTCTTAAAAACAACTAAAACAAAACCAATATCTAAGAACACAGTGTCCATCAGATTAAATTATTATCTCCTGTGTAGATGAAAAAGAGGGGGCGAAATGTATTTTTCCAAAGGAGACATTTTGCTAAAATGTTTTTGTTTGAACTATGGTGATGAGTGTTCCCTATGGTTGGGCACTGGGAACTTCAATTATATTATTGTAATATTCCTCCTATTGATGCAGCGATGCAACAAGAAATCACAGTTATTTGGTTTTAAAGGAAGGGAAGTAATAAATCGGTTGGGTTACACTTTATTTCGATAGTCCACTTTAGACATTCTACTAACTAAGTAACTTTGCAACTACATATCAACTAACTCTCATTAGAGTTGTAGTGTAGTAGACTGTCAGTAGACTGTTAGGTTAGGGTTCGGTGTTAGGGTTCGGGTTAGGAGAATAAGTTGACATGTTGTTGCCAAGTTTCTGTCTGTTGGGGGACCAACAAAATAAAGTGTTAGCAGATATTAAGCATACAGTCTATTAATAATCTAATGACAGTCAGTTGACATGTAGTTACAAAGTTACTTATAGTTAGTAGAATGTCTAAAGTGGACTATCGAAATAAAGTGTTACCATAGGTTGCTTTTAAAAGCTGATAATCAATAACTAGTCTATTTCTCATGTCAAATAATGATCTTGCAATTGACCCTGCTTGAGTCACAAACAGACTTTAACATTCAGCATGCCAAACACAACATTGGTAGCTATACTAAATCAAGAGTAAATCTAAAGTAAATTATCAAGTACTCTCTACAGTTGTTTTTTAGAACTAGAACAAAATACCATTCCTATTTCATTTTACTTCGTTTTTTTAAGGCAATCGGTTTGCATGTTTTTTTTAAGTAAGTCTAACTAGATTTTACAGTGTAGCATTGTTACGTTTGTTACTCCCAACACTGAAGCCTACATACTCGTGTGCAACAGGAAGCTTTACAGCGAGTGAAATGAAATCAACAGAGTATCACTTTCTGGTAGTAAAGCCAATAATGCATTTAAAGTACACTCTGTGAAATAAAATACAAGGCTCTTCTGTGGGTGTTTTGCATCTGGCTCGGTTCAAACACGTGTCTTTCTTCCTAGTTCTCTCAATTCCGCACTTTCCATCCCTCTTTCTTGCTCCCTCAGCCCTCCCCAGAGGCCACTACAGCATCTGGGTTTGGAGTAATGCAATGACCGACCCCATACAAGGAACTTCCTGAAATGTCAGAAGGGCCATTTTTGTGGTTTCTCTGCTTTATTGCCATCCACTTTTTTTTCAAATGGTAGTGGTGTTGGTTTTTTGAGTGTGTGAGTATGTCTCTGTTTGTTCCATCTTCTTCCTGTGTGTTCTTCAAGTCCCT
This sequence comes from Phoxinus phoxinus, assembly GCF_949152265.1. NCBI lineage: Eukaryota > Metazoa > Chordata > Actinopteri > Cypriniformes > Leuciscidae > Phoxinus > Phoxinus phoxinus. Next base: position 16,338,010 of record NC_136880.1, on the reverse strand, counting down.
GATCTGGAACACCCCCACATCTCCACAGTTTTGAGTCTATGTCCCACTCATTGGATCCACTCCCAGATGGTAATCCAGAATTTAGCTTCAAAGACACAGAATACATCATTGTCATCTACACCCTGAGAATCTTTCATTGTGTTTTGATGCTATCTTTGTTTACATTGCGCCATATGTAGCGGAATACACCTCCTCTCCTCCGCCTCAAACAATTCTGTCCTAGCAGGAGAGGGAAGCGTGGGCTTGATGCACAGGAAGACCTGAGGAAATGCTTTATTTTCCTCATTAAAACTGGAAGTGGTCCTGAGAGGTTTAAACTGCTCTTGAAATCTAAAGCCTTGAGCTCTAGATCCAAGAAGGATGATTCAGTGACTTCAAAATTACTTTACAAAAGCATTTGTCTTTATTCGTGCAAGAAAAAAACTACTTATATCGACTGTATGTATGTTCAGTTAAATAAAAAAGGCCAGTGTGTTCTCTGAATAAAAGACACCGTTTTAATTTAATGTTACAGATGCTTCCAAAGAATAAATAATGACTTATATAATTACATTAGAAATCATCGAACATTACTGTTTCCTCATAACAGTGGATTTATTTTCATGTAACTCAATTACATGACTTGAACAGCTAATGCCATTCCAGGTAATGACACTAACGGAAAATGATCTGCTCCATTTAGAAATGATTTTAGTACAAATTATTATTGTCTCTTAAAGATGCATTCAGTAGTTTGGTGCAAATTTAAAGTCACAATCGTCAATTATTGTCTTTTATGGAATATTGCAGTATTGATTATAAATTATTTATCATTTATCCCGTCAACAAAAACAACAACAACAAAATTTCTCATGTAATCTTGAATCAAAATAACTTCCCCTCCCTCTTGCGGCTCATCTCTTCTCTTCTTTGATGATGTGTTTACTGGCATGAGGGCGGGGCAACCTGTCACTCACATAAGATCGACCAATAGCAAACCACAACCATCCAATCAATTTCCCATGAACAAAATCAAGTCCCGCCCAACCTTTTTTCTTGTTAAAGAAGCTGTTTATTCCAATATACCTCACAACAGGAAAGAAAAGACTATCGCAGCTTTTATTTCATGCCACCTACTTCCGGCGAGATTCTGAAGTGTACATCTGATTGACACTTTACTGTTCTAGGTCACTATTAGTAGGTCACATGACAATAACAACATGGCGGATATACAGTAGTATGCGTTCGAATTTCATTCATACTAACCAAACGTATAGTACCTATGCGATTTCTCTATATTTTTGCTCTGTCATTGAGGAAGGGGGATATAATCTCAGATGACAGCTGCCATTTTTAAGCAGAAATTGTGTCATGCTAACCACCCAAACATTTTCAAAAGCCTTTTCTGAAGAATTTTGTAGTAACATGCAAAAGAAACAAAACACGCTCTTCAAGAAAGATCATTTATAATGTGTGAGCATACAGTAAATTACATTTTCTTCCGTATATTGCAACAAATTGTACATGACTAAGGTTCTTCTTGGTGTTAACCCTGTAGTGCGGATGCATGGGAACACTTAACACACAATATGAATGACGTCCAGCACACCTACAGCCAGGGGCAAAAAGTAACACTCAAACAGTTACGTCATATGCAGAGAGGAACACTATCGACCGACTGAAGTTGAGCAAGCCTAGGTAAAGCCTCACCTTATTATGGCACTGGGCCAGAAGGATTGCGAGAAGGAAGTGAGCTAACTCAATCTTTAACAACGAAACAAGTGACGTTACCTGTGCTCATCATTTCTTCATCACATGATACAGTGTCATCTATGTTCATGGAAAACATCCTGTCCCATAGAGTCATGTGTTTTATGCAACATCCAGTGAAACCAACCAAAGCCATCGTCTCTAGAAGGCCTTCATTCTGCCTGGGCCTGACGCAGGAAATGAGTAACTCCATATCGGCCATCCTAGATAACACTGTTAAAGACACTGTTTATGAATTTATCTTGTCCGGTGTGTAGGCGATGGGTTGATGGCTTTACTCTGCGCTATGAAACGATGAGTTTCATTGCGATGAGTGTATAGCAGAGCACAGGGAACCTGTTGTCTCACTCAGTTTTTCCTACTGAGCTGTTTCTTATAACAGAAGCCCTCTTCTGTTCTTCAGAACTACTGGCCTTTCGCTCTTTTGTAACATTACAAAAGTCTTTACTGTCAACATCCTTGCTGTCTGTATTAAAGGGATGGACCAAACTTCTACAGTAGTAAAAATAGGTTCTGTACTCATAAAACGAGGCATTGTAAAGTTTGTAAGTACATCATGAGTTTATATAAATAACAATTGCCTGACGGCTCATGCTACCGCTAACATGGACGTCGAGGTCACTTCTGTGATTTGGTAAAAGCACGTAAAAGTCCTGGCAGAAAGCGATGCATAAGGATGTAGTGTAACAACGAATTATTATTTTTTCCGAAGTGTTGACAACATGGTGTTAACTAATAATTGTTGCAAACTGGTACTACCAACAAAATATTAGTGCATTCCTGGAACTGGCCGTCGTTACACTACATCCTTATGCATCGCTTTCTGACAGGACTTTTACGGGCTTTTCCCAAATCTCAGAAGTGACCTCGACGTCCGGGTTAGCGTTAGCATAAGCCATCAGGAAAGTGTTATTTTGGCCCGGTCGGGTCAAGTTCGGGCTCGGGCTCGGGCAGAGAATCTAAGCTCTAATTTGTACTACTGTAGAAGTTTGGTACCGTTATTAGTGGGGTAATTTACAAGATACAACATTAGGATCCATTAGCGCCGGCACTAAGCCATTCGGCTGATATCTCTGAATAAGCTCTAACTTATAATGTTCGACCAAGGGGAAAAAAGCTTCTGGGGGGGTGTTTGGCTCGAAGTCCTGGTGCAAAGGACCCAAGGTTGATTTTACTCCGAACCATCCCTTTAATGAATTAATGCCTGTGAAATCTTGATCGGAGCATCCCTATAAATACCGCTACATGATAAAAAAATCAGCCAATACTGCATCCTGTGATCGTGATTGGCCCCAAAAATCCTCTTTGGAGCACCCTTAGAAAACAAATATGTCCATACCATGAAAGTCAAAGGGTTCCAATGTTGTTTCGGACCCCACTGACTTTCATTGTATGGTTTAAAAGCATTTCTTCAAAATGTCTGTGTTCTGCAGAAGAAAGAATGACATGAGGTTGAGTAAATTACAACATAATTTTTATGCTTGGGTGAACTTTCACTTTAAATCCTTTTTAAGCAAGATGAAATTTGAGACTTCAGTCGTTCAGTTGTTTACAGGTTTTAGCTTTTCCTTCAAGAACAGACACGTTAAAGAATGCGACCCAACAACCCAACAATAGCGAGTGTCCTCCGTGATAAATCTGCCACATGTCAACACCTCATCTCACGATACAATACTAGTTTTGCTAAGAAGACTTGGAGGAGGGGTTTCTGTAAATGTGTTGTGTAGTTCATGCGTTCAGTGTTTATAGGGAGAGGCTTTTTGCACTTGTGTGACTATAAAGTGACTCCTTTCTTCAGCTCCTGGTCTCCTTGTCTCAAACACACGTTATCTTGAAAGTGGAGTCTAGCTTATCCTAAATCTAGAAACAACTTTGACCTGAGGCTAGTTGAGTTGTTTGGCCTCTCTGTTATATAAGCTTATTAAAGAACTGAATTGCCACTCACACAACAAGCCTTTCTACCACTGACATTGCACCATATGTGCCTAACTAGTGCAGTGGTTCTCAACTGGTTTTGGTTCAGGACCCAGAGTTGACCTTGAACATCATGTGGTGACCCAGCACAGCACCCAGCGTCTTTAAAATCCACATTGAAAAGTATTAATATTTGAAATTTATTGTTGAGGATAACCCCTTGAGATGAAACATCTCGTTTCAAAATCACCATGAGCTTCACATAATTATGTGAATAATAATATATGTTATTCACATTTTGAATCACAATTTTAATTAGTCCCCCCATCAAATCATGAAGCCATGGTCTAAACTGTATTTTATTTCACTTTTTGTTCACAGGTTTTAATATATATATATATATATATATATATATATATATATATATATATATATATATATATATATATATATATATATATTGTTTTTCAATTCTGCCAAATTTCTTTAGCTTCTACCAAACAACCGATGAGTTTGCACCAAAGTACCATACCGTTTGATTTGAAACATGGTATTTTACTTTGCTTTGCACAATTGTTTAACATTGTTTTACCCTGTAGTTTGCTCAAATTTAAATTCTGAAAGTCATTTACTCACCCTCAAGTATGAATTTCTTTCTTCATAAAAGAAGATATTTTGAAGAATAACCAAACAGTTGATGGGCCCCATAGTATTTTATTTGCATACAATGGAAGTCAATGGGGTACATCAACTGTCTGGTTACTGACATTCTCAAAATACTTTATTTTGTGTTCAGATGGTGAGTATTACAGAATTAATTTTTTTAAACAGAAAATTTCATTTAAATTTTCCTTAAAAAGGAAATTTTAATTCTTAGGCTATGTTTACACGGAAACGATCTGAAGAGAAAATGCAAAAGTGGCGTTGCATTATCACTTTTTATTCTGGGTTTAGACGAGCGTTATGGGGGGGAAATCTGCGTGCATATGGTGACGCAAAAGTGTGTGAAATTAGGTTAGGCTAGGTGGCAACGTGAAGCACTGAAAGTGAAAGAGACACTGACAGTTTTTCATGTTTAATACGGTAAAGCTGCTGCCTTAACCCTCGGTGCTCTTCGCGTGTCGCTCAAAAATGACCGATTTTTTTTTTTTTGTCAATTAAATTAATGCTATATTAGTTTGATAATGTTTTGTTATTTTCCTGTACTGGCGCATACCTGTGACGTAAACGCGTACGCGACGCCTTCACTGTCTAGCAGACTTTTGCGTTTTTACCGTTTTTACCCTTTAGACTGGAACGAGATGGTGAAGCGTTTTTAAGATTTCCACTCTGGAGGGTGGTTTCACTTGTGTTTTTAAGCCCCAAAAACGCCGTCGCCGTGTAGACGAAAGGCACATCCGATCAAATATTTTTACGTTTTGACCCGCGAGCGTTCTCGTGTAAACAGGGCCTTAGTCATTTTCTCACCCTCAATAGATCTTCTTTTATTTCCCAAATGATGACAGAATTTTTTTTTGGTGAACTAGTCTAGCGACCCATTTTTAAGTCCCCACCACCACAGTTGAAGACCACTGCAATTACCAAATTAATTGTATAGTGATAGAAATATCGAGGATGAAGTAATGAAAGAATTAAGGAGGAGATAGAGAAAGGATTCAAGGATGACTGTTGATTCATTGTTTTGTATATATTTTTTTCTGTCATATTTGTCTTATCTAATGTTTTGAATGCTAATTTATTTTTAAATGAGTGGGAATTCCCATCACCCTTTCCAGCTAATCAAGTGATGTCTTAGGAAGTCTCTTTTGAAATGACTGGATCTGTCTTCTGTTGCACAATAACTTAATTATTACTTCTGCGGTAATGCAATTATTCACAATTTTACAGTCTGATGCATCTATTAGTGGAAACTGCCGAGATGTTGGTCTCATTGGGGATATCTTGTGGTGCAAAACAGGGGTTGTTGATACAAATGTGGTCATTAATCATTGACGCCTCACAGTTTTATCTGTTTTGATTGCTGCCTTTTTCAGAATCAGAGCTCATAATGGTGTCTCTGCAGCAATATAGACCAGAATGAGTAAATGTAGCAGTCATTTTTTCCCAGATGAGTGTGTGAGAAAGAGTAATTTCTCGTAGCACTTTATCTTGGCCCACCGCAGAGTCTTTCCATTGCCACTCAGAGCACTTAAACCAAGCCCACCTACACTGAATTCTGATTGGTTCATTAGCTGCGAAAGACGCCCATGCCTCAGATTGGCTCTGGCTCTTTGTATTTAATAAAAATTTTGGAAATGGCTTGGCCAGAGCCTAGACCTGAATTCAAGTGAAAACCTGTGGTTCGACCTGCAAATTGCAGTCTACGGACACACTCCATCTAATTTGTGTAATTGGGACAAATTTGCATTGCAAAATGCGCTAAAATTCCACAAATGTGAAATAAACAAGAAGGCTCAAGACTGCGATTGTTGTTAAAGCGCTGTGAATAAAGCTTTTCATGCTCACCAAGACTGCATGTATTTGATAAAAAATAATAATACAAGAAATACAGTAATATTGTGAAATATTATTACAAATAAAATAACTGTTTTTGAAAGTTTCATGTTTTTTAAAATATATTAATTCCTTTGATGGCAAAGTTCATCATCCTTCAGTAATCATTTTAAAATGCCGATTTGCTGCTCAAGAATACATAATTCACCCACTATATTGCTAAATGTACCAGATTTTTCATATAAACAGACAAATATACCGGCATGGCTTCACTTGAGACTCCTCTGCTTCAGAGCGGTCACAGTTAATGATATGCTAAAGCTCGCCCTGTATGTTGACGTGATTGGTTACAAGGTAGTTTGCGACATACGAAACACTGGAGATTTCAAACCTCGTTTTTGAGACTGTCTTTGGTTCACTGCATTTTTAAGGAGAAAATGCTCAGCAATGGTGTTGACTTAAATCATATTAAATACGTCACATAGACATAAACAACATTAAAAACGTTAATATATTTGAGGAAACTGATAGATTTTTTAAAAGAATTCTTTGATAAATGGAAAGTTAAAACAACTTTTGATCAATTTAATGCATCTTTGCTGAATACAATTATTTTAATTGAATTTAGAATATCTTACTGACAACATGTCTTACTGTATTATTGAATGAATAAAACTGATTCCAAATAATTTGGTTGGGAGGTTTAATGGATAAACAAATTGCAAAAAGAAACCAAAAGCATTTTTGCTTCTATTGGAATTTGAGTTTTATTATGCTTTTTCCCCACAAAGGATTGAATTGTTCTTTCTCTCTGTGTGTTTAAGTGTGTCAGGGAACCAACAACAAACTGTCCCTCCTGGGAACAGTGGATGACCATTATCAGATCCTGGTAAAAATGTACAGCAACTGCACCGTGGTTCTGGAAAACCTGGAAATCACATATATCACAGAAAAACATGACTTGTCTTTTCTCAGGGTATGATATATATTACATTTACAAACGCTACGTCCAGTGCTATGTTACTGCTATCTTACTGTTTGGTTGTTGTAAGTCATCTATATACCAATGTTTTATTATATGTTGTAGCTATTTCATGACAGATGCCTCAACAATATTTAAATTATGCAGTATAACAACTCTTTATATAGTACTAGTGTTGGATGTTAGTGAGTTTTATGTTTATTGTTTCTGATTTTTAGAGCATCCAAGAAGTTGGTGGGTATGTTCTTATTGCGATCAACACGGCTCCCAGCATCCCCCTTGAGAATCTGCGCATCATCCGTGGCCACTCCCTTTATGTAGACACATTTGCCTTGGCCGTCCTCCTAAACTCCAACAACAGCATCGGACAAGGCGTGAACCAGTTACCACTGACTAGCTTAACTGGTATGTGGTGGTTATATAAAAGTGTTCTTTGTCCTCGTTTTTTTCTTCTTCCAAATGAGAATAACACACGCTTCTAACTGACCTGTGTGTCTTTCGCACGTGTGTTTTGTGGAGGGAATAACATTCATTAATCTCCATGCGTAGTGCTGAAAGTTTTATTTGGAAAACAATAACAGATCTAAATTTCAACTGTCACTCTTTAGTGAAGTTTGTCATACAGTGCATTAACGCATTGTTTAAACACTTTTATTTTTCCTCTTAGAAATACTGAAGGGTGGAATCAAATTTACCGGTAACAGTCATTTATGTAACGTGGAGACCATCCAGTGGACTGATATTCTCAACATGAAGAGCCAGTCTATAAATATGGACCCGGTACAAAACTTGCCAAGATACTGTAAGTCCCTCAAGATGTTTTTTTTTTTATATATATATATAAACGCATATTAAATGGTACTAATTTATAATTTTGCACATAGATTAAGAATGCTCTGCTCTACCTCCCGCAGGTAAGAAGTGTGACACACGCTGTCACAATGGCTCCTGTTGGGGCCCTGGCCCTCAAAACTGCCAAACAAGTAAGTGGTCCTAAACTACTCGAGTGACTGAATCTGAATGTTTTTTCCTACTTTCAGGCTTTTTAGTAAATTAGTGAAAACATACTATGTAGAAGTGTTTAAAAACAAACAAACACAGAAACCTTTTAAAAGCTAGTGACTGGAAACACAGACACTTCACACTACTATTCAAAAGTTTGGTTCTGAAAACACTTTATTTGAAGATTCAGTCGCTCTTAACACTGCCTTTCTGATAGTCTACTTTGCTCTGATTGGCCAGATGGCCCAGTCTGTTATGATTGGTCTACTCTGCTCTGATTGGTCAGATGGCACAGTCTGTTGTGATTGATCTACTCTGCTCTGATTGGTCAGATGGCCCAGTCTGTTGTGATTGGTCTACTCTGCTCTGATTGGTCAGGCGGCTCAGTCTGTTGTGATTGGCCTACTCTGCTCTGATTGGTCAGATGGCTCAGTCTGTTGTGATTAGCCTGCTCTGCTCTGATTGGTCAGATGGCTCGGTCTGTTGTGATTAGCCTGCTCTGCTCTGATTGGTCAGATGGCTCGGTCTGTTGTGATTAGCCTGCTCTGCTCTGATTGGTCAGATGGCTCAGTCTGTTGTGATTGGCTTGCTCTGCTCTGATTGGTCAGATGGCCCAGTCTGTTTTGATTGGTCTACTCTGCTCTCATTGGTCAGATGACCCAGTCTGTTGTGATTGGTCTACTCTGCTCTGATTGGTCAGATGGCCCAGTCTGTTGTGATTGGTCTACTCTGCTCTGATTGGCCAGATGGCCCAGTCTGTTATGATTGGTCTACTCTGCTCTGATTGGTCAGATGGCACAGTCTGTTATGATTGGTCTACTCTGCTCTGATTGGCCAGATGGCCCAGTCTTTTATGATTGGTCTACTCTGCTCTGATTGGTCAGATGGCCCAGTCTGTTGTGATTGGTCTACTCTGCTCTGATTGGTCAGATGGCACAGTCTGATGGGATTGGTCTACTCTCCTCTGATTGGTCAGGTGGCCCAGTCTGTTATGATTGGTCTACTCTGTTCTGATTGGCCAGATGGCTCAGTCTGTTGTGATCAGTGATGGAAATAACGGCGTTATAAATAAACGGCGTTACTAACAGCGTTATTTTTTTCAGTAACGAGTAATCTAACTAATTACTGTTTCCTCCGTAATAACGCAGTTACCGTTACTGACAATAAAATGCGCCGTTACTATAATTGAGTTCACTGAAGCGGTTTTCATCCGATCGGGCTCTTTTCTCCCCCATAGGAACTGCAAACTCTTTTCTCTGGTGTGTGTGTGTGTGTGTGTGTGTGTTTCGAGGCGCCGGACTGGACAAAAGCGAAGCGAACGTCGTCAGTTCGCGAGAGAGACCGAGTGTGTCCGTCCGAGAGCGCGCTGGACAGTTCGCGAGATTGACCGAGTGTGATCCGTCCGAGAGCGCGCTGGACAGTTCGCGAGAGAGACCGGAGTGTGTCCATCCGAGAGCGCGCTCGACAGTTCGCGAGAGAGACCGAGTAGGCCTATGTCCGAGCATAATATAGTTTATCATCTGCAACGTTTTAATTAGTTTACATGGTTATAAAATAAAACTCCAAAATAACCTGCAGGGAACGTTCAAAGAAAACATTGTTTGACCGGTTGTGAACACGTGCGGCAAACACGACTAGAATTTGGCTTAAATAACCTCTGACGATGACGTTCTCTGTAGGTTATACAAATAAACCCCCACAACATTAGATGTTATTATTATTATTTATGTTGGTATTGTTCAATATTATATTGAGAACACTTTTAGTTAAACTGTTTACATTTGTGAGGAAGAAAATACTTCAAGTAGGCTAGTATGTCTACCAGTATTAAGTTTTGTCATTTTAATTTGCACTACAAAGAGTGTATGTGTATGTATATTTTTTATTACTTATTTTTGGTACATTTCTTAAGAAGCATACCGGTAATTTATTTTTGGATTTGTTGGCCAGTTGTGGTCTGTGCAATAAATATTAAAAGTTCTAAACCATCAATGTTTTATAATAATAATTTGTTCTAGTGTCCATTTCATTCATTTAACATATTTAATATTGGGGGTATCCAAGATATTTTACATATTAAAATTTTTCTTTCTTTTTTTGAGTTTTTTTTCAATAGTTACTTTGCCTGGTAATTAGTTACTTTTGTAATGATATAACTCAGTTACTAACTGAGTTACTTTTTGTGAGAAGTAACTAGTAACTATAACTAATTACTTTTTTTAAGTAACTTGACCAACACTGGTTGTGATTGGTCTACTCTGCTCTGATTGGTCAGGCGGCTCAGTCTGTTGTGATTGGCCTACTCTGCTCTGATTGGTCAGATGGCTCAGTCTGTTGTGATTAGCCTGCTCTGCTCTGATTGGTCAGATGGCTCGGTCTGTTGTGATTAGCCTGCTCTGCTCTGATTGGTCAGATGGCTCGGTCTACTCTGCTCTGATAGGTCAGATTGACCAGTCTGTTATGATTGGTCTACTCTGCTCTGATAGGTCAGATTGACCAGTCTGTTATGATTGGTCTACTCTGCTCTGATAGGTCAGATTGACCAGTCTGTTGTGATTGGTCTACTCTGCTCTGATAGGTCAGATTGACCAGTCTGTTATGATTGGTCTGCTCTGATTGGTCAGATTGACCAGTCTGTTATGATTGGTCTGCTCTGATTGGTCAGATGGCTCAGTCTGTTGTGATTGGCTTGCTCTGCTCTGATTGGTCAGATGGCCCAGTCTGTTTTGATTGGTCTACTCTGCTCTCATTGGTCAGATGACCCAGTCTGTTGTGATTGGTCTACTCTGCTCTGATTGGTCAGATGGCCCAGTCTGTTGTGATTGGTCTACTCTGCTCTGATTGGCCAGATGGCCCAGTCTGTTGTGATTGGTCAGATGGCCCAGTCTGTTGTGATTGGTCTGCTCTGCTCTGATTGGTCAGATGGCTCGGTCTGTTGTGATTAGCCTGCTCTACTCTGCTCTGATTGGTCAGATGGCCCAGTCTGTTGTGATTGGTCTGCTCTGCTCTGATTGGTCAGATGGCTCGGTCTGTTGTGATTAGCCTGCTCTGCTCTGATTGGTCAGATGGCTCGGTCTGTTGTGATTGGTCTACTCTGCTCTGATAGGTCAGATGGCTCAGTCTGTTGTGATTGGCTTGCTCTGCTCTGATTGGTCAGATGGCCCAGTCTGTTTTGATTGGTCTACTCTGCTCTCATTGGTCAGATGACCCAGTCTGTTGTGATTGGTCTACTCTGCTCTGATTGGTCAGATGGCCCAGTCTGTTGTGATTGGTCTACTCTGCTCTGATTGGCCAGATGGCCCAGTCTGTTGTGATTGGTCTATTCTGCTCTGATTGGTCAGATGGCCCAGTCTGTTGTGATTGGTCTGCTCTGCTCTGATTGGTCAGATGGCTCGGTCTGTTGTGATTAGCCTGCTCTGCTCTGATTGGTCAGATGGCTCGGTCTGTTGTGATTGGTCTACTCTGCTCTGATAGGTCAGATGGCTCAGTCTGTTGTGATTGGCTTGCTCTGCTCTGATTGGTCAGATGGCCCAGTCTGTTTTGATTGGTCTACTCTGCTCTGATTGGCCAGAAAGCCCAGTCTGTTGTGATTGGTCTACTCTGCTCTGATTGGCCAGATGGCCCAGTCTGTTGTGATTGGTCTACTCTGCTCTGATTGCCCAGATGGCCCAGTCTGTTGTGATTGGTCTACTCTGCTCTGATTGGTCAGATGGCCCAGTCTGTTGTGATTGGTCTACTCTGCTCTGATTTGCCAGATGGCCCAGTCTGTTGTGATTGGTCTACTCTGCTCTGATTGGCCAGATGGCCCAGTCTGTTGTGATTGGTCTACTCTGCTCTGATTTGCCAGATGGCCCAGTCTGTTGTGATTGGTCTACTCTGCTCTGATTGGTCAGATTGACCAGTCTGTTGTGCTGGGTCTACTCTGCTTTGATTGGTCAGATTGACCAGTCTGTTGTGATTGGTCTACTCTGCTCTGCTCCGATTGGTCAGATTGACCAGTCGGTCAATCTGTGATTGTTGTGATTGGTCTACTCTGCTCTGATTGGTCAGATGGCCCAGTCTGTTGTGATTGGTCTACTCTGCTCTGATTGGTCAGATTGACCAGTCTGTTGTGATTGGTCTACTCTGCTCTGATTGGTCAGATTGACCAGTCTGTTGTGCTGGGTCTACTCTGCTCTGATTGGTCAGATTGACCAGTCTGTTGTGATTGGTCTACTCTGCTCTGCTCCGATTGGTCAGATTGACCAGTCTGTTGTGATTGGTCTACTCTGCTCTGATTGGCCAGATGGCCCAGTCTGTTGTGATTGGTCTACTCTGCTCTGATTGGTCAGATGGCCCAGTCTGTTGTGATTGGTCTACTCTGCTCTGATTGGTCAGATTGACCAGTCTGTTGTGCTGGGTCTACTCTGCTCTGATTGGTCAGATTGACCAGTCTGTTGTGATTGGTCTACTCTGCTCTGATTGGCCAGATGGCCCAGTCTGTTGTGATTGGTCTACTCTGCTCTGATTGGTCAGATGGCCCAATCTGTTGTGCTGGGTCTACTCTGCTCTGATTGGTCAGATTGACCAGTCTGTTGTGATTGGTCTACTCTGCTCTGCTCCGATTGGTCAGATTGACCAGTCTGTTGTGATTGGTCTACTCTGCTCTGATTGGCCAGATGGCCCAGTCTGTTGTGATTGGTCTACTCTGCTCTGATTGGTCAGATGGCCCAGTCTGTTGTGATTGGTCTACTCTGCTCTGATTTGCCAGATGGCCCAGTCTGTTGTGATTGGTCTACTCTGCTCTGATTGGTCAGATGGCCCAGTCTGTTGTGATTAGCCTAATCTGCTCTGATTGGTCAGATGGCCCAGTCTGTTGTGATTAATCTACTTTGCTCTAATTGGTCAGATGGCCCAGTCTGTTGTGATTGGTCTACTCTGCTCTGATTGGCCAGATGGCCCAGTCTGTTGTGATTGGTCTACTCTGCTCTGATTTGCCAGATGGCCCAGTCTGTTGTGATTGGTCTACTCTGCTCTGATTTGCCAGATGGCCCAGTCTGTTGTGATTGGTCTACTCTGCTCTGATTTGCCAGATGGCCCAGTCTGTTGTGATTGGTCTACTCTGCTCTGATTGGCCAGATGGCCCAGTCTGTTGTGATTGGTCTACTCTGCTCTGATTGGTCAGATGGCCCAATCTGTTGTGCTGGGTCTACTCTGCTCTGATTGGTCAGATTGACCAGTCTGTTGTGATTGGTCTACTCTGCTCTGCTCCGATTGGTCAGATTGACCAGTCTGTTGTGATTGGTCTACTCTGCTCTGATTGGCCAGATGGCCCAGTCTGTTGTGATTGGTCTACTCTGCTCTGATTGGTCAGATGGCCCAGTCTGTTGTGATTGGTCGACTCTGCTCTGATTTGCCAGATGGCCCAGTCTGTTGTGATTGGTCTACTCTGCTCTGATTGGCCAGATGGCCCAGTCTGTTGTGATTAGCCTAATCTGCTCTGATTGGTCAGATGGCCCAGTCTGTTGTGATTAATCTACTTTGCTCTAATTGGTCAGATGGCCCAGTCTGTTGTGATTGGTCTACTCTGCTCTGATTGGCCAGATGGCCCAGTCTGTTGTGATTGGTCTACTCTGCTCTGATTTGCCAGATGGCCCAGTCTGTTGTGATTGGTCTACTCTGCTCTGATTTGCCAGATGGCCCAGTCTGTTGTGATTGGTCTACTCTGCTCTGATTTGCCAGATGGCCCAGTCTGTTGTGATTGGTCTACTCTGCTCTGATTTGCCAGATGGCCCAGTCTGTTGTGATTAATCTACTTTGCTCTAATTGGTCAGATGGCCCAGTCTGTTGTGATTGGTCTACTCTGCTCTGATTGGCCAGATGGCCCAGTCTGTTGTGATTGGTCTACTCTGCTCTGATTGGTCAGATTGACCAGTCTGTTGTGCTGGGTCTACTCTGCTCTGATTGGTCAGATTGACCAGTCTGTTGTGATTGGTCTGCTCTGCTCTGCTCCGATTGGTCAGATTGACCAGTCTGTTGTGATTGGTCTACTCTGCTCTGATTGGCCAGATGGCCCAGTCTGTTGTGATTGGTCTACTCTGCTCTGATTGGTCAGATGGCCCAGTCTGTTGTGATTGGTCTACTCTGCTCTGATTTGCCAGATGGCCCAGTCTGTTGTGATTGGTCTACTCTGCTCTGATTGGCCAGATGGCCCAGTCTGTTGTGATTAGCCTAATCTGCTCTGATTGGTCAGATGGCCCAGTCTGTTGTGATTGATCTACTCTGCTCTGATTGGTCAGATTGACCAGTCTGTTGTGCTGGGTCTACTCTGCTCTGATTGGTCAGATTGACCAGTCTGTTGTGATTGGTCTAATCTGCTCTGCTCCGATTGGTCAGATTGACCAGTCTGTTGTGATTGGTCTACTCTGCTCTGATTGGTCAGATGGCCCAGTCTGTTGTGATTGGTCTACTATGCTCTGACTGGTCAGATTGCTATGATTGGTCAGATGGCCCAGTCTGTTGCGATTGGTCTACTCTGCTCTCATTGGTCAGGTGGCTCAGTCTGTTGTGATTGGCCTGCTCTGCTCTCATTGGTCAGATAAGTTATGATAAACAGTCAAATGAACAGGAACAATGGAATCCGTTTTTCCGTATTATCCTTTTTTGGGTTTGCTTTTGCAGTGCAGAAAGCAGAAAACTTTTTGTCATGTCGACAACATGAAATACAGGGAGTAGACATTGGTCACGGGCAACCAATGAAGACCATAGTTTGCTACCAAATTTGCTACATTGTTATGCACGTATGTAACAGGAAGTGAGACAGGAATTGCTGACAACTCGTTTCAGCAGTTCAGAATCGATTGTTGTTTATTAGGAGACAATAACTTTATTTGTCGTGCACTGTGCTCTTTAAAACTTTGCAGACCATTTACTGTTGTCACCCTGGCTTATTGCAAGGAAGGAGATTTGAGCAGGGAGCAGACTTTAATGATAAATCCACAAACACGTAGCCTCAACATGTACGTAAACGAGATTGGACAAGTAACTGAAAAAAGGGAGTATAAAACCCCTTGGTTATCTTAAACCTGGGTTATCTTGTTTCATGCTGTACTGGTTAGTAATGCACTATACCACTGTAAGGATTTCTGTAAGGATTTCTGCTTTTTGAGTTGTTTTTTTAAATGCTTCTCTTTAGTTTGTTTAGTTACGTAATCCTTGACTTACAGTATATTTCACGACTGCCGAAGAACACTACATGACCCCCGGAGGACTGTTTTTGAAAACTCGTCAGACGAATGTTGAATTGTTGTTGCTGTGCTCAGCGGTAGCGAACACTGCTAGGTCTGTTAGCACCTCTGACGTTTCTTCTCTCTCTGAATCTAGTGACTAAGGTGATCTGTGCGGAGCAGTGCTCGGGCAGGTGTAAGGGACTCCAGCCTATGGACTGCTGCAATGAACATTGTGCTGCTGGCTGCACTGGACCCAAACCAACCGACTGCCTGGTGAGAAACACACGTCTGCAGATGCGTTAGATTCATTTCCCAACCATTCACTTGTTTGCTCATTCATCATTTAGTATACGGAATGCTATATGCGAGCGTAAATACAGTTAGTTAATTAGGTTAGGTAATTACGAACTGAACAATAATAGCAATATGACTCAACATGTGAGAAATTCACAGGCACTTGAATGTGTTGATAAATACTAAAATGACTGTTTTCTATTTGAATATATATATTAAAATGCATTTTATTCCTGTGATCAAAGCTGATCAGTGTCACATAATTCTTCAGAAATATTTTCAAATATGATGATTTGCTGCACAAGAAACATTTCTTGTTATTATCAATGTTGAAAAAAGTTGTGCTGCTTAATATTTTTGTAGAAACCGTGATACTTTTGATTTATAGATATTTAAAGGAGCAGCATTTAAAAAAAAAAAGAAATCTATAGAAATAGTTGGTACAGTCTTGTTTCGCATGTACAACATACTATGTACTTATTGTAGCAATTACTATAACTGGGTTTAACTAGGTACTAAACTTGAACCTACCCCTAAACCTAACCTTAACCCATCTAGTTACCTTATATTACCAGTACTTTCTTGGGCAAGTACACTGCAAGTACACTATAGTACACGTACTGTAAAATATAGTGTAATCAAATCTTTTGTAACATTATGAATATTGTTACTGCCACTTTTGATAAATTTAAAGCATCCTTGCTTTAAAAGTATACTTTTTTTTGTTAAAAACTTTTGAACTATAGTGTACTAAATATAAGCCTTTGAAAAAATACAAGAAACAAGTTATTTAGCGTCTGTAAACATTTGTTACAGTGAAACATTTATAAGCAAAAGTGCACAGCTGCAGTAAATCTAACCTCAAGGGCAGTGAAGATGATTTGGGACTAGTTGCCTCATGGGAAATGCTGTTTGTGTTCTGCAGGCCTGTAAGGACTTCCAGGATGAAGGGATATGTAAGGACGCATGTCCACGGCTCATGCTCTACGACCCCAACACCCACCAGCTCGCTCCCAACCCCGACGGGAAGTACAGCTTTGGGGCAACGTGTATCAAGATATGCCCACGTAAGGCCAGGCTGAAGTCAGAATGAGACACACACATTTTTTTTTTCCTTCACTTGAACACACGACCAGATTCTAATGATATCTTTCATGCAAATTCAAAGCGGTTAGGTCTTGAATTCTTGCATTCTGGAGATTAATGTTTTAGGTGTTCAGGGTTAAAATATAAACGACACACTCCAGGTAAAGAGAATCACTCTGGCGTGGATCGTGAGCCTGCAACTCAAACTCTGGTTTCTGAATAACATCTCAGAAAGCAGGATCACCGTCCATGACAGAATGATTTGACGCATTAGGATCGTGTTGCTGGTTGGTTGTGGTTAATGACTCGGGAGTGACTGATGGTTTGATGTTTTCCTCAGATAACTATGTCGTGACAGACCATGGGGCATGTGTGATAACATGCAGCCCTGGCACCTATGAGGTGGATGAGGGTGGAGTTCGGAAATGTAAGAAGTGTGATGGCCTGTGTCCAAAAGGTACAGTTGAGTCTGCTGGTCAGGTTCGGGAACAAGATGGGGGTTTTTTTAAGAGGAAAGATTGTTTGTCTGCTTTTTTTTTTCTAGTTTGACAAACACATTAGTCTTGTTATAACTGCATTTACAACTGTATTCTAATGTCATTTAAAACATATAATTAAAACTATGTGGAAGGCATAAAAACGACTGTCTGTTAGTGATCTGTCCATCCATAGTATTGCACGTCAACTATTGTAACTAAGCTTTTCCAACAATACAGTCAACATAGCCATGATATGTTGTATTTTAATATATATATATATATATATTTTAAACACTATCGTTCAGAGGTTTGGGGTTCTTTTAATGAAAGAAGTATCTTATGCTTATGCATTTATTTGATTAAAAAAAAACCCATTTATTATCATTATCAGTTTTTTAATACAGTTGCACAGCTTAATGTTTTTGTGGAAACGGTGCATTTTGTTCAGGATTCTTTGATGAGTACATATGTCATGAAAGTTTATGAGAACAGCATTTATTTAAAATATAAATATTTTGTAATATTATAAATGTCAATGTTAATCAATTTAATATGGCATTGCTAAATACAAGTTTTATACTGGCTCAACGCATTTAATTATTTAATTTCTTTCAATAAAATGTCACCCCAACCATTCAAACTTTTGATAGGGATAGTTGAGAGACACAAATCTTAGTTTTGTAAAGACATTCATACATACAGGAAGCATAATTCACATCCTTCAGATCCAAAGATTTTTTTTTACCAGTTTTTACTGGTAGCATAAGTACTGCATTTATTTTTGCCTTCAGGGCTTGTTCTTCACCTAAGAAAGGAGTTGTAGTTAATTTTTAATGTCTGTGCTAACAACCCCTTAGTTTGCAATGGGCTTGGAATGGGGCCTTTGACCAATGTCCTGTCAATCAACGCCAGCAACATCGACTCCTTTGAGAACTGCACAAAAATCAGCGGAGGTGTTGCAATCCTCACCACAACATTTCAGGGGTGAGAATGATATTTTACACTCTCTGATAACATAGAATGGACTGCACAATGCTGAGTGCCGGTGTATGTTGCTTAAAGACAATCATCCTTCAAACATTTGTGGTTAAACTAAATCTCATTAGAGTATTAGACTGTTAGTTTGGGGATTGAGCTAGTAGAACAAGTTGACATGTAGTTGCAAAGTTACTTATAGTCAGTAGAATCTCAGTAAGGGAGCATCAAAATAAAGCTTCAGCAGATATTAAGCAGACAGTCTACTAATACTAACTAAATACTAATACTCTAATGACTGGTATTTGACAGGTAGTTGCAAAGTTACTTATAGCCAGAGTTGGGTATCGTTTGAATATTAGCGATTCTGATTCTTATTGATTTTTACAAAATTAAATCTTTTTGTAAAATTACAAAATTATTCAGTCAAGATCAGTGAGTGATTTTCTTTTTCTTTTGGTCTTTGATATTAATGGCACAGACAGCAGCAGGAATATTAGGCTGCTGTCACTTTAATAGCTGCACGGATCCATTCTGCTGATACAATACCGGTATACTGTTTTCTTTCTCTACCGTTGATATTCACAACAGACAAAACCGACGAGGATATTTTAACATCATTTTGTGTGTATTTGTCAGTTCAAGCGAAATAAGATGGGAAATAGAATTCAGTATTCGCGCACTATATGAGCGCTTTGGATGCGTAACAGCGCACAAGTGCTGAAATGAGTTTCTTTCGCGTCTTCTAGTGCTTGAATGGTTTGAAATCAAATTAAAATTTGCACACAGGACACGATAAGTGGAATCGAAAAGCATGTCTTATTGAATCCCCGGTTCTTGGAAACTTGGTACCGGTTCCCAATACCCAACCCTACTTATACTCAGTAAAATGTCTGTTGAGGACCATCAGACAGTCTACTAATATTCTAATGAGATTTAGTTGACATTTAGTTGAAAAGTTTTATTTAGTAGAATGTCTAAAGTGGAAATCGAAAAAATGTTACCATATTTTTTTGCCATTTGCTTAGCATTTAGATTGTGTGATTGAGGCAAATTTTCCACAAACTCTTTGATATCAATCTGCTTATGGTGACGTTAGGATTTGACAGTCATTTTTGTTTTTGATTACCAGAAAGACATTCATTTTATGATTTTTATGTAAAAAAAAAATTTTATTGCAGTGACCCGCATACTAATACTACAGGACTGGACCCAGTCAAGCTCAACGTGTTCAGAACTGTAAAAGAAATCACTGGTGAGAATGCAGTGTTTTAATATTGGACATTTATGATGGTTGAAATGGTGTATCATGAAGGGGACCTTTAGTGTTCATAAAACTTCCTCTTCTCCCAACTTGAAGGCTACCTGGTGATTCAGCAGTGGCCGGAAAACATGTCATCCCTCAGCGCCTTTGAAAACCTTGAGGTCATCCGTGGACGGACAAAACAGCAGTGAGTCAATAAAAAATACTGCGGTCTCAAAAGAGGATTTTGCACCGGGTAGTTCTAGGAACTTAGTTGTAGGAACTAGCCACCAGGGTGGTTCCCCGAGAAGTAAAAGTTCTGCCAAGGCCATTTTCCTGTTCGCACCGCCAGTAGAAACTCTGATGCGACGTGAGTCGCGCTCGTTGTTGTGACTTTTATGTTGATGGCGCTGAGAACGCTAGAGCCTGAGCACACAGCGCTCGCGTTCTCCGTCTTCATTAGTTTACGATCTGTTGAACAGTCCTGTCTAATACGTTACTACGCAAAGAAAGTAGACAGTATATGAAAAGGTATTAGCGCTTGCCATGTGGTTGATGTCGCTAGCTGAGCAGAAATACATAATCATGTTTCACTTGGTCACTTGCATTGGATTTTCTCCTTAGCGTAAAGGTGGAGAGGTCCATGTTTTCCATGTTCGTGGAGTTAAGTTTGTGGAGTAAATATATAGGCTATAATCTGTTTGTTTACACAGCTTTTTAAAAGAAATGGCGGTTGCTGGTGATTCACTTGCCTTCGGCCAATCGGCATCGACACTAACGTCTTAGTGTACCTAACATCAGGTAGTTCCTAATGTGCTGGGTTTGACCCTACTCTGAAGTAGGAGTTTAGTTCCCACACAAGGCGTTCCTAAAACTAAAATCGTTCCCAGTTCCTGTGGTGCGAACACGGCAAAAAGCTACATCCGCCATTACTTCTAAGAACTATTAAAAGGTTCCTCTGGTGCGAAAGCCCTTAAATATGTTGGCAGTCTCAGATCATTTTGACGGATTATGACAAATTACAAATTAGCCAGCTGCTCCTAAATGAATCACTTTGTTGAGTCTGTTTTGCATATACAGAACCTCCATCTTTCTCTCCTGCTCCCACAGAGGTACATTCAGCTTGGCTGTCACCCAAATTAAAATCACACATTTAGGCCTGCGGTCCCTGAGGGAGATCAGTGACGGTGACGTGATTATCCAGAAGAATAAGAATCTCTGCTACACCAGCCCTGACCAGTGGAAACGCCTCTTCAAATCTACACACCAGACTGACAAAATGTTAGGAAATGCTGACGCTGCCATCTGTGGTAAATTAATTATCACAATAACACCTGTCAAAGAATTTGAACAGTTTAGTTCACCCCAAAAAATGACAAGTCTGTTGAAAGTTTACTCACCCGTGTGTCACTCCAAGTGTCTTTTTCAGTGAAGCACAAAAAGTGAATTTTTAAAGAATCTTCACACACTCCTTTTCCCAAATGCTGTTCATGCTGATCTGTCAAGCTCAAAAAAGCACACGTAACATAAAAGTAGTCAGATCGACTTCTGCACTTTGTTGCAAGTCTTCCCTTGTGAAAAACAAGTGCACTTAACTGTATGATAATACAGAATTAACAAAAATGTGCTTACAATCAAATAATTAATAATGCTATTGATTGAAATTGCCATGAATTTCAAAGGCCCAACTATAAATAAAGGACATGGAAATGGCTGAATAGAAAATGTTGTATTCATATTAGCCAAACCCTTGTGAAAAAGAAGTGTGCTTCATTGTATTAAATATGCACTGTAGTGGAATGGAGAATAGCTGTGTGAAGATTCTTCAAAATGTCTCCTACATTCAGCAGAAAAAAAATAAGAAAGCGTATGGGTTTGCAAAGAGTAAATAATACCAGAATTCTCTCTTTTGGGTGAGAGCTATTCCTTCAAATTCAAGCATCCATTTATAATGGAGAGTTTTACATTTTTGCTTTTTCAGACCTTTAAGGTTGATTTAAAACAATGTGCTCTGTATATCTTTGGCCTGATAACTTATCTGAATGTGTGTGTTACAGCGAATCAGAGCAGCACGTGCGATGAGATGTGCACGACTGATGGCTGCTGGGGTCCTGGTCCCACTATGTGCTTCATCTGTAAGCATTACAGCCGTAGAAAACACTGTGTTGCTTCCTGTAACCTACTGGCTGGGTGAGTGAGACTATTATGCCTTCTCAGTTGATCCATGTTCAAATCACAACGCTACAAGTGGCCAATTCTCTTAAAATTCCCCTGTAGTCAATAATTGTGTCCCTTAAAACTCATCTTTGATCACCAAAATTACATATTTAAACGTTTTTTCCTCAAATTTTTTTTGTTGCATGCCTTAAAATAGTTTGGATGTAAATCTACACTAGGGGTGGAATGGTACTTTGAACTTTTGGTGTTAAGTGATTATTTGGTTATTTCAATGATTTTTTGGAACAAATTTTTGTCTACATAGTGAGCCACGTGAATTTGAGGTCAACAAAACATGTGTTGAATGCGACCCTGAATGTCTGCACATGAATGAAACTCTGACCTGCACTGGCCCTGTAAGTATCAAACCAAACCTACAGCACCGCATGTTCTGCTAGATGCCAGTAAACAAGTGTTTATTCTTCTATTTGAAATAGCTGATGGCAGCACACCAGTCTCACAAGCCAATGTTTTCTGTCCCAGTAGTGTCCTGGAGACACATCATTAAATTCACATCACTAGAAGACTGTGGAAAAGTTGCTTGTTGCCATCTAATTTCCAACTTTTGTCCAGGGACCCGACAAATGTACAGTCTGTGCTAACTACAAAGATGGGCCGCACTGTGTCCCACGCTGCCCACAAGGCGTACCGGGAGAGAAAGACGTACTCATTTGGAAATATGCTGACGCGATGCGTGTGTGCCAGTCCTGTCATGAGAACTGCACCCAGGGGTGAGAGAGGCTTCATATATGATGCTTTCATTTAAATGTAATGACACGAAACGGTCATTTGTGTTATTGAACCAGGTTCATCAGGGACTGCAGTGTGTACTAGTTGTGATATGTTGGGTTTTATGTTTTGCTTCGCAGATGTATCGGGCCTCATCTGAAAGACTGCAAAGATTTCAAAAGGTGAGATGTAAATCTGTACTACAATGCTTTGTGATTCTTGGGATATTCCAGAAATGTGATGTATACAACAGCATTTTATCCGGTAACACTTTATTTCGATGGTCCACTTTAGACATTCTACTAACTATATGTAACTTTGCAACTACATGTCAACTAACTTAAGGCTTTCCCACACTAAAAGATTGAAACAAATCAGAAACGTACACATAATTCATGGAATTATGAAATAATAATTATTAAATTAAACAATAAAAACAACAACATGCCCATGAAAACCTGCCTAATTCTGAGGAGGGTGATTTTACGGCAAGGGTCTAACTTATCATTCATTATTTCAAATAAAAACAGTTTTTTCTAAATTAATTTCTATGAATGAATTTACTCTTAAAATAGACATAGTAAATCATTATTATCCAATGACCAAACTGTTCAAATGGAATAAATCTCACAAATGTTGATGTTCTAATAAGAGCACAACCACTCAATAAATGTGTTACGATTTAGTATATATGGTCAAGAAAGAAATTATAGGTGAGGGGACCTTCACCTGTATTCTTCAACTACATGCAAAAGGTTTGTAACTCAACAAAGTTCCTTTGGTGTGTAGTTCGGGTTTGCCCATGATTGCCGCCGGTGTGGTTGGAGGTCTGCTGGCGATTGTAATCCTGGCTCTAGGAGTGGCTGTTCTTTTCCGCAGACGCCACATCAGAAGGAAGAGAACCCTGCGACGACTCCTGCAAGAAAGAGAGGTCAGACCGCAAAACAACCACGATATAAATATTCTGAATATCTACTGTTAAACATCCAAACATTCACAGAAACAAGAGAGTTGGCAGAGTGTGATGTCTGCGGGAAAGAATGATTTATAGCTTCGGAATAGAGTCAGATGTAGTAACTTCAGACAAGCTGAACGAGTGTGAGATCAATGCAATAAAGCCGGTTTGCAGCTGTAATGTCAACAGTCCAGTACGAAAGCTGAGGGAAATCAGTCATTGAGGCAATAGTGCTCATGAAAACAGGCAGATCCGTGTCACCCCGTGCTCGGTGGAGGACAGGATGTGTGTTTGAGTGTGAAGGGGAGGTTTCCTGACTCTGTTTGTCTCTACAGCTAGTGGAGCCTCTGACCCCCAGCGGCGAAGCCCCCAACCAGGCCTTGCTGCGAATCCTCAAAGAGACGGAGTTCAAGAAGATCAAAGTGCTTGGGTCCGGAGCTTTCGGCACTGTGTATAAGGTGACTGACCGCTCTTTAAGGTTGCATATGTGTGTATGTGAATACTTTTCCTCTTCTGATGCCTTCTCAATTTTCTGGACAAAATAATCAGGGTAGCGCCTTGTTTAAATTTTGACAGGAATGAAAATGAGGCTGTGAGGGATAGAAGTTCAATGTATAGCACTGTTGTTTAACAACATCAATTGTTCAGCTGATAAAATGTCTTTTTGAAAAAACTTCCAGTAAACTTTTGAAAGTTGTGATTTGTGAAAATGACATAATCTAGGACTTTTATACAGTGCTGCCCATTGTAAAGACTGTAAGTCTATCCCTCACAGTCTCGTTTCCATGTGTTAAATTCAATATGGTTTCTAACGTTTCTAACGTTAAGACGATTTTTTTTAAACGGAGAAGTTTCTCCTTTGAGTTTTCCGTGTACAGACGATCCCAATTCACACGGATCCACAAAAGCGACTAAAAACGCTGTATTCTGCTGCCAAGCCGTTAGATGGCTATGAAACGCTATGGATTGAACACGTAATACGCATGTGCATGACGTCATCGTCTTCAGAGATTCGCGTTTTTGTTGTTTACACGTAGACCGTTTTCAAAAACTTGCGCTTTAAAACCCGTTTTCAAAAGTTTGCGTTTTCAGGAACCCAAAACGACGTTGTCATGTAAATGAATGGCCAAAACGCAAAAAAAGTTTTATGTTTTTAGTTGAAAGCGGTGTCGTGTAATCGGCCCCTTAAACTGCAATTCATCGACTGGCCGCTAGACACAGAGAGTCAATCCCATAGAACACCCCATGTTAAAATGGCCAAATTTACAGCAGAAAAAAAACATGTTTACATCCTGGTACGCCTTAAAGTTCTGCATAAATAGGGGCGTGGCCACTTGAGTGACAGGTGGATTGCTGCTGTCAATTCTTGATTTTTGTTTGCTGTCTGTTAGCGTCACGTCACCTCATCTAATCCCGCCTCTTTGCCCATTTTGGTTTATCCGGGAGTGACGCTCTGCCAAGATGGCGACGGCCGGCTCCGCCCACTTTGGGCTTCAAACATTTTTTTTACAGTCTATGGTCGGGATGCAAGAATCAATCGTTTTATCTTTTGTTTTGTGTCATAATGGACTACAACCGACATCGTGTGTGTGGTGCATCAAGTCCAGAGTGAAATACTTGCATGTTTAATTGTTTTTACCGGTCCTCATCCACAGGGTTCGTCACATCTGTGATGTTGACCAATAGGAGCACAGAAGCTTTTCCGTCCACGACAAGAATTTAGGAGCGAAAAATCACATAACCTGACATAGTGACTATCGTAGCAGCCAAACATAGTATGTAGTGTGAAACCGGCATAAGGTCTATTTGTTGTTGATTTGTAGACATAGACATTATAACTTTATCTCAGGATGATTTCAGCTTTGAAAACTTGGTTACAACACACTGGGTGTAACTCGTGAAATATTAAGACAAATATGCACCCGTTGCTTTCAGGGTTTGTGGGTTCCAGAGGGAGAGAGTGTGAAGATCCCCGTCGCCATTAAGGTCTTACGAGAAGCCACGTCTCCCAAAGCAAACAAGGAGATCTTGGACGTGAGTATTAGAGTGTGAATTGAGGTGTTTATGTCATATCTGCCGTATATCCGCGTGAAACAGCTTCTCGAATGATAAAACATGTTGGGCGGGACTTGATTTTGTCCATGGTGAATTATTGGATGTTTGTGGTTTGCTATTGGTCGATCTCATGTGAGTGACAGGTTGCCCCGCCCTCACGCCAGTTAACACATCATCAGAGAAGAGAAGAGCCGCAAGAGGGAAGGGAAGTTATTTTGATTCAAGATTACATGAATGAAAAAAAATAATGATGTACACAGCACACCATAGTGAAAAAAACCTTTACCAAAATGTACTTAAAAATAAATGTATTTCATACTAAGTATATTACAAACCCAGTGACATATCTATTGACATATCGCTTAAGACTTAAACTTTATTTTGAGTATACTTCTTTATTACACAATGCACATTTCTTAATATTAAGTCTAAAATGCATTTTAATGTCACTATAAGTAAGGATAGTATGATCTCTGTATAATATCAGTGTTTAAATGCAAGTATACTTGCGCAATTGTAGCACAATCAAATGTACTTACGTATATCTTTAGTTGGACCTCAGCCTAAAGCACATTAAGTACCAAATTAGTTGTTTCAATTTAGCAGACTTTAAGTATATCAATTTAGTATACTAAAAGTAAAGCTGCAGGGTGTTTGTATTAAGTACATAAATATGTAAATGCATTTGTAGTGTACTTGGCATAAATTAAATGCATTTCAAATACATTTTGGTATATTTATTTTTCACTAGGGCAGATAAATAATTGTATACTGCAATATTAAATTAAAATCAAGAATTGTTCGTTTGGATTTTTATGGTGACTTTAAAGGCTGGCTGAAATTGCGCAACAAATGAAAAAGTCGACTGGCAGTTTTGTTTCTGAACACTAAATCAAACATTGTCACACTGACCCAACAAAACACAACATCAGCAGGAATGTGTTGTTTGTGAACTAGTGAACAGCTTTAAAGGGGATAGTTCACCAGAAATCCTGCCACTTTTTTTATTTTATTAGATAAAATAGATACCAAATAGCTTTTTATAGCACTTTTCATTAAAAAAAAAAAAAAAAAAAAAGTTGTTGGTTAGGTTTTCAAATAAACCGAGATGAATGTATTCAATATACTGTTAGTGTTAATGTTAAAATTGAAAATTAGAATGAGTGTCAAGTTTTACAGTCTATACCTGCAATGAACTGACTTCATGCAAAAACGTTTTATATATTGTTGTATGTGCTAATAATTACTCAAGCCTTCTTTAGCTAGTACGTGAATGAAAATGATGTTAAAAAAAATGAAACTCCCGACAAGATTTGAACGTCGGCTATGCATTTCACTAAAATCAAACCCTTTTCTATACACACTCTGCTTATAATGTGATAATTCATGCATCTGCCCTGTATCGTGATCCAGTTACCCAGTTAATTATCTCAATAAACACAGACAGTGAAATCGGTTTTGTCATTCGAGTTAAGATAATGATTGTGCAGAAAAGGCCTCAGTCTCCAGTGACAAGCGCAGCTGAAATCTATGTTACATAACCTTGAGGGTTGTGTGGAGTTGATACAGAACAGAGAACTTCAACCAGGAGGAGTGTGGCGATGGAGGAATTCCTGCTTTTTGCTTTTTTGCATGCTCCCAAACCCAGAAAGGCTCTTGTTTTTCTGTTGCGAAGAGAAAGAATGTAATTTCCTCCAGTATCCTCTTTGGTTTGTGAGGACGTGGCTGCACCGGCCACTTCTCAAGGTCACTTTAAAGATAACTCATCTATGGAAACACACAGTACATCCTTTTGAACGTCTGCAGAAAACCGAATCCTAACAGATCTGCAGTAGTTTTAATGTTAGAAATAAAATAAAATGTTTTTTTTTTAAATAGATATCAGTCACTCCCTCATTATTTGAAAGGAAGATGCTGTTGGTATTGGCAGCTTTAAGTCGCTTAGGAAAAAGTCTGTGTGTATTGCACAGGGTTTGATTTGTTATGTTCCTCGGTTTTTATTTTCCTGAAGCATTTTTCTTCTGAACTCCAGGCCTCCGTTCCTGCAAATATTTCCGAATGCGCTCAAGGCACCTCATTTGTTAGTTCTACGGCTTCAGGGACTGTAAACAGCGGCAGTATTTGTCAGTGTTGCTGTATACCATATACAGCATTGACCTCATTTGCTTGTATCTATAGGAGGCCTATGTGATGGCCAGCGTGGAGCATCCTCACGTGTGCCGTCTGCTCGGCATCTGCCTGACCTCCACCGTCCAACTGATCACCCAGTTGATGCCCTACGGCTGTTTGCTGGACTACGTCAGGGAAAACAAGGACAACATCGGCTCGCAACACCTGCTCAACTGGTGTGTGCAGATTGCTAAGGTGAATGGATTGCATCTTTCATTGTTTTGCGAATCACTTCCATTGTGATAGCCAGTGAGTCATTTAATGTGGTGATGAACAGATGGTTTGGGATGTCAGTTCATTGTGTTCAGTACAATTAACTATTAGATTTTTTTTTTTTAAATGTATTATTATTATTATTTTAATTGTAATAATTCATTTTATTTTATTATTTAAAGCTGCAGTCCGTAACTTTTTGGGGGGTTAAAAATTATCCAAAATAAACGTTTGAGCAAGTACACATAACCAGCCAGTGTTCAAAACTCTCGGTTTACCGTAGCTCGATTCAAAACGGTAAGCTTGCGATAATGTTTTTAATTCCAGTGGATTTCCGCAGGAAATTCGAGCATGTCTTTGCGTCATCATTACGTCACATCTGTACACATAAAGAAGGAGTCTCGGCTAGTAGGCTATATTGCGTGAGAGGATGTTGGAAGTGGAGATGTATAGCCTTTTCTCACAGCACTTGATATAATTAAACTTATCAATTTGATGGCGGATCCAGAAAGGTTCAAACGACAATCACCAGTGAAAACTGGAGATTCCCCCGATCTAAAACGCAAAAGACTTCAGTGTGGCTACAGAAAAAAAGAGACTGCAACCTGCCCATGCGAAAACAAGGATACATATCGGAAGAGCATTAAATGTAGTCACGCTTAAAGGTGCATAGCGCAAGATTCTGAGTTTTTGCAGAACTATGCCACCTGTGGCGGCAAGCGAAACTGCAGCCAGAGATGTGCACGCACTAGACAAAAGTTTTCTTTTTTTATCTTACGTGGAGTTTGCGTTGGTGTTTGAAATGAACTACAAGCAGGTCTCTTACAATCCATCTTCTACGGAGAATGCCGGCGAATACACAAACCTGCCAGACATAGCTATGTGAGCGTGCCGTGAACGCGCATGACGTCACGCCCAGTCTAACACTCCGGCCCGAATCCCTCTTATTTATTTTACTTTATAGGATTATAGAGACAATCTCAGTGATCAGAGAAGGGCTCATTCAGCCCATCAGGCAATTGTTTAAGCAAGTATGGGTTAGTAAACGGGTATTTTTAACATTAAAAGTTGCTTAATGCACCTTTAACATAAACAATTTTAGAAGAAAGTATAATTTGTACGGTTTGACTTGATATGGTAAGCGATCGTTAGATTTAACCAGCGTGATTTACTGCAATGCTTTTTCCCCCCTTAGTTGGCCAGAACAGTGGATGTCACTTACTTGAAAATTATTATGTTGGTCATACTTCCAAAAAGTATAATCTGTGATTGCGAATGCCAGTATCCACACCGGCGCGGCGACTGACATTGGTGACATTCTCCTCAAAACATTGTGTTCATCCGCGCTGTGCCGTGTCACGTAAAGTTGATAATTCTGCAATTGCAGATTTCGAACAGAGAGGGCGACAAAGAGGAAAAACTACGGACTGCAGTTAATTATTTGCAATTCATTTTATTTGTGATCAATTAAGTGATGGGGCGCCCTAGTTTAATTATTAAAATGTCCCAGTCATGTTCCCCCTCTCTTAATTTCCTGTCATTTCACAACTGTCCTAATAAAAGGAAAATGAGAGGGGATAAATGTGATTTGTTTAATACACCGTGTTTAAAGCAAAACTAGAAGGTATAAGGAGACATTTTTAGATCTGGAATAAATCGATATGCCTATCCAGGCTTCTCTCTGGTGATATGAAACCAAGAATAGGTAATACCACTCACAGATCGTTACCACTCGAACATATTCAAAATCTGAAGTCATGTCTCTTTTCTGAAGTGCAAATCAGTAACTGTGATGATTTTTTAGTCATCTTTTTTTTAGGACTTCTTTTGGTCCTCGCTGCCGAGGGAATAACATTTCTTTTTTGAGAGAAACTTTGATCAAATATGACTAGAAAATGCAGTGATATGTTTGATATGATGATTGAACATTCTGAGAAAAGCTTGAACGAATATGTTTTCGTCTTCTTGAATCCTGACTTTCTTTTTGTTTGAATATCATCAATTTTCACTGTCATTCTTTCCATAACAGTTGCGTTTCCCTTTATTCCCTAATGATCTATAGAGCATTTTCCCTTATCTGTGCACTTCTTAGTTAGTGTCCCACAATTGTTCCGTCTGTGTCCCTCATCCATGACTCTGTATGCTGACGTAGATCCGTTTGGATGTTTAAGTTTCCGTAGGTGGCTCGTAAACACTTCACAATTGGTCTTTTCATGATCACATTACTATTCAATCAATAAAAATCCATTAAGTGTAAATACTCATCTATCGTAACATTTTCAGAAGCTTTTGGAATGATATATGGACATGAAGCCCATATTTATGAGACTCCATTTGTGCCAAAAATATAAATAAAAAATGTGCATTTGTCTACAGTTGTTGCCTACTTGTTAAGATAAATTATTATATGTTGATGTGTTTATGTCTTTCTCTGTTGTCCTTACTGTAGTCTAGTTATGTCGACTAAAATCTTTTGCATCTCTCTCTCTCTCTGGCTTTATCAGGGAATGAATTACCTGGAAGAGCGCCATCTTGTGCACAGAGACTTGGCTGCTCGTAATGTGCTAGTGAAAAACCCTCAACATGTGAAGATCACCGATTTTGGCCTGGCCAAGCTGTTAAACGCAGACGAGAAGGAGTATCACGCAGATGGCGGAAAGGTCTGTTATTTTTCTTTCGTGAGAAAGTGGATGTTGATGACAGAGTTTTAGAAGTTTCTGATTTGACTAGATGAATAAATGTTCCTAAACTGTCCGAAAAATGTCCTAAACTGTCCCAATGAAGTGATGAATGTGGCCTTGTTAGCAATGTCGGGGGTAACGCACTATAAGTAATGCGAGTTACGTAATCAGATTACTTTAAGTAACTTTTACAGCAAAATATTTTAGTTACTTCAAATAAGTAACGCTAGATAATTTGTTTTCCCATTTATTGACTGACACCTCCTGTCAGTATTCCTCAAAATGAACAAAAACAGTGAAATGCAAACTCCGAATATTACACAAACCTGTTAAATTACACAAATATACTTTATGTATTTAATCTCACTTTATTAACCGATGTCTTTGGTGATGACCTTCGATGATCCGATTCAACCATACTAAGAAAGAATGACTGTAGACATTTGCTGTATCCGAATTTGCATATCTGTCCTTAATAGTGTTAAAAAATTAGAATTGGTTTGTCCCAAATCATAGTATCTTTTATTCCTAAAATACCCGGATGGTGTACTTTTTAGTAGATTGCAAATGGCTTTTAAAGGGAATGGGAAATTACACTCTGATTGTTTTTTTGCCGGCTACGCCCAAAACACACCCATTACTCATTAAAGGAAATAGGCTCATTTTCCAACTCCCCTACTAGTGTACTAAGACCGACAGAAAAAGAAAATTTTCTAGGCCAATATGACTAGGAACTATACTCTCATTCCTGCGAACTGTGTTGCCGTAGCAGCAGGTGCAATAATATTACAAAATTAGTGCCGGTCACATTGGAAGTTACCGAGCTGGGGACTATTTTCAGGCGCTGCGTGATATCATTGCGCCTGTTGCACCCATGGTACAGCATGGTATGCTAAAAGTGTTACCGCCAGACCCGGAGATCGGCTGAATGGATTCGAAAACGGTAAACTCAACTGTTTAACTCTAGGGGAGTTGGAAAATGAGCATATTTCCAAAAAAAGTGGAGTGTTCCTTTAAGAGAATAGGGACAACCCTTTTAGGCCGCGCGCCGGGAGCACCGACCATTTTCCCCGTCGTTAAACTAGCAAGTGGATTCGGACACGACCTAAGTGCGCTTGCGCCGTGCGCTTTAGACCATGCGCTTAGCTTGGTAAAATAGGACCCGATGTTGTAATGCATTACTTTTAATAGTAACTTTCCCCGACACTGCTTATTAGTGTGTTAACGGTACCATCCAAGACTAAAATAAAAACTAGCGATCAGAGGTTCATCTTTAGAATGCGTCAAATGTGTTCACTTCCCATTTTAGCGTTTAAAATAGAGATTTTATGTTGCCTTGTCCATCTATATCCTTCAACAGGTGCCCATAAAATGGATGGCGCTCGAATCCATCCTCCACAGGACATACACCCACCAGAGTGACGTCTGGAGTTATGGTTAGTAACAGTTCACTAATGTCAGACGTGAACGGTGTTGCTTATTTCAGAAATTCAACTTTTAAAGTCAGTTTTACTTCCATGGACTTAAGAGTGAAAACTGGCTGTTTTTCAATGAATGATACACTTCTCTAGGTGTGACAGTCTGGGAGCTGATGACATTTGGAACAAAGCCGTACGATGGTATTCCCGCCAGTCAAATCGCCGAAGTTCTGGAGAAAGGAGAAAGACTTCCTCAGCCTCCGACCTGCACCATTGATGTGTACATGATAATGGTCAAATGTAAGTTTGATTCATTGCTGTATTATGAAGTGGACACGTTCTGAAACTTAAAGTCTTTGTTATCATCGCCTTTATCCTTATGTTTTTCATATTCAGGTTGGATGATCGATTCGGAGAGCAGACCTCGCTTCAGGGAGCTCATCGCTGAGTTCACCAAAATGGCACGTGACCCGCCACGCTATCTGGTCATTCAGGTGAGAGAGGCACAACTCTGATTTGTGAAGGCTCAGTGGAGCATTGCTCACATCTGATCACTGTTCTCCTGTTTTCCAGGGTGATGACCGGATGCATTTGCCCAGTCCTTCCGACTCCAAGTTCTACCGCAGTCTGATGAGCGGAGAGCTGGATGAAGCCGTGGATGCAGACGAGTATTTAGTGCCCAATCAGGGCTTCTTCAGCAGCCCCAGCACGTCCCGTACGCAGCTGCTGCACTCTATGGTAATACACTCACACACACATTCACAGTACTGCATATACAGCGCATGAAACCTCTTCCTAACATCCGGCTGG
The DNA here is from genome assembly GCF_949152265.1 of Phoxinus phoxinus. Lineage (NCBI taxonomy): Eukaryota > Metazoa > Chordata > Actinopteri > Cypriniformes > Leuciscidae > Phoxinus > Phoxinus phoxinus. The sequence continues at coordinate 16,305,338 of NC_136880.1, read as the reverse complement.
TCATTTCAAACATCAACTCGTTTATAGTATGCAGGTTCGCTCTCAGGTTAAAAAAACACTATAAAACACACCATACAGATCATACAATGATTCTACTTAAACTACTTACATGACATAATCAAACATGACCGTAAAGATGTTTACATTGTTGCAAATATATATATATATAATGTTTTTTTGTTTTTGTTTTTCAACAAAGAATCCTGTAAAAATGTATCATGGTTTCCACAAAAAAAAAAAAAAAAAAAAAAAAAAAATTATATATATATATATATATATATATATATATATATATATATATATATATATATATATATATATATATATACTCGTACTGTAAAAAGCATGTGTGTGTGTGTGTGTGTGTGTGTGTGTGTGTGTGTGTGTGTGTGTGACACTAAAAACTGAAATCCAAAGTTAGAAATATAGTTAATTTAGGCATCACAACTTCATAAAATACAGTTTGAAAATTACATGTAACATTTTTACATACCACTTGACATTTAAGAGCATGCACAATTAAATATCCAACACTGGCCAATATTACATTGTATTACCAATATTATACAACATTGTGTTTTGTAATTAAATTACTAGTAGTAATTATTATATTATATACATTATTTGTATATAATATTGGATTATGATATAATGAAGACAAATGTTAATAGTTCTGTATATATCTGTCCATAACCAGTATATTGTGCATACCTAATTTTATTATGGATAGCGATGAGGCGCTAATAGAGCTAAAGTGATTTTTCGGGGTGGGGAATATTTGTTTTTAATGACCCTATAAATTAGATTAAACCATCAAAATATTTTAGATTTTATTCATTATGTGGAAAGAACAAAACACTAAACTTGGTTAAAAGGTATTTATGTGGTAAATTTATTTGGCAAAAAGAAAGGCAAACTACAGCAACTTGTTTTATTTTAATGTGCAACAAAAAAAAGCTCACAGGAAAAAGCATACATTGACTCTTTTTTTGTCGTATAACAGCCTGGCCAAAAATGATGTCCGTGTTTGGACTGTTTCATTGCGTTATCACATAAAACATCTTAACTCAACTACTAATTGCACAACTAGGCCATCTGAACGCTCCCTGCGGTGCCGGTATCAAATCTGATGACTGTGTTGTGTGTTTTCACTCAGAAGGACAGGAAGTTCACGTTGCAGAGGCGTATGTACCTGGCCTGGTCTTCTGGCCTGGCCTCCTTCACCCACTTCCCGTTCCTCCGTCCTTCTGCCTCTTCTCTCTCTCTCTCTTCCTCCTGATTAATGACCGTTCCTCAGCATGAGGACCCGCCAGGCCTCAGCGTTCAGAGCGTTTCCTGGCCGCGCGCCTATACCTCTAAGTGTGTGCAAAGCTCCTTCAGCCTTTCAAGTCTGATTGCTTTCGCGGGCAGGACTTGTTAATTTTTTTTTTTTGGCAGAACGAAGGCCTTGAGCTCAGACGGAGGCTTACATAACACAGGCGCTGAGGCATAGCCATTTAAGGCTGTAGTTTCTCTGGCAGACGGTAGCTTATTTAGCTTATGTTTCTTTTCGCCGTTCCTTGTGTTTTATGAACGTGTTTTGCAAAAGAAAACCTGCGACGTGCTTGCGTGAACTGCTGACTGGGTTTTGTAACGGAGCATTAATAATGCTGGCTTCTGTTCTCCTCGTAACATGTACGGGCCTGGTTTGTTCACGGAGATTGGTGGTGAATACAAAGATTAATGCAGTCCTCAGTCATCATCTGTACATGTCAGTTGAATGGATTAACCGTTGTACAACAACCGAATAGAAATAATAAAAAGTAAAACACAAAAAAATTCTACACATGTTAGTACCACATGCCTATTACAGTGGTCTTATAAAGTTCACCTAAATGTTTCATTGCCCCTCCCACATTAAAATTGTTCAGTAAAATAAATTAAAGTGCCCCTATTATGCTATTTTAAAGGCTTCTTGTTTTGGAGGTCTTCTACTATAGGTTTACTTGCATCTAAGGTCACTTTTGTTTGTTTGTCATAATATACATTGCAGCCTCACCTCTTTTCTCACAGTGTCTATAAAGTCTCTCTAAACTCTGCTCTGATTGGTCAGATGGCCCAGTCTCTACTGTGATTGGTCAGATGGTCCAGGACTCCATCTGTTGTGATTGATCTACTCTGCTCTGATTGGTCAGATGGCTCAGTCTGTTGTGATTGGTCTACTCTTCTCTGATTGGTCAGATTGACCAGTCTGTTGTGATTGATCTACTCTGCTCTGATTGGTCAGATGGCCCAGTCTGTTGTGATTGGTCTACTCTTCTCTGATTGGTCTACTCTGCTCTGATTGGTCAGATGGCCCAGTCTGTTGTGATTGGTCTACTCTGCTCTGATTGGTCAGATGGGCCAGTCTGTTGTGATTGGTCTACTCTGCTCTGATTGGTCAGATGGCCCAGTCTGTTGTGATTGGTTAACTCTGCTCTGATTGGTCAGATGGCCCAGTCTGTTGTGATTGGTCTACTCTACTCTGATTGGTCAGGTGGCCCATTCTGATGAATGAGGCCCAATAAGTTGTGCACTTTGATCTTTTAAACTTTTCAGTCCTTTTTACATTCACAATTTGCTCTATTACACACCGCATGAAAGGTAATATCTGAAAAAGCATAATAGGGGCACTTTCATACATACAAAATCATCATAATTTACATTTTACATTATATCTGCAGGTTAAGTTTGTAATGATGCTACACTTAGAATTGCATTGTTCGAATCACCAGTACAATTCAATCAGGCTTCCAATAGTCTTTTTCACTTTTTATTAAAAGACTAGTTTGTTTGATAAAAAAAGTATTTGGTTTGTTACAAATATATACTTGCTTTTTAGGGGTTGATACTAAACACATGACTGCTTTCCTTTTGTTTCAGAGTCTCAACAGCAGCATTGGGAACTGTCACAGAAACGGGGTAAGTTACTCATGTCAGACATCAAGACACTGTATCGCATTGCTAGCTTGTGAATTGCACCATCAAAAGAAAAATATACATAGAGAATGTATTTCATAGATTTTAAGATTGCAGTAGCAGCTCACAGTGATTATAACATGTGTATTTCAATTTGAATTTGAATAAAACGTCCTGTTAACTATGGACACTTTTGCCCATCTGAACTTTTGGAACATACATTTCAACCAAAGAATGTTCACAATGTACTGTATCATTTGAGATGTCCTGGATTTGAGATGTACTGTATCAATTGAGATGTCCTGGATTTGAGATGTCCTGGATCATTTGAGATGTCCTGGAAATTACATTTGTTTAGAAATGATGCCAACACTGAGGGTAGTAATTTGTGCGAAAATTTCTATAAATAAATATTTTCATGGTATGTTTAAATTTTTATAGATTTAAAACTTAGTGCGTTTATGATTTCTTTTAATATTTGTGATTGAAAAACAATGGCATTTGTAATAAAAATCATCCCATGGAACATAAAAGTTTGCAAGGAACACCTGCAATATAAAAATGAAATGCAGGACAAAAGGTCCACTTATTACTCAACTGTCCACAGCTGTGCTTTTGCAGTCTTCTATAAGCAGTCGCTCTATTGTTAATTACAGGAAACGAAACCGGTTTAACCGTGATGACACTAACACACGTTTACTTTCTCTCAGAATGGTTTGCCGATAAGGGAGAACAGCATGGTTCTGCGTTACATCCCAGACCCGACTGAACGGTTCCTCGAGGGAGACTTCCAGCCCGCTCCAGGTTGGAATGGTCAGTCTCTTAAAATTCAATGCTGAATGAGGACCAAAAAGATATATATAAAAAAATACACTTTTTAATTATGGTGAAATGAGCACCTCTGTTGGTCAGTCTTGGTCTCACATTCTTCTGGTATACTCTGGTTCTGTTGTTCTCTTAAAGGAACGGTTCACCCAAAAGGCTGTATGGTTTTTTTTTTTTTAGCACAAAAATATATATTTTGAAGAAAGTTCACACTGCTTTTTTCCTATAGAATGAAATTCACATAGCAGGTCACACTACTTGTGGGTTGTATTCCAAGTCTGTGCTTTAGGAACAGCCTGAAATTTAAGTCTCTTTTCAATTAAATGACCTCCAGTATAGCTTTCAAATCTCAGCGTATTCAAATGTTTCCATTGTAAACAGTTACGTAGCAAACATTTTTCAAAATATCTCCTTTTTTTCATGGAAGAAAGGAAGTAATACAAGTTTATATGGAGCCTCTACAGTGACATGGTGATGGAAAAATATGAGATGGGATTTGCGTCCGCTAGGAAACTTTGCATTTGTACCTTAAAGTTTTGCGGAACCCAGAGAAACTCAAATGAAATAGACTGAGCCATTGACCAACAAAAACCTTTGTTGGCGCAATAGTCAATGGCGCAATATTTTTTTTGTTATTTAAAGAGCGCGTTAGTAATGTGCGCCTATAGGAGGGTCCCCGACGTTCGTACATTCTGCTTATTACACATATAGGGACGCGCAGCAGCACACAAACTAGCAAAATATTAAAAAGAAAAGGCAACTGGCATTTAAAGGGAATGTGAGATGACGCTCTGATTGGTTTATTGCACGTTATACGCCCAAACCACACCTATGAGTTATGTAGCTACTTCAGAACAACCCATTTTAGATTTGCGTCGGGCACAAGAGTCATTTATCCCGCCGGTATAATAGCAACAGCGCCCGGGATCCGCCCACAAAGCTACTTGCGTTTCGCGTTTGATACTTGCGCGTCAGATCGTTAAAATAGCGCCCTTTGAGTTAAATTCTTAAAAGTTTTGCGTTCGTAGAAACTTTGCGTTTATTTGCAAAAATGTTGCGCTCCCCTGAAAAACTTAGCATTTATTGACAAAAGTTAGGTAAACATTTTGCAAGAGAATACACAAAAGCCTGGGAAAACTATTTTTCCTCCCATCTCATATTCTTTCCCATCACCATGTCCCTAAAGGGGCTCCATAGGTTTGGAGCATCATGGGGGTAAGCATTGCTTTAATAGATGCTAATACCCTTAAGCTATTTTTGTATGTAAATGCACATTTACATCTTAATGAACGGCTAATTAAAATAATTGACAGAATAAAATGTTTATTTAACCCACGTTGTCCTCTTTCCCAGAATACATAAACCAGAACGACTCCAACATGAACAAGCCAATTTACCAACACCCAGGACCCGCCCGCACGCTTCCGCACTCATCATCAGCGCTGGACGAAACTGAGGAAGAGTACCTCAACTGCTTCAAAAGCCCTGCACCTTCCGCCCCCCCACCAGAGTATCTGAACACGTCCCACACGCAGCTCCTCTCCAGCCAGCCCTTCTTCAGCATGCGGGGCTTCAACCCCCAGAACAGCATCAACAACCCAGACTACCAGCAGGACTTCTGCCCGCTGGAGCTCAAAGCACACACCAACGGCCGCCTGCCGGCTGCGGAAAACGCAGAATACATGGGGCTGGAAGTGCACTAGCACATTCTGGAGAAGAGCGACTGTTAAAATGAGTCACTTTTTCAGTAAGGGTAAAAGATGGAAGGACATCTATTTAAACATATCGCCGAGTCAAGGACAGAACCTCGAAAAGCTGCCTTTGTTTGGTTCTGAGCTGGACTTGATCGACTGTGGCTCTCTCCAAATCTCACAAGAGACTATGAACGACAACTGGACATGAATCTGCGGATGCCAGTAGAAACACGCTGGTGTGATGAAACGGCATATCATGGAACGAGCTTGTCGACACACATGCTAAGACTGCTTTTAAGTAATCCGGGTTCAGTCTAGCCGATAATGTTTTTAATGAGCGAAGAAATGACTGGGCTCAATAAGTGTCTGTAATCATAAATCTTGGCAGTGGCCCCAGAAAGTGTCTGGACACTTAAGTCACATTTACAAATGTCTGAATTTCATTGCATTATAGATAGAAAATACCAAACCAAGCAAACAAAAACTGAAGTTTGACCACCAGGGGCCTGTTTCAGAAAGGAGGTTAAGTGAAAACTCTGAGTGTTAACCCTGAAATGAGGGAAACTCTGGGTTTTCCGTTTCAGAATGGGAGGTATATCAAACCCGAGAACCAGAGTACCAGAAACCCTTGACTTACCAGAGTAAGTCAAGCCCGTTTCTGAAAGAGAGGTAACTTATACTCAGAGTCAGTTACCATGGCAACTTACTCTGTGAACCTAACCTGGTCGGGAGCAGGTTTTCTTCGGTAAACCCAGAGTTTCTTGCGGTCTCCTCCCCTTTTTTAAAGAGGAAGCGGTGTTTAAACACTTCATTCATTCTTTCTGTACATTTATTTATTGCTGTTTTTTCCGCTGTTTTAAAAAAGGAATTAATAAGATGAAGTATATATAACTCCTTAACTGGCAACTAAAAAATATAGTACATTAGAGTTACATCATGTAGTTCTAAACAAATTCTACAGAATTAAACTGTGGCATTTACTGAAAATCACTTGGGGGATAAAAATGTCCGTTTATACTTAGATATAAACTTCGATTCTATAGGCTACGCCACATACAAATGTGAATGTGTTTGTCTGATGTGTAGACACATAATATTAACATTACCCTGTAGGCCTCTCTGTGGCGCAGAAACTGTTTCTTCATACCCATCATCCTGTGAAGATGAGCATTTGTACACTTTATAACACTATTTGTCATCATTTCTGGTGTATTAAGTAGCTAATTTACAACTGTCTGGGGTTCTGTTGGGACAGGAGGCTCCAAAAGACAGATATTAGTCTCTAGATAGATATTAGTCCCAATAGATATCAGAATCTATTGGGACCAACGAAAAACCCAACCCAAAGTAAAATAAATGGAAATATCAAAAATACCCTATATAAAAAATAACACATAGACCTCTTACATTTTATGAAGGCCCTTGGATCTCCGGGAGTGACCGGCTCTGATGAAGGAATTCCCTCAGCCAAAAATGCTGCTGCACTGCTAGACACTGGATGCTATTTAGTTATGTAATATGTCAAATGTTTGTAAAGTCAGATAGCCTACACCCATGATATGCTCAAGCCTTACCTGATTGAATTATGGTTTTATATATTATTTATTTTCAGCTGCTGCCACATTCTTTTAATGCCTGCAGGATTGCACATAGCCTATGAAAATTAAAATGAGGTTGAATAACTGTTCTTCCAGTTTCACCTCATATTATAACAGTTACTCTAAAATAGTTATTAATTACTAACTACAAATGACATCTTCAACAGTGTAATTAGATTAATGTAATAATTACTATCTTTAGAAAGTATTGGTCTACTTACTACTTAAGTCCCATATCAACCTCAACCACTTGAACAATGAGGAGAGACAAGAAACTGCACTTTTAATGCTTTCAAAATGAACAATATACAATTGCATGAATTATTCTTGAATTGACCAAAGTGTGTAGAGGGAGAAGGGTACATTCAAAATATACCTTTTTAAAAATGTATGTTAAATCCACTATTGTTTTACACAGAATTGTTCTATAGTCTATGCAGTAGCCTATTTAATTTAATTACATCATATTTTATTTTAAATTACAGAAGAATTAAGAGTAATCCCTTTAATTAAATTACAATATTTAGATTACTTGGTAATTACTTACACCCAACACTGTATAACAGTAATTCCTCTTTGTGTCTGGCGCTGTTGCCATGGTGACTCATAATATCTGCGCTCCATTGATAATGGCTTTTTATAGTTGTGGTGCACGCGCTCAACTCAGAGTCAGTCAACTTCGAGTTGATTGAACTAACTAATTTCAGCTGATCTGAAACCGAAAACTCAGAGTTTCCCATCTCAGGGTAAGTCAACTCAGAGTTCAAGTTTTAACTCAGAGTTGGTTGAACCTCCTTATTGAAACCGGCCCCGGGAAGTATCCAATACTTTTTGTCCCTGATGCGTTTACTGTATTTTGATCAAATAAATGCAGAATTCTTTTAAAAAACATTTTAAAAATCTTACCGGCCCCAAACCTACTCCTTTATATTTTTAAAACCCAATTGAAATGTGTATTTGCGATATATTTATTTAGATATTATGCTGTATAGGCTAATGCATCATTCCTTTAATAGTGACTCAAGTGTGCAGACACTTTCTGTTGGACACTGTTTGTAAGCTGAACTCAGAGGCGGTTTTAATGCCTCTCTGCTGTGAATGAAAGTCAAAATAGAGTTAAATTCGAGATTTAACTGTTATGTTTTGCTGGAAGTGTTGGCTGTGTGGACAGGGCTACGGCGGTGGACAGAATCAGCCTCGTCCGAAGGCCAACATGTGACTGGTACATGTACAGAACTGTAATATAAGGCTGACATTTGCATTATTGTATATCTAATAGAGTATTTTATCCATTGTCATAACAAAGACACTCATATGGGGTCACTCATATTATTCCATTTCTGTTTGTTCGTCCATGTGTTTTCACCCTCCCGTACCTCGCTTGACTTTAGTAATATTAACTAATTGAATCGCATATCTCACAGTCAGAAACATATCATGATCTTTATGATGTTGCACAAATCAAAGAAATGTGGTTGGATGTCTTAAAGTCACTGTCCTTTTAGCTTTGATCATTCTTTTGAAAACTCTCAAAATATGGTGACAAAGTCCTTTTTCCTCTTGACTTTTTGTTATATAAGAGAAGTAAATTCCAATAAAGACTTCTTTTTGTAATTGGTGATCTGTACATGTTAAATGCTTGTGATGCAATCAGGTGTGTTTTACTTGCCATCTAATCAGGGCTAATTCAATCCAAGCTGTTTTAATCATTAATTCTAATCATAAGGTATTATAAGGTAATGCTTGAACTAAACAGAGCCAGTATGCAAATCACCTGCGCTTGTGATCACAAATATGTGAACAAGTTAAATGGTTTGGTTCACAAAAAAAAAAAAAAAATAATGTCATAATTTACTCACCCCCAAGTTGTTCCAAACATGTATGACATTTGGCCGAGGTGTCCCCGACGCATTGTTTGTGGCTTATATGAGTTGACAGAAGCAAGTTCATCACATGACCGTTTGACTGCCTTTGTGAAAAAGAGAAATAAATAAATAAAAAGTAAAAGTAACCTCAGAAAGCAAAGCACAATTTATTATGATACATAAAAGAACAAGAAAAATGTATGTAAAGTCAGCTAGGAATTTACTTCAGTTATTAAAGTTGTAATTTTAAGATACACACAACTTCTATTTCTTGCCGGCTCATGAATATTAATATAGTCAACCTCACGCGTTCAGTCGTAATGTTTACCTTTCAGCCAATCAACTTGACGAGCGTCACGTAACTAATGAATATTCATGAGCCACGTCGTCGGCACCATAGATATACATAATAAAGGCTAGATGTCTCGTCCATAGACAGTATCGCGCTGCTGGCCAATGGAGGTCGACGTCCGCACCTGGCGGCCATCTTGTCACAGTCAGCTTGCACACTCGTTACACTTGTTTTAATGGGGCATGCACTTTTTAAATAACCATAAATTGCTCAATTTTCTACCGATTTTCAAACAGGTTGGTTTGTTATAAACGTCAGAGATGTAGTTATGACACTGCGTACTTATGAATAATTATAATATTTTATATTTCAACATGTTCAAGTATCCAGAATTATAGCCACGTTAATAACTTTTGTAAGAAACCAAACCGTTTGTAAATCCGTCAAGATTTCAGCGAGATAAGAGTATTTGTGTTCGTGCAGATCACTCGCCTTACATCAGGAACCACAGAGCCCGCCAGAAAGCTTGCCTGTGACAAGATGGCCACCGGAGGAGGCCGTTAGAGACTCCGCCGTAAGATTTCAAGCCTTTATTATGTATTTCTATGGCCGTCACAACATGAACACGCCCAGCCTTTGTGCTGTGTTACACACTCTCGGCCGGCAGGGGGCAGCAACACTAAACACCCGCGCGCGCGCGCACACACACAATCAGAGAGGAAGGCGTTTGATAACAGGAAGCAAATAAGAAAGCTTGAGCTTCAGCCCAGCAGACGAGAGTTACTCTAGAGAAGAGCTCTGGAGTCAGAGGAGCAATGCCTCTGCCGGGGAAAAAACTGATTTTCTGTCTTTTATGGGCCATAATTTTATTATCACAGTGGGTAAGTGTGACGCCGCGCCTTTTGTTTATGTTGTTGTTGCTGTAACTTGTGTAACGTATTTGTAGCCTAGCACAAACTTCAACTAACGTTAGCCAGACACTTTCCAAGAGTTGGCAGATCACGTCTGGTCAAATCCCAGAAAGAAATTATGTGTATGGTTGAAGTCAAAAGCCCTGGTTTTACTAGTATGAAATGTATTTTTGTCGTTGGAAGAACCAAACGGGCTCTTTTCGTCTAACGTTAACGTTAGTTAAACTACAATCGAAGCTTATGGACGGAGGAAATATGATTAGTCTACATAATAAGAATAATCTGTCAGTCCTTTCAGATTTACACAAGAGCACATGATGATCTAACCTGCAAGATCAGCGTTTAGTTAACTGGAAACGCTGTTCTGGTGTTTTTAAAGGAAGGGAAGAGAGATGTTAAGCTGATTGAGTCAGATGTGCCTTTGCGTTACGACACACTGGATGATGATGATGATGATGATGGATGTGTCCCAAAACCTAGTGAGCCACCTGTGCATGCAGCATTGTTTTGGCCTTCGGATTTACTATCATATATCCTGTGATGCACGAAGATGCTGTCTCTGTGTGTAACTCACTAGGTTTTGAGATCCAACACACTCTCACGTCGACTAGAAATAGATGCAGAGAGGGGATTACCTGTCTAAGTCCCAAGTTCAAGTGCTCTTGCTTTCATTTAGCTTTTCCTTCTAAAAACAAAAAACAGGGTCATTTTTATTTCGAGCTCCCTGCTTGTGTGTTTGTTGGGATGTAGTCCAATGCAACGGTCTAATCTCATGTAGGGTTAAAGGTCGCATTCTCTAGTCTAGCACGTGCAGCCGGTGTTTGTTTGGCACAATCCATGTTTCACACCAAATCTGAAACATTTAAATCAACTTTCATGACGTTTTCAAGTGTTGTATCTGATCTTTTGACTCATGCTAGTGACTCAGTCAGAATATAATTTCCCCGTTAGTAACCTGACACAAACATCACGAGTGTTTGGTAACCAAGTGATCCTAGTTGAGCTCATTTGTTTGGCTGTGTCCTACTTCCTAATTCTAATTTTAGGATTTCAATCAATGGTAGGAACACTACATATCGAGGCGGGCTCTGAGTATTGATTTTATTTCCAAGCGTTTTTTTACTAAACTTATATTCATGTAGAACACACAAACCTCATATTAGTGTAATTGTCTAGATTGGCAATATGTGCGATCTGCCCTGTACTAAACCATTGCTATTGTTAATAATAACAGCACATTATTCTATCAATATGCCACTTCTAAAATTCAAAGTGAAATTAAAACCCAGGCTGTCATTTTCATGATTTGTTATCATACCTTTTCTGTTGATTAAACTAATCTTTCTTTGTATTAACTCAAAATTTTAGTTTAAAAGAACTCAATTTTAAGCCACCCAAGTTAAGGCTACTTGCATTTTTATGTTAAACCAACAAAACATTTTTAAAGTGCCGTTAATCATTTCTCTGCATGCCTGCAGGTTAATCTAATGCTACATCATCCGCAATAATCCGTTTCAAATGAAAATGACAATAATATTTGCTAAAGTATGTCTTTGTGTGTGTGAACTGAAGCGCTCGTTAGCAAAGTTTACACCTGTAACAAGAAAACACCTGTAGTGTGATGAGGGGTGAACGCAGCGAAAACCTTTCACAGTGAATGAGAAACCGTGGTGCATTTCTCTCGCGTCACATAATGTAAACTGCATTTATGACAAAGAACTGCACCGATATCGTAACAACACACATTATCCTCTGCGGATTGAGAAACACTGACGAATCGAGTTTTCATATGAGTTTTAATGGGGCGATCACAAATTCGTGTACCGATTACGCAGGTAATCACACATTTTTCGGCGGGCTAGGTGGACATTTAGGGCCTGAAGCCCCTCTTAAAAGGGCCTAGTGACGTCCTTGCTTCCCTCTGTCTAGTAAAGCTTTAAGGCCTACAGTTTGTGTAACTTCTTCATTCTGATACTTTCGCTTCCTTCTCTAAGAATACCCTTGGTCTGTCAAAATAATACTGAAAAACCTGCACTAAAATAAGCACTGCACCAGGGAAAAAACTAAACTCCACTCAAACCTTGGACAGAAACACGTTTACTGTACACAACACTGAGAATTAAAAACAATTCAAGTTAGGCTATCAAGGAATCATTTTGTATTAATCTGTGCCTACGTGTACTCATTTATTTATTATAATTTTTTACATAATGTCAAATACAATGTCATATTTATCTAGTTTGAATAAATGAAAGATTGGATACAGCATCGTTTCAAATAGATTTTCAGCTCATGTTTTCAGTGTTGTAGTCGAGACTCGGCTTACTCGAGTCTGATCCATGACAAGACCATAAAAATACTGTCTTGGCATCACCCTTGTTGGAATAAACAAGACAAGAAGCATCCCTGTTAGATGAACCGTGCTGCGTATTATGTAAAACGTATGCAAATTAAATATTGAAATTATCTGCTGATAATAATGAATTATAAATATCAGCGAATAATCAATCAGAACTCAATATAGGCTTTCGTCGTCATTTTCCGCGCTGTTCAAGATGACCAAAAAAGATCTGTGTGTGCGAGTCATACAACACTACACATATTTGATGAATAATGGCAATGTAGATTTGTATTATACTCTAATTTTATAAATACAAACGTTTTCAAAATCAGAGCTTTCCTTCCATCATAATGAAATTTGCATAATACATGTCCTGAACGTAGCCGTTTTAAAAATGGAATTGGAATTGATATTTGTTGACATTATCATATTTATAATCAATTTCAACCACATTAAAAGTAAAAATACAATGTAATTTTAATAGCAAAAAAACGTGCATTTATTTCACATTATATCAACAGTATTCACTAAAATATTTGAAAATAGAGCCTATTGTCACCCACCGACAAAAGCACTTGTTATATTTCAGAGCACTTGCATGATAATTAGCCATTTTGAAATTAATAATGGTATTGAAAAAAATATGACTTTTCTCAGCCTGAGAAATATTGGTCCATTACCACTTGTTAGTCAAGTAAGGGTTTATCTATGCACTCTTCTAAATTAGGTTTATCAGTGACCTGGAGGTATTAGGATTTGTGAACAATAGAATATTTGGGCTTGGCTGTTATGACGCTTTATTTATCATAGTCGTGTATGACTAAGAAGAACAGCGAGGGAAGATTCAGTTCAGTCTCTTATGTTTATGATCCGTTGCATAAACTTAGCCACTGATTTAAGACCGTGTCTTAAGCACTAGTTCGACCAACTAACAGTTAGACAAGAGGTCTTAGAATGATCTATCTTATTATGTAACTGGCTTTAAAAAGTTTGGACCAGTTTTGAAGAAAAGACAAACCATGACTAGGCTAGTTTTTTGGGAGATCTTTGCTTTGTATGGGATTTCACATGTGAATGATCTGAATTTCTTAGGCCCAGCCTACTCATAGTTTCATGGCAAGAAGTGAGTCATAAGGTTGTCCTTGTATCGTCCAGCACAACAGACCAAACAAGGAAAAAGAAATGACTCTGCTGTCCCGAAGTTTCCTGCGTAAGGTCAAGTCACATGCACAGTCAAGTCACTCCTCTTCTGTTTCCAGATTCAGGCTCAGCACAACAGAAGCTTGACAGTTCCTGAGTCTAAATGTTCACCCTTGACCTTTTGTAACACTTTGTACCATTTGCCATTTAAAAAACTAGTGTTGTTGATCTTCACATCGGTAAGTCCTAGTACAGTATGTCAGTTTGATTACATCAGTTCAGTTCAGACTGGGTGGAGACGCGGTTCTGCTGAATTCTAGTCACATGACTGCAGAGCTGACGGAATAGCTGAGGAATGCACACCGCCTCTGGTTTCAGTGAGACTCGCTCACGATGGGTCACGTGGTTACAGTCTTGGCGGGTTTATTTGAGGGATTTTTTTTTTTTTTTTTTTTACCAAATAAAGTGAATTCTTGTGATATCTTGAAAGTAACCCCACACATAAAACTGAAAAGGGGAAGAAACATGATTTTGAGGAACATTTAATTTTAAACATCAGTCGTTGCGTCTCATGCCGAACAGATGCTCGGAGCAGATGATGATGATCTGAAAGATGAATAAATACTGTTTATAAATTGTTCTTCCTAAACTGTTGTTTCCTCGCGTGTGTCCGCCCAGGTGCACGGCCAGCACTGTATCTGGTACGGGGAATGTGGAAACTCCGCTGTAGTGAAGGAGAAGAAGTTAAACTGCAATTACACAGGCCCTCCTAAACCATTACCTGATGAAGGACAGGAACTGCTAAAGGTAAGAGCACCTTCCCCTTTACAACCGTTAGTCGGATCTTCGTGATGTTTAGAAGGAATTAAAAATCTGTCATTTACTAAACATGCTAGCAACATGTTAAATGCAACACCGTGGCGTTTTGTAACATGTTAAATCATGCTAGAATGTGTTGTCATGCTATTAATGTGTTAAAACATGTTAGCAGCGAGTTAAATCATGCTGTGCTATCATGATATTAATGTGCTAAAACATGTTAGCAGCGAGTTAAATCATGCTGTGCTATCATGATATTAATGTGCTAAAACATGTTAGCAGTGAGTTAAATCATGCTGTGCTATCATGATATTAATGTGCTAAAACATGTTAGCAGCGAGTTAAATCATGCTGTGCTATCATGATATTAATGTGCTAAAACATGTTAGCAGCGAGTTAAATCATGCTGTGCTTTCATGATATTAATGTGCTAAAACATGTTAGCAGCGAGTTATCATGCTGTGCTATCATGATATTAATGTGCTAAAACATGTTAGCAGCGAGTTAAATCATGCTGTGCTTTCATGATATTAATGTGCTAAAACATGTTAGCAGCGAGTTAAATCATGCTGTGCTATCATGATATTAATGTGTTAAAACATGTTAGCAGCGAGTTAAATCATGCTGTGCTATCATGATATGAATGTGTTAAAACATGTTAGCAGCGAGTTAAATCATGCTGTGCTATCATGATATTAATGTGCTAAAACATGTTAGCAGCGAGTTAAATCATGCTGTGCTATCATGATATTAATGTGCTAAAACATGTTAGCAGCGAGTTAAATCATGCTGTGCTTTCATGATATTAATGTGCTAAAACATGTTAGCAGCGAGTTAAATCATGCTGTGCTATCATGATATTAATGTGCTAAAACATGTTAGCAGTGAGTTAAATCATCCTTTGCTATCTGATATTAATGTGCTAAAACATGTTAGCAGCGAGTTAAATCATGCTGTGCTATCATGATATTAATGTGCTAAAACATGTTAGCAGTGAGTTAAATCATCCTTTGCTATCTGATATTAATGTGCTAAAACATGTTAGCAGCGAGTTAAATCATGCTGTGCTATCATGATATTAATGTGTTAAAACATGTTAGCAGCGAGTTAAATCATGCTGTGCTATCATGATATTAATGTGCTAAAACATGTTAGCAGTGAGTTAAATCATCCTTTGCTATCTGATATTAATGTGCTAAAACATGTTAGCAGCGAGTTAAATCATGCTGTGCTATCATGATATTAATGTGTTAAAACATGTTAGCAGTGAGTTAAATCATCCTTTGCTATCTGATATTAATGTGCTAAAACATGTTAGCAGCGAGTTAAATCATGCTGTGCTATCATGATATTAATGTGTTAAAACATGTTAGCAGCGAGTTAAATCATGCTGTGCTTTCATGATATTAATGTGCTAAAACATGTACGCTGCGAGTTAAATCATGCTGTGCTTTCATGATATTAATGTGCTAAAACATGTTAGCAGCGAGTTAAATCATGCTGTGCTATCATGATATTAATGTGCTAAAACATGTTAGCAGCGAGTTAAATCATGCTGTGCTATCATGATATTAATGTGTTAAAACATGTTAGCAGTGAGTTAAATCATCCTTTGCTATCTGATATTAATGTGCTAAAACATGTTAGCAGCGAGTTAAATCATGCTGTGCTATCATGATATTAATGTGTTAAAACATGTTAGCAGCGAGTTAAATCATGCTGTGCTTTCATGATATTAATGTGCTAAAACATGTTAGCAGCGAGTTAAATCATGCTGTGCTATCATGATATTAATGTGCTAAAACATGTACGCTGCGAGTTAAATCATGCTGTGCTTTCATGATATTAATGTGCTAAAACATGTTAGCAGTGAGTTAAATCATCCTTTGCTATCTGATATTAATGTGTTAAAACATGTTAGCAGCGAGTTAAATCATGCTGTGCTTTCATGATATTAATGTGCTAAAACATGTTAGCAGCGAGTTAAATCATGCTGTGCTATCATGATATTAATGTGCTAAAACATGTTAGCAGTGAGTTAAATCATCCTTTGCTATCTGATATTAATGTTAAAACATGTTAGCAGCGAGTTAAATCATGCTGTGCTATCATGATATTAATGTGCTAAAACATGTTAGCAGCGAGTTAAATCATGCTGTGCTATCATGATATTAATGTGTTAAAACATGTTAGCAGCGAGTTAAATCATGCTGTGCTTTCATGATATTAATGTGCTAAAACATGTTAGCAGTGAGTTAAATCATCCTTTGCTATCTGATATTAATGTTAAAACATGTTAGCAGCGAGTTAAATCATGCTGTGCTTTCATGATATTAATGTGCTAAAACATGTTAGCAGCGAGTTAAATCATGCTGTGCTATCATGATATTAATGTGCTAAAACATGTTAGCAGCGAGTTAAATCATGCTGTGCTATCATGATATTAATGTGTTAAAACATGTTAGCAGCGAGTTAAATCATGCTGTGCTTTCATGATATTAATGTGCTAAAACATGTTAGCAGTGAGTTAAATCATCCTTTGCTATCTGATATTAATGTGTTAAAACATGTTAGCAGCGAGTTAAATCATGCTGTGCTTTCATGATATTAATGTGCTAAAACATGTTAGCAGCGAGTTAAATCATGCTGTGCTATCATGATATTAATGTGCTAAAACATGTTAGCAGCGAGTTAAATCATGCTGTGCTATCATGATATTAATGTGTTAAAACATGTTAGCAGCGAGTTAAATCATGCTGTGCTTTCATGATATTAATGTGCTAAAACATGTTAGCAGTGAGTTAAATCATCCTTTGCTATCTGATATTAATGTGTTAAAACATGTTAGCAGCGAGTTAAATCATGCTGTGCTTTCATGATATTAATGTGCTAAAACATGTTAGCAGCGAGTTAAATCATGCTGTGCTATCATGATATTAATGTGCTAAAACATGTTAGCAGCGAGTTAAATCATGCTGTGCTTTCATGATATTAATGTGCTAAAACATGTTAGCAGCGAGTTAAATCATCCTTTGCTATCTGATATTAATGTGTTAAAACATGTTAGCAGCGAGTTAAATCATGCTGTGCTTTCATGATATTAATGTGCTAAAACATGTTAGCAGCGAGTTAAATCATGCTGTGCTATCATGATATTAATGTGCTAAAACATGTTAGCAGCGAGTTAAATCATGCTGTGCTTTCATGATATTAATGTGCTAAAACATGTTAGCAGTGAGTTAAATCATCCTTTGCTATCTGATATTAATGTGTTAAAACATGTTAGCAGCGAGTTAAATCATGCTGTGCTTTCATGATATTAATGTGCTAAAACATGTTAGCAGCGAGTTAAATCATGCTGTGCTATCATGATATTAATGTGCTAAAACATGTTAGCAGCGAGTTAAATCATGCTGTGCTATCATGATATTAATGTGTTAAAACATGTTAGCAGCGAGTTAAATCATGCTGTGCTTTCATGATATTAATGTGCTAAAACATGTTAGCAGTGAGTTAAATCATCCTTTGCTATCTGATATTAATGTGTTAAAACATGTTAGCAGCGAGTTAAATCATGCTGTGCTTTCATGATATTAATGTGCTAAAACATGTTAGCAGCGAGTTAAATCATGCTGTGCTATCATGATATTAATGTGCTAAAACATGTTAGCAGCGAGTTAAATCATGCTGTGCTTTCATGATATTAATGTGCTAAAACATGTTAGCAGCGAGTTAAATCATCCTTTGCTATCTGATATTAATGTGTTAAAACATGTTAGCAGCGAGTTAAATCATGCTGTGCTTTCATGATATTAATGTGCTAAAACATGTTAGCAGCGAGTTAAATCATGCTGTGCTATCATGATATTAATGTGCTAAAACATGTTAGCAGCGAGTTAAATCATGCTGTGCTATCATGATATTAATGTGTTAAAACATGTTAGCAGCGAGTTATCATGCTGTGCTATCATGATATGAATGTGTTAAAACATGTTAGCAGCGAGTTAAATCATGCTGTGCTTTCATGATATTAATGTGCTAAAACATGTTAGCAGCGAGTTAAATCATGCTGTGCTATCATGATATTAATGTGCTAAAACATGTTAGCAGCGAGTTAAATCATGCTGTGCTATCATGATATTAATGTGCTAAAACATGTTAGCAGCGAGTTAAAGGAACACTTCACCCATTTGCATTAGACTTTGTATCTTTAGAAACCCAGTCACATTTTCGAATGGTCATGGTTTATTCCCTTATTTTCCCCTGAGATGGGAGAAATAAGGATTTAAGTATTCCACTTCCTGCTTTTTATGACGCAAAAATCGTCAATTTGCGTCATAAAAAGCAGGAAGTCAAATTTCTTTGAATAAGGGTAAGACTACAAACACTAGCTCATCATTTATCCAGTAGAAGGCGCTGTTCCGCATGTTTTCAACCCGCCCATAGAGGGATCTCACTCACAGAATGTACATATAATGTCAGCCATTCTTTATTTAGAAGCTAAGCTAACAGTTTCTTATTCTGTGGAGAAAGCTGAGTAGTAGCGGTGACCATCCTCTTTTTCCCGGACATGTCCGGCCGTCGAGATCGTCCAAAATGTCTAGGATTCGGCTTTTGCTTTCTGCAGTAGCATTCATAGTTTACATGCACACCTTTTGTTTCAATCTAACTGAATTCATGCTGATTGGTGAATCTGAGTGTAGTGTTTACATGAACGCTAAACAAGTGATCGTTTGATGTGCGTTTTAACATTGCTAGGAAAATTCCCGCTCCTCCGTGAGAGATGCGAGACCGGTGCGTCTCACAGGCGCCGGCGCCACTCATCAGTAATCACACCACCGGCCTCGCATCGTTCTCCGCGGCCGTCAGTCTCGTTCCTGCTCGTCACAGTAAACATGAGGAATGGCGACTGAAGAACGCAAAAGCCGAATCCTGGACATTTTGGGCGACATCAAAATACTGGGCAGACTCACGGAGACTCACTAGTAGCATAGCCTTGTTGTTTACTGCGATATCTTACCGGTAGGCGTGGCCTCCTCCTAGGGCAGCGAAGCAAGTGCATTCTGGGAGTTGTTGTCTTTCATCCCCATAAGCCAAAAATACATTTTCTGTCTTTTCTCAGTCTAGAAGGCTCCAAATTCAAAAATAATTTCACATTTCTTCTACATAAATGACCCATTTTAAATACACATTCATCTTTCCAGAGGTGAAGTGTTCCTTTAAATCATGCTGTGCTATCATGATATTAATGTGCTAAAACATGTTAGCAGCGAGTTAAATCATGCTGTGCTATCATGATATTAATGTGTTAAAACATGTTAGCAGCGAGTTAAATCATGCTGTGCTTTCATGATATTAATGTGTTAAAACATGTTAGCAGCGAGTTAAATCATGCTGTGCTATCATGATATTAATGTGTTAAAACATGTTAGCAGCGAGTTAAATCATGCTGTGCTATCATGATATTAATGTGCTAAAACATGTTAGCAGCGAGTTAAATCATGCTGTGCTTTCATGATATTAATGTGCTAAAACATGTTAGCAGTGAGTTAAATCATGCTGTGCTATCATGATATTAATGTGCTAAAACATGTTAGCAGCGAGTTAAATCATGCTGTGCTATCATGATATTAATGTGTTAAAACATGTTAGCAGCGAGTTAAATCATGCTGTGCTATCATGATATTAATGTGTTAAAACATGTTAGCAGCGAGTTAAATCATGCTGTGCTATCATGATATTAATGTGCTAAAACATGTTAGCAGTGAGTTAAATCATCCTTTGCTATCTGATATTAATGTGTTAAAACATGTTAGCAGCGAGTTAAATCATGCTGTGCTTTCATGATATTAATGTGCTAAAACATGTTAGCAGCGAGTTAAATCATGCTGTGCTTTCATGATATTAATGTGCTAAAACATGTTAGCAGCGAGTTAAATCATGCTGTGCTATCATGATATTAATGTGCTAAAACATGTTAGCAGCGAGTTATCATGCTGTGCTATCAAGATATTAATGTGTTAAACAGCAGTGTGTTAACCTGTTAGCAGCTTGGTAAAGCGTCCTAGAAACATGTTAACATCATGTTAAAACATGATAGCAATGTGCTAAAAACATGTTTGCCCGTTAACTAGTTAAAACATTTTAACAATATCCTAAAACATGCTAGCAACATTTTATTGACTTCTCTGGGTCAAACTTTCAAACTTTAAGACAAGGTTTTGTCAAAGTAACTTAAAAGTTTGTCATCAAATCTGACTCTAACATTCGCTTCTTCATCCCAAACATTCTTGCTTTGGCAACACATGGATGAGGTGAACGGTCACTTATTTTATTTCTGTTGAGACCGAAAGAAGAATATAAAAAACCCACATCTGTCTGACTTCATATTAAATATTATAGTTTCTGACTTCATAATAATACTGGTTTGCTGGGCTCCAGTGTGAATGCAATGTGGACCAAGATTGAATCTTGGTCCACATTAAAAGAGATGCATATTAACAAAAGAGATGCATATTAATTAGTTATGTATCTATGATATATATATATATATGTTAATTATAGGGTAACACTGAAAGTGACATGAGCAAGACAGACAGTTACATAATTTATTACAATTATTTATTTGACCATTTATTGTCAGAAAAAAATTTCACAATTGTGACAGGCCTAACAGAGACTCGACTCTACGCTTTTAACGTGGCTTCAGTTTGACCTTTGGAAAGGGATTCTTCCGGTTATCTCGCATGTCAAACCACACAGTGATCAATGCTGTAGGCAGTGTGTGTGAACGAAGACCAAGGTTTGAATCGATGTAAAATAAAAAATAAATCTGATTTGATCAGCCACTGTTCAGACGTGGGAGACCGCCACGCTTGGCATTTCCTGTACTTTAAAGCGTAGGAACCCCTAAAGCCCTGTAGACTACAGTAGGTAACTCTTCAGTGGACTTATCCTTTTACATGAACGCACTATGAGAAGTTTCATTTCTACAACAACATCAGCAATAAACAAATTGCTGAAGAGTGTCTGTTTTGTAGACTATCGTAAACACTTCTGTCTTCCGTTTCCCGGGAAAACGGTTGGCAAAGAATCACATAAAAAATTGAATGAAATTGTCATCGAAAGCAATGATTCATGGTAAATATCACAAAAATATGTCCAGGTCACATTTTACCCCAAAATCTAAAGAATTTAATTTTAGTATTTCTATTTAGTATTGAACTTTCTTTTGCTGGTGTTCTCATTCTTGTGATGCTTCAGCATGTTTTGCTCCTTTTTTTTCCGCATTGTTTTAGTAAACGCATTTCATTATTTTTTGTTCCCATGGTTTACATGTTTATTTTTTTCCTTTTACTGTTAAAGATCTTAGAAAGTATATTTTATTTGTTTTAGTAAAGTGCATTAGATTAAAAAAAAAAACAAGGTTATTTTAAGCATACAGCAAGTTTAAAGTCCTGCATTTGTTTGAATTTATTATTTTTGCATTTTTCAGGAGCTCTGTCCTGGGCTGATCTATGGGGACAACGAGGTTTGCTGTGACACCCAACAGCTCACGACTCTGAAGAGTAATATCCAGATCCCCCTTCAGTACCTGTCCAGGTGAGGCTGAAATACCTCTATGAAGAGACAGATACACTAGGCAGTTTGTGAATCGGAATAACAACACTGACCCTTTATTGAGTCATGAGCAGGTTATTGGTTAATAAGTCACATTTTCAGTTGAAACCAAACATGCACTTGCTTGACTCAGTTTACATTGGGAGAGTTGCCCAGTTTATGGCAGTAATATAATATGGACTTCATAACTTGTCCCTGTTTTTGTGTGCCAGGTGTCCGGCATGTTTCTTCAACTTCATGACCCTGTTCTGCGAGCTCACCTGCAGTCCCAGACAGAGCCAGTTCGTCAATGCCACACAGTTCTCTGCAGACCCAGAGCACAACGCAACCAATGTGCTCGAGGTGTCCTATTACATCAGCCAGACCTTTGCCGATGGTGAGATCCCAGATTTACTGATGCTTCAGATGCTTGATTCATAACATCAGAACGGGACTTACTCCAGTAAAGCTCCTGATCAGCAGGACCTAAACTGCTTTTAAAACACACATTAGAAAACCATCTTAGGTGTGTTTCCCATTCTTTCAACTTTTAAATCTTTTCTTGTTTTATTAAGTTTACTAAGTATTTCGTGGTGTTAAGGTTGTACAATATATTGGTTATTATTAATAATAAAAATACATTTTGGAAGAAAAAAAGTATTATTAGTAGTGGTGTTTCAATAATACTTATTGTGGAAAAGATTAGCATTGTTATTTGTTAATAAAATTAGTATAATAATAATAAATGATGATCTGATAAATAATGAATAAGTATTTTTGATGTTATTAATATTAACAGATCATTATTATTATAAATTAATAAATAATTGCGGATACAATTCGTATTTATGTATTAGTATTATTTCCATACTACTACTGTTTTAATTGTAATAATCCTAAAAATTATATTCATTTTTATTATTATTATTAGTAGTAGTAGTATTAGTATTTCAATAATAATACTTATTGTGGAAAATATAATTATTTGTTGATGATAATAATAATAATAAATTGTGGATAATGTTTATTATTAGTAGTACTTGCATACAACTACTCCTAATAATAATTTATAATTATCTGTTAATATTAATATCAAATACTTATTCATTGTTGATTATTATTACATATTAATATTAATCATGGGTACAATTAGTATTTAGATATTAGTATTTTTCCCTCACTTATTATATTAATAAAAATAATTAATAACAAAATTAATTGTGGATAACATGCTTCTTCTTCTTCTTTATTATTATTATTATTATTATTAATAATAATATTATTATATAATAAAAAGGTATGTATGGTATTCTGATTTGTCCAGTCTTAAAATCAGATCATACAGGACTTGTTTTTTCCAGTTCATTTACAAGCATTGTTCACTCTGCATGTTTATTTCTGCTCGCTGGTGAAAGATCCCTCGCTCGATCCTGACCTGGAGCAAGATCAAACACACAAAACATGCTCTTCGCTTCAGGCACAAATGCAAAACTCTGCTTTATTTGGACTCTGCATCACTCAATACTCTGTTCTGGGACGCCATGAACGCTAGTGAAGTGATACAAATGTCCCAGTACTGCTATATTAAATTTCTCGGCCAATCAAATTGGAGTACTGTAACTGTTGTGTAAAATCTTAATAGGTAGCCAATATGATTTATCATTTATTTGACGTCTCTCTACAGCCATGTATAACTCCTGCAGTGACGTCCAGGCTCCCTCCACCAACGTCAAAGCCCTCAGTCTGCTGTGCGGACGGGACGCCAGCGAGTGCACTCCCCAAAACTGGATCCAGTACATGTTCGACATCGAAAACGGCCAAGTTCCCTTTGCTATTGACCCGGTTTTCTCAGGTACAAGCACTTTCAGAATCACAAGACTTCCTGAAACCTCTTTATAAGCTTCAGCATTGTGGTTGAAAGTAATCCACTCGTTTTATTGCTTTCAAACACTTAAATTGTGACTCCAAATCTGTTTTGCATCCATGAAGCTTATATTCTCGAGATTGATTTCGGACGGTGTTGAAAATGTTTTGGTGTCCCCAGATGTACCCACCGAGAGCATGATTCCCATGAGCAACAGGACGTTTAACTGCACGCAGTCTCTGGATGACGGCTCAGGGCCCTGCTCCTGTCAGGACTGCAGTAAAGCGTGTGGTCCCACACCCGTGCCTCCGCCGGTCCTTCCTCCCTGGACCATCCTCGGCCTGGACGCCATGATCCTCATCATGTGGTGCTCTTACATGGCCTTCCTCGTCATCTTCTTTGGGGTCGTGCTGGGAGCATGGTGTTACAGGCAAGTTACAGACACTGTTCCTTAAAACAATCCCACATTGCAGAAGGGTTTATTTGCATGGTAAAACACAAAACAACACACCCAGTGGTTTTGTTTTAACCAAAACTCAATTGCATAAAGCACCAAAGTCCAATGCTGACGAAAGGGAAACCACAACACGTCACAAGTTGTATATGCTGCAAACTGAACATAAAAAATCACACTGTAATCATGACCCAGACATATCAATAATATGATCTAGTGTTGCCATGTCTCCGCAGATTCCCATTCCTAGTAATTATTCGTCATTAACAGTGTCAGGGGTAACGCATTATAAGTAACGGCAGTTACATAATCGGATTACTTTTCCAAGTAACTAGTAAAGTAATGCATTTCTGAGTTACTTATTCATTTCACTTTTGGTGTGAAAGGACCTGAACATTTGCCCAAAAAAATTTTTACTATTAAAAAAACAAGCAAGCCCACATCTAGGTGAGAAAAGGTAACTGAAAAGTAGTCACCTTTATTTATAAAGCGCTTTTTACAATAGGGCTGGGACGGTTACTGCAATACCGCGGTCACGTGACGCCTACCGCGGGTCTGAGCTCGTCACCGTCATCAACGGAAAAAAAACATTGGCCTGCACATGTGCACGTTGTGTCAAATGACATGGATTCATTGATTCTAATGACATGGATTATGTCTAATGACAATGTGTCTTGCATGGTTTCAAGGTTTTCTAAACAAAACTTATCAAACGATGGAGAAAATCTGACCTTTCAGGAGTTGGGGATCGCAATGTTTCATGACGCAATATAGATTCCATTCTAGAGATAAATGGGCTATTATTTCATCCGCAAGTGCATCACAAAACTCATCCGTTCACCATCCATCCGCACCAATGTTTTTTGACCAATTTTCAAAACCGCACCCGCCCGCAATCCGCTGATAAAATAAAATAAAATGGGCGATGCAAGGCACTGCTTTGCTTCTTATTTATTAATTCCAGGCAATTGGTTGACGAAACCATGATTAAAATTAAGATACAAATTATACAAAACGAAATTCAATTTAAAGAAAGGCTTTCTACAAAAAAATGTTTAATAAAGTGGTCAAAATCATCTCTGACCCATCCTATGATCCTACTCATGCTGTTCACTTTTCATATACCGGTAATCAACCGATTCAATTAAAATAACATTATATGATGTAAACATAAATATGGAATATAATGAGGGGGCTTTGGATTTACAGCGGTTCACCGCTATACCGTGGGAATTTCTTGCTTTTCAACTGCGGTAAGAAAAAATCCATCCCAGCCCTATTTTACAATACAGATCGTTTCAGAGCAGCTTCACAGTGATAACCGGAAAATAATGCAACAAAGTTTGTTTCTAGAAGAAAATGGCGTCATACTCCAGCTTAAGTTCAGTGATGGTTAATTTTTGTTGTAAAAAAGTTGTTAATTTAGTTCACGCATGAAAGTAATAAAACTTATGACTTTCCATAAAGTATCAGTCCAGGTTTGTTTGTTTTGTGTATATTTGTTTGTTTATTGGTTCATTTATTTATTGATTGTTTACTTTCTGTTTATCAATTACAGACGGAGGATGGTCACATCTGAATATGGCCCTATTCTTGACAGCAACCAGCCCTACTCCGTCAACTCTAACGGTACAGATTTTGTAGGTATGTACAATTTAATTTTGTGTGTACCAGCGGTGCAGAAATTCACTCATCATCTTTAACATCCAACAAAATGATCACTTCTCCACAAAACGGCACGTTTCCTCCAGTCCTCAGTCCTCACTGAATGCGCTCCTCGTTTCTTAGATGAAGCCACTTGCTGCGAGACGTTGGGCGAGCGCTTCGAGAACATGCTGCGTGTTCTCTTCAGCCGCTGGGGCTCACTGTGTGTTCGACAGCCCTTAACTGTGATCCTGACCAGCATGGTGCTGGTGTCCATCTGCTCGGCAGGACTGTCCTACATGCGCATCACCACCAACCCGGTGGAGCTGTGGTCGTCTCCCAGCAGCAGGGCCAGGCAGGAGAAGGACTACTTCGACCAGCACTTTGGACCATTTTTCCGCACCGAGCAGCTCATCATCACCACCACGTGGAAGGATTGGGGCTCCTTAACCCCCGCGTCTGGACCAGACATCCGCTTCTCCCCCATTCTGAACATATCTCTCCTCCATCAGGCAAGTCAAAGAGTAGCACTGTGTAATAGAGCGGCGTGATTAATCGTTAAAAGATAGTGTTCTCGATTCGAACACACGCGGCATCTTATCCCTCAATGATGATTTGTCAACTGCGTCTATTAAACATTTGACAAGTACGATCACAGCGAACATTCAGATTTGCGTCTGCACTTCCGCTGAGCCAGAGATGGCAGTTGTAATGTTTATGTAGAAACATTCTTTGCAAAAATCATACAGTATAATTTTTGTCTTACAATAATTAAAATTCTCACAGATGTACTGGGGAAAATGTATAGTTCAGATATAAACACGTCTACGAAAGCGATCAGAATGGAGAAAATCACCTTTTGAAAGCAACTTGACGCTTTAAATAAAGATTATGAATTACATTGTTGCACCAGTAGGTGGCGACAATTGACTGTTAAAAATATATTTGTCATTGAATCATTCATTCAAGGGATTCTTTAAAAAATGCTGATTCATCCAGTAATGAAACGAGTGAAAACTTTGTGCGAGTCGTCAAATCATTCCATCAAACAGATTTTTGTAATTATTCAAATTAATATTTTTAAATGGATGGCAGCAATACTTTTAGTATTTTCGCTCTACCTTACTCTACATGTTTTTTGTGTTCTGTTTCCATGTAGGTGTTGGATCTCCAGACCGAAATAACAAATCTAAAAGCGGAATATAAAGGAGAGACAGTGACTCTTCAAGACATCTGTGTTTCTCCACTGGCTCCTTACAATGACAACTGTACCATCCTGAGTATGTTAAACTACTACCAGAACAGCCATGAAGTCCTGGATCATCTGTTGCGTGACGAGTTCTACATCTACTTTGACTACCGCACTCATTTTCTGTATTGTGTCAGGTGAGCTTTTCTGTTTTTTGTTGCTTTTCTGTTTTCAGTTTTTTTATGCTCTGACAATTTTGAGTTTTACTCAGTCTTTCTTATCTTTTGCTTTTGGTCCTAGTTCTCCCACGGCCCTGGATGACACGGGCCACTTTCATGACCCCTGCATGGGTACATATGGAGGCCCAATTTTCCCCTGGCTTGTTCTTGGTGGATATGAGGGTGAGTTTGACAGGACTGAACATAAAGACAAAAAAAAGAACAAAGACATATGTGTGATCTTAAAGTCCTCCTGTGGTGAAAATCCAGCTTTTAATGTTGTTTATACGACTATATTGTGTTTTTAATGTGCTTTAAGACAGCAATGGTGATGACTTATGAATTTGCACATGGTTTGAGTATTTTCTCCTTAACTGCAGTGAACCACACAGAGGGACTTTAATTTTGTAACATACCTTACTTAAAAATTGCGTTTTTAATGTTTTTAAAGTATCATCAAGACTGCGTTTATTTGATCAAAATATAGTGAAAAAGTAATATTATGAACTACAGTATTATTATAGTTTAAAATAACTACTTTCTATATGAATATATTTTAAAATGTAATTTATTCCTGTGGACAAAGCTGAATTTTCAGCATCATTACTCCAGTTGTCAGTGTCACATGATCCTTCAGAAAATCATTCTAATATGCTGATTTGATGCTCAAGAAACATTTCTTATATTGTTTTTATTACTAATATTGAAATCAGTTTTAACCAATTCAATACATCCTTGCGAAACAAACGTTTTATTTTTAAAGAAATGAATACTTCCCCAAACTTGTGATCTGTAGTGTATATAATATAAATATATTGGGGTTCTCACTGTACCAAAATTTCACTAGTCGGTACTCTGTAGCAATACTGGTAAAATGTAACGGTTTTCGGTACCATAGCAACAGCTGTTGCTATTGTTTTTATTTTACGGTTTGAAAATAACAATATTACATTAGTTAATTGTTAATGCTTTTAATAGAGTAACACATTAAAGAAAAGCATGTAGCCTTCAAATATTGTTACATTTGAGCAAAAATTGCATTAAAAAGATCAAATCAAAAGTTAGTAATGAAATGAAAGACAAAGAAACGTATTACAGGTCTGGCACATACTCTTTCAGACAAATAATGCACAGATCTATTTTGATATGCCACATTTTTGTTGTCTCCTCCCTTGCTGTGGTTATTATATCAAACATTGCAATTTCAGATTCAGTCCTGCACTTTAACGCTTTGCAGAGTGATGCAACGAAACCTGCATCTACTGTATGTGCGTCTACGGTATATAATGGTTTTGTCCTTTTTCTTATAAAGATGACGCCTACAAAAATGCCACCGCTCTAGTGATCACCTTTCCTGTCTACAACTACCTGAATGACACTGACAAATTAGGCAAAGCTTTGGCGTGGGAGAAAGTGTAAGTGTTAAGTTACTAAATCTTATGGGTGATTTATGGAAAATAATCTGATCTAGAATGACAACTACCGATTACAAAAGATAGAACAAGCATTTAGGAGTAACTTTATTCATACCTCCTCCACAGGTTTATCGATTTTATGAAGAATTACAGCAACCCCGACCTGATCGTCTCGTTCAGCTCGGAGCGCAGCATCGAGGACGAGATCGACCGCGAGAGCGACAGTGACGTCACCACCATCGTGATCAGCTACGTCATCATGTTTGTCTACATCTCGCTGGCGCTGGGACACATTAATAGCTGGCGGTCCCTGCTGGTAAGACCCTCGTGACTCGCCATTCTGCGTGTGGCTTTAAGTCTAAAGGCACTTATTTTCGTTCTTAGAGGTAAAAACAATTTGAAATAACTTTGCAGAGAGGAACTGTTAGCGAACATCCCAACGCCTCCCACACTGCCGATAACAGTGTTTAGATGAATATAGTAATATGTGCTTGCACACTTTCCCCTCAATGACAAAATAAACGCATGTAATTTAGAAGCACAGATGTTTACCTGAGGTTTTATAAACCAGTCAAGTGATCATTCAATGACTGACCCCACAAAATAGGATTATTAATCCAGGGTTTAGGAATGTACAGTGTGAAACGTCAGTTTATAAATACCCAGGGTTAATTGTTAACCCTGGGTTAAGTATGAGCAATGTAAAGCTTGAAGCAATTTTACCCTGGGTTTAAAATGACTCACGGTTGACCATTTCAATTTTGAAAACCCTTTTTGAAGTACAGATCTATATTTTCTGCCATGCATTTATGGTTTTCTTTTCTTTGGCTGTTCTATCGCTCATGCGAGTGCTGTCATTAGACGGACCTTGCACGTTCTCATCGTTTTTATTTGAAATGCTGCGTTTGTATGCGTTGCACAGGTGGACTCCAAGATCTCCCTGGGCATCGCTGGTATCCTCATCGTGTTGAGTTCAGTGGCGTGTTCTCTGGGTATCTTCAGCTACATCGGCATCCCCCTCACGCTCATCGTCATTGAGGTCATTCCCTTCCTCGTGCTGGCCGTGGGCGTGGACAACATCTTCATCATTGTGCAAACCTACCAGGTGCGTGGTGATGTCTTCACACCGCATCTAAATGTCCTGAGAGCAGATGCTCGCTCACACGTGACGCGTTCTGAGAAGTGCTGTGGTTGTTTTGTGGATGTCAGTTGACTGATTGCACTAAAATAACTCGGACGAGCATTTTTTAGTTCCTAAAAAGTTTGGTTCCACTTTATCGTTCGTAAGGTTGAGATTGTTTGTTTGCCTTCGTAATAGATTTTTGTTTTCTTCAGAGAGATGAGCGAATGGCGGAGGAAGAGCTTCATCAGCAGATTGGCCGTATCCTCGGAGATGTGGCTCCCAGCATGTTCCTCTCTTCGTTCTCCGAGACGGTTGCTTTCTTTTTAGGTATGTCGACCTGTAATTAACTCCTTTATTACTTACAAATGATCGTTTGATTCGTATTTCCGTTTCCAGATGCTTCATAGTTTCTGTTTACATGTCCACAGGTGCTCTGTCCACCATGCCCGCGGTGAGGACGTTCTCTCTGTTCGCTGGTCTGGCCGTCTTCATTGACTTCCTCCTGCAGATCAGCTGCTTTGTGTCACTGCTGGGACTGGACATCCAGAGACAAGAGGTGAGGGGTCAAATAAATGTCTTCTCTAGTGAAGCGATCAAAAAAAAAACTTTTTTCACTACAAATGCTCGACTTGGTCCAGTTCTACGAAGTGCGTTCATAAGACGGTTGAGTTCACGACCTCTCACGTGACATTGGGAATGTCACACGTGACCTAGGCAGCAAGAACTTCCCCATTGTATCCGGGATATGCGCTCCTCTACTAAACAAACGCATCATGAAGTACAATAACAATAAAGATAACTGTATTAGCGTCCACACCAGCGAACAATATCGGTTCTGTTTATTCTACTCGCGCGTTGCAGTTTTGTCGTCTGCAACTGCATAGTTGTCGTCATTTAAAACGGGTTTTTATTTAGTTATCGTCTTGTTTTCGTCTGTGAAAAAATGTAATTAAAACTGCCTAGGTTGCATTTTGGTGACAGTGACCCTTAAAGTACGCAAAGGCGCGTATTAACACAAGTGGCATTACGCATTCCTGATTTTTGTCGCGCATGCGTACCTGCGTACCAGTTATGTGCACCCCTGGATATAATTATCATCCTTGGTGACTAGAAACAACATAATGTAAAATAATGAAGTGGATTTGAAAATAAAATGCTAATTCACAGCGTCAAGTAACAAACCTTTTTTTTTTAAGTAGCATGATTAGCATTTTATATCACTGCATTTTTAAAGGTGAACTATGCAGGTTTTTTACTTAACCATTCCAATGACTCTGAAACTGTTCAGTTTATTACTTTTTTCGGGTTGAATGATGGTCGTCGCGCACCCCCCATCGCCTGTGAGCGATAGGGGGGCCAGCCGGCCGCCGCGTCAGGAAGTATCGCGTGATATCAGGTCTCGCAGTCTAACGAATTGCTTAACGGCAAAAAAAAAATCTGCTAAAATTCTATCATTGCGCTCCCTTACACTGCTCGAACCCGAATGAAGAAGATGTTGTAAATGTCCCGTCTGCTTTGATGTCGTTGATCTACTAGCCTCTGGTATCTGAGAGCCGCCAACAAGTTTTTCGACAGTGTTGTCAAATATCTATTCCGAAGCTGTAGGCGGAGCTCTATAGAGAAACCTGCGAGAATACAGCGAAGAAATTCCCGAAACTGCATAGCCCTGCTTTAAGCAGCATTTTTTTTGTATCGATATGAGTATGAATGGTCTGATAATGATTTGAGATGCTTCAAGATATTCGGTTTTTGTTTTTCCCCCAGGCAAACCGGACAGATATTTTGTGCTGTGTAAAGTTGCCTGATGGACCGCAAGAAAAATCAGAAGGTTGTCTGTTCCGTTTCTTTAAGAAGATATACGCCCCTTTCATCTTAAAGGATTGGGTGCGCCCACTGGTGGTAAGTGTAAAGCAACAATATAATATTGTTAGATATTAATGTATTATCATACATTTTATCTGTATGTGTGCATTTTATGGGAATTGAACCCATGACATTGGTCTACCAGTTTAGCTAAACATGGCAATGATGTACAAATAGTTAATCCTTTGATTCTCTTTGACGACTTGATTCTCATCTACAGGTTGCTGTGTTTGTGGGGATGCTGTCATTTAGTATAGCCGTTGTTAATAAAGTGGAGATTGGACTTGAGCAGACGTTGTCCATGCCCGATGTACGTATATATACATCATTCTTCACATTGTTGACAGACCTTTAGCACACATTTGCATTCTGAAGTACGTGAAAGGCCTCATTGTGAACATAAATCATCCCTGTCGCAGGACTCCTATATGCTGGATTACTTCAGGAATCTGAGTGAGTACCTGCACACCGGGCCGCCCGTTTACTTTGTGGTAGAGGATGGACATGACTACAAAACATCGGAGGGCCAGAACGCGGTGTGTGGCGGAGTCGGCTGCAACAACGACTCTCTGGTCCAGCAAATTTATGCCGCTTCTCTCTTGGATAACTAGTGAGTGACACTTTTTGACTCCTTTTCAGTGAGGAAAGTTTCAATACACCAGTGTATTAGTATCATTTTTAGTACATCAAGTTAACCTAAATGCCTTGGCAACAAGCTGAATATAAAATATTTTTGTGATGGGTTTCAGTTAACTACAATAAATGAATGTTTTGCTTGATTTTTGTTAGTCCTTTTTAAGCGTAGGAAAATCCAGGAAGTTTCAGAATTTGCTAACTGCTTTCAGTTTATGAATAACCGCTCTGTCAGTTCAATAGTAATATCCTGTCGCAATTTCAGTACTAGGATCAGCAACGTCCCATCGTCCTGGCTGGATGACTACTTTGACTGGGTGAAGCCGCAGTCGTCCTGCTGCAGATATTATAACGCAACAGGAGCTTTCTGCAACGCTTCAGGTAAACCATTATCCAGCGAATCAACAGAGCCTTGACCCCCGCTGCTCCAGAGGACCTTTATGCAGTTGACATCAGTTTCCACTGTACAGATCTCACTGTTCTTGGGTCTTTGAACTCACTCTTTGCAAATAGATTTCGATGGGAAGTGTTTGTCATGACTCGTGATATATGTGCATATATTATAATCAAAGCATTTTTAGTATCAATAAAAAAAATAAAAAAATGTAATGGATAGTTCACTCCAAAAAAGGAGAATTGTCATTTAGGGTGTGTTCACACTTGTAGTTCAGTTCTCTTGGTCTGGATCAAAAAAGATGATACATTTAGTCCTGGTTCGTTTAGTGTTCAGTGTGAATTTCAACTCCGTCTTGTCCTCTTGTCATTTTCAACTCCGAACCTAAAGATACAACACGAAAAAATGCCTTTTATAATGTATATTTGGCGATGGAACATCTAAAAATAATGCTGTGCTGGGTTTTAATTTGTTCGTTGTATGAGTATGATGGTTTTTTTGACCAGCTGAGAACCCGTGAAGAGCTTATAAAAAGTGTAAAAGTGTCAAAACGGCAGCAGGAATCCCTTCATCACACACAGATCTGCTGCGAAGACATGTGGTTCTGATGCCTCTACTGAACTGTAGAGGGCAACATCGCATCAATGATGAGAAAAAAATGTTTGCTTGAGCATTCTGTCCTTTTTAGGGTCGCATGTTGACATCACGTCCTATTTTGGTTGGTTTACATGTCCTTGGTCCGTGTTACATTCATGTTTAATTCGAACTCTCCTTCGTGTTCTTCCAAACCTGTATGACTTCAGTGGAACACAAAAGGTGGTTACAATCTCACTTTTTCACTGTATCTTGATGTCTTTGTTGTTTTTTCATCAGTGGTGGATAAGAGCTGCGTTCACTGCAGACCTATGACCTCTAGTGGGAAACAGCGGCCTAATGGTACCGAATTCATGCACTTCCTCCCCATGTTTCTCTCGGACAACCCAAATATCAATTGTGGAAAAGGGTAAGTTTACATGTTTCTATTGATCAGATTTGCCATCCAGTGCATGTCCACCATATGTTTCTCATGTTTTTGCACCTGCGTTAGTTTTTTCACAGTAAAAACACTTCCGTTTTTAATTACCAAATTTAAATCTTCTTTCTTTCCCTTTTTTGTGAAAGACTTGCATTATTTTTAAATTGTTGTCTTGAAGAAAAAAGCTTTGGAAACCTGGTTGTGAGTAAAAACTGCTCTTCTTTCCTGCGCAGCGGTCATGCTGCGTACAGCACTGCTGTGGATCTGAAAGGGAACGACACGGACGTCGGCGCCACATACTTCATGAGCTATCACACCATCTTAAAAACGTCAGCGGACTACATCGACGCCATGAAGATGGTGCGAGAGCTTACGGACAACATCACGCAGGCCATCACGCCGCATGACAAGAGTTACCGCGTCTTCCCTTACAGGTAAACGCACCTTGAGCAGGAGATGATGTCTTGCTCTGTCATTTAAGTCTACCCAAGATGCATTGCATTTGTGCTGGTGTGCCGCCAGGCTAAACCATCCTTACTGTTGAGCCCTTCAGACAAACTTGAAAAGAGATCCGTGTCTGAAATAAGCATCCATACACTTTAACTATGAAAACAAATGCTTAAAGAGCAGCAGATCGTCCTTAGTGACCCACTTCCATGGTGAAATTGTGCAAATGTATCAAACTTTAAACTCTGAATGCACACAGGTGAGTCCTTCCCATGAGGGTCAGTTATGTAGGGCTGCCCTATTTTTTTTTTTTTTTAGACCTCACCATTTATGTAATAATTACTAGGATTGTCAGTTGTCTATCACATTTAGAGCCATATTTACTAACAGTTTGCACCAGCAAATTCATAAGTCAAATTCGATTGCTTAGTGTTTTT
This sequence comes from Phoxinus phoxinus, assembly GCF_949152265.1. Lineage (NCBI taxonomy): Eukaryota > Metazoa > Chordata > Actinopteri > Cypriniformes > Leuciscidae > Phoxinus > Phoxinus phoxinus. The sequence goes on along the minus strand of NC_136880.1, from coordinate 16,270,621 downwards.
GATCAGTCTTTTGTTCACTGCAGTTTTAAGGAGAAAATACTGTTTTAAATCGCTGGGGTTTCTGACGTCACACACTACCTTGAACCGTCCGATTTACACCCCTAATTGGCTACATCACAATACCAAATGACATCAACTCTCTCTCAGCCAGCGTATACGATATTTGCCGATACATCGAACAATTCTGCGATTTCGATTCAGGGCTATATCAATTGATTTATCGATATTATGTGCCAAGTTTACACAACCAGTTAAATTTGTATTAACTCACAAATGCAACCAAAATATGTAACATGAACGTTTAATTGAACGCTTTGATTATTGGGACGTTTACAACAGAAGAGTTAATTTGCAAAAATGGATAACTCCGTTCTTGTTCATTTTCATGTTTTTTTTATTGTGCATTCAAAGTAATATCAATCAAGCTGTAGCTGGATTATTTTGTTTAGATAACTCAAAAACAGGTAACTTACTAAATTAAGTCATTGAAAGTGTGCTTTTTATATATTAAAAGTTTTTTTTTTTTTTTTTTTAGCAAAAGCAAATAACTCCACATTTCACGTTTCAGAGTTAAACAAAACCATGTAATTACTGTGATGCAAAAATAAAAATTGTGATTAGACTCCATACAGGGAGCTTTTCCCTCGCCACTCTAACATGCTGCTTTAGCAAGTTTCTGTGAAAGTTTCAGCTTTATTTTCCTTTTACGCCCCGAAGTTATCACGGGTTCATCAAGTTCGTTCACTTTTAATCTGCTTTGATGAAACTCCTCTCAGCTAGCGGTTAGCGCGTCTTTTCGAAGTGACTGGCAGCCTTGTCACCTGACCTGAATACTGCGTGCTGATTCGCTAAAACTGACTTACCGGGATGTTCACCAACAACGAGGGTGCTTGCATAGACAGTATATAAGAGGGTGCTTGTCGGTTTCTGCTGTAAAACATGAACTCGCGATGCCTTGACAGTGGACAATGCTGGCTTTTGTGACACAATGTGTTTGGGGTTCAGTCAATCTTGTCAGGCATCTATTTCAGCTGAGAAAATTAACCTTATAGAGACACACCGGCAGACAGTACGGTGAGTAAACAAATGTGTAGATGGATGGGGGTTTAATTTTTATTTTTTTTACATTTCTGAATTCTAAATTAAGGCCTAACAACAAGTAGTTTGTTGAGGGTTGATTTGTGAAGGACTACACGCCTGCGCACGTGTATATATTCAAACGCACATGCCTATCGACCGAACACGTGATGCGTGAAAAAACAGGTTTGCATTTTTGAGGTTTGCGCAGAGAAAACGGATAATGGTTTGCACCTTCGACCCCTTTCAGGGAGTGCGTTCTCGAGACACCAGGCACTGTCTGTGCGGATGGGCGGCGCGTTAAGGGTTTTCTGTTGGAACGGTGTCGTGTTAGCGGCCCAAGTTAATGACTAATGATCTTCGCAACTTCACGGTTACGCTTAAAGCTATTTTTTTTTTTAAGGAAATCATTTTTACATTTATTTTGGTGATCAAAGATGAGATTTAAGGGATAAAATAATTGACTACAGGGGTAATTTAAATGAATCATGCAAGCTAATTTACTAAGGTTTGCGCTAGTCAATGTACTGATATTTATGCCATTATTTAACAGCCAAAAAAAGCATGTCTTAAACCAGTTAACGCCCATTTGCATTCTGGAAATGATCCGGCTGCATATGTGTCCTTTTAATTTGCGATCACTCCCAGAACTTTTTTTATGATCCACTCCCATGATCCACTCCCATCAGCACTTTTTTGGGATTACGCTCATGTTAATTTGACCTGTTTAGTAAATCTGGCCCCAAGTAAATCTGCCTCATTTGTACATTCCTTTTTCTTTTTTCCCATGGACAGTATATTCTACGTCTTCTATGAACAGTACCTCACTATCGTCCACGACACTGCCTTTAACCTTGGCATGTCACTGTTGGCCATCTTTGTGGTGTCTACGGTGCTCTTGGGCTTCGAGCTGTGGTCGGCGGTGCTGGTGTCCTTAACCATTGCCATGATCCTGGTCAACATGTTCGGAGTCATGTGGCTGTGGAGCATCAGCCTCAATGCGGTCTCATTGGTCAACCTTGTCATGGTGAGTGAACAAAAATGTCTAATTACATTATAATTACACTCGAAGTACTATCACACTTTAAAATAGTATAACCCAATATTTGAAGCACTTCATTAGGAATGCTTGTTTTGATTTTCAACAAATAACATAACTCTGCACACGTAATTATTTATGGACAAATGTCTGGGTTGTTGTGTTTTTGCAGAGTTGTGGCATATCCGTGGAGTTCTGCAGTCATATAGTGAGGGCTTTCTCCGTCAGTACGAGGAGCTCGAGGGTGGAGCGGGCGGAGGAGGCGCTGGCACACATGGGCAGCTCTGTGAGTCATGTGTCCTACTGCTACACAAACACACACACACTACATGTGTGCAAACCTTCTAACACGCTGATCTGGATCCGCAGGTGTTTAGCGGCATCACCCTCACTAAATTCGGTGGGATCCTGATTCTCGCCCTGTCCAAATCCCAGATCTTCCAGATTTTCTACTTCCGCATGTACCTTGCAATAGTCCTGCTAGGAGCCACTCACGGCCTCATCTTCCTGCCGGTGTTACTCAGTTATGCAGGTAAATCACAACCTGTTAACATTGGGGTGAACGACTCCTTTACGACAGATTGTGAATTTTAAAACTAACAAACTCAAGACAACCCGTCAAAATAAAAGTTTGGTTTAATTTGAAGAAATTGTGACTATTAATATTGTTACTATTGTACAGAGGAATGTGCTTCTACAAGTAGTAGTAATAATAATAATTATGATAATACAATTATTAAAGCTTTAATGAGTATTGCACAACTTCCATGTTTTAATTGTAACAGTAAACCCTTTTATTGGCAATTTGATTAGTCTTTTCAAATGTAATGTTTTATGCCATATTGATTTGATTACCACCATTTTTGAGAAAACATTGGTACTAAACCATAGGCTAAATACAGAAAAATTAAAACAAACCATTTCATTTCTGAAATAATACATTTCTTGGGGCTATATTACTGTAAAAATTAAGTTTTATGAATTCAGTTGATTTATTGATTTATACATGCTTTTTAAATATTAAGCGTGTGTGTATACATACACGCACACACATATATATATATATATATATATATATTACATATATCACACACTTTAATATTAAGCATGTTTAAATCAACTGAATTCATAAAACTAACACTTTATACACGCAAGTGTATATATTACATTATATACTTTTATATATTATAACAAATTACAAAAATAACAAATTTAGGTGAGAATTATTTTAATAATTTGTTAAATTGTAAAAGTTCCATGACTTTAATTAATTAAACATGCTTTTTTTTTTTAGTACAATATTAATTTAACCATTTAAACTGAATGGAAAAAAAAATTGTGAAAAATGGCAGAATCCAGAACAAATAAAATTGTTTTTTTAATAAAATAAATAAAACATTTCATAGGCCCCTAGATTTTGGAAGCCCTCTGAACCAAATAAGCTTTGTGTGAATAAAGGAAGTGATGTAAATGTGTATTTGTTTTGACGAAAGCAGTTCTAAAAAGGTTTTCTCTTCACAGGCCCGTCTGTAAATAAAGCCAAAGCCATGGCGGCTCGCAACAGGGTAGTGGGTTCAGAGAGAGAGCGGCTCATCTACTAACGGCTCCGGGGCGCTGAACGACAGCTTTACATTTCCATGTTACACGCATCGCAACACACTTCGGCAGACTGAACTCGGGACTCTCCTCTGGGTGTACAGAAGCTTTCCCTTGCAACGTCATCCACCAAACAAACCTCTGAAGGACAGACTTTCAGGAAGGAGAGTCGGCATGTGGAAGAGACGCCAGTCATTTCCTTAAATGTGTGTAAACATCCAAAAACAAGCTGTAATGCTGCAGTCATTGCGGTAAACCAACCAAGACAACAAAGGATACGAAAGTAACGAGGGCAACTTTTTGTTTTGTTTGTTTGTATAAATGTGAATAACTAATCATTTTTATTTATTTGTGTGAGTTCCTTTTCATGTTTTGTTAGCATATTTCATTTAATTAGTCAAATTCACAAATAATGAAAGAACCGTCGACAATGAGCCACGATGGACAATCTCTTGATGTATTGTGATGCTAAGAACATGTTACACAAGCGGCTTAGCAGTTCTCTGCTAGCGCTACCAGAACTGTGGTTTTCAGGCAGTAAAACAACTTTAGTCTTAGCTAATTAACTAAGTTGGGAAAATGGGTTGCAGTAGCACATAATAGACGTTACTTGTTTGTTTTTTTATGTTTACTTACGAAGTTCTGCATTGTTAGCATTGACATGCTAAGAAAGGGAGTGCTAGCATTAATGTAGTGACTTGAGGCACTAGGCTGAACTGAGGTTTATTTAACCAAAGCACAAGTGTACACACTGGCATTGCAGTTTGGTTTAAACGCACGTTCCTCAGGATTTGCCTGCTTAATTCAGTTACTAACACGATGTAGCTTCAGAAAAGCTGCTAAACAGGTTTGGTACCTTGTACATGTGGTTGGGGGAACACTATTGAATCCAAGTATGTCTGAGGCACAAATGTGTTGGCGTACTAATAAATGGTTATTTTTTTATGAAGATAAGTTGGGATTGATGTGGAGACTGGGTATGATGTGATTTTTCCAAGAAACATTTCCACTGCCAGGAGGTGACGGCATTTATGAAAACTCATCCATAGGTTTTTAAAAAGAAAAGATTGATTGTGTGCTTCATGAATGTAACAGTCTAAAGTGTGTGCTTTATGGGGAACAGTCCTTGATTTGAAGAATTTTTGAAATAAAGTATATACTAATTTGTAATGGAGATTGTTTAATTTGTTTGCGCTCGTGTCCTTGTGAAAGTCTGCTTTAGCATACTTTTTTTAAAGACATACTTATGAAAATGACACAAATTTATACTTTTTTCATTTAATTGTAAATAGCACTCGGTTTAAATTTATATTAAATTAAATGCCAATAAAGTCACCATGAAATAAAAATTGATAATGAAAAATTGATGAAAAATTCAGTTTTTTTTTTAAGGATTTATTAGTGCCATTTTTTTTTTTTACATGTGTACTCATAATCTTTATTAAAAAACCTTAACCTCCCCCTCCAGATGCTCTCCTCATGATCTGATATACGTCACAATAGAGTGGTGCAGGTATGATGTCACTTTGTAGGGAAACCGGCAGTTCGCATCACGCTGGTTCCCTCGAGAAACACCCAGTAGGATCTTTCAATATGCGTTTGGATTATCGCAAAAAACAAGCTCTGATCAACAAAAGTTTGATACTTGCACGTTATGTCCATCAATATCATATTCACAGATGAACACCACTTTGATTCAAAATGAATTTTGAAGTATAATGCAGTCGCCAGAAGTAAAAAGCTAAAGGTAGGCTATAAACGAACTACACCAGTCGCTCGACTTCAATGTCACAATCATTAGCTTCTGACAACTCACTAAAAACTTTTTCCAAGAACGTGAGGTAGAATAGTTTATAAGTAAGCATAAGGCTGTAAAAGCGGACTGTACATGTTCGGCGTGATGACGTTTAATGTCCCTGACAGCCCCTCGCAGTTTGACGTAAAACTGTTGAGGTATAAGACTGTGAAAATACGTAATTACAAACCGAAAAGGCGCACGTTTGACGTCATACCTTATCACTCAATGAATGAAGCTAACTTTACTGAAGCTAACATCTGTCATTTTTTCTATAGTCTTACGTTATCGTAACGTTATGCCGTCATGCCTGAGTGTGTTGTACCAGACTGCACACACACGAGCAACGGTGACGTATAGTCAGACAAACTGCGACTTTCTTGACTTTTATATATATTTTAAATTGACAAACATATGTGTAATTCAGAGCACAGTTCGGACGGAATAAAAAGATAAGTTGTCGCCATTGACTACCATACATATTTTTTCAGAAATAAGGTCCCATGAGCCGGAAGCGGAGGGGCGGGACTTAGGCTCTCTATTGGCCTACAAAGTGATGTCATGCACCAAACACAATGGCAACCTCCATTTCATGCTGACTTTATGTGCTGACATACTGACAAGCATTTACTTTAATGTATTTTCTATTGAATCTTGTATGTCATGTATAGGCTACTTTTAAAATATTTTAACTTTAATTGTAATATCAAAAAACACTAGAGGTGAAATATGTGCTTCAGTATGTTCGTCAAGACATCAAAGCACTTCTTTAAAACATGCCAAATTTGAAATTTGGTGCTAAAACTAGGCTAATATCTTGCAGCCTACTCTTATTAAGCACACTTAAATTGACTTTTATTTTATTAGTATCAGCAAGAGCCGTTTATAATAACATTTCACTTTAATTTGAAGTTCATGACAAGTGTGCAACACAATTAAGCGCGCACTTTTTCTGGATTTCTGTTCTGTTGAGTAGCCTACATTTCTTTCAGGTGTCAATGTAATTGGCAGGCGTTTCTGGCGCGTTCACTGGAGCTGATCGCTGACAAACATTTGAAGACATTTATCAAACTTTGTTTCCTACACTGAATTGCAGGTAAATATCCACCTCATTCAGGGCTGTTTTTGTTTTCTTTAAGTATCCCGTTACTATTTCTGAGTGAGAGAAACGCTGTAAACGATTGTGTGAGTGAACTGAATCAAACTGAATCATGAACCGTTTTTAAAAGCCGTTTGACAGAATGATCGAATCTGGCATTGCTAGTTCTGAATCTAAACATCTGATCAATTTCCAAAGTATTATCAATAAAAAAATATTCTTTATCAGGCTCTATCAGAAGTATTTATCAGCTATATTTGGGCAAACCTGTTGTTTTTATTTTAACCGTGCGGTGGCGCCATTTACTCTTTAATCGACAAACGGAGAAAGGCCTGATAAATCAGTGTCCTTCACAATCCATACTGACTGGCCTACTTCTCACGTCTGTGGTACATTACAAATGCATTTTTAACATTTGTATAGCTTTTATAATGCGTCACATCTTATTTTTACAGTCTATGGTCAGTACAATTCACCTAGTTGTCTTCTTAACACTAAAATTGTCTGTTGTGCGCACAGTCCAAGAGAGCATTAAATGGCTTTGGGGAAACAGAATTAGGCCTATGTTAAAACACAAGTATTATGATAATACCGATAGAAGAACAGTATAACAGCTATGGCAGTGTCTGACCTGAGCCGACTGTCTCCTTAGAGTTGTTGTTATTCTAGATGCCAATTCATCATTTATTAACATGTTTCTTTCTTGCCCCATGTGGTGGAGAGACAATGAAATATTGATTTCCTCTGGTTTAGGCTGGCAGTAAATATAGGGTTCTTGTTTTTTATGTAAGCATTTTGGATTGTCATTTCTAAGATTCCCACTAGCCAACATTAGTAGACAGAAAGTGAGATGTTTAGCTTATGTTAAAGGGATAGTTCACCCAAAAAATGAACAATCTGTCACTACTCAATACTCAGCCTCAAGTTGTTCCAAATCTATACGAGTTTCTTTGTTTTGTTGAACGCAAAAGAAGATAATTTGACGAATGTCGGTATTCAAACAGTTACGGTAGCCATTGACTTTCATAAATTTAGTTTTTCCTACTATGGAAGTCAATGGAGCCCATCAACTGTCTACAACATTCTTCGAAATATTGTCCTTTGTGTTCAGCAGAAGAAAGAAATTAATACAGGTTTGGAAGAACTTGAGGGTTGAGTAAATTACAGATTTTTTTGGATGAACTATCCCTTTAACATCTATTGAAGAAAAAAAATCTATGAGGAATCTTACATCTGCCTCCCAATTTTTTGACCTTACAGTTTCAAGACAGCATTCTTTTTATTTCCTTTATGCATTCTTGAACTCTTTCGAAAAATCTAATCAAATAAATTTGTATTTATATAGCACAATTAAAGCAACAGTAGTTGGCCATTGTGCTGTACAACAGGATAAATATCTAAAAAAAAAAAAAAAAAAAAAAAAAAACAAGACCGCAAAACAAATGATAAAGGGACTTTATATCAAAAACACCAATCAGAAAATTCAACATTAAAAAATGTCTGGAATTATGCTATGATTAAGATTTTTACAAAACCAACATTCTTATTTTTCTGTAAAATGTAAGCATTGAAATGCACTGTCACTGTGAATGTGGTTATTGATGTTACATTATGCGTTAAAGGAGAACACAACTTGCGCAATACGGCACCAGTGTAAACAAAATTTGAAGTTTCAGTTCTGTCACAAAGGCCCTAGTTTGAAACAGTCAAAATTTAAAACAATCTGAGTCATTTTTCTTAAATAATAATAAAGTGTGAAAGCTGCATTATTAAAGTCCACACCTGTAGTCTGTATGGTACTGTATGTAACTTTTTCACTGTACTAAAGCCTAAAAATACCATAATATGTTTGCAGATATTTAGGAAACATGCTCTCGTTCCCCTGAAAAACACTTCTACAGCCAGTTATTTTATTTTGAAATGTGCGTTCCGTGTCGAAATGTCTGTTTTTGTTTTGGTTTGTGATTTTGCCCACTGACTGCAGATTCCACACAACATGAAAAAGCCTCAGTATCCATCTAATAATCTCTATGAACAAGAGCATATTAAAACGCGGATAAATCAACTCATTGTCAATTGCGCTCGTTCCTGTTGCATGTCCTCAAACTGGCAACCCACGTGAGCGTCTAGACTGAGCAGGATGGGGGCGGCGGGGGGAAACAACGATCTCCGATATTTTGAATTTGGATTGCAGTACCGATTTCGACCACTAGCTGTCATTCTTACAGACTGCACCTTTAAAACATATCTTTGATCACCAAAATTATATATTGAAATGTTTTTTTCCTGGAAAAAAAAATGTCGGCATGCCTTAAAAGCTTGAATTACACCCTTACTTGATTTAGTACACAGTTTTATGAATATGCAAATTAGCCCCGCCTCCACTCTAGCTTCTCCAGTCAGAAACACCAGTGTCTTTGGTTCACTGCAGTTTAAGGAGGAAATACTCAGCAATGGTGTTGACTTATGAATATGCACATGGTTTGTCTTAAAGCATATTAAAACACCACATAGACATAAAAACAACATTTAAAGCTTGATTAAAATAAAAATAATTGACCTTCCCAATATAGTATATAAAATGGCAACAATATTACCCACAATTATTAGGTTTAATCTAGACACTTAAAAAACCAGCATTATTTATTTGTACTTGCTTTTATCTCTATTTTTAACCAGTAATTAAAAATGCGTGTCCTTTTCCAGTTCTTAAATTGAATTGAAGAGAATTAGGCACCTGTAATGTGGGGCCAGTCGATTTCACAGCGCCATTAATAAATCAGCGTCTGGAATTCAGTGTCTTCTTTTTGCGTCATTGGCTCACAGTTACTGGGGTCGTTTGACAGGAGAACGGGCCACGAGTGGAGAGAAAGGAACTGGATAGCCAATACTATAGCCATCTCAAGTGCTGGAGGCCGGGATCAGATTCATCGGCGCAACCGCAGCACGTTTTCGTGAAGCGAGTCTGTGTCGTTTCATTCAAAAGCCACCTCTGGCTAAACTTCACAGGGCCACGTTCAATTAGGCCCATTGAGAATGCCTTCAAGCACTTCCTTGTTTACAAACTGCCTCGGGGCGGCACATGGAGCGGAGCCGAGAGGGTAAAACCGAGTCACCGCGCGCGGGAAGGAGATAAATCGCCGCCTCAGCCAAAATTCCGACCATTTGAAAAGGAAGCGAAGGGACGCACGCACGCATACCTTGACTATTTACGCATATTTCTCCACAATGAGGGTGACCAATGCGTGTGTCCAGGAAAGATTCAGGAATTTCAAATCAGGAAAGGGCTTTTATTGCAGGCTGAAGGGGGAATTAGCTGGTGAATGGGGAGGGCTAAGCTACGTACACCGTGTCCGCGCTCATGCTCATGTCTTTGTTTTTATCGCTGCATGAGACTGGTGTGACCGGGCCGTGTTTACCTTGGAACTGTGTCAGAACTCACTCTCCGCTTGAAACCCTTCCTCTCGATTGCATCAGAGCTATGGGAACAACATTTCCAGAGTCCGTCTGATGTTTTGGCTGCTGCCCCGAAGCTCTTATTACAAACTATCAGGGACTCGTGTAACGTTGTGTACATGCATTTTTACCAAGAACTGTATTTTGGTCAATATTCGGATGGATATGCCACAAATAGAAACAGCTTTAAAGCATTTTATTAGTGTATGTCTGGATGAATTCAAATGAAATAAGCCTGGTCTTTCTGGCATATTGAAATCCTTTAAATCAAAACACCTTTGACTAATGTGCATGGTTTACTTTTTGCTGTAGTCATCCGTTTATGGGCGAAAGGAAAGCTGTCAGCAGACATTTAGTGCTGATGAAATCGGCCCATAACACTGAACAATGGAGCATTTGCTCACCTGTCAAATAACAGACTAATCTCTGCAATATGTGTCAACATCAGCTGGCCACTTTTTATAAACAGGCGTTAGCTTCAAAAATGTGTATATTTTCTTTTCTGAAAAATAAATATTTAGTGATCTATATAAAAAGAAAGCAAAAGTGGAGTTTTGTATTAAAGTTTGTGAGAGAATGAGTGCAGATAAAATGGTGAAGGAAGAGGATTGGTAGTGAGGAAAACGAGGAGGGTGTTCCTGCAATATACCGGAGGCTGCCGTTTCAGAACCGCAGTCCTAGGACTTATTTATGTATAGCAAATGACATCTGGCATAGTTGTGGCCCACATCTCCCACATTCTTCTAGCGCACATACCGCATGGAATGACGGTGATGACTCAACCCGAGTGTGGCTGGCAATAGCATACATATCCGGGCCTCATCTGGGCCATGTTATGGCACATATGGCTCAGTTCTCGTAGCGGCAAAGGTCACATGGGCCACATCTGGCCCACACACATCAAGCCACAACTCACACAGATACGCTGCCAGAACGGAGCCATGTGTGCCATAGTTGGCACAGATGAGGTCCGGATATGAATGCTATCTGGGAGCAGTTTATACTATTTCAGAGAATTTACTATTCAATTCTGTAATTGTATTTATTTTTAGGAATGCTTAGTTGTTTATAGTATTGAGGAAAACTTGAAATGTGAGGTTGATAACTTTGTTTGTTTTATCTTTTTAAACGCAGTACTTCAACGAACTTCCCACCAGTCTGTTTTTTAAGTTGAACTAACACTCAGATGTTAGGCATTCTCCCAAATGGCCCACTTCATGTGCAATTGTTTGGTTTTGAGGAGTTACAATAGCCACCGTTTGTGCATGGCACAAGCATCCCATTTGCCACCGCCATGCCACTTCTGGCGAGCCTAAACTGAGGTGAGCTTCGCAGCAGACTTCTACCAGTCAAAGTGGCGTTGCGTCATGAAAGTGTGGACTTGGAGGAAAACTGCAAAGGCTTAGGTCCTGTCCCAAATGGCACCCTAATCTCGTTGTCTTCCTCCAAGGCCACATACGCAATGACTGTCGGGTTGAAGACATGTAACGGCCGGAAAGAGAGCACTTTTTAAAATCAAACACACCCAAGTACGCGACTGCAGACATGAATGCCAGTCCAATGCATTGCAAGTGTGTGGTCCGGTTACATAAGTTAGTGTTGCAGTAACAAACCCTGAGAACTCAATGGAGAGATAAAGTTACTTGAAACTCAACATGACAAATAGTATAGCAGGGGTCTCCAACCCTGCTCCTGGACACCTACCGTCCTGCCGAGTCCTGCAGTTCCAACCCCAACCAAAGACCCCAGGACCAGCTAATCACATTGTTCAGAGTTACTTGAACATGACAAGCAGGTGTGTTAGAGCAGGGTTGGGATTGAAGTCAGCTGGAAGGTAGCTCTCCAAAAGCTGGGTTGGAGACCCCTGCCCTACCGTCTTGTGGACTTCATGGACACATGTATGCGACAGTACTTGTGGTCTTGCGGAGTTACAATGGCACATGCAGTGTGCCATTTGGGACAGGGTCTAGCTGGGGTTCATCCAGCATGTATACAGGTTAACTCAGACTCCAAGTGTCCTTGGCATTGTGCAGCCTACAAGTGACACACAATGTGTGTTTAATCCTTCAAATATTTGACTTCTTAGACGAGGGTGTCAAATCCTATCCTGCAGAGGTTAGCTTTAATCTTAATTAAACACCAGAACCAGCTGATCAAGGTCTTCAGGATTACTAGTAACTTCCAGTCAGGTGTTTTGGGCAGGGTGGAGCTTCTCTGCAGTAGATTGGCCCTCCAGGAGCAAGATTGGACACCCCTGACTTAGACTGATGACTGTGGCTCAAATTAGCAAAATCCAGCTATTGCTCGATTACAACTGTGCAGGTTAATATATGTTAATGTGCATCCTAAGTCCAAAGTATACTTTGTGTTCCGCTCTGTTATGCGGACAGTGCGTCTGAATTTTTCAGCATCAGCTCAGTCTGTGGATGTCCGCGCAGATACATTTGTTTTGTCCTGAAATAGAAGAGGTCACTATAGTGCACATGCATCTTCTACTAGTCAATCTTCTGTAAGGTCAACTACTCTTGTAGCAACATATTCAAGAGAATATTGCTGAGCAAGTAAAACTTTTGCCAGCTATACCTGAATAACAACACTCTATAGCACATACTTTTGAACTTTATCTCTCCATTGAGTTTTCAGGGTTTGTTACTTACTGCAACACTAACTTATGTAACCGGACCACACACTTGCAATGCATTGGACTAGCATTCATATCTGCAGTCGTGTATTTGGGTGTTTTTGATTTTAGTGTGAGCGTGAAATGTGTAACTGGTGAGTTCCCTATGCTCTGTTATCACCTAGGAGTTCATAAAATTAACTGGACCGTCATGTGCATGGACAAATGGGAAAGAGTAGCGAATCGACCCAGAATAACCAGTACATTTACCTGGCTCAGGTGTATGGTTTGATGAAAGATTGGAAGTAGCATTAGGTAATGCCATTGGCATGGTCTTGAACTTGATTCTGGCAGTTCCTGGTTGCCAGTGCAGTGCATTTGAGGAACAACGTGAGAGAATGTGCAGTGGCCAAACGCAGGTAGTGCAGCATTGCTGAAGATACTCACAGGGAATGTAGAGGATACACGTGAAGAGGGGGTAGAGCTTGTACAGAAGGTCAGTGGAGGAACGGACTGTATCTCCTTACGGTGTGGAGTGTGAATTAGCATGTCTGAAAGTTTTGAGACCATGAGACAGAGGGATTTAAGTCTCATTGAGAAAGTGGAGTTCAGGGAATCTGCTGATATATTGGAGTCAATTCAAGCAGGATAAAGTGAAAACCGGTATTGAGTCATGGAACGTTCTTGTGAAGTTAGAAGCATTTATGTTTCGACAAGCATCAAATGCATAAAAATTAGCTTTAGTAAGTAAATTTGGTTTACAAGTCACATATTAAAGAAAACCTCCGTTGACCTTTCTAAAGACCTTTAACCTGACAAATTGCTTGTGATGTTCCACATTGGTAAGTTGCTATGAAAAAAATGCAACAACAATAAATAATTGTAAATGTAATTTAATAATGCAAAATACAGTTTTATGGCAGGTCAATTTTAATCGGCAGGCAGAGAGCTAAACGTGGTCCCTGGTAGGAGGGAGGAAGAGGAGCTGTAGGACACGGTGGTATTAGGAAGAACATATCCAGATAAACAGTAAGATAATGAGACTGTAGTGTGTTGTAAACAGAAGCTTGAGTGTTGAAGGACGTGAGATGATGTAAGCTGAAAGTTTCAGTATGAATGTTGAAATTACCATGGTTATGTTGGTGATTTTGTTTTTTTCTGTAGTTCTCCTTTTTTTCCACAACTTTGTCAGTAAAGAACGGAGGTCCACAGCATTTCCTGTTTAACAAAAATGAACCATGGTTTAAGGCCCATCTATATTTTACAATATCTGTTGATTTATGGCAGTTTACACAACACCGCTTTAAACTAAATAATGAAAACTTGTTATGGGTTTTGGCTGTTAATTTACACGACAAGAGCATTTTGGGGGCCTGAAAACGCAAACTTTTAAAAAACGGGATTCAAAGTGCAAGTTTTTGAAATTATACTGTTATCATCTCCGTGTAAAGTACACAAACTTTCTTTACAAAGTGACATCTATTGGCCTAAATAATACAGCGTTTTTAGCCGTTTTCGCAGAAATTACAATGTTGACTTTTGAATGCGAAAAACTCGAACTAAAAACGTTTCCGGGTAAATTTTCACATCAACTATGTACTAAAAACTAAGCTAACTTCTAATAATAAACAGGGTAATTTATTTTAATTGCTTTAATTATAACCAAGGAATTAAATTAGGCACATGGATCATATAAACATTTAACTAAAAAAAAAAATGCAGAAACCAAAAGATTCTCACAGTATTACAAAATAATAAATAAAATCTGTAGTCAGAAACTTAAGTGTCAGAATTAAAGGGTCAAAGGCTACAACATGCATGTAATGTGACATTTTTGTTTCTTTTTAAGCAGGTTTAAATATTTAAAAATGACAGAATGGTCTAACTGAGCACCTTAGAAAAGAACAGCAATGCAATATATTGCTATATTGAAGTATTCTTCAGAACATACATACATAACAAAGTATCTGAAAGCATCTCTCAAAATGTAGCTTTTTATTGAACAAGCAAAGCAGCATATTTACACAAATGTATCTGCGTCGTACAAATGTTTCATCGGTTTTAGGCATACATCCCAGTCACTTGCTAGCAATCCTAAAGTGCATTTCACAAGGCCAAATCTTGTTCTTTTTTTTATAATATATATATATCTTCACATTCTATTCATTTTACAATTAAGTGGTTAAATGCAAGTTACTGTTCTAAAAAAGTGTTTGATTCCTTCTGCTATTAAATACTTCTCAACTGATTTTATTTTGCATCAATTTCAAACTGTTGTTTATAACTGATCTATGGAATTGCGTAGTGCATAGTGAACATAACACACATACAGGATTATGAATGTAATAACACAATCTGTGCGCTGAGAGATAAAATTCAGCTTACACACATAAAAATCTGTACCACCAATGGTGATAGAAAATGTCTGGTTCAGCGGAAACGGATTCAAAATAATCATCAAATCAAACTTCTTTTTTTTTAAAGTAGCGTTTACAAGTCAAACGCAAGTTTAACACTGCTTTGGTGTGCATGCATTAGTCAACACCGTAGCATATTAGTCATACAGATTTCATTCCCGCCACTGCTGAGCCTAGTTAGGCCAAATAGTTAGCATTGATTATCAGCGGTATGACCTGATGTTGCTTCATACAGTGTAGCACTACAAACGTGCTCAGGATACACTCTAACGTAGAGCACGGACACAGTAACCATGAGTGCAGCAAGCCACACCACTAAACTGTCAAAGTCAATGCACAAGGGTAGAAAAACGACAGGGGTACGTAAATGTACCCCTTAAGAGCTGTATAAAAGCCCCACTCGGGATGCCACCGCAACACATTTTTGCTTGGTGGTAACGCGAACAGGGGGAATGCTGGCTGAAATGAATTTAAATGAGAAATGAGATGAAGACCCCTCCACCTAGAGCTTCTGCAGATGCCATAACGGTCTGCCATACACAAGACCTGAAAAGTGCACTTGTAGTACATAAGGAAACGTCAGCGAAGAACAGTCACATACTTGCACGAGTTCAGGATCATTCGACTTTTCTTTCTTTTTCTTTTTTTTTTTTTTTAAGGCTTTCAACCAAGAGCGATCGAAACTAGTCAGATTTGGCAGAGTGTCAAACTTTGGGATTAAGGAAGATGTGAAGAATGGAAAAATACAGGAATACTGTAATCTGTGGAAAGAATGCAAAATCAAACGGTCCAAACTGGTTCTGCATTAAAAAAGAAATAAGACAGTTCCTGTGAAAAGTTCATCTACAAATGAAAGTTCTGTCCTCGTTCACTCACCCTCGACTCGTTTTACTCAAAGTAATTCCAGCCAGAATGCAGTTCTTACTTGCATGAAACACAACAAACATTTCAGTAGAGATTTTCGGCAAATAAAGTTTATAGGGATAGCTCACCCAAAAATGAAAATGCGGTCATCATCTATACTCACCCTCATGTAAATCCAAACCTTTATGACTTCCCTTCCTCTTAGGAACACAAAAGCTGACATTTTTAAAATGTTCCATACAATGTTAGTCAAAAGCATATTCCTTGGACCACACTGACTTTCATTGTATGGGCAAAAAGAGTTATATCTTTCGTCATAAGTCATACAGGTTTGGAATGGTCTTCCTTTTTGGGTGAGCCATCCCTCTGAAATCTTCAGAAGACTTCGAATAGAGCGCAAGTTGAAAGGACCCCCCATTTCATGGCGTGTTTCTATAAACTCACTGCATGGAAAAGACAAACATGAAGCTTCTTCGAAAGTTCTCAATTTGTGTTTCATGGCGAAAACAACAGCATACTAGTTTAGAGTAACATGGGGTTGAGCGAACGACGAAAACACTTGTAAGTTGGGAAATAAATGAACACTTAAAATGTCCTCAGTGAACGGAGAAATCAACAGTCTAGGAAAAGCCATTCCCTTTAGAAAGTAGCTTCTTAGAGTTAAAACAAAAGTTCGATATAGAGATGTCACTTTGGCTGAAAAGAGAACAGTGGAATACTGTCTTCTTTCCAACATCTGGAGATGATAGTGGACGTTGGCGATGTGCATAGGGGGCTTCAGGGGTGAGAAGATCAGGAGAGATGGAGAACTCCCCTGATGGGGGCTTTCGCTAGGAGTTTTGCAGGAGGCGTCTATAATGGGGCATGACCTCGTGCTCTGGGAGATGCAGGTTGAACTCTAGGGCCACCAGAACAGGGAACTCGAAGGCGATCAGCTCTCGACGGTTCACCCTAAACCTCTCCTCCAGTTTCTAGGTCGGAAAGAGATCAGGGGTTCTCGTTATGTAATGCCAATCGTTACGCAACATGGAAACATCCAAAAATACACAGTAACAAGATTTAAAGAATGCTAATTTGTCTATTTTTAATCCCTAAGGCCCCATTATAGCTATGTCTCTTATAAGAGACAAACAAGCAAAGTCAAGTAATCTGTTGAGTAGCTGTAGTTGCCAAGTAATGAGCTAAGAGAGTCAATGGGCAAAGATACTCACATCAATCAGGTGTTTGACTTCGTGTTTCTTCAGGTCTCCTCCGATCTTGGCCGCGAGCAGGACGCAGGCACCGGCGCAGAGTTTGCGGTTCTGTTTGTGGAGTTTCCCTTGGAGCACCAGCTTCTCGAAGTAAACGAAGGCCATGGCCACCGTGGACTCCTCGTAGCCGCACTCATGAGCTAGTTTACGGATCTCTCGCTTCAGGCT
This sequence comes from Phoxinus phoxinus, assembly GCF_949152265.1. Lineage (NCBI taxonomy): Eukaryota > Metazoa > Chordata > Actinopteri > Cypriniformes > Leuciscidae > Phoxinus > Phoxinus phoxinus. The sequence continues at coordinate 16,253,240 of NC_136880.1, read as the reverse complement.
AGAACACAAAACAAGAAAGAGGCCACATTCTCATCAAGTTACTCAGATGTTATGTGAGATTGGGAATACTTTTACAATACTTTGGAAACTTTGATACCTTAAAAGGCTTGTCTCTATAGTTCCGGTACAAAAGAACAGGGAATGAATCAAAAACAACAGGCTGAAACCCTTGATATCTCCCAAATCAGGGGTTTTCAACCCTGCTCCACATCCCTGCAGAGTTTAGCTTCAACTAGGGGTGTGCGACATTGTCAAAAAAGTATGATGATTAGACGATATTTAGAGTGTGTTATTGTGCTGGTACCTTGGTAGGTTTATTAAAGTTTTTGTTATTCTTCAGGTTGCAGCAGTGACAGAAATTAAAATAAAAAATAAAATTAAACTGATTTTTTACTTTTATCTGTTTTTTTAAGGATGATATGTAAAATGATTTTAGAATTGAAAAGATAGCCTACTTAAAAAGTTAAACTAAAACCACCAGTAGGTGGCGGCAAGTCACTTTTAATAAGGAAATCATTGAGTCATTAATTCAACAGATTCGTTCAAATGGCTGATTATTTCAGGAACAAAGCATTTAGGCTTGTTCGACTTCGTGCGGTGCTGCGCAGACCGGTCGACGGCTGACTTGCAGTGCATGCTGGTTAGATATCGTGTCCGACTTGAGACAGCGGCGACGCCACATGACTGTGACGCAAGCCATCAAATTACTGCGAGAGCGACAGCCGGGGCAGCTTCTCGGGAGCGGTTCACGAGCTCTGATGACGACACAACTGTTCCACGATTGGCCAAATCTACCGTGCGACAACTGTCACGTGTGTTTAGTATTTATTCTTTCCTTCAGAAACCTTTTAGAAACCTTCAGTTCCACTAATGCTCATAAATCAGTTTTTTTTTATAACATAAAAGCACTCTGTGTGATTGCTTAACTATAGCTATAACCATAGCCTAAAGGACAGTATTAAAATGCAGTAAAAAGTGCCCCTGTATTGAGTAAATCACACAGTGCACTCTCAGGGGCCATTTACACTAAACAGTTTTCAACAAAAAACGTAAAACTTTTTATGCGTTTTGGCCGTTCATTTACGACAATGGTCCAAAGTTCACGGAAAGGAAACCAAGATTGCAAAAAACGGCATTGTGCTTGTTTTCTGTATTTTACAAAAGCTTAGTTTTGAATAATTTCTTGACTGGTTTGGTTTTCCGTATGGTAAACAATGAGTCCGCACACCAGAAAATGCTCCTTAGCAAATGTAATGCTTGCTCACCGCGTGTAACGTTTCGGGCCCAAGCCCTTCATCAGACATTTTCCGTATGACCATAAATTACGGAGTAACAGGTTCCTCAGAAGGACAAAAATTCCTGTGATCGCGCCGGCGCCTCACGCGCGCACAACTTATTCTAGCATTGCTAACTTGATAATTCGTGTCTGTTAATTTCGTGTCTGTTAATTATCAAAATAAAATAGTCAACCAAACATATAGAAAGTTAACCAAACCGTGTCTATGCTACAGAGGTAGCCCCTCGTTTAGGAACGAGCTCCTCGATCTGTTCTAGCTGGTCCTTCTCCTGCTCGGATAAGTGCCACCCGGTTCTGTCTCCCCTTCATTTAACGATAGAGCATAATATGAAATGATAGACTTTTTATTTCGTCCAACCGATATATATTGTCATATCGCACAGCTCTAGTAGACGATATATAGCGCACACACCGAGACTTCAACCCCAGTGAAACGCTCCTGATCCAGCAAATAAAGTCCTTCAGGCTTGTTCGAGAACTCCAGGTGTGTGTTGAAGCAGGGTTTGGACTAAACTCTGCAGGATTGTGGTCCTCCAGGAACTGAGTTTGACACCCCTGTTTAATTTCAACTCTAATTAAACGCCTTTAATGTTCTTCAGGATGACTTTAAAACACAGGCAGGTGAGATAAAGCAGATTGGAAATAAACTTTGCAGGACATTAGGTCCCCAGAAGCAGAATTGAAGACCTCTGCCCCAATTCATCCTACACTTTCAGCTTAGCAGCCCATCAGAAACAAAGAGATGTTTTATAAAACAACAATCAGCTTTGTTCAAGTTTTTCTTGCAGCAATGTTTGGACTTTTTGTGCATTCACGCTCGCAGCACGTGTATAATGATTTAGCCATCGGTTTGTTTAACTTTCAACCGTTCCTGAACTCTGAAAAGAATTAAGACCTGTGTTAGGAATTAAATCTTGATTGAATAACTGAATTATTTCATTTCCTCACTGCTTTCCAAGGATTATCAATGATGTAATGTTAGAAAACAAGATTTGGTGAAGTTCCAGATATTAAAGAATATGTAGAAATTATGTAGTTTATGTATCTGCTCCATCATTCTGATCCAGAAATGCATTGACTTGTGTTTTACTGTACACCAAAGCACTGCTAAGATATCATTATTTAAATGCTAGCCGTCATAAAAACAAGAAAATGGATTTGAATGATGTAAGCATTACTTGACAAGTTTTTTAAAAACATTAAAAGGTGCATTAAGCGATTTCTTAAAGAAATCGAGGTTGGGTTGTTTCTCTATACACAAGTAACATTAGTTTTGAGTGTGTGCTGCTTGTGACTAACAACGAACTCTTGCTTATATATACCTTTTTGTTTTCTTGTCGTTCATTCGTAATCTTCCCTTTATTTTCCGCAAAGCTTTATTTTGCTTCACTTCTGCTATGATAAAGAAACATCCACTCTTGCATTGCGTGTTTGTGCATTTTGGGGGCGGAGCAATGAAGGGAGGGTCGTGGTTTTTATAAATGTGAAGTGTTTCTCAGAAATTGCTTACTGCACCTTTAAATCATTTTAAATATTGTATTGACTACACATAAAATATTATTGACTTCCCTTACACCCCATCAAAGAGCAACATTTGAAAGTTAAAAAAGCATAAGGCAATGCAAAAAAAAAAAAAAAATTGGCTTAAAATTGACCATATTTCTCCATAAATGGCTCTTTTTAACCTCAAGCTCAAAATTATAGCATTCTACATTTCATATTGTTAACTAGATACAATTTATTAATGTTATTTGCCTGTAGTGATGGGAAGTAAAATCCATTTCTGCAAAGAAATGTTAAAAATAAAAAATATATATATATGTGTGTGTTTGTACATAAATAAGAGAGTATAAATGCTAATGTATTTTGTTTTACATTTCTTTGTAAGTATAATTTACTGGCAACAGCTCTAGTCCCTTATTATTCTAATTAAATGTTTTGATTTAATTTAACAAGACATGCATGATGACGCATACATTTAATAAGGTTAGGAAAAAAATTGCCCCTGGAAAATACATTTAATGGGGGAAATATTTATTTATTTCCAGGGGCAATTTTTTTTCTACAATGTCTGACGTTCAACTAGCTGCGTTTTCATGAGCACGTTTTGTTTAATTCAATCCTGAATAATTCCAATCGATGATTTTGCCTAAGACGTGCGATCATTCACTATCTATGAGCAGCATCTTTGAAATATGCTTTATATTTTAAGCATTTGAATTGTCACGTTGTGCATGGAAAATTAGGAAACACGAATGTGAATGAATTTGCAGTCGAGTTTCGTAACCATAGACAAAGAATTGTAAAAAACAAAATAATAAGAGTACAAATAAATCACTGTAGAAAAATATACAGAAATAAATGTGGAAATAAATAAATGTAGAAAATACAATTATACATAATTAAATACAATAAAATAAAATATCGGTTCCTGATGTCATGCAATGGTGACAATTTCTTTTCAAACAACGCAGTGTCAAGTTATATCAATAAAACATTCAAATAAAGTAATTTGTGTCAAGGCAAATTGCTGATTATTGCCTTTCGTTCACTTAAGTTGATGGTGTTTGTGGTCACAGTTTCATTCGCTGACCCTTTATGTCGGATACGACTGACCAATATTAGCCTGCATCTTGATATACGTTTCCTAAAAGTTTTATGTAAGTGTAATTGTCCGACAGTTGAAAGTAACAGCTCAGTTCTCGCGCTACGATCTATCATTTGTGCACGTCATTGCCAAATTGTAATACTTGCCTTTAAAAGGCTCAGCATGTACAGTAGGATCATCAGAATGGTTCGACTCGATACCAACTTCCTTACCTTCTGATCTTGCTCAGCGTTAGACGAATGTGAGGGAACTTCTCCTTAAAAGTCTCATTCATGTCCTTCTTGAGATCGGAGGGTTTGACATACTCGATGACTGTGGTCTGTAAAGAAGTGTGGACATTCATTGAGACACACACACACCACATGGGGGAAAGAGACAGTTTGTTCTATAACAGATTCAAGATTAGAGGGTTTTCTCGAGCATGCTCCTAGTTACAGTTTAATGCTTATTATAATCCTAACATCTATACTTTAGTGAATGTTTATTGTTGTATACACTTATGAGATGATGATAATGGAAATGCCCAGGGCTAAATACTTTGTTTATATATTCTTGCTGGACACTTTCCTTCGCAGAACACAATGGCGATTGTTACGAGCGCTGAATATCCAATAGAAGGAAGGGAAAGGCTGTCTCCTGAACTGGTCAATGTGTCTACTATACAATGCAAAAACACTAACAGAGCTGAATAGGAAATGAACAGTCTTCTGTTACGTAAACCTGATAAAAATCACATTTAGCCGCTAACTGCTATTTGAAAAAAAAAAAAAAGGAGTTGCCAAGAAACTTTTTTAAATAATGAAGACGAGCAAAGGCATAGTGAAGCTGGTGCCCATATTCATATCCAGTGTTTGGAAGAAAAAAACTATTTTTCAAGGTCACCAGTCTTATATTTCTGCCAAACAAAGTTACTAATTAACTGCCAACTGGATTCAAGTTCACACTGCAAATGTGCCTGTAACGGTTACTAATAAAACTTAAACTAGTAGCATGACCTGTATTTTTATTTAAGTACTCCATATGAAAGAAAAAATAATCACAAATGACATTGTTATATCTAAGATGTTTCTCATAGAGCAGTGAGATTGACAGATTGAGATGTTTTTTCTTACAGAAAAAGTTTTTTTCTTATTTTGTGTTTGTAGTTTCAGAGGAGATCTCAGCGGTCTCAAACTGAGCTCAGATCTGATCAAACATCAGCCATCCTAATATGAACTTTAATATTTCACATCAAATTTGTCTGATATTTTTATACTCCTAATGTATATATCAACGTTTGTTTCTTTTTTTTTTTACTTATCCCAATTAATTAAGAAAAACATCTGAAATAAACATGTAAATAAAAAATAGGGGTAAGTTAACATGTTAACTTAATATATTTATTGCATTTATTTATTAAAAACATCATTAATATTAATAATATAATAATAATTGTATGTAAAAAAAAAAAAGACAAAAAAGACAGGCTGTCAATTTAATGCACAGCTATTTTTTCCCCCTGATAATATTTGAATAATTCACTTTGGCCTTAGTACAATGACAGTCTAATAGCCAATTATTTAATTTTGGAAACTATTAAATGTTGTTCTGCATAATGGCTTGTTATTTGTGTCTTGATTTAAAACTTGATTTGTGTCTTGAATGATTTAAAAGCACTTGCATAAATAATAGTGTGATCATTTTAATGTGACGCCAGCAAAAGGATGACGGAAAAAAACTAATGCTAAAATACTTTAGCGTCAAACGGAACGGAAAAAAATGAACGAATCTTGCATTGACGTGTTAATTTTGACAGCACTATTAAAATGCGATTAATTAACCCAGCATTTGTTTTTTCCTGTCGCACACACTTTTATGTTAGATGCGATTAATCGATTTGACAGCGCTTGAATCATCATATATTGGGTCCTTAGCATCAAAACATTTTGGCTACAAAACAGCAATTTTCCACTAAATACACACAGACTAGGAAAGAATCACATATGAATCGGTCAAGTTTTGCATTGCGCGACATAACTCACCATGTACGAGGGAAAGATAAGCACTCTTTTGTGCTTTCCACATGGCCATTGTGGGTCATCCAGAAGATTTGGGTCATAGTCCCTAAAATCTCCCAGTTCATTCCCTATGAGAAAAGAGAGGGCAAATAAACAGACTATACATATGCTGAGATTGCTTAATAGTCTAAACAAGTGCACTACTTAGTGTGTATCAGAAATGTTGCTGTTCTAAATGTATTGGCTTCATAACTGAGACAAGCGTATGAACAGAGGACGACTATTTTGGTAGGACACTCAATATGTTTTAATCAAGAAGTTCATGACCTTGCTCAAAAAAATAAACAACACATTATTAAACTAAGGTCTTACCAAAATGCTCATTAAACTGTACAAGCAGCCTCTTGTCAGGACACTTCAGGGTATTGAGGGGAAATGAAAGAGCCATGACAAGCTGTTGGCACACGCACCTGTATCAAGGCTACTCTGGTTACTGTTGGCACGTGCCAGGCTGAGGCTGCGGTGGCTGGCATTGCGAGACTGAGAGAAGGACGACGTGGAGTCGATGGTGTTTCGACGACCCAGGACATTGGTCGGATACAGGAACTGTGTGTATGACACTGTCTGCCAAGAGATTTACAGTATCGTTAATCTTAATGAATATATGGTCAAAGATTAAGAATGTATAATAGCCACAAAAGAGGCCATAAAAATGAATATACAAGGAGAAGGGAAGATGAAAACAGTGTTCCTTTAACCACATACCTTACATTTTCTTTTAATTCAAGATTGACAATCTATGTAACTCTTGGCCCTCTAGCGGCTAAATAACAAAACTGCACGCATTTTGTGGAAGAACATTGTTTTGGCTGTGCTTCGGCTCTGCGTGACTGCGGATGAATATGGTTATCACACCGCTCATAAAACATATTCACTGCTAGGCTAAGGAGATATAACCAGTTTAGATTGAAAGGATATCAGGCTGACTAGCTGAAGACGTGACTGTAGCTGAACACATTAATAGACACGGTACTTCCTTAAATACATTTTAGCACAGCGTAAACAATCATAATAATGACCTTTCACAATCCATAATGTTTACAATGAACTCTGCACATGGAAATTCCATGTGCAGAGTTCATTGTAAACATTATGGATTGTGAAAGGTCATTATTATGATATGATGGAAATTTATCTGTTGAGTAATAAAAACGCCATCTCCGCGTCGCATTCAAAACATTTCAAATCCCTCAGTTCTCACCATTTCCGAAAAGCCAAGGCAATGTTGACTTGTTTTATTACGAGCTCTTCTTTTTACCAGCAGACTCTCCTCTGTCCGGCTTTTGTTTAAAACGAGCGATTCCCTGAAGATTCGACATTCATCTGCTCTATCTCAACCGTTCTCCTTGTGACAACTAACCTATATTTCACTCTTACACCAAACACGCGTCAAAGTTGCAACTTTCCTCTGTTTATGGTATAAAATAGGACTAAAGGTAGGTCTGGAATATAAACACTGTTAATAGTGGATGAGGGTAAGAAAAAAAAACTTAACCAAAAAAATAAGTAATTAATACACTAACCTTGCCATCTGCACCCAGTTCAACCCCCTCCAGGCCGATCACCATCTCCTTGGCACTTATGCCACCCGAGGGGTGTCGCTGGCGCCCGCTTTCTGCCTTCACATCCCTGCTGGGGCAAGAGAACAGCTCAGAGCCCCTCACACACACACACACACACACACAGCAGAACCTGCTCTACATTCGACACAATACAAATAATACAGGCGTGCAGGCTATTAGGGTTAAAAGGTATTGGACATTTTAAATGTTGGCTTTAAGAGGATGAAAGAAAACAATATAGTATAAGTGTTGTTTTTAAACCAAATTCTGTACACTTATACTAAACAGTGTATCATTTTATACACTTATACAATTAACAATTATTTTGATAAATGTTATTATAAAACGTTTACTGAATTTAAATTAATTATATAATAAAAAAAATAAAGAAATGAATTGCATTGCATTATTGTTTCATGCCCCAAGGATCAAGGTGAATGGATGAATGGATAATATATATTTATAAATATTTTGATCGTCAGGGTCCAGGACTAATAAAAAAATATATATATTATTAGCCATTGACATGACAGGGAGAAATTGGGATTAAGATTATCACAGCTGTGTTAAATTCAGGATATTATCATTAACTAAAACCATAAATTAAAACATTACTGAGAAATAAAAGAAACAATTAAACTATTTTAATTTAAAGTTACTTTATTTCAGTAATTCAACTTAAAAGGTGAAACTAATATATTATCTAGACTCATTACATGCAAAGTGAGATATTTCAAGCCTTTATTTGTTATAATTTTGATGATTATGGCTTACAGCTTATAAAAACCCCAAATTCAAAATTAAAATATTGTGAAAAGGGTTTCATAAGCAAATAAAGGCTTGAAATATCTCACTTTGCATGTAATGAGTCTATATAATATATTAGTTTCACCTTTTAAGTTGATTTACTGAAATAAATGAACTTTTGCACGATATTCTAATTTTCTGAGTTTCACCTGTATATAGATTTTTTTTTTAAACACGATAAAATTACTAACTACAATTTAAATGAAATAAAATCTAATTCAAACCATTAACAAAAACTACAATAGTAGATCAATGCTATTAAAATAACTGCAGGAGGATTAGTTAAAACTCTTTAGTGATCAGTTACCTTTACATAGCTAAAGGCGTCAAAGGAAAAAAACAACAACTAAGTGTCTAGAAAACTGTTAGTAGCACCAGAATACACATTTATGAACTAACTAAAGTCATTCAACACGTTTTTTCCATTGATAAACTTAATTATCTAGATAAATGCTACTAGCATCATGACTTTGTTTGGCAAACACTAGAAGATTTGATTATTATCTGACATGTGATGAGATGAAGCAGAAACATTACATTATCTAGCGCATCTGTAAATAACGTTGCCATTTTGTCAACGCATAAAATATAACTAAAAAGAGAAACAAAACTCAAGAGACAGACCAACTAACCAACCAAACAAACCAAAAATACTGCAGGAGAACTCATTTATTCATGTGCGGACTCAAAGCAAAGCCGTATTAGTAGATGACGGGCAGACCTCGGCGTTAGCGCAGTGTTTGTGAGATGTTTAGTGATGCATCAATGAACTCGGATCCCGTGAGGATGCAGACAGCAGTTATAGGTAATAGGAGCCCTTCAAACAGCTCAGTCAATGGAAACGCATTAGGCAGGAACTAATATGAACAGGTGCCCTTGAGAGTTTGTGAATAAATATTTAAAAGACGAAACCAGATTTTCAGGAGGAGTCCATGGCAACCTCCAGCTCCACAGTGTATAGGAAACACTCCCATAACCAAAATGATCCGTTCACCGGACTCGTTCCTTCGGCTTGCTGGCGAAAACCTCGTGTGCGTTTTAGTTTAGCATTCAATCGGGAACACGGGAGGATCTCTCGCTCCTCGGCCACTGGTGGCGCTGGTGCAAGCACAGCATGTCCATTAACTGGCACTACATTCGGGAAAGCCCACTTAGACTGATCTGTCAATACTGTGCACTTTACTGCCAATCCGCCAAGCCAAAACATCAATGGACTAAATCGTGGCAAATCTAGCAATTCATCATATTGACAGCATAACTGGGTGGTTTCACTTATATAACACTATATACATTGGAGACTACATTGAAAACTTAGAAGCATTCTGCATTTCTAGGTCAAATCAATCAAGTGTGCTAACATCCTAATCAAAATCTCAAAATAAATGACAATTGACCATGTTATCCCCGAGTAGAAAATGTCTTTCTTTCCATTAGAATATCAAGTGTTTGAGTTCATGTTTGCTCTTATGAGGGACTAACCAAACGCCATCTTGGTATTAATGTTCATTTTTTATTTAACTTTTCAATGAAACCGTTATGCTAATAATACAATTTGCAATGCATAGTGCAAACTATTGCAAAAGTCTCAGACCACTATTGAAAATGCATGAGACTGAATTCATCCAACCACTGTAAACTAATATTTTCATGATTTGTTATCACAACTTTTTACTGAAATAAATAAACCTTTGCATGATATTCTAATTTTTCGAGTTTCAACTGTATATTATAAAACACTGAGGCTTTAATCTCTATTAGGCTTTTATCAATTGTCCACTGTACATCAATAAAAGCAAGTGTAGCCATAAAAAGAAGGTTTAAATGGATTTAACGCTGGCCTTTGCCCAGTTTCAAATACAGTGTTTCACAAAGTAATAATTCTTTGTCTCATTGTATCTTTTAAAGGAACACTCCACCGTTTTTGAAATAGGGCTTATTCACAGTCTTTCCTAAATTTAGATAGGTGGGCAAATGCATTTTTGTCTCAGTGCATGCATTGTTTTTGTTTGGCTGGGTCGCCGCTAGCTTAGCTTAGCATAATGAATGGAATCCTTTGTTGCCAGCTAGCATGTCCTGAGTAAATGTGAAAAAACACACAAAAAAACACCTAATTACTTCTTGTGGCCTGTGCTGCATATTCAAAACGAGTACAAATAGCGATGCAGATTAAGACTAGGCGATTTCCTAGGCAGATATTGACTTGGGACTATATTAGGGTGAAGCACAGGCAAAGCACTGCTACTTGGGCGCAGAGATATCACGCAACACCTGAAATCCGTCAACATTTTACCGTGACCTGCACCGAGTATCTTCACTTTTGGATTGTGTTTATTTTGAGAAGTTACAGCTACAGCAAACATGGTAATTGAAAATAATCACTTCCTCTGTGGACAGCTGTCCATTGGGCATGGGGCGTTTTTTCCAGTTTACTTTATCGCACCGGAAAAAAAGTCAAGGACTGCAGGATGGATCAACGCCGAGAAATCCTCGGTAGTTGTAACAACTGCGGGCAACTGTTCAATTCTTCCATTTTTACTCAGGTTAAGAGAAAATCAAATAGGCTTACACTCTATAAAGCATAAACGGTTTTAAAAATGAACTGTGTAATTATTAGCATCACCAAATGTGAGTGCAAAAGTAACTGTCTTCAAGCAGGTTTCCCAAACACTATTGGTCGGTCAAACAGAAAGTCCCTCCTCAAATTTACACCATTGGCTGAGCTGTGCTGGATTGGTCAGGATACTCAAACAAACAGATTAACGCGCCACCACAGAGCTCTCGCTTTTCTCAGGGAAATAAACCCATACATGGCTTACTGAGTCGTTTCTGCATTTCATTCCAGCAATAAATTACAGCTTAAAACAATAGGAAAGCAGGCAATGCCAAGATGTAGGTAAGAAAAAACAACCCATTAGAAGTTAAATATCAAAGCAGACGGCAAGACGTATTAAATCTTAAATAAATAAGCTGAAAAGCAGCAGATTCAGGATTTTAAAAAGCCTGTTCTTAAAAAAAAAAAGAAAAGCGGTAAAGTCAAGGGTGAGGTCTGTGTAAAGCATGCCCAAGCTTGTTGGTCAATCACTCTGAATTGAAATTACACACCTACAACCAAAAATCTGGACAGCTATGAAACACTGATACAAACGATCCGTGCATAGAGTCTAAAAACTACTGAATAATGAGAACACTGCATGAAGAAAAAAGAAACTTGAGGTACACTTTCGGCGTACATACTTTAAGAGAAGTATAATATTTTTAAATGATTATTTAAAAGAAGGACGCTAAACGTTTAATTGTGGACCCGTTCTTAATGGCCAGGGGGGAAATAATTAAAATGAGAAGATGGGAAAAGTGAAGGGATAAAAAAAAAAAAAAAAAAAATGGTTGATGGTGAATAGAAGATTTGCATGCTGAAGAATACATACCCTGTTTGGCTACAATCTCGATAGGGCAGGACAGAAAAAACACTATAGAAGGATCTTCTGCCACTGATAAGGACTATCCTATAAAGAGAAAATCATACATAAACTAATTTAAGTGAACTCTGTCAATATAGAGGTCAGGACCACAGGCAAAGATGGAGAAATACACAGCAAATGAATTATATTTAATAGTATGTCATATATTACGTAAGAATGTATATGAAAGAATACGCAACAAAGATAAGAAAAAGAAAAGGCAAACACTCTTTGAAGTAAACTAAAACCTCACTGAGAAACTGAATAGATTTACAAACAAACAAAGGATTTAAGAATGGAATATTCTGCCAAGGCTTTCATTTATTCTGCCTTATATTCCTTCAGAAGTTCATGAACTGCTAATAACTGATCTGAAGCTCAAAATAAACTAAATAATGGATCAAAGCACAGCTGAAAAAATAAATATTGTTTTTCTCGCTCTCTCACACATCAAACGCTGCAGTTAGCTTTACAAAACTAAAGTCAAAGACTGCAAGTGTGTGTGTTTGATAGATATTCTCGGAAGCCTTAAGGAAAAACAATGCTGGTCACAACCTCTTGTTTTACAACACACCCATTCACATTCAAATTCAGATAAAAGAGAGCATCTGGCAAACACTAAACACAAATAATAATAATAATAATTAAAAAAATACCCACTAATAACATGCCTAAAATGTTTGGGTTTCAAAGAATGTCTGAATCTTAAAAGACCAGAGGGTCAGTTGGGAAAAAAAAAACAAAAAAAAAACATCTCACTCTCTCACACACACACGGTGAATGTGATTTCACCAAGTACAACATGTTCCTGGATCAACATCTTTGTTGATCCTGGAACGACATTTCAGATTTGAGGATTTATTTCAAGTTTAGGCTTTAAACCAGGGTCAGGTGCTTCTACATCAGTGTTATTCACCGTCGTTTCCTTCTGATTTTAGAGTAATAGGGTTATGACTACATTTTCAGACAGGAATGTTGTTCCAGAATCAACTAAATATGTTGACCCAGGAACATGTATAACTTGAAGAAATCACTGTGACCTAGATGACACCGCTATTAAATTGGAAGAAATATGATGTGTGCATACTTGATGTCCATGATTATGCTGGGAAAATTCCATCAAAAAGGGAAATAATTGTGTAATATAATCGGTGAAATCTATGGCTAAATTCAGGGGGAGTCTTTCTCTCAAACACTTGGTGTGTGTGTGTGTGTGTGTGTGTGTGTGTGTGTGTGTGTGTGTGTGTGTGTGTGTGTGTGTGGGTGCTGCTCTTGGCGAGATGTCTGTGTGTGGGTTGTTGGGTAGATGTAAGAATACCTTCCATTGCGCATATCATGTTGTCTTATGTTTTTGATGAAGTGGACCTTCTTGAAACTCTTTGGTCGGGGTGAACCAGATAAAGTTCGGCATCTAGATGAAACAAAGCAGCATCAACACTGTTCATTAAAAAAAAATAAAAAAAATATTAATGGCAATATATACTAAATATCAAATTTCGGCTGCCTGACTTTTATTTTTATATCGCCCAGCTCCTTATACAAAGTTGGATATATAAGTATGTCCAACTCGATCTGCTTACGTACAGTATACTCTCGAAGGGCGATACATAATACATGGCATATCGCAACTGCTCAGTTACCTAAATGTGACGAGGATATTCATATATTCTAAATATTAACATCATAATTTTCTGTAAAGCTGCTTTAAAACAATGTATATTTGGAAAAGCACTATATATAAATGAATTAGACTTGGCTTATGACCTTATGTTTTTATTACACTAACTGTTATTGTACATCGTTAATTGATTTATTGTTATATAAGCTTTATCCAAGTTTAACTCCCTCCAAGCACTTCTAAATTGTGTTAAATATTAACTATGTGCAATGTTTCAAAATCACTTTTAAAAGTAAAGAGATGTATCTAATGTTAACTGAAGGAATAATTATATGGGTAACCCTAGCGATAATTAACCACAATTTGGCCGAAATGTAATGTCTCTAGCTGTTGAGAAGTTTCTGCACAAAACATTAATGGTCCCACTGGTAATACCTGCGTAGAGGGGCGTTCTCCTCAATATCCTCAAGAGTCTCCAGTGAAGAACGCTGGGATATCAGTCTCCGCCTGCAAATCAACAACAACGGTGAGATTTTGTTCTGCTCCATTCATTAAAAATCACACTCATGAACGTAAACTTATAGTAATAACTTCACATTTTCATATATTCCTTGAATGACACAAAGGTAAGCACATTTCACTTCTTTTGATGGAATGGGAATAGGGGATGTTGCAGGCAAGACTCGAACCAGTGATAACCAAATGTCTCAATTTTGGTGTTTTAATGTCGGACTTATGCCCGGTACACATTGTAAGATTTTTTATTTCTGTGGTCGTGGCTCCTACGACCCACGTCTATGGACTAGCCAATAAAAATGCAGCATGAAATGGCGTATTGATCAACGTGACATGGCTCTAAAACTTAAAACTACTTACCTCAAGCCCCATTTACAAAATTGGCATGTCAAGTTGCCCTCTTTTCCCTTTAAAGCCCGAAATTGGCGTCCGAAATTTCCGCACGTTAAAAAATAAATACGACCTCACGTTATGTCAATCACGCTTGCACACTGCCTCCGAAACTTTCATCCGTCAAACTTTCAAACGCATACGAAAATTTCGGACTCAGTGTGCAAGGACCTTAGCCATGTCTGCAAATATTTTCTCCTCTTTTGCTCTTTTTCAGCGCACATAAAAACCACAATTGCCAAAGTGTGATTCATCTTGCTCTTTGTTTACCGCTAGCGCATGCTGATGACGTTTTATTCTTCTATACTAACTTGCTTCGTAGCCTACGACTCAATAGGTGTGATCGTCGTACAGTTTACATACATGTCGTATCCAAGTTTATTAGATCCATGTCGCACAGTGTAGTTTGTAATGATCTTATAGGATTGTCGCAATCAGTATCAGGCATTACATGTGCCATGATTAGACCTACACACTCAACAATTAATCAATTCATTACAGTTGTTGCCACACAATAGGCTCATGTACAAAAATAGCACAGCATTTCGCACACCACCTATTGAGTCAAGCATGTAACCAACTTACGAATTAACTAATCTTTGTCTGGCAATGTGCTGAGAACAACATTAGAGCATTACTTTAAATCCAGGTTAAAGTTTACCCATCAATACCAAACCTTTTGTGTTTGACTTTTTTTCCTGATGTAATATGATCACACACACAGAATGTTCCAGAAACAAGCCCCTGTAAGAGGATAAGTCACAGCTCCTGCACAGATTTCAGTTACATTTTTCACAACACATTCCTCCTCACAGGCTGAGGTAATAAGGAACATGTATTAGTCTGCTGATAAGGTACAACACACTAGGAGATTGAGAAAATGCCTAATAAGCAACACTTGTTTCTATTTCAAGACATTATCATAAGTTGTTTTTTACACACTCTGAGCTTGAGTTCTTGATTTTTGCTTTTCAGGGGCAGATAGCAGCTCCTTGTTGCAAAGACCTGTATCTGTAGAAACGTGGGCTGATGAATGCTTGTGTTCCTGCCAAAAGAGCTCTGAATTCAGACCAATAACAGACACCTGATAAGAGTGTGACTACTGCGAAAGCACACGGCATGTAGAGTTCATTCAACTCTTCTTTCGATTAACTTCCACATTTAAATTGAACGCATCCTTGCTAAATAAAAGTAATTTCTTATTTTATAAAATCATACTGACTCCAAAGTCAAAGAAAAAAAATGCAAAGGCTTGCAAAACTATTGCTTCATTGTGCAACAAAGAGTTGAGAACATTTACATTTTTGCACTCGGACATAGTTGACCTGACAATCTCAGAGAAATCGAATTTTATGTATAACCGATTTGAAACTGGCTCTTTCTACACCCTCAAAATCCTTTTTATACTTTTCTATTCATCAACCACTCGCTGAGATCTTCCTCTAGTAGGCAGTCCACGGCCTGAGACTTCCATGCACTTGTTCTCCTCGTAAGTGGGAAATTCCTAGTTCCCAGTAGGAACTTTTAACTGGAACGCCCCTTAAGTTGGAGTTGCAACAACCCTGACTTCAGAATCCATTATGGCTGCTCAGTGCATTACATGTAGTCAAACAGCAGTACTTTATTGTTCATTAGCACTTTTTTTGTCTTTGTCCCAGGGTGTGTTCGCACTTGTAGTGTTAAAAAAGAAAAAGAAAAAAAAAGTGTCTTGTCCGCATAGCGTTCATATTGGCATTTTAACACAGAACCCAAAGATACCAAGCCTAAAGGCATAGGGATACGTTCACAGCCTGATTGGTCAGCTTTTATTTCGTGACGGAACTAACCGAACATAAAAAAAATAATAATGCGAAAACAAACGAAGATCTGCAGCATGAAGATGCGGTTCTGATTCCTGTACCGAACTGTAATGGGCAATATCGTGACTAAGAAAAAAATCAAGTTTTCTTGAGCATTCTGTCCTTTTTAGGGTCGCATCTTGTGACATCATATCCTGTTTGTGGTTTGTTTGCATGTCTTTGGTCCATGTTGCGTTCATATTTCAATCGAACCGCACCAGAGTTGGTTTGGAAGCGGACCAAGACCGTTGAAAAGGTCTCTCCAACTCCAAACCAAATCGTTTTGGTGGCACCAGGGTTCAGATGGCAGGGTTCACACTTATTCAAATGAACCGCACTGACAGAGCGATCGCACCAGGGTTCGTTTTGATCCAACCAAACATGCCAAGTGTGAACACACCCTCAAAGTCAGTGGTGCGCACAGTACTATCCAACCTCAAGAATTATCTGTGCAAAATACTGCTTTATGTGTTTTTGTATTCTGAAAAAGCAAGCACAACAAAGGTTTGCCTGAACGAGTCCATTCCCAGTACAGACATCCACTCGTATGTGGAATACGGTCAACTCGTATCATTCCCAGCACCGACATCCCTCTTCCAAGGTAAATGGAAAGCAGCATTAGTGTCACCCTGGGCAATGACAGTTACATGAACACTTATAGTAAGTGGAATAATCAGTCTGAGATTGGCGTTCATCGGAGAATAAGGCAAAAGATGCATTAACATCTGTAAGGTGAGCCTTGACTCTCACAAGATGTTTATGTCTCTCACAGTGGGTTCATAGAAAGCAACTGAACGAGGCCACTTCACCAGTACTTGCCTTGTACAATAACACCAGAGAGGCTGCCCACAACACCACCTCAAACTTACTCCACATGGCGATCTATTTAAACTTCCCTCCAGTGTATTTCCCCCACTGTCACTTTGGTCACATTCCCAAGGAAACACAACATACTCTAGACCTAAAAAGCAATGCTACAAGGTATGCAAGGTATGTTGTTGTGTTCCAAAAAGTGTTCAAAACAACAGCACTTCACGCTGCGCTCTCAGCCACGGGGCGCTATTATAGTGTCTAGCGTCCCATTTCACATATTTCACAAAACTATTCTACGCTGTTTTGTAGTGTGAATGGTGTGTTCTGGAAAACAGTGAGGCGTAGTGCACTATAAGTGCAACCAAAAAAATGGGAACGGACACTTAAGTCGCAGCTTTTTTTTGGATAAATTATACATCTGGTCCTTCAAAAAGAAAATGGCAAATGCTTCAGTGTAGCAAAGAAACATTCCTTGTTTTGAAGGAATGATCTTCATTTTGAAGAAAATCTTTCGGCGATAGTCGTAGTTCGTAAACTGTTGGCACGTTAAAAAGCGAGTTACCTCAAAAACACATTTGGTTGATCGCACAGATTAAAGTTCACGCCCCTTTCAAATGACTTTAAGAACATCTCAATTTCAAAAGATGTTGAGACTTTGATCTTATAGGAGTAAATTAAAACATGACTGTTCTGGGTGGTTATGCCTAACAGCATTGGAATGGTAAGAAAACAATGCTCAGACCAAACTAAACTACTTCAGTCAAAACACAACACGTCTAATGTTTATGAAAGGCTTGTCAATCTACAAGGCTATAAACAAAGACTTTTACTCAGTTTATACCAGGGAATTACAAGCGTCATCCACTCATAGATGATGTTCAAGTCATGTCAGAAAGATTGTATTTACAAGTTGAATGCACTTGAATACCATAAAAAAAAAAGTTTTTTTAAATCTTTATTTCCGTGTTACAAATATAAAAATTATATCGGAAGTACTGGAAAAAAAAGTTTAGAGTTCGGAAATAAACCCTGATGTCTATGGAAGCGATCAAAATAGAGTTTATGCGGAGATAATGTTATTTTTTTAAATTTAGTACCTTGGAACCTACTTCATGGTTTGCGTTCTCGAGCCGCCAGGCACTGTTGTTGTGCGGATGAGCGGGTCGGAGTGCGTTGAGGGCTTTCTGTTAGAACGGTGTCGTGTAAGCATGTTAATAACTAATGAAGTGAATCAATCAAAACTAACTTTAGCTGGACAACAACTTCATTCTAGAGCTGCTGTAAAGCCAAAACCATCTCTGTTACTTTAATTTCCTATTATCACTGTAAAGCTGCTTTGAAACAATCTATATTGTTAAAAGCGCTATATAAATAAATGACTTGACGACAGCACTGTTAAAAATGTATTCATTATTCATCCAAGAGCTTCGTTCAGAAACGCCGATTCATCCAGTAATGAAACAAGTGAAGTATTTATGAGTCATTGAATCATTCACTCAAACTCCTAAATAGAGTTTGTCAGAACCTCAAGTAAATTACATTTTATTTATCGTGATCTCTATTTAAAAAAAAAAAATCATGATTTTCAATTTATCCAGAATCGTGCAGCTCTGTAATGACGTAAATATGTGTGGGAAGTTTAGGATTGCCTTTAAGCCTCGATCTTTACAAGCTGGAATTTAATACAAATATATTTAGATATTTATAAGTGACAATGTTAGGCTTATTATTTTCAACAAAATAAGCTAATTGCCAGCATAAAATACAGTATAATAGCATTGTAATATAACAATATCATATATATAAATTAAAAAAAGCAAAACACACTTTATATTCTGGAAGTAGAGTTTAAAAACATTTGCTTGTGTAAATGAAGAGAACGTACACCACCATACTGCTCCGACGCAAGTGACTTGAAAACCTATCCTTTATTTCTGCCACATCTGCTTGCCATTATTACACAACAGCATTTCCTTGAACTCAATCTTTAAAATAGCACCATTCATTGTTTTAAGTGCGGGATTTAATCATGTAAAAGTCCTTTGTTCCTGAAAATTCTCAGGAAAAAAGCAATGCAACAAGCCACGACAGCACGTGTTTTTTTTTGTTTTAAATCATGTCTTGGCGAACATTTGCCTGGTTGCAATTTCCACCACATCCAATACTGGTTTTACGGTTTGGTTCAAAACCTTATTCTAACTCCATTTATTTCACTGGAAAAAAAATGTCAGCATAATCTGTCAGCAATGCCAGCTAACCGCACAATAGAAAGGAAAAGGACACGGTCCATCCAAAACATGGCCTGTTTCAATGGTTATGGAACACATCCAATAATGAGTCTGGAAGAAATGTCAATGTTTGGTTAAGAATAAGTTAAGTGCAATCCTTAAAAGATTTCACAATATGTGGAAAAAGAAAAACCAAAGATCTTTAGGACGAAGTAGATCATAAATGAGTCCCTCTGGGGGACAGTATATTCCTGAATATTAGATTCTGTAACACTAACTTTTAACATGATTTTAACATGAACTAACAATGATCAATGCATTTGTTACAGTATTTATTCATCTTTGTTAATATTAGTTAATACATATCCAGCTGTTCATTGTCCATGTTAGGTCACAGTGCATTACCTAATGTTAACAAATACAACCTTTGATTTTAATTACGTAATACATGTTGAAATTAATATAAACTAAGATTAATAAATGCTGTAGAAGTATTGTTCATTCTTAGTTCATGCTAACTAAGGTAGTTAACTAATGTTAACTAATTAACCTTATTGTAAAGTGTTACCGTTTTTTCTTCAGTAATTTGCTCTGCTAAGGCAGGAAAAGACTTTATTTCCTGGTAAAACTACAAACACAGAATTATTGCAAATTACTACTATTCCCTTGCAAATTTTTGGAGTGCTATACTTGGTTGTCTTGGAGAACTATTGCAATCGTGAGGCAAGATTTAGTTGGCACCAGAAAGACACAAGGCATTAACAACAGATGTATAGCTACCCATTAGAGCGCAACAATTACGTAACACCACACTCTTCACACAGCGAGACCTGAACGGTTTGCAATAATGCTTTTGTCTGGGCCGCCCAATCAAGGCGGACCGTCTGGTAGCTAGACAGAAGGCCCTGAAGAACAGGATCGTATAGGGTGTGTGCGCCTACATGTTGTTGTTTCGGAGGCATGTGCCAGCACATGAGAGACACGACTGCTCCGCACAGTCTCTCTTCACAGGCTGCTCTTTGGCAGTGCATCTAAAGGCTTCGGTCTTCCTGGCGGAAAAGCGGCAGCCCATGCAGGAGGGGGTCTGGGAGAGGAAGTGGAGGTCAGAGGCAGGGAGTGGAGGGAGGAAGAGGGGGAACGGAGTCGGGGCAGAGACTGGGCATCCTGCCTGGAACCAGTGTTTGTTTCCAGCAGCTGCCCATTAAGAACAAGTCCCACACTGTTTAAAGCTCAAGTATGTAATTGTTAAAATACGTTCTCCTATCTGAGCTTAATATGAGGAGACGACTATATACACCGTAAAACAAAAAAACAAAAAATCTGAAATTTACGGTAAAAAAAAAAAAAAAAAAGTCGCCAGTATTTCAACGTTAAAATACAGTAAAATGTAAGTGTACACATGGTCAGATGAAGAAATGAGTTTATTTGAACCAATGTTAAATGAGGGGATTGTTTCAGGAAACCTGTTTGAAAACAATCATTGTTTTTACTGTTATTTTTGGTAGCTCAAAAATTACACACTTGACCTTTTAGAAAAAGTACACGCATTTGTGTGAATTATCGAAATCAGCAGGTGAGTGTGAAAATACAACGGTCCAAATACAATAAATATGGCAACTTCATCTTGAAGCTAAATGAGAAAAGTTGCATTATAAGCAAGGGGGTAATCCATCCGCCGGAAACTGAAGCCTCCGCGGGAGCCGCCATTGTAGCAGAACTTCACCTGCTGTTAGCATTCCATTGACTCCCATTCAAGCGAAGCTGAAGCGTCCAAAGACTCCATTTGTCCATTATTTATTTCTAAAGAAACACGACAATGTATAAAAGGCTCCATTACTTTGTATCTTACGTTATGACTTCGTAGAAGCCGTTTTTGTAAAAAATAGGCTAACGATTGCGTCATACCCACGCGACTCTCTGTCGCACTGTAGAGAAATTACCGTACAGACCGGCGGAGAAGCTCGCAAGCAATCGGGGGACGTGTAGGCATAAAGTCAAGGGAGAAGCCCATAGAGATTCATAAAGTTGCTCATGCTGCTAGCTCATTGACAACTAATAATCACGCTCTCAGTTTCTGCGAGATTCGGAAGGGAATGATTCAGATTTCCCTCGGCACAGCTACTAGAAGACCCACGTCACATCTACGTCGTCAAACTCAGTTTGAGTCTGGCGATCAGGAAGTGAGTGCTTCAAATGGGCTTCACTTTTCTCTGTTGAAATCTATGGGGTCGCTGTGTCCATCTTATATACTGTCTATGATTATATGTTGTGCTGCCATTTTCTTTAAAGTCCCTGTAAAGTCAAAATTAAGTATGTGTTCTGAGTTTGTCATATCACAGAAAAATATGTTATTAGCCACCCAGCCAAATTTGAATGATAAAAAAAGCCGGCAAGTACATAAAATAAGCTATCAAAATCTTGAAAAAATGAGCAGTGGTCTCTGCTCTCAAACGCTGGGGGCGTGTCCGCTGTCTGCGCTGAAACCACGCCCACTCGCGGGGAAGCTGCCGTCGCCACACTCAACTGTCACCGCTACAGCCGGAATGAATGCTCCTAGCAGCGTATTAGGTTTATAATTATAACATAAGCAAGCACACAAGGCAGCTTACCCTCATTGGTGGGCACGCACTGCCGATGATGGCACAGTTGTCGGCGCGACGGGAGGATGAAGGCCGAGGCGGGAGATAGTCGGTTCGGCCCCATTCACCAGTAACAGATTATCAGAGCATCCCAGTTGTCTCCGACGAAAGTTTATAAAACTATCCCGTGTAAAATGATCACTACAGAGGCGGGTTTTGGTGGTGATCCTCAGCTCTCCATCAAGGTGGCTCTTCACAAAATTAATCCACCTCTTCTTGATGTGATCGTTTTTAGGAAATTTAAATAAGGACACCGATCTGTTTCGTACGTGATCGCATCCAGGTAGTAGTGACGAAGGCATAGCTAACTAGCAAACTGTAGGCTGTAGTAACTAATAATAGTACTGACTGACAGTAACTCGCGATTGAGCGGCAAACTGATGCGAATGTGCTATATTTATATTGTTAGGGAGCGCTGCGGCCAGCATCAGGGGCTCCAGTGCGTCATCAAGTAGGGGCGTGTCCAGCAGCTCAGGGGCTCCAGTGCGTCATCGAGCCCCCGTTTTAGCCCCGCCCAAAAAATCCGGAAAATAGCAATGGTGAAAAACTGTTTAACGGTCTAACTCCACAATTCAGTACTTCGCAGTTCACAGTCTTTGTAATATGTTTTAGCAATACATTTCTAACATGTATAATGTGTTTAGAATTTTTTTTTAGAATTACCTTTACAGGGACTTTAAGTAATTTTTCAAAGTAAAAGTTGTCAATTATAACAGCAATTCAATTACCACAAAGCTAGTATCATAAAGTACAAGGTTACAGATTTTAAGCAAATAATGGCTTACACTTTGTCTGTTGATCAAAGAAAGCAATATGGCCTCAAAAAAACTACTTTTAAGATACTTTTGTTTTTACGAATCATCTCTAAATTCTGCTAAATATCACATGTTCTCAGTTAAAACATCTAAATATGTTCTAAAAATTCTTTTAAAATGATTAAAATGTTTGGGTGAACCATACCTTTAAAAATACACTATGTAAAAAATTAAAAAAAAAAAAAAAAAAATTGGTAACACTTTATTTTAC
This sequence comes from Phoxinus phoxinus, assembly GCF_949152265.1. Taxonomy (NCBI): domain Eukaryota; kingdom Metazoa; phylum Chordata; class Actinopteri; order Cypriniformes; family Leuciscidae; genus Phoxinus; species Phoxinus phoxinus. The sequence goes on along the minus strand of NC_136880.1, from coordinate 16,230,383 downwards.
AGTATTTTGTTACACGTTACATGCATTTACTATAGTAATAGCTATAAATTATGCAGAATTACATCCAACTAACCCTAAACAAATCCTAACGCTATACTAAGTACATGAACTTCATTAATATTACTATGCACTTAAATGTATAATTACACTACTGACACCTTAAAATAAAGTGAGTAGCCTACATCATGAATCCATCTTTAAAAGTGTGTGTTTGTCTTATCCTGAATAACTACGGTACGCCTATAATAAGTGTTGTTAATCGGACAGAGAAGTAGCTCCGGCTACAGTTTTGTTCCGCAAGACACGTGGCAGTTTTGTTTATCAACTGCTAGAGCGCCAAACGTTTCATAAGTGTGCCTTTTTCTATCTGATCTGACCTTTAAACATTTCACGGATGAACCCTAGACAGAATAATTCAGACATATTAAATTTGTTTGGAGTGCAAACAGTTCATGTAGATGTTAGGTCATGAAGTGCATTTTGACCCACCTTGCACAACTAAACCAACAGGAGACACATAATCATTAAATGAAGCAAGAATTAGGTTTCAGGTCAGTCCAGTGCCAGCCACAGTGACGCTCTAAAACAGTTACTGTCCTGAGGACATAGTTGTGCGTTGAATGAAAAGTTTTGTAATATGTTGTAGGTCCACTTTCCTACACAAACAACAAATCCTAAAAACCTTCCCTGCTGTCTCTCTGGCTCAATAACAAAACAACTGAACAAAAGGACGCCCGACTTGGAAGCATGGCCTCTAGAGTCTCAGATTACAGCGTGTTGATATGTTCAGATTAAAGCGCACAAAGCAGGTGCAGAAGATGTGCGCGTGTTGCATGCTAGAAAGAGAAAGCAAGCGATCCTGTAACGCGAACGTTAATGAGTGTAGATTTGGCTGAGCTTTGCATGCCTCTGAAGCAACAGTTAGAGCAGAAGACAGTAGCGCGCCGTCGTGGCTGTTTGGCTGAGATCGAAATGTTGTGGTTTTGCTGGTTGGGAACTGAAAGTAATGTGTCCTGCAGACACTTCGGTGTCACCAACTGCTCGTCTCAGATTAGACACACTTGTCACTATGACCATGCGAAATATATGATCCCGGGACTTTAAAGATACTGGCTGCAGTGTGTTTTTCTTCAACGGGGACATTCTTCGAAGAGCAACATTTAGGGATCTTCGCATCTTAATAGTTCAGAATCAGAATATGAGGATTATTATTGCTACTACTGCTTCATTTGAAATAAAATTAACCAGATAAACTACAGCCGATTAACTAAAAGTAATGTAATCTGTATTAAAAGATATCTTTTAAATTCTTCTTTAAATGTTTTGGTCCCACTGCGAAAGAGCTGAAGTGAAAAATTTGCCCATGTAATGTATCCACAGAAAGAATGAAGGTCACTTAGGATATTAATGAAGGATGTACTATAGTAAAGTCTGAATGGAGTTATTGATTGATTTTTTCCAGGGATTGTGTTTAATGTGTCTAATGGGGCCATTAGTTCAATGGCAGCTAATCTCCCATTTCCATAAAGTCTAGGTAATCCCTCACTTCACAGCTTTTATAATGTGTATTCCTCTAAGACTGTACCTGTATCTCACTGTGTGACACACTTCTGCAATACAATCAGTACATTGTATCAAACTATTTTTTAAGTACATAGTAGTTGAAGACACCTGATATAAAGTGGGACCAATTACACAGGTATGCATTTGATGTACTGTATTGTCTGGATTTATAAAGTTTGAAAACTATAGAGTCCGTAACTGTTTTTTGTTTTTGTTTAAAACATTACAGTATGATGTTGCAACGCAAGTGCAAATGTTGAACTTTGCAGGTCTATCACCATTTTATATCATTATTATAGAATTGAAATATGAAATCTGAGACCTTTCCATCCCTTCATTGACAGTTACTCAGCTACCACTTTGATGCCTCAAAAACTTCATAACGAGATCGTAAAACTAATCCATATGAATTGAGTGGTTTAAGAAGAGACACGATTACTTTATATAATGAACGGATTAAATTTGTTGAAGCTCAAACGTGCTGCGTAACACGAGAATTAACCGAATTGGTTCTTGATGAAACTAAAACGTGCTGCGTAACACGAGAATGAATCTCATTGGTTCTTGCAGAAGCTCAAACATGCTGCGTAACACAAGAATGAACCTCATTGGTTCTTGCAGAAGCTCAAACGTGCTGCATAACAAGAATGAACCTCATTGGTTCTTGCAGAAGCTCAAACGTGCTGCATAACACGAGAATGAACCTCATTGGTTCTTGCAGAAGCTCAAACGTGCTGCGTAACACGAGAATTAACCTCATTGGTTCTTACAGAAGCTCAAACGTGCTGCATAACAAGAATGAACCTCATTGGTTCTTGCAGAAGCTCAAACGTGCTGCGTAACACGAGAATTAACCTCATTGGTTCTTGCAGAAGCTCAAACGTGCTGCGTAACACGAGAATGAACCTCATTGGTTCTTGCAGAAGCTCAAACGTGCTGCGTAACACGAGAATGAACCTCATTGGTTCTTGCAGAAGCTCAAACGTGCTGCGTAACACGAGAATGAACCTCATTGGTTCTTGCAGAAGCTCAAACGTGCTGCGTAACACGAGAATTAACCTCATTGGTTCTTGCAGAAGCTCAAACGTGCTGCGTAACACGAGAATGAACCTCATTGGTTCTTGCAGAAGCTCAAACGTGCTGCGTAACAAGAATGAACCTCATTGGTTCTTGCAGAAGCTCAAACGTGCTGCGTAACAAGAATGAACCTCATTGGTTCTTGCAGAAGCTCAAACGTGCTGCGTAACACGAGAATGAACCTCATTGGTTCTAGATGAAGCTCAACAAGCTGCATAACAAGAATGAACCTCATTGGTTCTTGCTGAAGCTCAAACGTGCTGCATAACAAGAATGAACCTCATTGGTTCTTGCTGAAGCTCAAACGTGCTGCGTAACAAGAATGAACCTCATTGGTTCTTGCTGAAGCTCAAACGTGCTGCGTAACACGAGAATTAACCTCATTGGTTCTTGATGAAGCTCAACAAGCTGCATAACACGAGAATGAACCTCATTGGTTGTCCGCACGTCAAGTGAACATTATTGAGCTTATTTACCACAACTAATGTGCGAGTTAATGAATGTTTATATGTGAATAAAAGTCTAAATTAAATCTGTTCATCTTCATCTTCATCATCATCATAAAGCAATCAAGTTTCTACAGATAATTTTGATTAAACCCCTCAACTTATATGGATTAGTTTCACAATCTCTTTATGAACCTTTTGAAGCGCCTCAACGGAGCTCTCAGATTTCATCAAAACGTTTTTCATTTGTTTTCCGAAGATGAACGAAAGTCTTACGGGTTTGGAACGACATAATGAGTAATTAATGTCAGAATTTTCCTTTTTGGGAGAACTATCCCTTTAAATATGAAACTGAATTACATTTTTTTTTTTTTTAAAGATGGTATTCTCTTGTTTTTCACACAAGCAAAATGGCACAAACAAAGTTAAAACAATAGGTAGGCTATACTGATCAAAAAAAGTCGACAGACATTTTGTGGTAGTCAGACGTTAAAGTGGAACATTTTCATAGTTTATTCATGTGAGGACCTACACCTGTGTGAACTTGAGGACATCAGTTGGTTAAAACAAAGTATCTGTAGAAATTACTAAAAAGTGACGTCAGCACAAATGCCACTTGGTTTCATAACATAATATTTATGCACAACAATATCAATGCATTCCTAAAAGTGAGCTCAGTGAAATGGATTAGATTAGTTAGTATATCTGCAAGTACTGTGAAAAATGAACAACTTGCATGTTAATAACGTGTCCGCATCTCGATGCACAAGTTTACCTGGATCTCTGCAGCTCCAGAGCAGAGTTGGCAATCTGCCCTCCATCTAGACAGCCGTAGATCTGGCTGGACTGCCTGGAGTAGGACACTGGCAGGATTCCCTGAGTGTACGTCTGGAGTCTCCCTCTCGTAGCCGGTGGGACAGCTGAGAAAGGGGAGCTGAACACGGCCTGGAGCACCTGAGCACCGCACACATCCCCCTCCGCACCCGCACCGCACGCTGGAGGAGGAGCACCAGAGGCCGGGATCCCAGCCATGAAACCAGCAGCTCGGGCACTGCTCAGAGCCTGGTTCGCTGCCTCGGCCAATGCCTGCTGGCCCACTGCAGAAACCAGGCTCTGTCTAGTCCTCGAGCTGTCCTCGTCCTCGGTCTGACTCTCCCCGTCATCCTGCACTGGTCGTCCGTCCAGAGAGATGTTGCTGAGGAATGAGAGTGCAGCTTGTCTCCGTCGTGGATCTATCGCGCGCTTCCGTGTGTGCTCCAAACTGGAGGGCTTCATCTGCAGCGCGCTCGCCATTGCGCGTGGTGGGATAATGCGTGTTTGTCAACGGAGAGGGTTCATGGTGATTGTTTGGATGTGGGGTGAAATTGGTGGTCAAAACGCCATGGCGTTGGCTTTTAAGTGCCTGCTGTGTTTTACTGTGTGTGTGTGTGTGTGTGTGTGTGTACAGAAAAGCTGGGTCACGTGTGTGCAGTATTGTGGCAGCAGGAGCTTTGGTCTGACCAATAGGGATTCATTAGAACGAGTCGGTGTTCCAAATCGTCGTGAGTCGCCTATCTAGACAGCATTCTTAGCGCTTTCGGATCGGAATTCGGTTCAAAATTCTAGACAGCAGTCGTTTAGTTAAAGCCGAACGTATTCTGAGCACGACCACCATGCTAAAAAATGTTGCCTAAGTTAGGCGGCTCACTACATATTGAAACACAGCCTGCGTGTTTTCCCCCATGCCTTCATTTTTTGCTCCGCCCTTTTGGGCTACTTGGACAGGACATTAAAAAATAAAAATGACATAGAAGTAAATATTTCAGGGAGAAACCCGAATTAGCACGATGTATTGATGCCCTTTTATTGTGGGTTTTAAACAGCCTAACATTTCAATTCACCCTTTAAATGTGTTGCACTAGTTCATGTGATGAGGATTCTAGTTCATAGACCAAAACAACGGGCAAAGGACCCGCTCCATTATTAAAACTTAGCTAAACATATTGAATTTTAACTTGGGTATTCTTTACATAATTCTTTACATTATAATCTGCTGGAATAAACAGTTTAAACTTGTGTAGCTGCATAGCTGGCCACTTCATCCGCCTATTTAGAAAAAGAAGTACACTTTAGCATACTTTTAACTTATTGCGCATATAATATACTTCAACAGAACGTGCAAACTGAATATAATATTGTTTTGAACATTGAGCTGCGTGTTAGCAACAAATGAATGAAATGAATTATAGTTTAAATTCGTGAAAAGTAATTAGTTGGGATTTCCCCACTTATGTAGGCTACTGACAACCATTCATAAACTACTTTGTCATTACACATTTATGATGATGAAATGGGAATATAGTATTTAAAATATATTGACTTTAAGTGTAATATAAAATATCAACCTACTGTTAAAATGATAACTAAATACTAACATTTAGAATGTTAGGCAAGACATTATAAGAGTAAAGGCAAAGCATGATTATTAAATAGTTTACAGTTTAATTATTTAATTTGACATTATTACATAGGCTAATGCACTGTTTAAAAATGTACTGAAGTGTGTTAATAAAAATATAATGAACGTCTAGGCTACACTCTTTAAGTAGCCTACTCTTAAAGGATAATTCCGGTATTTAACACCTTGAGTCTATATTGTAGTTTGTTTTGGATGAACAAGAGTGGTGGACAACATTTTTTTGACAATGGTTCCTCTCTCGAGTTTTTGACTATAAAAGAATTGGCCATGGACCCATTTAACATTGGAGTCAATGTGCATGTCCGAAAATGTCATTAAAACAACCTTTAACATTAGTTTTCAAAACTGTGCAACTCACCGAGTGATTAGTGATGTTAGTTGATGTTCCAGAAACAAAAAGTGTTGCGAAATACAGTTTCTGTCGTGTTTTATTCGTCATTGAGCGGAAGTTACACGGTTGTGAAGTGTCTGAAAAAATTGTTCCACTATAGCAAAATAAACGGATTGGAATCATATATTGCGACGATATATTGTTTATAATCATCAACGAACACCACTAACCACTCGGTGAGTTTAACAGTTTTGTAAACGAACATTATTGGCTGTTTTAATGACATTTTCGGACATGCACATTGACTCCAATGTTAAATGGGTCCATGGCCAATTCTTTTATAGTCAAAAACTCGAGAGAGGAACCATTGTCAAAAAAATGTTGTCCACCACTCTTGTTCATCCAAAACAAACTACAATATAGACTCAAGGTGTTAAATACTGGAATTATCCTTTAAGTGGCCTTTATTTTTTCAATAGCCTATTATATGATCTTGCAATGCAGGCTTTAAAAAAAGGTTTTATACTTTAAGATTTGAAGTAGGCTAGACTAACAACTGCATATTCAAAACAATTAAGTACACTTCTTTTTCACAAGTGTAAGCTTGTAAAATCTGTAGACCAGGGATGTCCAAACTCGAGGACCACTGTCCAGTGCACAGTTTAGCTCTAACTCCAGCTTTTTATTTATCTTCAACCCAAGTGAATATACCTAAACTTCACATGATGGCAACATTTGGCAAGAACAAGTTTTTACTGACTGTCTTCTGCACTGAAAGGCTGTTATTTTAAACGTGCAGCGCCATCTAGTGTTTATCAAGTTAAATGTCTGGGTTATACACTCACCGGCTACTACACCTGTTCAACTGCTCATTAAAGGGATAGTACACTGTAAAACAAATATTTTCATGATTTGTTATCACAACTTTTTATCTTTGGTCAAATCAACTTCGATAACTAATGTGTGAAGATAACACACTATCTTGAGTTTCTGTTTATTATTAACCATTCTTCTTCATTGTATTAACTCATTTTTTTAATTACAACGAACTCAAAATTTTAAGGCAACAAGGTAACTTGCTTTTTTAAGTTAAACCAACATTTTCTTTTTACAGTGTACACACCAAATTTTTTATTATGTCATCATTTATTCACCCTCAAGTTGTTCCAAACCTTATTCCAAACCTCTTTCTTCAGCTAAACACAAAATTAGATATTTTGAAGAATGACTGTGGACCCCATTGACTTCCATAGGTTTTCCATACTAATTCCATACCATGTCTAATCATCCAATCACATGGCCACCCAAGAGGCCACAGGATAAGATTAATGAATGACGGTGAACTGACATAACTGACACTAGTTCACATGATAATGACAACATGGCGAAAGTAGTGCGTACAGATTACATTCATGATACCGGTACACACATGCATAGCCTACTATAGAACATACTTTTTTTTAGTGGTCGTGAAGTAATTCAAATCCAATTCAAAATAAGTACAGTATCTACTCATGAGAGTTTGCGATTCCAGATCAAGATGATCTGCTGAAGTTCAAGCTGAGCATCAGAATGGGGAAGAAAGGTGATTTAAGCGACTGAACGTGGCGTGGTTGCTGGTGTAGAACGGGCTGATCTACTGGGATTTTCACACATAACCATCTCTGGGGTTTACAGAGAATGGTAAAGAGAAGATATCCAGTGAGCAGCTGTTTTGTGGGTGAAAATGCCTTGTTGATGCCAGAGAAAGGCAACAGTAACTCAAATAAGCACTTGTCACAACTGATATCTGCAGAAAAGCATCTCCGAACGAACAACACGTCCATATTTGAAGCAGAAGAGCTACAGCAGCAGAAGAACACACACCAGTGTCACTGTCAGAGAACAGGAAACTGATGAGTCTGGACTTCTGCTGGGACATTCAGGCGGTCGGGTCAGAATTCGGCGTAAACAACATGAAAGCACGGATCTGTCCTGCCTTGTATCAGCGGTTCAGACAAGAGGAGATTTTCTTGGCACACTTTGGGCCTCTTAGTACCAATTGATCATTGTTTAAACACCACAGCCGACCTGAGTATCGCTGACCATCTCCATCTCTTTATGACCACAGTGTATCATCTTCTGATGGCTTCTTCCAACATGATAAACACAGCATGTCACAAAGATCAAATCATCTCAAACTGCTTTCTTAAACATGATATTGAGTCCCTAAACTCAAACCTCCACAGTCTCCAGATCTCAGTCCAGTAGAGCAGCTTTGGGATGTGGAGGAACGGGAGATTGACATTGTGGATGTGCGGCTGATAAATCTGCAGCAACTGTGTGATGTTATCATGTCAATATGAGCCACAATCTCCGAGGAACGTTTCCAGCGCCTTGTTGAATCTGTGCCACAAAGAATTAAGGCAGAAGTGGGTCCAATCCGGTACTAGCAAAGTGTAGGCCTACCTAATAAATTGGCATGTAAGTGTAGCATACATATTTAGTGGATGATTATAAGGTTGCATTAGGTTCAGTTGTATCTATTGGATGGCGCATTACTCCGTTCTGATCATTTCTTCGAGGTCTTCACTGGGTGGCGCCAGAGTGTCTTCCAAGCGCTCCTAAAAGGGTTTCTTTCTCCCTGGAGATGCTGTGATACAGATTCCAGTGATGAAACGAACGAGGGAGGTGATATAAACCAGCGATGGAATATTTGAAATTCAAGTTCATTTGCCGTTTGTAACAGATACTCTGGAATTCTTACTAAATCAGTTCTCTAGCTCACAGGAGGACATTATTGAGGAAATGAGGTGAAGAGAGTGTGGTAGCGCGTTTTTTTATGTTATGAGCGCAGCATGTGTGTGTGTGTGTGTGTGTGACAGATACTTCCATCTAACAACAACAACATTGGGTAACACTTTATTTCACAGCGTCCTTGTCACAGCACATTACATAGTTACTGTAGTAATTCATATAAATTATGCATAATTAAACCAAACCCTAACCCTATAGCAAGTAGCCTACATGTAGTAGTTATTTATTATTACTCATGTACTTAAATATATAATTACACTGTAACAATGACACCTTAAAATAAAAGGTTACACCTTATTTATAAAGTGTCTTTGTTACAGTGTAATTATACATTAACTATACAGTAACTATATACCGGTACTTACTATAGGGTTAGGGGTATGATCTGGTTTAGGGTTAGTTGCACGTACTTATGCAAGTGTTTGTGTATGCAAAGTGTTACCAAATAAAATGTAACCCAAAATTAAAATTAGCTCATATTAATTGGGAGACTACATGGAATATGCTTTACAAATAATTTCCCAGACAGCAACATAGTGTCGGCCCAGATCCGGTACATGTGGATTCAACGCGCACCAGATGAGGGCCGGATCTGGGCCGACACTATGTTGCGGTCTGGGTTGTCTTACCGCACATATACATACATTTTACCCTAAATCCTTGGTGTCTGCTCATGTGTATATACTGTGTGTATGTATATATATATATATATAAACTCGAAAAATTCGAATATCGTGCAAAAGTTCATTTCAGTAATTCAACTTAAAAGGTGAAACTAATATTATAGACTCATTGCATGCACAGTGAGATATTTCACGCCTTTGTTTGTTATAATTTTGATGATTATGGCTACAGCTTATGAATTTGGGGTTTTTATAAGCTGTAAAGCCTAATCATCAAAATTATAACAAACAAAGGCTTGAAATATCTCACTGTGCATGTAATGAGTCTATATAATATATTAGTTTCACCTTTTAAGTTGAATTACTGAAATAAATGAACTTTTGCACGATATTCAAATTTTTTTAGTTTCACCTGCATGTATGAGAGAGAGAGAGGGAGAGAGAGGGAGAGAGAGAGAGAGAGAGAGAGAGAGAGAGAGAGAGAGAGAGAGAGAGAGAGAGAGAGAGAGAGAGATTTGTCAAAAAATCTAACAAAGGACAACATTGACATAATGTCATTTAAATTGCTAAACAGTTTGTTTCTATAATTTCCCACTCTGCTAATTTGGCCAAATCAATGGAGATATTGGAACGAGACTGTTGCAAATGTGGAGCACATCACATGCGTGCTCAGTATCGGTGTGTGGTCTCTGTCTTCTGCTCAGAATCCTTCCCCGCTGATAACCTTCCTCGGTCAGAAGCACTCAGGTCAATGACATTATTCTAACATGCTGAGTTAACCATGTTATGGTAATGACAGACACTCGAGCGAAGAAACACACAAGCTACACGTTTCCCCGGCCACGGTTTTCAAGGGGACCAGAACAATCGGAAAGACTATTGTGTCAGACAGATCAACATTAAGCATCAATAAAACAAGACCCGGCTACTTTCACTTTCCACTCTTAATTTGACAGATCCTCAATTGGTTGCACATTCTGTGCTGTTTTATTACTTCCTCAGTCTCATAATGCACCAAAATAACACGACTTTTCACAGCGGGTTTTGAGGCTGACGCTGTCACGGGACACAATAAAGTAACTCTCGGCCAGGTTAATCTTATCCCTAAATCAGCGGAGCAGAGCTCAGACCTCAGACTCTCTGTCCCTGTGTGTGAAATGCAGCACTTCCTGTGTTTGTGTGGGGCTTCCTCCCCCTCAAGTGATTTTGGCACCTCATTGTGAGTCATGATGCACGCGGTGCGGACGCTGCTTGATTCACGCTGATTGGAGGAGAAAGACGTTAAGGGAGCACAAATGTTTTGTTGATAGTTTTGGAATATGAAGCTGGAATTACTGGAAGCGAAAGTGAAAGTGAGTCAATGAGTGAGTCTGTTCTTATCAGAGGTGTTCGGGGAGTAACATGTGACTCACGTGATGCGATGTGGGTAATTCTTCATAATAAGGTTTCGTTTACTAACATTAGTAGATCACTTCCAAATTGTAATCCATTACTGAATACAACTGACATGAGGATAATCTGTTACAAATCGTTACACTTTATTTGTGTTAGAGTGTAATTATACATGTAAGTACTAAGTAATAATGATAATAAACTATTTAGGGTTTTGTTTAGTTTAGTTGCATGTATAATTATTAGGGCTGTTAAACGATTAATCGCGATTAATCGCATCCAAAATAACATAATAAATTACATAATAAATGTGTGTGTACTGTGTATAATTATTTTATAGATATAAATACACACACATGCTTGTATATATTTAAGAAATATTTGCATGTATATATTGTATATATATTTACATGTAATTTATATTATATATGAATTATGAATATTTTATATATAAATAACACATTTGTCTTAAATATATACATGAACGTGTGTGTATTTATATATACAAAAATAATTATACACAGTACACACACATTTATTATGTAAACACAAACTTTTATTTTGGATGCGATTAATGGCGATTAATCGATTAACAGCCCTAATGATTACTGTATGCATACTTTGTAGTTTACAGTAACTACATGAAACGTGTAACAAGGACACTATGAAATAAAGTGTTACACTTTATTTTTGGTAACACTTTATTTTACAGTGTCCTTGTAACATATGTTACATGTACTTACCATAGTAATAACAGTAAATTATGCATAATTACATGCAATTAACCCTCAACCAAACCCCAATCTTACCCTAACCCAGTAAGTACATGTTGTTAAATATAATTACGCAGCATGTAAATATATAATTACACTGTGGATACCTTAAAATAGAGTGTAACCTTTTTTTTAAGGTGTCCTTGTTACAGCGTAATTATACATTTAAGTAGGTTAGGGTTTGATTTAGGGTTTGTTGTTTGTATAATTATGCATAATTTGTGTTTTGTTTATAATTACACTGTAACAATGACACCTTAAAATAAAGTGTAACCAAATAAAGTGTTACATTTTAAGGTGTCATTGTTACAGTATAATTATATTTAAGTACTGAGTAATATTAATTGACTACATGTACTTACTATAGGGTTAGGATTATGTCTGGTTTAGGGTTAGTTGCATGTAATGATAATTTATAGTAATTACTAAACTATGTAACAACACAAAAAAAAAAATTTGGCCTCTTGGTAAATTTAATTAATTAAAATAAGCAAAAGTAACACGATTGTTTGATAATTTGTCACAACTTAATTTAATTGTGTTCAATCAACCTTATATATTTAAAACGGAAGTTTACTTAATTAATTTCTTGACATCTAACTGGGCGGTGGATCTGTAGTTCCCAGCATGCTTTGCAATGAAATTAAGTTCATACAACAAGATTACAACAAATCATTTCAAACAGATTAGATTTTGTTGGAAAAATGTAATTCAATTTCGTGGAAAAGTTTTCCTTAATTTAAGTTCGTTCAACAGCTTTTTTTTTTTTTTTTGAGTGCAGGACACTGTAAAATAAAGTGTTACCATGGGACCTGATTTGTTACCTAAAGTGTAACTAAGATAATTAGGAGCCACATAATGTCAGTGAGTTTTGTTGGAAATGTATGAAGTTACCAAATTAGGTGGAGATTTATATACTTTCAGGAGCCAAATGGGAGTGACGGATCGCTAACTTCTGCCCTAACGTCACACAGTCTGACGCTGAGTGTTCTTGTTGTTTCTTCTCTGTGGTCAAGAGGGCAGAGGTGCAGAAGAGCGGTCAGGCCGCAGGATTGATGAGCGAGAGCCGCGAGGAAGTGCATCTCCAGCCCACCCGTGGGCCACAGCAGCCCCACATCAAACGCAGCAGCTCCACTGTGATGTATGGAGGTCCAGCGAGGGATTTATCTCAAGGGAGGATGAAAGGAGGAGCGGAGGCGTCTGCCAAACAAAGGCTCACGGGGGCCAACCGTACGGGTCAGGCCTGGCCCTCAAACTGGAGAGATTTATATCAGCCCACTTCAGCTGAAGACACTGTTGGGGCTGATGGATACCAAATATTGGGGAAATATTGATAACACTTGAAGAACGTGCGGTTTCTATACAAATTATAATGATATTATATTATAAAAGAATAAATGGGTAAATTATGTTTAGGCACATGAAAAAAATGCAGTTCATAGATACAGACCCACATCAATGACTGCTTGAAAAGGTCAGAAATTGGGTTGAAATGTGATTTAATTAGATTTAAACATTTTATTTTAAAAACTTTGAAAAGTATGTTTACAGACATTTATTAAATGAATAATTAATATGTGTACACTTAATTAGGTAACCCATTAGGTAAATGTTCATTTTACACATGCCAGTCATGAAAATTGGTAATTTTTTGACAATGGTGTACATTTTTCCCCAAAGAATGAATGAATGAATGAATGAATGAACGAATGAACGAATGAACGAATGAATGAATGAATGAATGAATGAATGAATGAATGAATGAACGAACGAACGAATGAATGAGTGAAAGATTGAATGAATGAATGAATGAATGAATGAATGAATGAACGAACGAACGAATGAATGAGTGAAAGATTGAATGAATGAATGAATGAATGAATGAAAGAAAGAAAGAAAGAAAGAAAGATTGAATGAATGAATGAATGAAAGATTGAATGAATGAATGAATGCAACTTGACAAATGCGCTCTAAGCACACACACACACACACACACACACACACACACACACACACACACACACACACACACACACACACACAGCACGCACACACACGCCCACACACACGCACGCACGCACACAGTCTGACATGTTCCTGGCATGAGCCTGAATTCCTCAGACATTAGATTATCAGATCATTTTTAAAAATCGAACTGACAAGTTTCTCCTAAAGGTTCATATTTTACTTACAAATATATTTTAATTAAGTTGTGGAACTTTTATTTGATTATAAAACGGCCTACAGAAAATAGTAACAAAACGCACAAAACCATCGACTGTATAATCAAACAATGCTTTTAGATCATACACACACACGAGTCAATAAAAGAAGCACTACGGATCATTCATTAGACAGACACTATACATGAAAAAAAAAAAAGTGTGTTACAGTACACAATGGCAGTACACAATACTGTAAGTTGAGCAACTGAAAAAAATCACGGTCAGTGAGAGATTGGTTCTGCTTCAACATCATGTCTTCCTGCTGGCGCTGGCCTGAGGACTTTAGTTGGTCCACAACACAGGCAACGTCGTCTCTTGCCAGACAAAGGAAAACACCATATCAGCCTTGACAACACTGTGCACACCTTGCTCTTTCTCATCCTCTTCCTCTTCCTCCTCTCACATACTCTGAACCCGTTTAAGGTTTTGCAGAAATAGTGATTTATTCCACAAATTGGTTGAGAATGGAGTTGTGTTTAAGCAATTCAAATATAATATATTGGTTATATAAAATATACATCATTTATCAGAACAAAATTAAACAATAATACATTTCCCCATGATAAGTTATTAGTCCAATGATCACGTGTTACATGTGAGGTCATGACCTCTTGAAATGATGGTAACCGAGGCACGTCATAAAGCTGTCAGATGAGAGCTGACCAAATTAATCACATCTTCACTCTTGCGCACAACTAGAACATTAAAACAATTTAGTCATAATGGGACGGCATTTTTGAAAACGGTTTGAATCTGTATTTGTTTTCCCTCCTCCTGTATTGAGGAGAGCAGGCCTGTGATAACATACTTTACTGTTCAGCTCAAAATGAAAACATTCATTTGTATTCATTTGAAGAGAATGAGCAAGACGGAGTGTGGTGGGAGACATATATATATAAGTACTGAGTAACATTAATAACTATGTACTTACTATAGGGTTCAGGTAGGGTTAGGATTTGGTTGAGGGTTACTTGCATGTAATCATGCAGTCAAAAATAATAACTTTTAAAATTTAGAATTAAATTCTAATTTCAGTTAAATTTTCATGTTGAGTTTACTTAAATATACAAGTGCACTTGAAATTAACACTAAGTTAAGTGAACTTTATTGTTTAAGTACATTAAATAAGCGTCAAGTTTGGTGAACTAAACAATTTAAGTCAAGTCTACATAAGCACCAAGTTAAGTGAACTTGAAAAAAGGACGTTTTGGGAGACCCCATTACTCAATTAAATTGAGGGAACAAGTTTACTCAAATCAATTGAGTTCAATCAACTTATTAAGATTTTCAGTGCATAATTTACTGTTATTACTATGGTAATACATGTAACATATGTAACAAGGAGAAAATAAAGTGTTACCAGAAGTTGCACATGTTCCAAAACCTATAGTGAGGAGCCTGGTTACCTACAGCCCAGTGCCTGCAACTGTCTCCTAAGGCAGCATCCGGACCATTAAGCGACCTCAAAGTGATGGGGGCTGCAAAGGGAGTGTGGAAAGTTTAGATAATAATAAATGAATAAGTAAACCATAAAAGATCTATACAAATATTAATAATACCAATAATAATTTGTCACTACTATACAGTGAGTAGAAATAATTGGTCACACTTTATATTAGGTGTCTTTACTACGTACTTAAAAATAATTGTTAGGTACTTTGTATTTTTTGTGTTCATATAGTTTTGCAAAACACTTTTGCTGCTATATGCAGGTATTGTTAGGGACCGGTTTGCTGCTATTGTAAGGGTTAATTGTGGGTTATGGGGTAAAGGAAGGATCAACAGCGTAAGATCCAAGCAGAGAATGTATAATAAGGGGAGAAGGTTCACTCTCGCTACACTTCCGGCTTCTGAACTGGTTGCAGTTCCACTCTGGTTCCATATGAGGGCGCTCACAGGACGAGTGCAGAATGAATGGAGGTCTATGGAGCTATACCCCTCAAAATCCACTTTTCTCAGGATATAATTTTTTGTCTAGTAATTTGAATGTTGTATTCGAAAGGAGATGCAAAGAAATTACACATTGCTGGGTGTTAGATTTTTATGAATCACTTATTTGCTTTAAAAAGTCTTTTAAGATGTCAATGACGTCATACAGATCGTACGACCAGAGATACTGCTTTACGGCAATCCTTCAGTCACTGTGGTGCTTTCGCGCTCTGCACTTTCTTTTCTCTCGAGGCATCGGCAACACAGCGGACACAGGTAAATACACAACACAGCTGACATAGGTAAACACACGTGCTAGAAGAGTTTTAGCTAGAAGACATTCTGGTCCCGCTTCGGATGCCACGATGCCATCAAGCCGTATCTCTGGTCGTAATCAGTCCTTCACTGACCAATCAGCGTTCATTAGCAGAATGCTAGCGTGTTATGGGCAACAACAACTCAACCTGTAGGAAACCGAAAGGACATAAGTACTCGCTCATTCAACTTTCGACCTATAACCCATGTTGAACTTGCTATACCTACAATCAAATCTGAGATTTCTCAATAGCAATCGGGTGAAAGAGACAAATTTAGCCTTCCATATACTTTGGCACTCATGGGCGATCGCTCCCAGTGGAACTCTGGTGGAACTACAACCAAAATTAGGTACAATAGGACTTAATAGGGAGTGGCCGGGCTCTGATCCAACCAAACAAAAGCACTTCCTCATTCACATGTTCTTTCCATGATTGTTGTCATGAGTCTCTCTCTCACTGATATTCCTGATGATTTGGGGCCTTATTTTACCGATCTAAGCGCATGGTGTAAAGCACAGGGCTCAAGCGCACTTAGTGTCCACTTTAGTTTGACGACGGGAAAAATGGTCGGCGTGGCCGGCGCATGGTCTAAAAGGGTTGTACCTATTCTCTTAATGAGTAATGGGTGTGTTTTGGGCGTAACGTACAATAAACCAATCAGAGTCTCATCTCCCATTCCCTTTAAAAGCCAATCAGAAAGGTTCCAGAATCCCAATCGATTTTTTTGATTGGTTAAACTGAATGGTGAATGTGTCATGTTTTTATGTGGTTGTGTCATGTTTTTATGTGGTCGCCGCCTATGATCCATGGCATCTAAAATATTGAAAACATGTGCGGTTCCACAAGCCCCTTCCCATGCATTAGTTTGATATCACTCGCTCCACTTCAGTTTTCACATTGGCTGTTTATTCAAGTCCTCTCCATTAGAAGAGACATTCTGGCGTCTGCCTTCAAGAAAATTCTACACTTGTAGAATAAAAACACCTCACACTGACCCCCATTCTGACGGAAAAGATCACAACCCAGCTTTAGTAGAATAACTATTTTGATTGCAGGTAAAATGAAGCATGGCAGGATAGGGACACTGATGAAACAATAAAGGGCCATGAATGGGGCCACATTTGGGAGGCTGAGAGGAAACATGGTGGTGGATTTATGGGGGGAGTTTGAGGTGAAAACAGTAGCAGCTGATTCATTGGGAAGGTCAGTGTATCGACTCCAAGTTTACTGTAACAGCAGCTACACTGTGAGGAAAATCCCATGCAAGAACTGCAGTCCTTCAATACAAGAGGAAGGAGCTTATTATGAGTCAGCAAGTAGAGAGGAAGACGACCTGTGCATTCCTCAGCCATGGGGATGACTGTACTGTGTGTGTGTGTGTGTGTGTGTGTGTGTGTGTGTGTGTGTGTGTGTGTGTGTGTGTGTGTGTGTGTGTGTGTCATGTTGGTTTAGTGCCTTTTAAATGCTCTATAGGAATTCCAGCAATACGTTCCATTGACTTTTATGCCATAATGACCTTTTCCCCTCGAATACAATCTGTGAATAATCAATGATTCATTCATCCCAAATCTCCGCTGAAAGCTGTTTGATCATAAACGCCCCCGTCCTTTACCTGTTACCTGTCCGTTGACACTAATGTGAGGTGATTTCTAAGGTAAGCATCATTACTAATGCATCATTTTTAATGCTCAAACTTTTGAACTTGTCCTGCTTATGCTACGGACATAAATTATATTAGTTTCTAGTGACACTGTATGTACATATACTTACTATAGTAATAACAGTACATTAGCATAATTATATAAGTAACTAACACGAAACTTTAACCTTTACCCTGTACATGTTCTTAATTAATATCACTTATTCGTGCAATTACACTGTAAAACATCCCCATAAATAAAGTGTAACCCCTTTCTTAGCAACAATCCTCTAAAATCAACGATTTAATTTCCTACAAAAAAAAAAAAGTTTAACGTTAAAATGTCATGTGTATAACATAGTTTTGGTTTTGATGCACTGTGTTGTTTTGCTTGTTTTTTTTTTTAAACATGTGAATTATTAATTAATAATAATGCACCACAACATATTACGACCTGGACTAATCTTGCCTTGTCAGGTAAATACTAGCATTTATATATTTTTTTCATCTGTCATTTATCACAATATAATTTCCATGTTCCTAACCTTACCCCTATCCCACCACAATAGCAGCAAAAGTGTTTTGCAATACAATATGAACATGTTAAGTACATTGTATCTAACTTTTTTTTTTTTTGATGTAGTAGCATTAAAGGGATAGTTCACCCAAAAATAAAACGATTTACTCACCCTCAAGTCTTAGGTGTATATGACAGTCTTCTTTCAGACGAATACAATCAGAGTTATATTAAACAATGTCCTGGCTCTTCCGAGCTTTAAAATGGCAGTGAATTGGTGTTTCTGTTTTGATGTCCATAAAAGTGCATCTATCCATGATAAAAGTGCATCTATCCATGATAAAAGTGCATCTATCCATCATAATAGTGCATCTATCCATCATAAAAGTGCATCTCTCCATGATAAAAGTGCATCTATCCATCATAAAAGTGCATCTCTCCATCATAAAAGTGCATCTCTCCATGATAAAAGTGCATCTCTCCATCATAAAAGTGCATCTATCCATCATAAAAGTGCATCTATCATCATAAAAGTGCATCTATCATCATAAAAGTGCATCTATCCATCATAAAAGTGCATCTATCATCATAAAAGTGCATCTATCATCATAAAAGTGCATCTCTCCATCATAAAAGTGCATCTATCATCATAAAAGTGCATCTATCATCATAAAAGTGCATCTCTCCATCATAAAAGTGCATATATCCATGATAAAAGTGAATCTATCCATCATAAAGGTGCATCTATCCATGATAAAAGTGCATCTATCCATCATAAAAGTGCATCTATCCATGATAAAAGTGCACCTATCCATCATAAAAGTGCATCTCTCCATCATAAAAGTGCATCTATCCATCATAAAAGTGCATCTATCCATCATAAAAGTGCATCTATCATCATAAAAGTGCATCTATCATCATAAAAGTGCATCTCTCCATCATAAAAGTGCATATATCCATGATAAAAGTGAATCTATCCATCATAAAGGTGCATCTATCCATGATAAAAGTGCATCTATCCATCATAAAAGTGCATCTATACATCATAAAAGTGCATCTCTCCATCATAAAAGTGCATCTATCCATGATAAAAGTGCATCTATCCATCATAAAAGTGCATCTCTCCATCATAAAAGTGCATCTATCCATCATAAAAGTGCATCTATCCATGATAAAAGTGCATCTATACATCATAAAAGTGCATCTCTCCATCATAAAAGTGCATCTATCCATGATAAAAGTGCATCTATCCATCATAAAAGTGCATCTCTCCATCATAAAAGTGCATCTATCCATCATAAAAGTGCATCTATCCATCATAAAAGTGCATCTATCCATGATAAAAGTGCATCTATCATCATAAAAGTGCATATATCATCATAAAAGTGCATCTATCCATCATAAAAGTGCATCTATCCATGATAAAAGTGCATCTATCATCATAAAAGTGCATCTATCATCATAAAAGTGCATCTATCCATCATAAAAGTGCATCTATCCATGATAAAAGTGCATCTATCCA
The DNA here is from genome assembly GCF_949152265.1 of Phoxinus phoxinus. Lineage (NCBI taxonomy): Eukaryota > Metazoa > Chordata > Actinopteri > Cypriniformes > Leuciscidae > Phoxinus > Phoxinus phoxinus. The sequence continues at coordinate 16,210,775 of NC_136880.1, read as the reverse complement.
TCATAAAAGTGCATCTATCCATCATAAAAGTGCATATATCCATCATAAAAGTGCATCTATACATGATAAAAGTGCATCTATCCATCATAAAAGTGCATCTATCCATGATAAAAGTGCATATATCCATGATAAAAGTGCATCTATCATCATAAAAGTGCATCTATCCATGATAAAAGTGCATCTATCCATCATAAAGGTGCATCTATCCATGATAAAAGTGCATATATCCATGATAAAAGTGCATCTATCCATGATAAAAGTGCATCTATCCATGATAAAAGTGCATCTATCCATCATAAAAGTGCATCTATCCATGATAAAAGTGCATCTATCCATGATAAAAGTGCATCTATCCATCATAAAAGTGCATCTATCCATCATAAAAGTGCATCTATCCATGATAAAAGTGCATCTATCCATCATAAAAGTGCATCTATCCATGATAAAAGTGCATCTATCCATCATAAAAGTGCATCTATACATGATAAAAGTGCATCTATCCATCATAAAAGTGCATCTATCCATCATAAAAGTGCATCTATCCTTCCTAAAAGTGCATCTATAATTCATAAAAGTGCATCTATCCATGATAAAAGTGCATCTATCCATGATAAAAGTGCATCTATCCATCATAAAAGTGCATCTATCCATCATAAAGTGCATCTATCCACGATAAAAGTGCATCTATCCATGATAAAAGTGCATCTATCCATGATAAAAGTGCATCTATCCATGATAAAAGTGCATCTATCCACGATAAAAGTGCATCTATCCATCATAAAAGTGCATCTATCCATCATAAAAGTGCATCTATCCATCCTAAAAGTGCTCCACACGGCTCCGGGGGGTTAATAAAGCCCCTCTGAAGCGAAGCCATGTGTTTGTGTAAGAATAATATCCATATTTAACATGTTACAAAGTAAAAAATATATATATATTCGGCCATACGCAGTCTACTTACGCCTAATGCACAACATATGCAACTTGTGACGTCAGAAGTAGCGTAGTGTGTCATGGCGTAGCGTAAATATCAGCAGTACGTCGCATTACTCTCATTAGTTGCGCTTAGACTTAAGTGGAATCCGTATGTTCGTTTTGAAGCAAGTTATTTTACTTTACAAAGTTTAAATTTTTTTATATTTTTCTTACACAAATGCATTGCTTCACTTCAGAAGGCCTTTATTAACCCCCAGAGCTGTGTGGAGCACATTTATGATAGATAGATGCACTTTTATGGACTTCAAAACAGAAACAGCAATTCACTTGGAAGAGCCAGGACATATTTGAGTATAACTCTGATTGTGTTCGTCTGAAAGAAGAATGTCATATACGTACACGTAGGATGACTTGAGTAAATCATGGGCTAATTTTCATTTTTGTGAGAGAACTATCCCTTTAAAGACACCACAAAGTTGGATTGAAAGATTATGCCAAACTACTTTGTTGTTAATGTTTTCATTCTTTTAATAAAGTGTTTTCTCTATTGTAGTGCAAGGACATTGGCATTTATTGTCAGCCCAATCTCTTGAGAATTTGTAGCTCTTGTCCAAGATGGCAAATTTCCTATAAATTTGACTCGAAAACATACAATTTGTAGATATAACATTAAGTAACACAAGTTATGTAATCAGATTACTCTTGCAAGTAACAAGTAAAGTAATACATTACTTTTAAATTTACATGTAAACTTTCTGAGTTACCAGCTGATATAGCTGAACGGTTTGTTTGAGCTGCACTCTCTACTTTACAGACCGTCATTTATTTCCATAAAAAGTAACTAAGTAATGCAATTAGTTACTTTTTGGGAGTAAAATTGTAGCGCATTACATTTAAAAATAACTCCCCAACACTGAACATTAGCAGGTTGTACAAATTCAAACAGATTTGGCAATTTTTTTATTTACATAAAAGTGTGTTGCACTTTACTTTATTAAAAATGTTGCTGTACTTATTTATACAAGAGGTGTATTCAAGTCTTTGTATGTAGCCTATTTTTTTAACTATCTACGGGAAAAAAAAGTGCGTTGTGGACCCGCCTATAAGCACATATGACTAACGCGCTCTTTAAATAACAAAAAAAAATATTGCGCCATTGACGTTAGACCAGGTTTCAGTTGGTCAATGGCTCAGTCTATTTCAGTTTCCTCAAAATAGCAACACGCCAACAATGCGCCTGAACACACCTCGTTTTCAGACCAGCACGCCACGCCCATGGGCGCACAGATGGGCGCAGGACTTGAAAATGATAACTGCGTCGGGCTGAAACTATCAAAAAATACTTGCGTCACGCCTGCCGCTGCTTTGCGACAAGTGTATGATAGGGCCCAATATGTCACTTACAATTTCAATGAAATACATTATTATTTTTTACAGTACTTTAAAGGAACTGTATGTAAGATTGTGGCCAAAACTGGTACTGCAATCACTTTCAAATTACTGTAGAGCGGTGTATCCCCTCCCCCCCCCCCCTGACTCGAGGTTGCCAGACAGGCTGCAGGATCCAGCAGGAGCGTAGGCCGCTACAAGGAGCTTCCAGTGGCAAGACTAGAGCAGAGCTGGCAACCCGGATGCCGAAACACTACTGACTTCGTGATTGGTAGATAGTTGGAGGGTGGCGCATCAGGCCAAAACACAACATGACAACATCAACATCTGACTACTGTTGTCAGTGATATAAGAATTTGAAATGAACATGATTTCTTAATGTCTACTAACATATCAGGGCCATTTTATGATTGATTAAAATACATTTCTTACATACGGTTCCTTTAAAGCAGAGTATTATCTGATGTCAAAGAAACGAATCCTTGAGGGCTGCTAATGAAATGCCCCAAACTTTCTACACTCTGCGGTTTCGTGGATAAACATCAGGTCAATGTGTTAATCTTGCTGTGTTTGTGCACATGTATGCATTTACGCTGCATAACACTGATAAACAGGAATGTGAGGCTCCAGCCCATTCCAGCTCAGGAGGAGGGATCTGGAGGAGGAGAGGATCCATCACGGGCTGGCTGAGGGCGTCCCGGGTCAGCGCCGCAGGACTGAAGCCTCTCACCGTGCCTGGCACCTGCTTGAACGGACAGGGGTGGAAACCGCGCAGCACACGCCCCAACTAGCCTTGAGAGAGGCAGCCAGGACAGAATGTACGCTGAGCTCGAGCACCCCCTATTTCATCTGAGCCTCTCCCCCAGATCACGATGCTTAGAAGCAGTGTTTGGGGAATGCATTCTGGAAACGCCCCTGGGTTACACTTTAGTTTAATGGTCCACTTTAGATATTCTACTGACTGTAAGTAATGGTTGCAAAGATACTTATAGTCAGTAGAATGTCTGTTGGGGAGCATCAGAATAAAGTGTTATTAGATATTAAGCTGACTAATATTCTAATGAGAGTTTGTTCACATGTAGTTGCAAAGTTACTAGAATGTCTAAAGTGGACTATATGGAAATAAAGTGCTTGGTTTTTGAGATATTTTTGAAATGTTAGCAAGTTTACAAGGAGTCCTAGCCTAGAAGTTCAAGGTGTGAGTGGAGTTATAGATCATCACAATGACTCATAAATCGCGAAGTGGTTTGACGTTTTTATTAAAGCTTCCCCATATTAGATCAAGCCGTGTTTAACGGCCACAATAATTCACGAAACACACTGATGCGGTGAGTGAACAATGTGAGATCTGTTAAACTGAACTTTTTGTTGATGTTACTGTGAGAATACTTTTTTTATTATGGCTTTGTTTCCATGGAACCAAACTCAGCAGACGCAGTACATGCCGGAAAAAGTATTCTAAATCGGTTTATTTTGATAGTGCACTTTAGACATTCTTCTGACTAAAAGTAACTTCCAACAACATGTCAACTAACTCTCATTAGAGTATTAGTAGACTGTCTGCTTAATATCTGCTAACACTTTATTTTGATGCTCCCCAACAGACTCTACTGACAATTCTACAGTCTATAAGTAACTTTGCAACTACGTATGTCAACTTTTATATCACATTTTGTATAAAAAGTATTAAAAGTTAAAAGTATTAAAAGGCAATTGTTACCTTAAGAAGTTATTTATACCTGATCTAACCCTTAAAAACTACTTTCACTGGCGTAATAAAATGTTACTTTTGCGCTTGAATGGACAAATACACTCAAAAATATGTCAAAATGTCCTTGTAAACACAGGATAAGTGAATAAGTGAACGTAAACAGTGATGTTAAATCATATTATTGAATTGTTTAAAACGATTAAACTTAGATATTACCACATTATACATCTGAAGGTTACCTGACATTATCTCTAATCATTTCTATGGTTGAAAATATATTTCTGTCCATGCAGCTTTTGGAATTTTTTGCTACGTTTTCATTTTTTTGTTACTTCTATTCCTCTTTAACTTTCTTTCCTTGAAGTCCACACATAACATTTGACCATGATTGTCTAATTTTACAAAACTACACATTTTATAATATCTCTTCTAATGATAAACGACACTGATCAAACATTTGGAGGGTGATTAACCTGGATTTGAGTCTGTGAGGCTCAGGAATGACACAAACAGGGTAGAAAAGGTCATTTGTTTCATGTTTCACGATGTGAAATACAAGTTGGATACAGCAGAGGATCAACCTGTGTCAAAAAAAGACCAGTAACCACAGACTGCCCCACATTTCCTAAAGCCCCCCTGACAAGACACTGTAAAACCTGTAGCACATCACTCACTGCTCATCCACTGTACACTATTAACCCTTCTTATTACTGAACACCACAAAAAACATCTGCTCTGCTTTGTGTTTTACTTCAGTAGGTCTCATAAACTTTAACCAGTTAGTCTGTGTGCTCTAGCTAAAAAACTTTATGATGCACCATATGACCAGGCGTCAGGTGATAAGGACCTTATGCATGTGATGCTGAAAATGGTTAAATACTCGGTTAAACTTTATTCCGATGGTCCTGTTAAGACATTTTACTCAATTCTATTCAACTAAAGATTAGTACAAGTAGCATTGGTGATACTGTGAAGATCTACGCCTCACCTCGTGGAAACATGCGGCGAAGAAACAAGTGTCAGTTTCCAAAGAAGAGGTTTACCCGTTTTACATTTTAATGACAGGGTTCCCTCTTAAAATGTAGTTGCAGTGTTTCCTAGTTGTACCAGCGTAATTATTTCTTGGAAAACTCTAAATTCTTATAAAACAAATCATTACTTGCTGTTGACATTCACAGGAATGTCCCCCATTCAGTCAGCACACATTACATATTGAGGCTGAGGGTTTGAGAAACATTCGGAAATTTAATCGAATACTTAAAGGGATAGTTCACTTTAAAATGAAAATTCTGTCATCATATACTCACCCTCAAGTTGTTTCAAACCTGTATGAATTTCTTTCTTCTGCTGAACACAAAGGAAGATATTTAGAAGAATGTCAGTAACCAAACAGTTAACTGGTCCCATTGACTTCCATAGTATATATATTTTTTCTAGTCAATGGGACCAGTCAACTGTTTGGTTACTGACATTCTTCTTCAAAATATCTTCCTTTGTGTTCAGCAGAAGAAAGAAATTCATACAGGTTTGAAACAACTTGAGGGTGAGTAAATGATGACAGAATTTTCATTTTAAAGTGAACTATCCCTTTAAGGTCAGGAATCAGATACTTATTAAGTTAAAATTTCCTTTGTATCATGATTTTAAACCATTCAAGCGCAAGAGGACCTGTGCTGTTTTCTGTGCTGTACACACACCCAAAGTGCGCGCACAGAAAAGGCTGTTTTGAACAAAGTTGAATGTACAAATACACACACAAATATGTCAAAATATCTTCGTAAACACAGTCGGTTATGTCAAAAGTGAATATAAACAGTTGACCATGTGTGACGCATGTGTAACCGTATATTCAACGCTTTCTCATGACCATTTTGTACAAATTCCTACGAGTGATTAAAAGGTGGCTAATTCGTACAATTTGTCTAAACCCACGTGGGTGGGTTTAGGGGCGGGGTCAGGGGTAGGTCATTCGTACGAATTCATACGATTACTCGGAAAATATGTACGATTTACCAAAATCGTAGATTGAGGTCATATGAATTTGTACGAATTAGCCACCTCATAATATTAGTACGAATTGCCGTGAGATCGGGTTGGTATGTTGGATCCGTGCAGCTGTTAAAGTGACAGCAGCCTAATATTCCTGCTACCGTCTATATAATGTTAATCAAACAACAAAAGAAATAGAGAAAATACACTTGCTGTTCTTGACTGAATATCTTTTTGTAACTATATTTGTATTGTTTATATTGTTTTACATTTGATTCTGTGCCTGAAAATCTTAAAACACTGTTTATTTCAGTCGTATCTTTGTTCAGTTGTATTTCTTTGTGCAATTGCTAATTTGTTTATTTTTGTTCTTTTTAATTACTGAGTATTTACGTGTCTTTAATAATGCTTGAATTTTATATTAGTTATAGGCAAGTTGTTTTTGCTATGGTATTTTTAAATCAAAGACAAAAGTTCCTTGTGTAAGTGGATTTTTGTTCATGGTATTCAGCTACAATGAAATGTTTCTCTCTCTTTCTCTCTCTTCTCTGAAGAAAAATAAATATCTCTGAAGTATTTTCCCATTCATATTTAGCTTTTTAAGGCACACCAGGGTGACTAGGAACATGAAATTGTCCAGCCATGACTTCTTGTTTCACAGGAGTTTAAATATGAGGAAACACAAAGGCCAAATTCCCTTAATCATCTATCATCAAAATGAGTAAAACCAAAGAATATAGTTCTGATGTGCATCAAAAGATTGTTGAGCTTCACAAAACAGAAAGTGGCTGTAAGAAAATAGCTAAAGAATTGAAAATCCCCATTTTGACCATCAGGGCAATAATTAAGAAGTTCCAATCAACTAAAGATGTTACGAATCTGCCAGGAAGAGGACGTGTGTATATGTAAGGGTTAATGCCCGACGAGGTGTCCATTGTCAGGTTTTAATGGACGACGGCGAAGTCCATTAAAACCTGACAATGGACACCTCGAAGGGCATTAACCCGCTTATACCATGGTCACTTGCCAAATAACACATTTTTAAAACATTAGTTTATATTTTAATTAGTTTTACAATCGAAATCTAAAGTTACAAGTTACAAACAATAACTTGGTTGTCTTGGTTACGCCTGACGGTTTATTTAGGTGTCCTCTATCACTTTTTTACGGACACCCTGCAGCCAATCAGAATCAAGTATTCACCCAGACCATGGTATAAATTGTCTTAATGTACGGCGAGGAGGAGAGTTTGAGTGGCCAAAAAGTCTTCAAGGATCACAGATGGAGAATTGCAGAGATTAGTTGAGTCTTGGGGTCAACCCCTACATCACCACATGTTGTTTGGAAGGATTTCAAGAAAAATCCTCCTCGCTCATCCAAAAACAAACTCCAGCATATTCAGTTGTTACGACTGGATCTTCAAACGGCACAGGGTTCTGTGATCAGATGAAACTAAAAAAAAAGAGCTTTTTTGGCAGCAAACACGCTAGATGGGTTTGGTGCACACAAGGATAAAAAGTACCCCATGTGTACAATTTAATATACCATTGGATCTTTAATGTTGTGGGCATATTTTTCTGCTGGAGGTCCTGGACATCTTGTTCAGATGCATCGTGGATTCTATCAAATATCAACAGATAAAAAATCAAAACCTGACGCCTTCTGCTAGAAATCTCATAATGGGCCGTGGTTGGATCTTCCATCAGGACAACGATCCAAAACAAACATCAAAATCAACAAAAAATATGAGTCACTGAGCACAATATGAAGCTTCTGCCATGACCGTCCCAGTTCCCTGACCTGATGAGTAGAGTGAACTGAAGAGAAGAAGCACCAACATGGATCTGGGAATCTGAAGGATCTGGAGAGATTCTGTACGGAGGAATGGTCTCTGATCTCTGGTCAGGTGTTCTCCAAACTCATCAGGCATTATAGGAGAAAACTCAGAGCTGTTATCTTGTCAAAAGGAGATTGCAAAAAGTATTTAATAAAAGGGGGCAAATAATTGTTCCCAACGTGTTTTGGAGAAAAACATTTCATAATGAGATTTCCCCCCCACTTTCAATTATTTTACTTCAATGAAAGGTTAGAATTTTGGCAATTTTTTTAAATGAAAGATCAAAAGGATAAACAAGTTACAAGTTACAAGTTTTGATCATATTTACCAGGGTTGCCATTAATTCTGATCATGACTGTATTTTTTTAATCTCATGAACTGGGTTTTGATATGCAGTGAAAATGAATGAAAAATATGATGTATTTTTGAATAAATTAATACTGTATATAGGACAAAAACAATTAGCATTACGTCACTGGCTTATGCATCTCACACTGTATGTGTTTAAAAACTCACCCCAAAAACCAGCAGTTTGAACCAAAACCGCTTTCTAAAAAAGAAGAGACCCAAAACCATGCCTTTCTCAGCGCTCCTCCATCAGATAGCGCGCTCTTGGCCATACATCATCTCCTAACTCTCTCGTCTGGGTTCAGGTTAGGCAGACAAGGCTTTGGCAGGTAGAACTCACTGCACTCCATCAACACCGCTTACAATCATTTGTTTTCTCACTCTCCGCTCAATCCAAGCCCTTCTAATGAAGTTGTCATTTTCTCCTGGGCAGACGCGGCCAGCGTTCCCTTGCTCTGCTGAGGAAAGGGTGGGAGTTGAATAAAAAAAAGAAAGAAAGAGAAAGAAGAAAACATTAACTTCAGTTCCAAGGCATTCTACAATGCATTAGGTCATGAGAATTTAATCATACGCCGCTCAAATGATGAAATAAGTCACCGAAAGGGCCGGGGTTGAGCTTCACCATTGGTCACTCAAAGGTCATCTCCATCTGTGGAGAGAGGAATGATAAATAACTGGGGCAAAACAGTATTATTAAGTTTCTTCCTCGCTTGTAACAGTAGAGCAAATTAGCAGTCCTCAAAGACAGTCCAGGTTCCAGAATGAGTTTGCTCAGCTTCTGGGAATTCTGTCTGACAGATCGGAAAAAAAAGTGCACTCCGCTTGAGGAATGGCCGTATCCAGTCGCCCGAGTTATTTTTGTTTGTCGAAATTCAGAAGTGGGCCTGTTACCCTGGAGGCAGCTCGTGTTTTCCATGTAGCTCAGCGACTTGGCAGGGTCTAGATCCTTGGTTTTTTTCCCATTCTGTCCCCCCTCTCCCTCTCTCCGTCACTCTCCTCGAGCGAAGTATCCCCCAGCCTCCCCCTGCAGGAAAGAGAGCGCAGGAGACAGACTGACTGCGCAGGCGGCCCGGCAGATGCACGGAAGATAAGTTTGTGTTCGTAAGCTGGGCCGTGACCCTCAGCGGCAGGACACTGACCAGATCCTGTCAGCGAGAGGGCAGAAGGGACCCTCCCCCAAAGCTTCGGCCGTCCTGCCACCCAGCCTATCGCGGCCCCGCGGGGAGGAGGGAACCCCCTGTGGAGCCGGCGCTTTCCTTTACGGCAGCACCGCGAGGCTCCCTAACACCTCCTCCGACCCCGCAATCTCTCTCGGGCTCTGCCGACACACAATGATGGGCCGCATCATTTCCCCTCTCCCTGCCCGACTAATGGATGGAGACGTGCGACGGCAGAGTACGAAAACACTCCATCAGCAGTTTCTCATGGCTTTTACTCCTAAAGTAACCCGGCATATAACCCATTTCAATCGTGTGGTTTCTTAAAAGCTGCAAAAACGCTACAGTACACAGAGAAAGCTGTTTTTTTATACCTAAAATCACACTTTAGGAAAGGGGTGGCCACTTTTTGAGACATATGATCAAAATTGTTCATGTAAAATAAACTAAACTTCTATTTGTGTTTAATTTAAAGGTTCATTAAGCCTTTTGTTTTCAATAATAAAGACTTTTCAACACACTCTCATGGTGGCTAATTTGTTTGAATTCATACAATCTCATTCATGCTTTTCTGGGTTCATGCCCTACTGGCGATTACACTCTAAAAAATGCTGGGTTGTTTCAACCCAATTTTGGGTCAAATATGGACAAACCCAGCCGTTGGGTTAAATTTTTTAATTAAATTTTTAACCCAACGTTTGGGTTTGTCCATATTTGACCCAAAATTGGGTTGAAACAACCCAGCATTTTTTTAGAGTGTAGGTTTAGAGATGGGGAGAGGAGTGGATCTTCATGCTTACTTTTTATTTTTCTAAATATTCTACGTTTACCAGTCCTCCTGTGGTGAAAATCAAGTTTTAGAATGTTGTTTATGTCTATCTGGTGTTTTTAATATGCTTTAGGACAATCCACGTGCAATAAGGGTTAGGGTTAGGGTTAGGGTTAGGGTTTGGGTTAGGGTTAGGGTTAGGGTCAGTCCATTGCTGAGTATTTTCTCCTTAAAACTGCAGTGAACCAATGACAGTCTCAAAAACGCTGTTTGAAATCGGACGGTGTTTCTGACGTCACAAACTACCTTGTGACCAATCAGGTCAACGTGTGATCGTCAACGAGTGGATCTCTGCGCTGCTGTGAGTGAGTGGAGGCGGGGCTAATTTGCATAATCAAAGAACCGCATAAACTAAATGAGGCAAGGGTGTAGAGTTACATTCAAGCTATTTTAAGGCATGATGATTTTTTTTTTTCCTTCAATATGTCATTTTGGTGATCAAAGATGAGTTTTAAGCGATACAATTATTGACTAAGGACTTTAAATCACATCATGCTAATTCATATATCACCACCACATGCAATTTCTCATGAGACCGGGTTTGACTCTAGGGGTCTTATCTGAGATTCGGGGGGTTGTTGGATCCTCTTCCCAGGCTACTGAGATACTAAGCACATTCACTCCATCACTGGAACATTCAAGCGACAGGCGTTCCCGATGACTTCCTGACTCCGTCTATGAGCTGAGGTCAGTTGGGCACACAGGACAAGATGAAAGCACTGGCACAACTTGATATGCCAACGGGAAGTATTGAAAACACTGCTTTGAAGTGAACCTAATTGGGCTTTCAGCAGTTACATCTGCTTTGATAGAGTTTATTTAAAGCACTACGGCCTGAGAGTCGCAATGCAATGGAGCTCTAGTGACTGCACTGTATCTTACCTTGCCTTTCAAAAGGGATTTAGCTAGAAAAGGGAGTTCGTCTTGAAGCCAGAAAATGTGCATTCCAAGAAAACAGTGGGACTAAAATAGTAGTTTCATCAGAGGTGGCTGTATTTCATGTGCTCTTTTGACCACACGTAATAAAGTCTTATTCAACAAGTGATAACAAGAAGGAAGAGCCTTGTAATAGTTTATTCCTTAATATTATATGTGAGCTGAACTGTGTTCTGGGGGAGATTATTGACTTGTCCCTAATGATCGCGGAGTATTTTGAAGAACGTGGGAAATTAACAAGCTGAAATTAAACGAGAGGGTCCAACAAGCGAACAAATCACCATTTGGCAATGTGACAGCTTCGACAGTTTTTGGAAATGTTGTACTGTGCACTCTCAGTACCGGGGTGTGGGTATTGTTTTTTCAAAGAGGTCCCAGAAGTCCAGCAGCATTTCTAAAAGCAACACGAAAGACAAAGTATAATCTTTGCAGGGACACAGAACATTAGAGAAACTTACAGTCAACTATTTTTATGGCTCTGCTGTAATATAACTCACGGCAAAAGCTTTTTTAGCCAAAGTGTATATAACCTGGTATTTTAAAAGACTTCTTGATCTTGACAGACGGTCACGAGGGTGTGCAGGGGTCATTTCATTTCCTTAATTTATGTTTTTGTTTCCTGCATTTTTGTTGCACCACATGAGTTTTTAAGAATTTGTTGTGAATTTCGTCATTACATTTTCATCACATTTTTACTTTAAGCGATTAATTGAGCAAGCCTCCCCCATAAATGTTGTTCAGACTTATCTGAAAACTCGCAATGGATAGAACATAAAGAGCTAATTGTCGATTTACCCATAGGCCCTATTTACATCTTAAAATGCATTTTCATCAATCTGATCTAGGTGTAAACAGGGTCTAAGACATTTTGAGCTTGTAAACTTTTGACCACTTCTAGAGCTAGTCGAAGGCCCTGTTTACACCTTGTTTAAGATGCATTGTCTTCGATCAGATCGCAAGTAGACGAGGGAGACACATTCCCATTTACACCTGGTGTTTAAATCCGTCTCTTTTGTCCACTTTCGACCACTTCTCTTTCTGCTCTGATAGCCGCAAGATCACACCGAACACACTGTGTTAGACATCAGGAATGGTGAGAGAACATTGCGTTTGTACGTTTTTCATCTTCAAACCACACTTGGGTTTTAAGACGATAAAGTGTAAAGTGTCATTCGATCACATAAGCGTTTCGCACTATGAAAGCAATCCGGTCGATGCATTTTCGACTACCTCTAGAAGTCGTCAAAAGTGGACAAGCTGAAAATCACGTTTACACTTGTATTTAGTGGCGTCCACTTGTGATTAGATTGATGAGAACGCATCTTAATACCAGGTGTTAATAGGGCCCAAAACGTATTTGGACGATCGGATCGCAAGTAGACGAGGGAGACACATTCCCGTTTACACCTGGTGTTTTAGTCCGTCTCTTTTGTCCAGTTTTAACCACTTCTGTTTCTACTCTGATTGTGAATGGTGAGAGAACATCACTCTTGGTACGTTTTTCATCTTCAAACCACACTTGGGTCTTTAAACGATAAAGTGTAAGGTGTCTGGCTTGTGCGCTTCCCATACTGTTTACACATTAAGAGTAGATGGTCTTTTGTGACGGTTCGAACGCATTTGATCATAAGCGTTTGTAGTACAATGAAAGCTGTCCGGTCGATGCGTTTTTGACTACCTCTAGAAGTCGTCAAAAGTCGACAAGCTCAAAATCACGTTTACACCTTTATTTAGTGGCGTCCACTTGTGATTGGATTGATGAAAACGCATCTTAATATCAGGTGTTAACAGGGCCGAAAACGTATTAGACCAGATTGCTTTTGTAGTGTAGATGCTTATGTGGTGGAATGCGTTCAAACAGCCTCAAAAGACCGCCTGCTCTCTGCCTACTGACCTAATGCATAACCATTATGGGATTTAAACTTTGTCAGCTAAAGGCCTAAGTTTGGTTAGAAGACAAAAAACATACCAAGCACAATGTTCACTCACCATTCCTGATTTCTAACACACACACTCCACACTCGTCGATCAGAGCAGAAATTAAAGCTGATGCTTCCTTATGTTTTTCCATCATCTTCGGGCGCGTTCATATGTTATTTACGCGAGCTTATTTCGTCCATTAGATCGAAAGATCTGAAAAAAACCCACATACATTTACCCGCCCATAGACCCTCCCCTCGAAGAAATCAGGACAGAAGTGGTTGAAAGTGGACAAAAGAGACGGATTAAAGCACCAGGTGTAAACGGGAGTGTGTCTCCCTCGTCTACTTGTGATCCGATCGACTAAAATCTTAATACCAGGTGTAAACAGGACCCTATATGCACATTCCTCACTGCACAGTATAGCCACTACCTCAACTACTTGTCCATTCCTTCACCTTTTCACGTTGGTGTCATTTGCTAAAATCATTGATTATAATTTGATAAAGGTTTGGCTTGGTTAGCCTTTAACTCAATTTATCAAAGATCGTTCTTAGGACAGGATGAATCTAACAAGCTTTTATGAAGCCTATGTGATACTAAGACTTGCAGAGCCATTGAAGAAGCATGTTGTGGCCAATTGCAACACAATAGATGCTTACCTCACATCTAATAATTCTTTCAGCATCCAAAATCCACACTCACTGTTGCTCCGGGAGAAGGGAGGGTCCCAGGGCCAAGCTGGGTCTGGACTCTCTCCTCCATCACAAGCCGTACACCACATTTTTACTTCCTTCTCCTCTCTGTGCTAATTATTTGACCATGAAAAGTAGCGAATGTGATATGTTTAGATACGGATAATAGATCTGGATAATATGTCGCACCCCTTTACCGCCCCTCCTCATGGTAATGGTAAAGCAGTGTTGCTTCAGCAACATTTGACAAATGACACACAACCCTAAAGTGTTTAGAGTCCACAAGAGTAAACGTACCATTGTTGTTTAACACCATCAACACCGTCATTTATCCTGTGTTACCTTCTCGAAACAGGCAGTGAAAATGTATCTGTAATGAGCAAGAACTCAATGTAATCTGCCCCCAGAGAAGAGAGCAAATCTGCAAAATGCTAAGTACAAACACGGGACGTTAAACAAGCATTATTGGACATGTTCAGAAGTAACTATACCTGTCATTGAGATTATAATGCAATAATAAGATGATTTTAAATTGTATGTATTTTTATTATGGCTGTCAATCGTTAAAAAATGTGAATTAATCCATAAAATGTATCACAATCTTATTAATGTATCACAATTAGCTGAGAAAAGACACCAAATAAACATAGCTTCAGTGGCCCATGATTTCATAACTGCGTCTATGATATTTAATCCCAGACAGCAACATAAGTGTCGTCCCAGATCCAGCCCACATCTGGCGTGTGTGGATCTGGGCCCACACTATGTTGCTGTCTGGGATGTATGTGACGGTATTGTCTTCTGCTATTGTTAAGAAATTGCTCATTCCACAATTCAAAAGCTGATTTTCTGCTGAAAAAAAAAAAAAAAACTTAATTGCTGAATAATTACTTATTTATACCTCTTATTTTGGGGGCTGCCATTTTTTATTTTAGGGAGAGAGTGAAATATCACAGAAAAATCCCGAAAAAAAGAGAATGGGATACATGGAAGCACGTTCCGATTTTGGCGAGTTACACTCTAAAAAATGCTGGGTTGTTTTAACCCAAATTTGGGTCAAATATGGACAAACCCCGCCGTTGGGTTAACTTTTTTTAACTAAAAATGTTAACCCAACGGTTGGGTTCGTCCATATTTGACCCAGGTTTGGGTTAAAACAACCCAGTATTTTTTAGAGTGTAGACGCGCTCCTGGGTCAACATATTTTATTGATAGTGGAACAACATTCCTGTCTGAAAATGTAATTCATAACCATAACCATATCCCTAAACCCTATCTATAACTTATCCATTAAATCAGAGGGAAATAAAGGACGCTGATGTAGAAGCACCTAACCCCAGTTGTAAGCCTAAACTTTACATAAACGTATGTAAACTTCAAATCTGATTGGTTGATTAAAACGTTGTTCCAGGATCAACAGAGATGTTTATTCAGGAACATGTTGGACTTAGTAAAATCAGGTTCTTCCCCGCATGAAGCACACCAGACTCAAACCTGTGTCTTCCACAAATGCCATGAGTTCAAGTTTTATTTAAAAAAAATATTCAATGTAACAAGGAGCATTTAAACATTTATAGAGTAGACTTGATGCTCTGTAATGGTACATATATTTTGTATTTGTGCTTTTTACTTTAATGTGACACAACTGCTTTCATTTTGTATTGTCATTGTGACAAATGGATGGTCTTAAAGGACAATTCTCAGCAAATGAACCAACTCATGTTTAATCTCCAGTTTTGATAATGAATAACAAGGCTCCTGTGAGGCTGTTCTGTTGAAGTTTACTCTACATTAGCAGCACACCAGAAACTCGATTCCCAAAGTGTTATGGGAATTTTTCAACTTCTCTCTCTTGAATCTATCAACATGAACATTTTGAAACAAAATCTTTTGGAATACAACTGACTTTACAATACTAGAGGCCATTACGAAGAGAAAAATTAAGACCAAGATATGTGCCTCTTTTCCCAAGCCTGTTCAGAGTAGTAAGAAAAAAATTGTTCCTGGTTATTTTTTCCCATAAGTACGCACTATGAATACTCAACATGCCAAATAATTTACATTGTGCATGTAAAAATGTTGTAGGAGTCGCAAGAAGTAAGAAACAGTTGATGAATGGAGCTCTTTGGGTTGATGTGGTTTTCTAATGAAATCAGATAAAGTGGATTTGCGTTTTAGGTCAGGACACTGTCATTTCTTACTACTAAATTAATGTCTTTAGTTTCTTTGTGTTTTAGTTTGGTTCTCTTTAGTTCATTAAAAGTGTCTTCATCGTGCATTTTGCTCTTTTTGGATATGCTAACCATTACAGATAAGATCAGTGTTGGACTGAATATCAACAAAACATACTTTCCCCTCCCTCACGCTATTATTTAATTACATTAGCTGATATTGAGCTAACAGTGCTATAGTTGCACAAGATAAATCACAACTGATGAACACACTCTGAAATGTGCCTAGATAAAATCCTGGTTACACTTTATTTTGATGGTCCACTTTAGACATTCAGTTGACAATATATAATGTTGCACCTACATGTCAACTATCTCTCATTAGAGTATTAGTTGAGTATTAGTAGACTTTTTGTGGTAGGATTAGGGTTAGTAGAATAAGTTGACATGCAAAGTTACCCACACAGCAACATAAGCTCCTTTCACACAGAGATTCCAGAAAATACACGGATAATGTGACCTGGGATTTGTCCCGGGATCGTTTGATTTTGGTTCATTCACACTGCCAGTGATTTTCCGGGATCTGTGAGTGCGTTCACACACATCCCGGTAAGATCCCGTAAAGACACGTGACGTCAGGATGAGACGTGCTGACATTTTTTCGTTCTTTCTTTGTTGATGACGAACACAAGCTTTCTTCTAAGAGCAACAGAGTCGCGCGATGCGTCATCACTATGACAAACCCCTTACGGCATTGGTCCTGGCTTTTGTTTACACAGGGCGCGTTCCGGGACTGATCCCAGCAATGTTACTAGGTCCCCAACCCGGGATCGATGCCGGCATCAATCCCAGGATGTGTTTGCGTTCACACAGAAGGCACTCTGGCAATTCCCCGGCAATTTCCCGGGACCAACGCGCTGTGTGAAAGGGGCTACAGTGTTTGCCCAGATTCGGCCCACATCTAGTACGCGTTGAATCTACATGTACCAGACGTTGCGGTCTGGGATTAAATAAGTTACTTATAGTCAGTAGAATGTCTGTTGGGGGACCATCACAATAAAGAGTCAGCAGATATTTAAGGGATGGTTCAGAGTAATTTCAACCTAGGGTCCTTTGCACCATGACCTCGAGCCACACTCCGCCAGAAGATTTTTCCCCTTGGTCGAACAGTATTAAAGTTAGAGGTTATTCAGAGATATCAGCCGAATGGCTTAGTGCCGGCGCTAATGGATCCGAATGTTGTATCTCGTAAATTACCCCACTAATAACGGTACCAAACTTCTACAGTAGTACAAATAGGTTCTGTACTCATAAAATGAGGCATTTGAAAGTTTGTAAGTACATCAGGAGTTTATTTAAATAACACTTGCCTGATGGCTTATGCTACCGATAACCCGGACGTCGAAGTCCTGGCAGAAAGCGATGCATAAGGATGTAGTGTAACGACGGCCAGTTCCAAGAATGCACTATTTTTTTGTTGATAGTACCAGTTTGCAACAATTATTAGCTAACACTAAGTTGTCAACACTTCGGAAAAAATTCGGGGGTTGGGGGGCGTTTGGCTCGAGGTCATGGTGCAAAGGACCCTAGGTTGAAATTACTCCGAACCATCCCTTTAAGCAGACAGTCTTCTAATACTCTAATAACTGGTCGTTGACATGTAGTTGCAAAGTTACTTCTAGTCAACAGAATGTCTAATGTCTCTCACTCACTCACTCATTAGCACAATTCTGATTTACAACCTTCCACCTCCTACCGTGCCCTGCTCCTGACATTACTGACACCCTTATAGCGCGTCTGTCTGGCCTCCCACTGCACTCAGTTCTTAGAAAAGGGCAAACATTCAATGCCAGGCTGAAAAAGGCCAGTATTGACACTAATATCCGCAGCTTAGAAGTGTTCAAATACAGCCTGAACGTATTTACCTCACACTTGCTGCACTTTAATGTTTAATCCCTGATTAAGCGTGAGACAACACAGGTAAATAGACTATTGTATTCAAGATTACATCACATTGAAAGGTGTGAGGGTGTGAGCGTCTGTGAATGTGACCTCTACTGTACACACACGGTCTTGTTAGATGAGGGAGAGTGAGAGGGCATCTACAGGTAAGAGGTCAGCAACAGGTGAAACGTGAGATGTCCGTTTAGCTGACATGGGAATGAAGGAAAGGGAAGTAGCCTGTATTAAGTGGTCATTTCAGCTTGGTATATGGTTTGAAGATGAAAATACTCACACTTTTTCCTCAACTAAATCAAAGAGTCTCATGATATACTGCTAAACAAACAAGAAAGCTGATCAAATGGCAACACAAACGAAGTGATACACTGAGGAGTTGCCCAGGCAAGATTCTCTTCCTGGATTTGTAGACACAGGCTTCAACCCGGTGCCATTAGCTATCAAATTCATCATCTTGCCATCAGCTTTTGGCGCATATTGATTCAGACATAGTAAAACTACACAATGCCCAAACTGTGACATGTTCTTTTATGAGAATGCTGAGAAATAATAAATGAGTCATTGTTTTGTTTTTCTATGTATTGCTTGTGCGAATGACTTAGTAGCATTTCTCAGAAGCAAGATCATATTTTGCATTTTGATAGCAAATCTAATTAGGCAGAGTTGTGATACTTTTCGAGACAAAATTTAATTAAAAGACTTATTGTATGTTCTTGCTTTTGCGTATAAGAGCGATTTGAGTTTTTTTTACTTTTCAAGGACTAAGTCGAATCGATATGAATCATTGAGGTTTATAATGTGCATCCCAATTTGCGTACTTGTGCACTTTTCTATGATGTTTTGTTGTATAAATACAAAAAATACACCTGAAAATATTAAAAAAGTGCACTTTGCACTGATTTACTTAATTAACTGGAAAAAAACGTGCAGCTTTCCTCGCGTAGCGGAGGGGGAGGGGCTATCAGACGATGTTGAATTACAAAATAACCTTATTTGTACACAACACAGCTGAGGACAATTAGTGTATAGTGTATAGTGCGTCATTTGGGACACAACTACTGTATAAGTTGAATTTATCGGAGCAGTTCCAGCGTAAATGACTCACTCACTCACTGAATCGGTAGGGTAGTTCCTCCAGACGTCAGAGAAGCTGTTCGAGTGTTCAAGCAGTTGTGCCATAACTCTCCCAACTCACCATGTGTCAGGACAGTGAGTCAGCCATTTGCATACTTTGCCAGTTGGATAAAAAATTAATAGACCAGTCAGGTTAGACACCATATTGAATTTAACACAGTTGACCATGAGGCTGTGAGGCACTTACCGTCTTTACAATAGCACACACTGTACAAAGGTCATAGATCACGTACCCGGCGTTAAATTAACTCTCCTCAGAGTTTATTTTACTCCACACTAAAATTATTAGTTAAAATTCTAAAGCAGTGTTAACGTTAATGAGATAAATTAAGTTGAATGATGATTGACCATTATTGAAGACACCTGGGGCCCTATTGTCACGATCTGAAATGAAAGTATCAAACGCGAAACGCAAGTAACTTTGTGGGCGGATCTCGTAAATCTAAAATTGGTTGTTCTGAAGCTGCATTACTCATAGGTGTGGTTTGGGCGTAACGTGCAATAAACCAATCAGAGCGTCATCTCACATTCCCTTTAAGAGCAGACGCGCTTGTTCCATGGCGGATTGCTATAGCGGCGGGTTTGCCAGGCGCACGCAACTTACATGATGGTAAAGGTGATTTCGCAGTCTTCAGAATTTTGTTTCCTGGTCCTTGACGGACAGCCCACTTTGTCAGATGTCCTTATATACCGATGATGTGTCTTGCCACTATTGATCAAACAGATTTGATCTGTCATTACTAAAATTAGCCTGAATAATTTGGGTAAATGTGTAAGCTAGATTTATGCCTATTTTGTCACATCTTCATGGACACCACAATGATTTCCCTCGTGTGGTAATATTTTTATTACTGTTTTCTTTTATTTTTGCTGTTTTATGTGACTTTTTAGTAGCTTGTTTTGGTATGTTCAGATTTGATCTGTTTATCTGAATATGATGTTTGTTGTTGACCGTTGCTGAGATTCGTGTGCGTGCGTACATGCGTCCGTGTGTGTGTGCGTGCGCATGTGTGTGTGTGTGTGCATGCGTGCGTATCTGTGTCTATCTAGATAAAATGGTTGCAAAGTTTTTGCTCATGCTGTAACATCACAGGGCTGCTGTAGTTAATAATGTATAATCAACACATCACCCATTTAATCAGAGATTGGGTTCAGAATTATATCAATTCATCGGGTCACTACATGATGATGACTATATTATTATCAAAGCATAATCAACACCTGAACACATTTTCTCTGTGCTTTCTTTGCCATAAAAAGTGTTTTATAAATGCACAGTTAAAGCAGCCAGACAAAATTTTATTATTATGAAGTCAAGATCTCAACTAAAGCAAACACCGACCACCATAATGGGGACTTAATGGTGACTCTTTCTTTCAGTAATTCTGCATTTTAATTTCAGGTGTCTTCACTAATTATAATCATCACTCAATTAATCACTTAATTATCTCATTACCTTTAAGAGTTCATTTGAACACTCTTGAGTGTTGTCAAACTCTGAGGAGCGTTCATTTAACACTAGGGTTTTTGCTGTGTACTTTTCACAAAACTGTTTTTATCTACAGAGATAACTTCACAAAGACGTTTCGCTAACTGAGCAATCAGCAGCAATTACATATCAATTCATTAAACACAGCGTACTTCTATTCCTCACAGCTTTGTTTTGCTACCTACCTAGGCTAGTGCTACCCTGAGTGAGGTCTATATTGTTGCCAGTCCTGTATTTCAGTTCTTCATTTGGTCACGCTCACACGCAGTTTGGCAATTTATGGGAGTGACGACCGCATTCTGTAGCTGGAATCACACCCGTATATTTTCAGGACACAACCGCATTTGTGTGAACTAGTTGTTTGTCACATCACACAGTGCAATATGCTGTGTTCAAGCCATGTTATAATTACCATAATTATAGATGACAACATGTGACATCCTACTCTGAGCAGTTCACTTCCGTGGACATTTGCTATTTTCCATGGCAAAACTATTAACCCTTGTGTAATAATTTAACCACAGTACATCAAATAACAGGTGTTATTCAAATGCTTTATTGTTGTAGGCTTTTTATGTGTGGTTTTGGTATCATAAGTAGCAGATATGAGCTGAATCTTATCTGAAGTTTTTAGATCCAGTCACTCAGGTATAAAAACGGCTGTCGGTTAAGATTGTATAGATTAAGTCAAGGCTCGACTGGACTCGGTGTCAAATATGATAAGACTTTCTAGTTTTTTACTTTAGTCACATTGCTGTGTTTACAGGCGATAATCACGAATAGAATAGGATATTGACTTACATTGCATGTTCATACAGACAGTAGTTGAGCTGCTATTGTAAGCTACTGTGTAAACATGGCACTTCGACATTCCAACACTCACACCTGTGAGTAAATGTTGTCAGTCCCAAACATGAACAGTGAAAACAGTCCAATGGAGCGCTGCAGTAATGACATATTTTTGTAGGCCAATCTGGCAGTTAGCATCATCCTGGTTCCCTCGGGGGAGGGGAAAATCTATCGGCTTTTGGATTATTGCTGAAAATAAGCTCTGTGACCAACAAAAGTTATTATTATAGCCTACATGTTTTGTTCATCGTGATAATCTTTACAAATGCACAAGTCTTTAAAGCATAAATACAATAGGCAGAAGTAATGATGTTTTATTAACAAAGTTAGTGAGAAGTGACTATCCATTAAACACGAAGGGAAGGCTATATATAGAGCCCGTCGACTCACCTCGGTTCCACCACAGTTTCCCAGCATCCCTCCTCCACCCCAACTCCTCACTCTCGAATGTTACTATCCCAGCCCAGGGACACTAAGCTTCCGACAACTTATAACTAATATCTTGAGCATGTGTTAACCACAGACAAAAAAAACAACAAAAAAACACTGACTTCAGAACATGGAGTGCTAAAATGCTAACTTGTATGTGGATTTTGGCAACAATTATATCATCCTTGCGGCACTCTACGATGATTTCGAACTCCTTCCCAAAACACATGTTGAAGGGGTTTAAATGAGAAGCATTTTACATCATCTGTGCAGATGTTATTACTGCTTATCGTAACCCCAGCATCTTGGGCCATAGAAGAGGAAAGTCCATCGCAGGGGTCACACACCGGACACAATCACATTCTGTCAGGGTTCTGTCACTGGTTGGTTTATTCTTGATTTGGTGACAGAACTCTGACACTTCTGTTTTGTCATGGTGAGCGTGCGGGTTCAGAGTTTGCTCGGGCCGTAAAGCGAAGTGAAACAAATGCAATATTTGTCAGACTTTTCAGACACATTTTAATTCAATACCTTATGTACTGCTAAATACAGCGTCTGTTTGGACAATAATAAAGTTCAACGTAAGCCTATAGATGAATATCAATGAAGTTGGGTCTACATTTTTTTATCAGTTTTATTTTGATGACACAAATAACATTGCGACTAAATGAAAAGAGATTTTACTGTTATAAAAAACAGATTTGTGAAAATAAGTAGAACTGAAGGTGTGAGAATAAACATGAAACGCACGTGATCGTGGCCAATCGTGGAACAGCTGTGTCGTCATCACAGCTTGTGAGCCGCTCTAAATTTATGACTGTAAAGCCGCTTTTGAAACAATCTAGATTGTTAAAAGCGCTACATAAATGAAGATGACTTGACTTGACTGAGTCCTCCGACTGCTCTCGAATTGCTCTCGCGGTACTTTGATGGCTTACGTCACATTCATGTATATACAAGGCTAGATGTCTTAAGGCGGAGTCTCAAACGGCATCACCGGGGGCCATCTTGTCACAGGGAAGCTTTCTGGCGAGCTCTGTGGTACTATCTGAAGTAAGGTGAGTGATCTGCACGAACACAAATCCTCTTATCTTGCTGAAATCTTGACGGATTTACAAACGGTTTGGTTTCTTACAAACGTTATTAACCTGGCTATAATTTTGAATGCTTGAACATGTTGAAATATATAATATTATAATTATTCATAAGTATGCAGTGTCATAACTACATCTCTGATATTTATAACAAACCAAACCGTTTGAATATCGGTAGAAAATTTAGCAAGTTATGGTTATTTAAAAAGTACATGCACCATTAAAACACAATGTTTCGAGTGAGCGAGCCCCCTGTGGCAAGATGGCCGCCGTGTGCGGACGTCGACCTCCATTGGCAAGCAGCGCGGACGAGACATCTAGCCTTTATTATGTGATATCTATGGTCGGCGCTGTCTCAAGACGGATAGAATTTCTAACCGGCATGCACTACTTCAAGTCAGCCACCGATTGGTCTGCGCAGCGCTGTATCGAGTCGAACAAGCCTCTCCTGTCTAATGTCTTAACCCTGGCCATCGGTTATTGGTTAATTTGCCCCTCCCTTGTTACCTGACTTGTTTGTTCCCTGTGTAAACTTGTGTTTTCAGTCCTGTGCCATTTTGTTGTCTAATGTTTCCTGTCGTGTGTTGCCAGTGTGCCTTGTCTGTTCCAGTCCTGCCTTGTCCTGGCCTGCTGCCAGTCGTGTTTTCCCCCCACGGGGTTTTTGTTTTATTTATATAAAAAAGCCCATTAACTCACAAGTGAATCCTCACCTCATCCCTTGACAGATCCACACTCATACCTATGGGCAATTTGTATCTCTCCAATTCCCTTACAGTGTCTTTCACGTCTCTGGGTTGTGTGAATATAATATTATATTCCCCTGGTTTCACAGACAATGTTTAAGCCTAGTCACAGACTAAAATGCATTATTCAGCTGTTTTAAGTAAAAACAACTTGCAATGACTTATCTTCAAATATGTCAGTGCCATTGTTTTGTCTCAAGATCCACACCAGTAATGTGTTTTTCTAAGGCACATTTATAAAAGCTACTTAACTGTCCTAATTGAACTAAGGCCTAATCCTGGCTTAATCTAAGCGCTGTCTTTGAAACCAGGCTATAATATAATGTGTTTTTTTAGTGTAGCTATCTATATTTTATGGTACATTTCAGCTTATCTAGGCTCATTTTCTATGGAGCAGTTTGTAGCTTAGCTAGTTACATTAACTTGAATGGTTTCATGTCTCCATGGCCTTCACTATGCAATATGACACAATTACAAAGTGAGCACTGTGTTGAGCTATGTAAATATCATATGATGTATTTAAAAGCATTTACCATCTCAGGTGACGTCCTCCAAACATCATCCTGTTGAACGTCCCAAATACTCAATGATTAATCGTCCAGAGGTGGGCTCATTTACAAAGCTGACGGGTTGTGTGTAATGTTCCCATGGATATTGTCCTTGCTGGTAAACAATCAGAGGAGGGTGCAAAGATGTACTTTACCCCATCAGCCATGTAAACTTCAGGGACCACACAAAGTGTATTTATACCTCACACATCTTGATATAAACAGCAGTGTTTATTAATTGAGCATCCAGCGAGCATAAACGTCCCTGACTGCCAGGCTTGGGCACCATGTTTCCCTTCAGGTCCTCTTCTCCTGCATACTAACTGAGTGACTGAATGCAGGGCCCAGTTAAGCAGCCCCCGAAGACTATCTCTACTAGGTTATTATCGTTATCGCCCTGTCAACTACGACTCCGGGCGGCTTGCGAGGAATGTGACCGACTGCGCCACAGCCCAAGACCTTCTCACTTGGGTTCTGCTCAACACTGCCTTCAACCCATCCGTCAACCGACCCCCCTGGCCTTTTTGAAAAACAAGTACTCTCTAAGTAGCGAAGAGGTGCCAGGGCTAATTATAAACAAATCATTGATGTTTTAGGGACCCGGGCAGCCTGCAGTAAAAAGCCTGGAACTGAGCCATGAAGGATGGCTCCGCTGAAGTGTTCTGCTTGAGAGAGTGTTCAATAGCCTGTGGAAGGGGACCTCACACGGGGACCGCAGAGTGACAGGTGTTTAGGAGCAGAGCCAAACAAAGACAAGAGGATGCACAGTGGAAGGCATGAGAGGTGAGCGTCTTAGCTAGACACAGACACTGAGAAGACTGGTGGGGCTTGAGTTCTGCAATAAAAGAATCAAAAATAGAAATGGGTGAACATGTAAGGATCAGTTGCGCTTCTTGCTGGATCCTTTGGGAATGTGCCAAAGAGCAATTCTGAAATCATTAAATGTAGACTATCTTCACACTTGAAGACCCCATGAAATTACTTGGCATTTGATTGGATAAAGATTTGTGTAGTCCAAGATGAGTCATCAATATTGGTGGTCCGTTTTGCCATAAGAGAAATTTAAAAGTTGCAATGAAATGAAAATTCATACTCTCCATTTTCTAAATGCATGTTATTTAATTTATTATGATTGATTAATTCGATATGCTTAATGTATCGAAATTTGTAGTCAATTGTATCCCTTAAAACTCATTTTTGACCACCAAAATGACAACGTAATTTTCGTTTTAACGAAAACATTTTAATAGCTTGAATGTAACACCCTTGCTTTATTTAGTAGACATGGACTCATGAATATGCAAATTAGCCCCGCCTCCACTCACTCACACCAGCTCAGAGATCACCTCTGTCAACTTTACTGAGGAAAACACTGCACAATGGTATAACTCTTTACAATGTCGGACACATAACGGTAATTCTGATTAGCCTTTTGCTTACTATGTTACCAAATAGCTAATACATTGTTGCTAATGTTACACAAACCATGTTACCATTCGCCACCTCAAAGTCGGACAACTGCCTTCTGAAAATCAGTATCCTTAGAAACACTTTGAACAACTCAGAACGTCAGTGGAGAAAGGCAAATAGTTCATCATAACATTGTAATATTATACATAATTTACATAATTCACCCGCTATATTGTTAAATGTACGATTTTTCATATCAACAGACCAATATACGGGGATAAACTGGCTACTCTTGAAACTACCCTACTTCAGAACATAATGATATGCTAACGTCCGCCCGCACGTTCACGCGATTGGTCAAGAAACACCAGCGAATTCAAACCGTGTTTTTGAGACTTGGTCTACTGTTTTAACAAGAAAATACTCAACAATGGTGTTGACTTATGAATTTGCACATGTTTTTTTCATGGACTTTAAAAAATCATAACATGATCTTCTAAAACAACATACTTCACTCTGGTGACGATTGCCGTTTTTTCCCCAGTCATTTAGTCCGCTGAAACCCTGCCTCTTTCTTACAATCGACTGCAAACTCGCATTCATATCTGCCTCCATCCAACCAACAACCGATGGATTGAACCGAGGTGCCACCCTACATTTTTTAGATAATCTGCTCATCTCGGATGTAAGTCACGTTTCATTGCAACTTTAAATGTGTACCTCTACTAAAAGTTAATTTTGTGAAGACTTTCTTCTTCATAGACCACTATAGTGTTTACAAGATGATCCAAGCACAATCTTGTAAATTTGTAGGTTATACCGGAAGGCTATTTTGCATTTGCCATGGACTTCCTCTGTAATAAGATGTTATGGTGAAAACAACTGTACAATAATAATAAAAAAGCGATTCTACAGACCCACTTGAAGTTCCAGGAAATTCAAGGAACCCATGGCTTGAAAATGTGTGTCCTCGTCTGGGTCTTTTAGGACTGCAAACAACAGTTCTACAGAATACATGAGTCACACCATGGACATATAATGGTCCTCATTTTTATCCATATAAGTATATAAAAGTAATGAAATTATGTCTACTTAAAACACCCACTATTTATTTTGGTATCAACTTTATTTTAATTTTTTTATTTCTTTGCTTGTGAGTGATGAATCAGAGAAAGAAATGTCCCAGCGTGGGATATGTGGGAGTGGGGAGTTTAGCCGTTATTCCAAAACAGGCCGACATGAATGCACATGAGAATCCTTCACTGTGGCGAAATCATCCTCCTGTTTCATGTACTCTATGACTCCCAGTGGAGAGCGGGGAACTGAATGTGAAATGGCTGTTCAGGACAGGACAGGGCAGCAAAGCAATGTTAGTGTGTTCAAACAGATTTACAATAATGTTTATGTTATGTTGGGCTACTGCACATTTGTGAGTGCGAGTATACACGTTTGGATTTTGCTCACTCAAACATGGGCCTGCTAGAGTGAGCTTCATTGTTGAGGGGCTTTATTGAATGGGACAGTTTTAGGAGGGCTGTAGCGCGTAATGGTCAGGAAATATGGTAAAGTCTCCGAGAAGAGAAGCCAGCCCCTACAGCACCCTCCTCTTTAGCTCTCCACAGGAGAAAAAGGTTAAATAAATGTTAGTGGTGTGATAACCCGCCTGTTTTCTGTAGGGGGCAGGCAGGCTTACATAGTTGTGATTGTGAAGCAGAGACGCAGTGTAACAATGTCCCAGGTTTTCACCACAAGACTGGGTACACATGGTTTTTGTATTTCTGAGAATAATTTAGATTCATACCTCTGATGATGTAATCTAGAGTCAGATCCCCAATCATGGTGTTTTCAGAATTACTGTAATTTTCAGCTACTTAAAGGGGTCATGAACTGATTTTTTCTTCATTATTGTTTTATAATGTTTCCTGGGGTGCACTTCTAATGTTATTAAGATTTTTACATAAAAAATTGTCATAATTTAAGAAGAAAAAAAAGCATTAGCTTAGCCTCGAATTCAACACGGAAGTGACTTAAACTGCAATTCATCGACTGGCCACTAGAGACAGGCTCCATAAAAAGAGAGTCAATCCCGTATATACACACCGCATGTTAAAATTCCCAACTTTACAGCAGAAAAAAACATGTTTGGTGTGCCCCATGTCACTTCTAGCCATCTGTCTGCTGTATGTTAGCGGCGTGTTGTGCTAACAAGTTGGCGATGCTGGCTCCTCCCACTTTAGGCTTCAAAAATGCAATTCAGAAACCTACGGGTGACGTCATGGACACTACGTCCATTGTTTTATACAGTCTACGATTTGAATGCTCTGTCAGAAAGGGCGTGTCTGCTGTGAGACTTCACTGCTGTGATTGGCTAACATCTTTGCATATGAAGTATTACATGTGGAACTCTCTCAAAAGCTTTATACGCTATTACTATTATAGCTATCGAGATTAACTAATTGTGAAAAGAGTTAATTGTAGCATTGTATTTAGATGTACTCTCGTCGCACAAAAGGTTTCAGCGATGAGCCTGTAGCCAATGAGAAATATGTCTGGTGAGCGCATGAATGCAGTGATCTCGTCCTAGCAACTCGATTTCATCATAACGTACACACGCAGCAGCTCAAAATCTTACCAGAACCAGGAAGTATGACCATATCAGCCCGGTTCTGTCAACACTGCATTGGCTCCCTATTAAACATTGTATACATTTTATAAATATAGTTGATTACTTACAAAGCACTAAATGGTTTAGCTCCGCAGTACTTGAGCGAGCTTTTAACGCATTATAGTCCTTCACGTCTATTGCGATCTCAAAACTCAGTCGATGATATATAGAATATCAAAATCGACTGCTGGCGGTAGATCCTTTTCCTATTTAGCACCAAACTTTGGAACAGTCTTCCTACCATTGTCCGGGAAGCAGACACACTCTGTCAGTTCAAAGCTTGATTAAAGACACATCTCTTTGACCTAGCATTCACATAATGCATTATAGACTTCTATAACTCAATGTTAGGCTGCATAGATTAGGTCAGCCGAAACCGGGAACACTTCCCTTAAATCCTGATGTACTCGCTACATCATAAGAAGAATGCCGTCTACGCTAATATTAGTCTCTCTGTTCATCCCGAGGTTTACCGCAGTCCGCCGTATCCAGATCTGATGAAGGACCTTCGTCTCGACATGACGACAACGCAGTGCTGAAGTTTGCGCAGAGATAACGTTTTTTTCTAAATATTTCAAGGCTTGAACCCTGGAACCTATTTCAGGGTTTGCGTTCTCGGGCCACCAGGCACAGTTGTTGTGCGGATGAGCGGGCCGGAGTTCTTTATGGGTTTTCTGTTAGAACGGTGTCGTGTTCGCGGCTCCTAAGTTCATAACTAATGATCTTTGCAACGGAAGTGAATCAATCAAAACTAACTTTAGCTGGACAATAACTTTATTCTGGATCTGCTGTAAAGCCCAAACAATCTCTGTTACTTTAATTTTCTATTATCACTGTAAAGCTGCTTTGAAACAATCTATTTAGTTAAAAGCGCTATATAAATGAAGGTGACTTGACTGATTATAATAGGTTCTATTTGCTTTTGGCCGGTTTAGACAAAAAATTATAATATTTAGTCCAGAGATTCTGTTCTCTTTTCTCCCATCTGCCAAAGACGTGATGATGTACAGTAGAAGTAGGTGTTGAGTCTAGCGGTCTTTTGTCACACTATTACGCCATAATGTGACAAAATCCAAATCTTTTTTTAAACGTAGTTTTAAAAAATTTGGAAGTTTTGCGTTCTGAAGCATACACAATGTTTCTATAGTATATTGACCTCTTACATGTCAAAAGATCAAGGAAAATTTGATTTTCTAAAAAAAAAAAAAAAATAGAAATTTGAGTTTTAGTACGATTTATGTTAGATGGCTACCTCAAAATATTTCTGTTTGATGTCAATATTATAAGTATACCGTTATCTTGTGCTCTAATTGTTTTGCAAAAGAATACTGATGCAAATTAATGTAGTTACAACAAAGCCGCATATGAATCAATTTGCCGTTATGTGCAACAGCGTTTTATTGCCACATTAAACAAATAAAAACTACAATACTCAATCGGGCAGGTGCTTTTGGGAGGAAACACTTGGAGAAATGTTCTTGTTGCCTTCGATGTCGAGAAAGCCAGAGTGTTTGTGTTGACATAAGGAAGTCGCTCTTTTTCAGAAGAAAGTCCCTCTTAAATCATCACCCTACTCATATGCTGAACTTTTATTGGAAGTGTGGGACATTGTGAAGAAGGGAGGAAAAGTAACAGGGAGCATAAGTCAACAATTCTTCTCTACGCTCAGTGAGTAAGTGCAAGTAATGATAATAAACACAACGGTCAGAGATTGATGGTGGATGGCCCTGACCTTGAGCACGTACAGCACGGGGCACTGGCCATGCCCACAGCAGGCACTGTTCCCTCCGAAAAATTCCCACATTACCCTTCATGGCAAAGGAAGAAATGACAGACATCATTTCCACACGATCAAGCACTGTTTATCTCTGCGTTGACACGATTTGATGCAATCTGCAATACTCGCCACAAAGTAATTGAATGTGCTGAAAACTGGGGACTATTTCTAGGCATTTCCTCTCTTTAAAGTTCAGGGCAGATTAGCTTAATTAAGGAGGGGAAAACAGGAAATTTTAAAGTCCTGTGGGTAATTAATAGGCAGCCTTGGCCAAGAGGTCTTGCATGGTCACTCTCTGCAAGGATCCAGGAAAAGGCTGTATTTTTGTCCGACATTGTACATGTTGTTGATAAAAACCGGCATCTGCACATCTTCAAAACAGAAACATTGCTGAAATACAAAACACTCTTAATATGCATGCTTATAAAATCTAGGATTTGAACAAAACAAAAGAGAAGAAAAAGATTTGCTGTAGATGTGGGGGGGTTGCTCTATAGCACACAGGTTGTCTGTTGTCTGTATCTTACTATAGTCCCTGAAGTGTCTCTCTGAGCTGTATCCTGTCTTACGTCATCCCTGATTTACTCTGGTTTCTTGTCTTGTTATCAGTTTATTATTGGCTCCCGGGGGACTGCTGATAGTTAAGAAGGGCAGTCCCAGAACAACTCACACACAGAGATCACTCTATCGCAAGAGCCGCAAATAACCAAAGCTGCTCTTTGTGTAATTGGCAGTGCGATAAATGTGCCTTATGTGTTACAACTTCTTGTTATTCATTTATGTAGATGAGTTTAACATCTCATAAACCAGTTAGGAATAGGGCTCGGTGTCACTTGAATTTTAGCGATACCGATTCATTCTGCTTATCGATTCCCAGTTTCAATTCCAATAAGGTAAAAAAAAAAGTCAACATTTAGAGATCAAACATATTTACTCTGTCTTTTTGCAAAACATTTCTTTGCAGCTGAATACCATTAGCAAAAATCCTCAAATCAAAGAACACAAGAGAAACATTTGCCTGGTTTTAAAGGGGTCATGAACTGGCTTTTAAAAAAATGTATATTGTTGTCTGAGAGGTCAACTTGTGACGTTCGCTTTGTTTATCACATTCAAAAACATTAACATGAATAAGTAATAGGCTATTTTCTCTACCCTGGTTTTGAGCCTAGCTCCTGAAACGCTCGGTTTTTATGGGCGTGCCGCATTGAAGACTTGGAAGTAAACGCCCACTGCTATGATTGGATAACAGTTTTGCATATTATAATGAGTTTCATGTCATGTGAAAAATTACATTCGCTGTGCCTGGTGTCAATAAAAGCTTTTATTGGACTAACAAGGAAGTTTTCATTTATGAAACTTTTGACATACAACTGACCAATTGAAATCAAATGTAAAATATCACTGCATAGTTTTCTTTTTAGAAATAAAATATAGATTCATCCTTATTAAAGTTACAAAAGTTATTCAGGTCAAGATCAGTGAGTGATTTTCTTTTTCTTTTGTACTTGGATTAACATCAATGACACTGTCCCTTTAAGAGCTGCACGGATCTAATATACTGGTACACATGCGTTTTCTTTCACAACTCTTTGTTCACTTAAGACAAAACCGACTGTTACAAGTATATTTTTACATAATTTGTGTGCATTTGTCCGTTCAAGAGCAAGAAGAAGCTGAAGAGAATTCAATTCATTATAGGAGAGGTGGATTTCTGTGCGCGCACTTTGGATGTGTGTATAGCACAGAAAACAGTGCGAGAGCCACGTCTTCTTGCTCTTGAATAGTTTAAAATCACATTAAAAAAGCACATACAGAAATGGATAAGTGGAATCGAAGTGCATCTTTTCAAATCCATGGTTCTTGGACATTTGGAAGCGGTTCTAAAAACGATGGTAACCACAAATTTACCGTGGTTTTGCATAGTTTAACCATAGTATTTGTGATAAAATTTGGTTATACAAATGGTAATCAATCTGCCAAAATAAACATGATTACAACACTTGGTTCATTTTTGTAAGGGTTAGGAACAAGCAATGGTTCACCTAAAACTTCATTTAAAAAAAAAATATCAATAATGAAAGTGAATGGAATTCAAAACAACATTGGACCCCACTAAGAGATAAAAAAAACTGACTGGTTTAAAATATATTTTCTGTTCCATGGATTAAATGGAATGATGAATAATGACATAATTATTTATTTTTGGGTGAACTAGCCCAAAGAGGCAGAGCAAAATTAAATATATATAGTTCATGAAATTCTAATTGGCGTCAGCTGATGGGTCCTTTACATGCACTTTTCTGGCAATCACATCATTTGCTCTCTGGCACAAGCTGATTGGCCTCTGCTTATTCTGCAGCCAATGAGATTGCTTGCTCAACATTCATACAGTCTGGTTCAGTGCGCGCTGATAGATGGTCGTGCTCAGCTATCACAGTTCCCCTGAAACCCTCCACCTCCCCAGCTCCACCTGCCTAGATCTGCTACGGGATGTATGCATGTCTGTTCATGCAGAAGCAGATCTTCCATCAACATGCTAAAACTATTCAGAGAGGCAAGAGTTGTCATGATTTTGTTTTTTGTTTTATGTAAAGGTGAAAAACCTGCACACCATTGATCACTAAAACAAACCTTCAGGTGCTGCTCTGTTTAGTGGGATTAGTTAGTGACTCTTTCATCTACATCTACAAAAACAGACAAGATTATATTGCAACAACAACAAAAACTCACTCACATTGAACATCATGATTGAAAGCTATCATCAGTAGCCATGATCACACACGAAAAGATGAAATAAATGCACATTTCAATTGATTAATTTATCTCATTTTCTGCTGCTCTTTCATGGCTTGCATACGACAACAAGCCCTTTCCCTGTTAAGAATGATTAGAATTCGGTTTGTTGACACATAGGTAATTGATTCAAATGGGGCTCCAATGAGTTCAGTGATTGTGTTGTTTTTAAAAGGCTTGAGCTTTGACAGAAATACGCCGGGAAGTATTGCAATTGGCGGCGAGCACAGTTTCCCATAGACCAATGTGTTGAACTCAGCTCCAAGCCTCTTGGATGTGAGATGACTGTTGAGCTAGTGGGAGAGGAGAGATAGCAGTGACCTCGCTGTGAACTCCTGCAAAAACTTGGATTATGTCTGGAGTATTCGGAGAAAATACTTAAATGAGCTTCATGATTTAGTGGGGCGGCTCACAGACACGGTTCTGAAATGGAGGAAAATAGGTGAAAAGGAAACTGGGAAAATAACAGTAGAGGACCACTAATGCTAACATAGCCGCGAGAATCTGACTGCAAAACTGTGCTGTACTTTGGCCTGTGAGCGAGACTTCAAAACAAGTCAAAAGTTACCGTAATCTATGATTCATGATTCATGTTTACTCTCGGAAATAAGACTGACAAGTTTGGCACAATGCAGAGGGAAAAACCCCCCGTACCCCTGTTTTCTTTGCAACAGGCAATCTTCAAAGAAAACAAGTCAATAAAGTTCCTCACAACATGGTTTCTTACCTATTTATCTATATAAAATATTTGTAAATATATACAAGCAATATATACTGTAATATATATATATATATATATATTACATGGCTTGGTTAAATTCTAATGTAGAATGCAGTCTGTTATTTCTTGATAACTTCCGCTGCTAAGTATAACACACTGTTGCCATGAAAAACAGAGAGTTGCCATGGACACTGTGTTCTTTAACGGAACCAATACAATCGTTTTTAAATCAATAAACTCCTATTTAAATCAATATTTTGTGTCAAATTTTTTATTTATTTGGTATGTAGTCATGTAATAAGCGGGATAATGTATACGAGGCGGTTGTTATGTAAGTTGTTATGGTTGCCTCCGCCGAAGTCCATTAATACCGGACAATGGACTTGCCAAATAACACATTTTTAAAACATTAGTTTATATTTTAATTAGTTTTACAATCGAAATCTAACGGTTTTAGAACTCCTTTACTTAGGTGTCTTACATCACTTTTTAATGGACATCCTGCAGCCAATCAGAATCGAGTATTCACCCAGACCATGGTATAAAACGAATACAACCCCTTCAGGCTGATTCAGGACCTTCGCGTCGGGGTCCCGATCAGCTGTGTCGGGGTTGTATTCGCTATAATAAACGCCTCGCTATACATTATCCCTTACATATATATTGCTCGTATATTTAAACATATTTTGTTTCCATTTTTCTATTATTTTCAATACATTTAACAAGTTTCCAATATTCCCTTAAATATTTTTGACAATTTTTAAATATATTTCCAATCAAATATATTTATATTGTCCAAAAAAATTAAAAAACATTTTGCTTTGATTTTACAAAATTAAATTGTGTATGTATTTTCTTGGCGCTTCAAGTATATTTTGTACTATATTTTAGGATTTAAAGGTTTAAACAAAATATTCCTGCGATTTGAATATATATATATTTAAGCCATGCAGTTTATAATATATATTTAGCACACATTTGAAAAATGGTTTGAATTTTTTTTCCCCATATGAAGGACCAAAGAGTAACTAAAAAACCCATTGGATTAAATATTGCCTATATTGTTGTCTATCATCTTAATAAACTGTCCAAAATCTAACCATATATATGGATGAAGCATAAACCATGTATTCAATATTCTCAACAGTTAATTTGTATGCAACTTATAATTTCGCCTAGAATAAAAACGACCACGTTTGGGTTTGTCAACAGCAGTTTTCTAGCATGAAAAATGAAAAGTACGACAAAAAAAAGCTATGTTTATATTAAAGGAGTGACTTTCTAAAATTAAGAGCTTTTCAGGAAGGTTATAGCCTGTCCCTCATGGGACAAATTCTATACGCAATTGCCCTCGCAAACCGAGCTTGTGGAAGTGCGAGTGTCATATCCTCCAGATCATTATTGGAGGCCATGCAGGAGTCAGTTGTCAGTTATGACTAATGCACACGTTTCCGCTCTTCGAGAATAAGGACCTGTACTTTTGCCCTTCCCTCATGTTTCACAGTAGTACCTCACTCTTTCTACTCTAATCCGAATTCCCCTTCCCCTTGGCTTCCTCATATTCCTCATTTGGAGAGGAGCAGCAAAAACAAAAACAAGAACTAATGCCTTGGCTTCCTGCGCCTTCTTCAAACACTCACTCTTCTGCTTCCATAGTCATGTTTCATCTCATTACCAAGAGAATCAGATTTGGTAGGTACCAAAGGACGTCCAAAGTACATAGAGAAATCTCTAATCTAATCAACCACATTTTAATAGCAGTTGCTCGGCCGGCTCAGGAATCCCCCAGAAGTATGTGACTTGAAGGCCTCCATTTTTACTTCATGGGCAAACAGTCCTGGAAATGTGGAAATGAAGTTAATGGGGTTCAAAACAACATTAGACCACATTGAAAAAAAGTTTGTGAAAGAAACACCTACAGGTTTAAAATGAAATGAGGATGAGTAAATGAACTATCCATTAAGCCAAGTCGTGTCAAGTCTTTATTTAGTCTACAGTTCGTTGTACAGTTCAAAAGCAGCTTTACATTATTAAATAGCGATCAATGATTCAAAAAGAATTCAATTCTGCTGTAAAGCAGCTCTAGAAAGACAATGGTGTCGTTGTTCAGTTTAAATCAGTTCAGTGTTGATTCAGTTCAGTTCAATAACTGTGTAAAGTCCATCAATTATGAAATGAGTTCAATTAATCTATAGCAGCTCTGGAGAAAACAGTGATGTCATCAGTTCTCGTCCAATAGAGCCAGCACTGTAAAAAAAAAAAAAAAATCATGATTTGTTATCTTTTGTCAAATCACCTTCAATAACTAATGTGTGAAGATAACATACTATTTTGAGTTTCTGTTCATTAAACCATTCTTCTTCATTGTATTAACTCAAATTTTTTATTACAACGAACTCAAAATTTTAAGGCAACAAGGTAACTTGCTTTTTTAAGTTAAACCAACTTTTTTTTTTTTTACAGTGAGTGCAGTCGAATCAATAATATTGGTGAACATGAAGTGGCTTGAAAAGGTTCTGTTATGAAATTCATTTTCATATGTCACCATGTGCAACTTAGAGTCTTCCAACAGATCCCACTATGTTATCATTTCTTCGCAATGCCCGAAATTTGTTACGCTGAGGAAATATCCTCAGGATTTCCTTTTTCAGAACGCCAGGCCTGTTTGTTTAGGGAAAGATCAGTTAGAAATTGGTCTGAATTTGACTAGAAATCCTCAAGGGCTGCGTCAGTGATCCCATCTCTTCCGGGGGAGACAGTGCCTCACTGAGATCCGTTGGGTAACTCCCCCTAGGGGAAAACCATTCTTTACCCATTTTCAAACAGCCTCAGGCTCCCAGCTCTCAGTCCTGAGACCTCCTCCGTGTTTACTCTGGCACAAGCCGGACTTTCAACTCCACCCCAGAGAGGAGAGGGTGACACTGACCCTTTTACTCACTGTCCAAATACAGAGTTCAGTGCTGGACATCACAGGCTGTGGAGCTAAAGCCAAACTCACTGTTGGTTTAGAGGGAAGCCTATCACATGTGTGTTTTGGAATTATAGTTTGCATACCTGCAGTATAATGCATAATAAAGTGAAATAGATCATGTCATTTTAAGGTTTGAATTAAATTCAAATTTGGTTCCCCGGGTAACATCTGAAAGGCTCTACAGAAAAAGACCCATCATAAAACAATTGGACAAACCCAGTTTTGCTTAAAGCGGCACATACAAATATACATATGTGGAACATATTTTCGGCAGATTTCTTCTGTAAGAACTCAAAAGATGGTGATTTGTCTCTTTTATTAAAGCTAGTGTTCTAGGAATTCAGTGTCTTGTCCCAAACGTCACAGACAAAGAAATATTCTGAGCATGTTTGGTATTGTGAGGAAGATCATGTCCTCAGTTGTGGGTTGGAGTAGAAATATTCTTTGGGATTGATATATTGAAAGCATTAATGTCGTATTGAATGTACATTTTAGACTAAACGTGTGAAATTTAGGGTTATGTTTTATTTCGATATGCACTTAACTTTCATTAATTTGCAACTAAAGGTACATGTTAGCTAACTTTCTGAAAATCAGTAGACTGTTAGGGTTAGGGTTAGGGTTAGGGTTCGGGTTAGGGTTAGAATAAGTTGACATGTAGTTGCCAAGTTACTTACAGTCAGTGGGATGTTTTTTGGGGGAGCATCAAAATAAAGAGTTATTAAGCAGACAGTCTACTAATACTCTAATGACTCGTAGTTGACATGTTGTTGAAAATGAGTCAGAGTTAGTTTACATGTAGTTGCAAAGTTACTTATAGTTAGTAGAAGAATGTGTAATAGACTATCGAAATAAAGTGTTACCAAATTTACAGTTTAAAAAAAGTCAGCTTTGGTTGCCAGAACTTTCAGTAAAAAATGTGGTTGCAACATTTTAAGTTTTACAGATTAAAATGAAATGGACAGTAATATATATCAAATATATATATGTTGTGGAATTCCTTTTTGTGGCTTCATATGTCACCATATAGAAAATGTGCAACTTAGAGTCTGTCAACAGATCCCACTATATTATCATTTATTTTATATGTATATATATTTCACTGAAATAATGTAAATGTACCATATTACTAAACTCTGTTTTTTACCTTAATAATATATTGACAACCACTTTAAAAACACAGGTGATGAAGAGAAAGCCACATGATGAATCAAGTTTATCATAAGTAAATATAATTATATATATACGGTGCACAATGTCATGCACACAAACACAACACACCATCATGAGGAAACACACTAAAATAATGCGATGAACATTAACCCTTAAAGGCATACCTCGGGTCTTAAGTGACCCGGGACGTCATTCACTACACTCCTCCTCATTTTTTTAAAAGTTAGACAACAATATTATTCGTATTTTTCAATCAATTCATTATAAAAAATATAACAAAAATTGTTTACACAATTATAAAAAAATGCCTGTTTTCCCATTAGTTTTTTGTAAAAAATGTATAGGGTCGCTAATGACCCGAGGTGTGTAACAGTGTAAGTATATTATATATATATATAAGTGCAATTCACCTTTATTCCACAAGGAGGTAATGTCTGATACACAATGATGAAGTAACGCAACATAAAACTTTAATGTTAGCCCCTCACAACTGCCGCACAAACATAAACAAAACACAACGCAAAGTCCAGGCCTGCACGGTCCTCTCTCGTCCTTCACTGTTGTCACTCCTCCTTTTATCCTTCTTTTATCCTCCTTTAGCTCCTCCATGAGACTCGCTCTGTTCCCAAAGCTCTCGGCCCTGCCCTATTTGCAACAGTATGTTTTTACATAATAGTTAAAGGCTCCCTGAAATCAAAGTTTAAGTTTTTTTAGATTTTACTATGAATATGTTATCCTTAAGGTTATAAGGCTATAAGGTAGTGTGCTCCAAATCAATGACAAAATTCACATTTAGGAGATATTGCATTCAAAACTTAGTCTCTCACTTCTGCTAACATGGATCACAGATTTTTATGACATCACCGCGGCCTCTCATCACATTTCTGTCCAATCAAATGCTCTCTAGAATGTAAAGTGTCCCGCCCCCTATGCTAGAAATACCGCGAGTTTTATTCCATTTTCCAACTGTACGTTGGTTAAGAATGAAATTATTAGAATTTATTCACACCTCTACTGTTGAATCCAACTTATCATCAGCGCTCGGATTCGCTTCCATGATGCTGTTAAGTACGACTTGCAGTCTGTGAGGTAAACTAAACGGTATTGGCTGTTTGAAAAGAGGGAGGAGCCATTTAATTTGTCCCGCCTTAGCTTCCTGCTTCAGTGGAAATTACGTCAACGCATTATTCAAAGCTGCACTTTCCAAGGTACTTCAGTGGGCCTTTAACATTCTGCCTCAACCAAATAAACAGATTGTAACCAAATAACCCCGCAAAGTGTCCCAAGCATCATTCCATGAATAAAAAAGCTTTTTAAAATAATAATATAAACTGCAACACTTTATTTCAGTGGTGCACTGTAGACATTCTACTATAAGTAACTTTGCAACTACATGTCAACTAACTCTCATTAGAATATTAATTTGTTAATATCTGCTAACTTTTTCTTTGATGGTCAATTTCTGACTGTAACTTTGCAACTACATGTCAACTTACTAACCTGAATCCTAACACCTATCCCTAACCTAACAGTCTACTAAAGTCTACTAATACTCTATAGAGTCAGTTGACATGTAGTTGAAAAGCTGTGGACCATCGAAATAAAGTGTTAATCAAATTTACAACAAAACTCTTTGACTACTTGCTTTCCAGTAAAAGTATCCAAAAATTCTTAAAACTACATAAATTCACTTGAGAAGCATCATTGCTTATTATATGAGGTTTTCACAGAACGGTGCCTCAAATCCATGTTTATTTTGTCTATCTGCACTGGCAGCCTTTTCACTTTAACTTGTTTTACAACAAGTGAAAAAGTCTGCCATTGCAGAATGATAGACGAAACACTTGTAGGAGATCCTTGCAGGAGAAAGCAGTGTTGATTTTTCGGTAAATTTATCTTTTTAGATATTTAAACTGGAAACTTTAGACAAAACTTGGGGGAGGAAGATTCATAAAGAACAGTTTTGATTTGCAATGGGTCCCACCTCGGTTACACTTTAT
The DNA here is from genome assembly GCF_949152265.1 of Phoxinus phoxinus. Taxonomy (NCBI): domain Eukaryota; kingdom Metazoa; phylum Chordata; class Actinopteri; order Cypriniformes; family Leuciscidae; genus Phoxinus; species Phoxinus phoxinus. The sequence continues at coordinate 16,171,102 of NC_136880.1, read as the reverse complement.
TTCGATAGTCAACTTTAGACATTCCACTACACTCTAAAAAATGCTGGGTTGTTTCAAAAATATGGACAAACCCAAACGTTGGGTTAGAAATGTAATGTAAAAATTTAACCCAACGGCTGGGTTTGTCCATATTTTACCCAAAATTGGGTTGAACCAACCCAGCATTTTAGTAACTTTTCAACTACATGTCAACTAACTCTCATTAGAGTATTAGTAGACTGTAGTAGACTGTCAATGGACTGTTAGGTTATGGTTATGGTTAGGTGTTAGGGTTCGGGTTAGAAGAATAAGTTGACTTGTAGTTGCCAAGTTACTTCACTCTAAAAATGCTGGGTTGTTTTAACCCAATTTTGGGTCAAATATGGTCAAACCCAAATGTTGGGTTCAAAATGTAATTATAAAATGTAACCCAATGGCTGAGTTTGTCCAAATTTGACCCAAAGTTGGGTTAAAACAACCCAGCAGTTTTTAGAGTGATATAGTCAGTAATGGGGGACAAACAAAATAAAAGTGTTAGCAGATATTAAGCAGACAGTATATGGCAGTTAGTTGACATGTAGCTGCAAAGTTACTTATAGTCAGTAGAATGTCTAAAGTGGACTATCGAAATAAAGTGTTACCCTCACCCCTGTAGCCCACACAGTTAAAAAAAATACAGTCATATATGTATATGCAATACCACCTTGTACCAATAGAACTGCGATTGCGTGGAGCGTCTTGGCAAAGATTGCCACTCCCCGCCCTCAATCACACAGAGAAGAATTTGCTGAAATCCTTCACAGATCCCAGCCCCCCAATAAACCTCACAGCAGTATGTCATACACCCAGGCCAGATAACCAGAATGCATCAGGATAAATCTTAATCAACACTGGAACGGTAGGTGACAGGAGAGGGGAGCTGGAATGCAATGTGACGTTAGCGCAGTCTAAGTGAATTCTGTTGGGCTGTGCCAAAGCTGTTATTAATGGTGTGTGTTTCTGAGTTATTGAGCTTTATGTTGTGGCTGGTACTTCTCTCTGAAGCAAAGAGGGCAAATGTAGTTCAAAAGGGCAGCAGGGAGCAACTTTTGGTTCTGTGGAAATGCTAGTCTGGGCTGGTGCGCTAGTGTTGCAATTGACAAACAGATAAAGGAAGACCGACATATGGAATTCGTTCTAAAAAAAAAAAAGTTACAATTCGAAAAGAGTTTATGGAAATTTAGAAGAATGCAAAGAAAGATTTCAAACAAATGGGAGGAACATTTATATTGAATGTACTACAAAAAAAAAAAGACATGACAAAGAAACAATACATCCACTGGTTCTGGGATTCCTTTCAAGGCTTTCTAGCAAAAGAAGCGTTGTGAAGATGGTGTGTTTGTTTCACCAGCATCACACGGAATTACATCAGAGACCTCCAAACTATTGGGGCCGAGACGTCATCAATCGGTCGTAAATCAAAGTCCAACCTTGAGGCAAAGATCAGCACATTCAAACGTCAAAGTTCACATAAACCAATTCTTCATTTGGGCCGGGCTCTGGTTTAAAGCAGTCTTCAAAATGTTGAACGCACAACTTTATCTGTGATGTTCATGCTGGCCCAAAATCCATTTAGTGATAATGCTTGATATTTATGAATGAAATGAAGGTAATTGCAATGAAACAAAAACAATCGCAATAAATAAACATATCCGGGAAATGTTACTATTGTTGAAATACAAACTTCAAGTTTTTAATTTGCTTCAGTGTACCAACAAACAAACAAAAAGATCCGTGACCCATGAGCAAACATCTGGCCTGTGAGTACTACAATCGAGTACATGACTCGAAAATCAATGCAAAAAAGGATAAGCGTTGTTGTTTTAACAATGTGGATTAATACTTCATTAAATTAAAACAATTGAAAGAAAAATGAGGGAAGGGAAAAACAACCACTTTAGCCATGGCTCTTATTTATTGTTCCAGTGTTAATGAACTAATCTGAGAAAGAAAGGAACAAATGAACAATGACATCCTTCTCAATACTCTGTACTCTGGGAGAGTCAATCGGTTTAAGAACATTTTACTATTTGCTTTATGACTGGTGATGACAATAAAAAAAAAGGAAAATCATTTTGATTAAATTTCTCAAAACTACATAGTTCCAGTGGTTCATGTGAAAAACCATTTCATAACAAATGGAAGGTCTGAACCTCAAAATCTATTAAAACTCACCTTTGCGATTTTATCAACATATGCTTTGGTTATTTTCAAGACAAAACCAAAACAATAAATCTGTGTTTAACAGATTAATCAGAATAATTTGGAATCGAAAAAAAAAAATACAACCATGTTAATTAAAATACAATAAACAAACACCTCTTACAAACACACTATTACAGAAATAAATAATTGTAGAGGTTGTAAAGGTGGCGAATCGCAACGATAGCGAAAGGTTTCTTGTGTCGTTCACACAGCATCCCGAAGCTTGTCCAAAAATGTCTCGGATTCACTCATCGTGTGAGGAAAGGCTCTTCTGGTACCCCCTTCAATCCCCTATTTCAAAGCCATAAGATGTTTACACGGGAAACTTGTAGTTGGGTAACTGTTTAACGGATCAGAGGCCGTAAATCAAAAGCACTCGAGACTGCACTCTTTCACGAGTGAATTCAACTCATTAATAACTGTCATTGCGCATTATGCTTGTGCTTCAGATGGCGACTCACAAGAAACCTTCACTACTGGTGGATTCTGGCACACATTACCCTCTCTAAAACATTCAATAAATTGCGAAAGCAAGATCCAGATTGAACATTGTCCCTTCATCAGCTAAAGTAGTGACCACAGAGGTGTATCACACTGAAAAAAAAATAAAAAAATAAAAAAACAGAAATATGCATTGATATTTCACATCAATGCCGTTAGGTAGTCTTATACATCCAAAAATCACTGCAGCAAAACCTTTTTTTGCAGTTTTGTGTTGTAACAACAACAACAACAACAACAACAACAAAACACATCAGAAAAGAAATCCTGAGTGCTGTTTGTTCAAACAGAGATATATAACGGTCATTTAATTTACGCTTTGCTGCTGATTTACGTTCAGATTTCTCCATGTAGGTTCACACTTCCAAAACAGTTTACACAAAAACTATTTCTGTTTGATTAGACCATATTAATTTGATAGCGATCTAGGCGGGAAAAAATGTGTTATCGAACTAAGCGAGTCTCGTGTCAGTTCCTGCGATCTTTGATACCCTGTGTTAAACCGTCACAAATCAGTTCAATCTTATAAGAGCTTTTTTTTTATTTTTTGTCTAGTTTTTATTTTTAAATTCACATAGAAGGTGTGCAGATTCGTGAGCGACGTCCACCGCAACAAACAAAAGGATTTAAAAAGGAAGGGCGAGGCGTCAGTCCTACTCTATTTGACAATATCTTTATTGACAAATATATGCATTATTTGAACAACGGTAGTTTCATAAATAGGTTGGCATTTGTCAATAAGAACACCTTGACACTTAATCTTCAATTCCAGTTTCAGAAAGATCAACCCTCTCTCTCTCTCTCTCTCTCTCTCTCTCTCTCTCTCTCTCTCTCTCTCTCTCTCTCTCTCTCTCTCTTTCATCAGATCACCAAAATACAATCAACAACCTTGTCTTTCCAGATGGGCGAAGTATCCGTTGGCATTATTATGTACAAATCTACCTTTTTTTTTTAATGATTTTTGATCCACTTACTCCTCCAAGCAACATTCACGGTGCAGGGTGTGCTCTGAAAGTACCAAAGGCATGTTACAGACGACTCTCTCTCTCTCTCTCTCTCTCTCTCTCTCAAGTGTTGTCCTCATAGATAATCTCCATCATGGACGTCCAGTATTCCACGGGGTGAATCAAAAACTGGAGTATTTGGAACAGATAAGGCCTCTGCTCAAGATCACGAACACAGACCGAAAACAGATGACAACCCCCACACCCTGCCAGATTTTTAAGTACAACGCCGCGAGCGATGTTCTAGAGAGCTGAAGGACAGCAAATGGCTCCCGTCCCATAATGCCAGGGTTTAGGCCAAGGCCATGGGGCACCAAGTGTCCCCTCTCACGGAGGTTGCCACGTCAGCTGTGGACGTCAGGCCTACATTCGTGTACAGACTCTCCTGGCCGGCGTACTTCACCATGGAGCCGGTCGTGCATTGAACATCGACTTGGCCCAGCAGCGTCGAAGAGTTGACCTGGATCAAACCAGTGAATGTTAGCATGACAAATAAAAGGCAAGCCATGTTGTTGCACTCAAACGGTCTATTTGAATAATGCCTTGAAAGCACAAAATGTTGCAAGTTTTCTGAGTAATCCAGAGCAATCATTCATCAAACAGCAAGAATGATAGTCCACTTTAGACACTCCACTGACTCTCATTTATTTGCAACTACATGTCAACTAACTCTCGTTGGAGTACTTGTAGGCTGTTAGGTGTTCGGGTTAGTAGAATAAGTTAACATGTAGATGCAAAGTCAGTCGAATGTCTGTTGGGGAGCATCAAAATAAAGTGTTAGAAGATATTAAAGGGTTTAAGGCTAACTGTCGACAAAATTGATCCTAGGCTATTTTTGTTAATCTACCCGAGTCAAACATTCGTGTAAAAGCATAGTTAGAATGGAAACTCCGTATTTTCGTTTTCGGTCAAAATGCCTTTTGAATTGGAGTGCGTGGGGCACTTCTATGATAGCATCAAAATCGCTATTTTTAAAAACTAAGAGGGCTCGACAGAACCTGAAACTGTGCTCGAAGTATCACCAGCGGCTCTACACATGAACTCAAGCATTGACTACATTGTTTGTGTACACACAGTTTACTAAAAAGAAAGATTTTGTTTGTTTCCGTCCGCCGGCATTTTGTCAGTCAAAAGTAGTCGATCTCCGAATGCAACGTAAATTAACTGACTCCATATGAGGAAATGTCATGAACTTGTAATTCCAATGAAAAGCATGATCACTTAGACACTTAGCTCATGGCAATTTATATGGAAACAAGCTTTAGGTACTTTCCATCTTTACTCTCCTCACGTTGCATTCGGAGATCGACTACTTTTGACTGACAAAATTCCAGCCACCGGAAACACCAACTGATAAAGTGAGTCGTACAAAACCTTTCTTTTTAGTAAACTCTGTGTACACAAACAATTTAGTCAAAGCTGGAGTTCATGTGTAGAGCCGCTGGTGATACTTCCAGCACAGTTTTATGTTGTGTCGAGCCGCATTAGTGTTTTAAAAACAGCGATTTTGATTCTATCATAGAAGTGCCCCATTCACTCCCATTCAAAAGGCATTTTGACCGAAAACGAAAATACAGTCAATCTTAAAAGTGCCGTTTCCATTCTAATTATGCTTTTACACAAATGTTTGACTTCGGTAGATTAACAAAAATAGCCTAGGATCAATTTTGGCGAGAGTTACTATTTAAGTCGCCCAAAAAATGAAAACCATCCCATAATTTACTACTCACCCTCAAGCCGTCCTAGGTGTATATGACTTTCTTCTTTCAGCCGAACACAATCAGAGTTATATTCAGAAATATCCGGGCTCTTCCAAGCTTTATAATGGGAGTGAATGGTAACTTGGATTTTGAAGCCCAAAAAAGTGCATCCATCCATCATAAAAGTAATCCATACGGCTCCCCTAATAAAGGCCTTATGAAGCGATGCGAAGCGAAGCGATGCGTCACTCTTATGTATGACTGTTACCGGAAGCCAGTGATTATAGTTATTAAAAAATGATAAATATTGATATTTTTCTTACAAAAACGCATTGCTTCGCTTCAGAAGGCCTTTATTAACCTCCTGGAGCCGTATAGATAACCGATTAGATGGATGCGCTTTTTTGGGCTTCAAAATCCAAGTTACCATTCACTCCCATTATAAAGCTTGGAAGAGCCAGGATATTTCTGAATATAACTCTGATTGTGTTTGGCTGAAAGAAGAAAGTCATATGGCTTGAGGGCGAGAAAATTATGGGATCATTTTTATTTTTGGGGGAACCATCCCTTTAAGCAGACAGTCTATTAACACTCTAATGACTGCTAGTTGACATGTAGTTGCAAAGTTATTTATAGTTAGTCGAATGTCTACAGTGGACAATCGAAATAAAGTGTTGCTGCAACTTTTTATCTGCAAGGTTTGTAACATTTTATTGCTGCATTTTAACAACACAAATGCAGCCTTTTAAAGGGAAAAATAAGGGTGCGTGAACTTACTGATGTTACAGGCACCTGCGTCGATGAAGGACTGTTCTTTGTGCACTCCTCTGAATTAGAAGACGATGAAGATGTTGGAGTCATGGGAACAGAACTACTTCCTGGGAAATATTTGAACAAGTCAGTTTGACCTGCACTTGCATGGTGGAATCCACACATAAATAAAAGCTTTTTTTATAATGTTGCAGCCTATAACATACCAGATGATCCCTTTGTTTTGTTCAAGGTTTTTGGTTTTCTTTTCCTTGTCTGAATGCCTTCTTTCTTCATGGCAAGGGGTCTAGGCACCTAAAAAAAACACGTGAATCCAGATTGTAAAATACTGTACTGATAATAGGCCACCACAGATGTAGCATCGCGTTTATTTTAATTGTATCAAATTGTTTTATTTTAATTGTATCCGATCTTGTTTAGACGGAATATCTATTATAGCTTACCCCGTGTAACTTTGTGTAAAGTCCGCAGGCGTTGCACACGGGCTCGCCGTCCGCGTTCCTGCGCCACAGTGTCGTCGTGCTCGTCTGGCAGTTTGCGCATGACAGGCCGATCCGCCTCGAAGACGACTGAGACAAAAGCAATTAAAAGGGGCTTCGATTAGACAAATATTAAATAAATATATAATTTTAAAAACATTTGCACACTGTATTTTTGTAGCCTATAAGCAATTAACGTTTAATGCCTGCAAACTTGTCAAGCCAATAAAAAATAGCGTTTATTATGGGAGTAGACCTGTGAAGATGTTCCCAGATAACCTCTGGCTATTGTTTGAAATAAATAGGCAGGTAATTGAGTGGTTAAGTAGCTCGTCGAGACGATGCTCACCATACGCTTCTGAGGTTTAATTAATGGCCGGCTGAGGCCATTCATTTTGCTGTAGAGACCGCAGGCGTTGCAGAGAAAGTGACCCGTGCCGTCGCGTCTCCACAGCGGGGTGGAAATGGAGCCGCAGTTGACGCACTCGCGGCTCTCCATCATGTCGTCCAGCAAATCTAAACACACAGACAGTCGCCCGTCAGTCAACATCACATTCACCATCGACTTCAATGTGCGCCAAATGAATTGCGCAGACTTGACACATTGCAACAGACTAATAGCATTAATGACAGGTGTGACTATTGTTTTTTTTTTTCTGTAACTCTTTTCTGTAACACTTTATTTTACAGTGTCCTTGTTACATGTTACATTACCATAGCAAGAACTGTAAATTATGCAGAATCACATGCAACTTACCCTCAACCAAATTCTAATCCTAACCCTAACCATATAGTGCGTGTAGTTATAAGGTTTCACTGTAACAATGAAACCTTAAAATAAAGTGTAACCCTCTTTTCTCGTTTTAACTGATGTCCAAATTGACACATGCACGAAATCTGGAATAGCCTAAGCACTTTATTTTCTGAGCACCTTGTAATTACCTGCACATTTGTATTATAATTAAGTAATTATATTAACATGTGAACACAGTTTCACAGTTATATAAGGAAAATTACAAGCCATGGGCTGCAAATTGAGAACTTCGTTAATTTTATTTTTAAAAAGTTTCATCAGAATACACACATACCACTGTTGTTTTATTACGTTGTTATTTTAAAACGTTAGAATTAGTCAATTGGTCAATTCCTTTTTCTTTTCTTTTTTTTTCTTTTTTTTTTTAAATAAATGAGCTATTACATATTTTATATTTGAAACGTTAGAATTAGTAAATTGGTCTATTCCTTTTTATTTATTTATTTATGTTTATTTTATTTTATTTATAAATTAGCTATTACATATTTTTGATATGTACCCCTAATTATAAGGCTTGAACTCCCACATAGGAAGTCAGAACTAAATATTAGAAAATATTGGATTGAAATTAATAAAAGTTATTATTTTTACACACAAGTAACGTTTCTTGTGTGTCAAACTTTTCTGTAAAGATGTAAGTTAAATTCCCCCCAAAAATAAGGCCGATTGCTAGTATTATCACCTGTCGCCAAAAGATGCTAACGAACACACTGGCATTATGTAAAACAATATTATAGATTTAAATATCACAAATATATCTTTAATGTTTTGTAAAAATAAATACAAATAAAGATCTACCTGTGAAACCAGCGCCATATTAGCTACAATGTGCCTTAACGTTTAAAATAATTAATAATTTTTTAGGGGGGATGCCAGATATGTGAGGGGAAACGTCCGTTTTGAATTTCACAGCCAGAAAGTAATTTTGATATGATTATGAATGAATGGCCATTAGCTCACCCCCGTTGGGTCCCCGGAGGGACAGTGGCGCGCTTCTTGACTGCAGGGAGTGCAGCATGGAGTTCTCGAAGGGCCCCGCGGGCCACGCCGCCGGTAACTGTGAGAGCTGCGGGGCCACATAAGGAGGGTACGGGCTTGTGTAAGATCCACTTATTGGTCGTGAAAGGTACTGCTCTCGAGCGTTTACATTCAGAGGGTTAGTGTAGTTGTTATCCCTTGATGAGCCGTTATTCATAGGCGGACTAGGGGAGTAGTGGAAACGGTTGGAGGTATGCGGGCTTCCAGTGCTGTAGGACGGGCTCTCCGGTGCGGACTGTGACCAAACCGAATGACTGCTTACTGCATGGCTCGGCTGGGAAGACACCCCTGGTTGTAGATAGGACAAACTCGGTATCATCGTTCCAACGCGAGACGTCGGCACATAAACGGGAGAATTAGGGTTGGAGTGCATGTAACTGGCCGATGGAGAGTCGTTATAACCGGCCTGACTCTGGGCCGCGGCGATGGCCAGTGTCTGATACATGTCGGTAGGGTCCACAATTAGGCCTCCCTTATGCGTCTCCCTGGCGTGTCCACCTGAGATGATGAGTTTGTTGCCCTGGTCTAAATCCGTGAAGAGTGTAACGTCGTCAGAATTGGGAAGGGCGTTGTTGGGATGCCCAAAGTGAACGTAGGAGTGTAGGGGCCTGGCCTCGGCGCGACGGGTTCCCACCGCGTCCAGGTGCGTCGGCGTCGGGGATCTCAGCCGGTCCCTCCGGTCAGTGTTCAGGTAGCTCTGCTCAGCCGGAGACCCTGGGCTGCTGCTGCTGGACACTTCGCGCTTGACCATGGACCAGCTGTTATCACCCAGGTCCATCCAGGATCCCTTTTATATCTCACAGCGTGTGGAAAATGGAGAGGCAGAATGCACTGAAAATGAGAACAAAAAAATGTTGGAATATGGCGTAATGGGAAATGGTCACAAATGTAACAACAAGATAGCCTACTATAGGCTATAATATTCTCGCAACCTTTTTTATTTTATTTTTTATTCTCCTCTTAAATTCTCTGACATTATAGTGATATACCATACATGCTATATCACTATAAGAACTTAAGATGAGCTCAAAGCATAAAGCAAATAAACTTATCCAACTGTTAAAGTTCCTATTAATGTTTATTGCGATTTAGCACTTAAAATATGAATTATGATAAAGGCTATGTTCGCTCTTTCTTTTACCGCGGAGACAGTTTCACTTCAGAAAGCGCACAATGGTGCAGCTACACACTTACTCAAATCATTCATGATTATTGTGACATCTTGTAGTATTCTAAAATTGAAAGTTGAGCTGCGTGACATGGATGACCGAACACACAACTTATTTCCACACTAAATTCCAGGAAAACAAACGCGCGCGCACACACACACCCCATACAGGGATTTACACTGAAGATCTGAATCCATCCGTGTCGCAAATCCGTCCTCCCTCTTGATGAAGCCTCATCATAATTACAAAAAAAAAAAAACACACACAGATAGGAAACAAAACGTAATATGTCTTTGCAGAAAAGAGATAACCACTTGATAAGACCCACAACAGATAAGAGAGAGAGAGAGAAAGCGAGAGAGAGGGAGAGAGAGAGAGGCAGGGTAAAAATAATCCCAAAATGATTTAGACTCTCCTCGGCTGGCACCGAACTCAGCACCAAGGCAAGAGCTGGGAAGGAAATTTATAATCAAGACTCGGATAAGGGAAGAAAAAGACACCACTGACCTATTGGTGGTTTGCCATAAGTTGGTGTTCGCAGGATCCAGCGGTTCTGTGGTTGTAGGACTTGGAGAACTATTAGGAATGAAAGTTTTCTGTTCACTCGTGACGATGTTTAAGAGAGGAGGCGCCTCGCGCGCTCCGAGCCTCTGATTGGACTCCAGCTTGAGCAAACACATCTGCTCGATAGGGGTGCTGCACTTCACTTTACACCTTACTTAGTGTGCATGTCCTTGATATCGAATGGAAAATGCAAGTCTTGTAAATCTGACTACATCTTCACAAAGGGAAGGGACGTGTTGAATTGCTTTAGCGGACAAGCAAACTATTTATTTTTATGTTAAATTTCCCTGAAAGGGTAAGGGTTAGGGTTAGGGTTAGGGTTAGGGTTAGGGTTATTTAAACTTATTAAATTGATAAATTTGCCGACATGAAATATCGGTGTAATTTAAAACAGTTATTTAAAATAATAATAGGCCTAATAATAATAATTAGCGTATAGGCTACTTCCAAACATATAGCATAGCCTATATGCTATATAAATTGCAGTCTAAAAATGTGATCGAGCAGCAAAATTACTTTTCGATCATTAAAATCTTTATTTAAACTTGATACGAGTTGAATAAACTTATGTTAAAATAATAACTATTTTGACCAACTAGCAGACGAGGTGATCAGTAGTTTTCCGATTTGCATTAAACCGATTATGTAGCCTAGGCTACTGACTTTCAAAAGTCTTTAAGAGAAAAAAAAAGTATAAAAAAAGATTAATAATCAGTCAACGTAACTAATGAATAATATTTTATAATTGTATATTTAATTGTGTTTTATGGGAAATTATTTAGACATAGGCTACTGTGAGTGAAATCAGAATGATGAAATCACGTTTCTATTTGTTTAGATGTTGAGCCTTTTCTATGCTATGCAAATTGCTCGTTGCTAATTAGTTCATCTAAGACGATGGGGCAGCATTTAGGATTGTAAAGGATCCTGCACAAACACCCAGCGGGCAATGGGCACTACTGAGTGCTTCACTTTGAACAGATGATAATTCATTCAGGCAGAATATACATTGTATTGTGACCTGATCAGGTATTGGAGGACGCCAATTGGATTAATCATTCTGAAGTCGAGAGGGTCTCTGACTCTGTTGTTACCCAGTATATTCGATAGCCAACACTGAATTATTTTATTATTTGCAACACAACTGAGTTAAATAGGCTACTCATGTAGTATCCATATCATTATTATGTATTGATATATTATTAACAATAGTTGATATATTGATAAATAATTGATGAACAGTATATGCTCAAAAACAAGAATCTGAAGCCATTTTATTGACTCTTCAACAATTAAAAAATTGTTTTATGTATTTCGGATGGTGTATTTCTTATACGCACAGGGATGATTAGCCTATAGTCAATATTATTTAAATAGCCTAAACATTGCTCTTGCCTGCGTATATGAAAAAAATATGCGCCCGTGCTATATCAAAATAAAAATAAAACATTTCTGCATAGTCACTTGCGATTTTAGTGTTTGTCTATGGCTTCCAGACGCCCATCAGACAGATTCATAAGGGCACGTGTGAATAGATGATCTGCTGTCTGACATGATGTGTGTCTGTCTCCGAATAAACGAGGAATCATCAAAGACGCTTCACCGTCACCATTCAGACCAAAACTAATTATTTTCAGGAGGAAAACGAAATTGCTGACACAGAATTGCATCTGTGATCTTTCTTAACTAATCAAACAAATTCCTCTCCCTGCAGCGCTGATAACAAAAGTTTTAAAATTGTTCAAACAAATAGTAGGCTGAACAAATCGCACTAACAAACATTAGTTATAATAATAGGCTAATAATACAATTATGGGAATAATAATAATAACAATAATAATAATAATGCTTATTATTTTTATTAGCTATTATTTTCAGACACAAAGACGCAAAATCAGGCCTATATTTACCCTAAATAATAGGTTATAATATCATGCACTAAAGTGAACTAAAGCGACAATTTTTTGCATGTATGCATGGAATATTGCGAGCATGGGAGAAACACTCTGAATTTCAGTAGTGCGCGGTTGTCACAAAGGCATAGTTATTATCACTATACACTGCTGTTTATTGAATTAAAGCAAATTCAACATCGAAATAAACAAGTTAAAAATCGAAATCACAGCCTTACAATTATTTACGGGAATGCGTGCTTTCCTACGGGCGGCTGTATATGAAATTTCATATAGCCAATTTATGACATTCTAGGCCACTACAAAGAGAGTCTTTATCAGGCTGTCTCCGCGTACTTTGACCCCACAATGTAAAACCAATTCAACGAACACAATAGAGACACAATGTCTGTGCCAATAGTCTCTTATGCCATTAGCGATAATATTTTATTAAATTATTTGATTATTATTATTATTAGACATTTGTGTTTTGTTGTAGGTATTACAAACGCTATACAATTCTTATTTCTTGGGCAAAGCTTTGTATCGTTTTCACAGTTGTCATATTTATTTGATGTGTAACAATGTAATTATACATTTAAGTAATATTGATTAACTGTATACTTAGGGTTAGGGTTAGGGGTTGGTTTAGGGTTAGTTGCATGCAATTACGCATTATTTATAGTTATTGCGACAGTAACTCTGTAACATGTAATAAGGTCACTGTAAAATAAAGTGTTACCATAATATACTAATTGAACTGGTTTGCTTTCTATCTGAAAACTCGTAATTCAACTGTGCCATCAGATTATCTCCATTTGATTGGACAGCTTTAACACAGCAGTGGAAGCATGTTTGCCATTGGTCAGAGTCGTATTAGATATTTGCTCATGGTTCATCGGGCTGTTTCAAACAATGTTTCTAGACAATCATCGCTAGATTTGTGTCGCTTTGTGTTGTACATCACTGAAGCTGTTGCCGGATGAATGATGATGAAGCGATCAAATAGGCTACTCATTACCAGGTGACATATTGTAAGGCAGGGTGTTGGCCTTTCCCTGGAAGAACAGTCATTGTGAACATTAAATCACCACACAAATATCCTTACAAACGTTAAAATACCACTCTCCATTTGTACGTTCTTAACGCTATTTATTAGCTATTAACAGCGTTCAAGACTGTCAGGCTGACGCAGACTAACCTTTTTTTTACAGAACGTAACATTTGTGTTACTTCCATTTTGGGTAATTCCCTCTCCTTCCCATTGCATTCAGATTTGACCTATTTACTTATGGTTTATGACAGATGTTACGTTTTTTATGCCTGGCACTGCCTTCTCCAATTGAACTAAAAGTCAGAGACTCTGTAAAGTGAGGGACAGTTCGAGGCATATATGTTGCTGTTTGCAATAGTAGATGATTAAACAAGAAGGTGTAAAAGCAACCTTTGTGTGTGTGTGTGTGTGTGTGTGTGTGTGTGTGTGCGTGTGTGTGAGTTTATATATGGGGGCGTGTGGGAGAGGCCTTGGATAGTAAACGTGTTAACAACCTTCTCACAGATCTCTGGTCACACCCTGCCGGAGTCATGCGATTCTCCACTGTGACAACTGCATGATTTCTCTCGTTCGGTGGAAATACAGAAGTTCTGCAGAGGAAGTTCAAAAGAAGAACATTCACCGTCGTTTTGAGTCATTTGTTAGCACTGTTGGTGTGTAATGTGTAAACAATTCAATAACTTTTAAATGATGTTCATAAGATCTGTATATAGCCTACATTATTTACAACACACACACACACACACACACACACACACACACACACACACACACACACACACACACACACACACACACACACACACACACACACACACACACACACACACACACACAATTTATTTGTTACATAACATGTATACATACATACATACATATATACACACATATATATATATATGGTAACACTTTACAATAATATTTAATTAATTAACATTAACTAGGCTACCTAGTTAACATGAACTATAATGAAGAATACTTCAACAGCATTTATTAATCTTAGTTAATATTAATTTCAACATTTACTAATACATTATTAAAATCAAACGTTGTGTTTGTTAACATTAGGTAATGCACTGTGAACTAACACGAACAAACAAACATGAATTAACAAAGATTAATAAATACAACAAATGTATTGCTCATTGTTAGTTCACGTTAGTTAATACATCAACTAATCTTAACTAATAAACCTTATTGTAAAGTGTTCCTATATATATATATATATATATATAATTTAAATATGACATAAATAACAAACATGTATGCATTTCTTGTATACACACATAGTTTTTAAACTGAATTGTTACAGTATGATACTTTATATTAACATGAAAAGGTTGCCACATTATTTTGAGGCCACATTGTATGAAAATATAGATATTAACAAGGCAAATTTACAGTACATGGACTTTGCACTATTAGGCACTCTGTGAGATTCCTCACACGGCCATTTGTTCAATTGTTTTAATCAAATTTTTTGCAAATATATGTTAGTGTAGTTCCATCAGTAAGAACAGGACTGCTGGTTGTACACATTAAGACAGTGACACGTCCAAAAAATCCAATCCAAGCCGTTTACCATGGGCTATTAGGCAGTGAAGAGCCAAGAGCAGTCAAGCACATCAGATGACCTATGAAAGATGAGCTAGGATTACAGATAAGAGTCCCATCATTAGTCATTTCATTCAAGTGTTTAAGAAACTATTAGTGCCGCACATGACCGTTGTTAGAGTCTGTCTATTCTCTATACACACCAGATATAATGATGACTGTGTCCAGGAAGAGCTCTGCTGACAAATGAAATTAAAGTGAGAAGTTAATCTCTAAGATACCATACTACTAACAATAATATTAATAATAATAATAATAAGTGAATCAAATATTATTTAGAAAAAATATAGGCCTTTTATCATAGGAACAGCATCAAAGCACTATATATAATATAATATAAAATAGGCTAATAATATAATATAATATAATATAATATAATATAATATAATATAATATAATATAATATAATATAATATAATATAATATAATATAATATAATATAATATAATTAGGGCTGTCAAAAGATTAATCGTGATTAATCACATCCAAAATAAAAGTTTGTGTTTCCATAATATATGTGTGTGTACTGTGTATAATTATTTATATATGTAAAAACACACACAGTCATGTATATATTTAAGAAAAATTGGTTATATTTATATATAAAAAAATCATATTTTGGAAATTGAACTTAATGCCTTAATTTAAAAAAATAGGAAAAATCCAACCTTTAAGGACACCAATTTTCTTTGTGAATGAATAATGTATCGTAAATAAATAAATGTTCTTCCTTAAAATACAGGGTGCATAAGTTTGGACACCCCTATGTTAAATTCCCATAGAGGCAGGCAGATTTTTATTTTTAAAGGCCAGTTACTATATGGATCCAGGATACTCTGCATCCTGATAAAGTTCCCTTGGCCTTTGGGATTTAAATAGCCCCACATCATCACACACCCTTCACCATACCTGGAGATTGGCATGGAGTACTTTCCATAAGATCATCTCTCAATGCAAATCAAACCAGCTATTAGGCTAACTGAAATAAAACCATGCCAATCTCCAGGTATGGTGAAGGCTATGTGATGATGTGGGGCTATTTTAATCCCAAAGGCCAAGGGAACTTTATCAGGATGCAGAGTATCCTGGATCCATGAAGTAACTGGCCTTTAAAAATAAAAATCTGCCTGCCTCTATGGGGATTTAACATAGTGGTGTCCAAACTTATGCACCCTGTATTTTAAGGAAGAACATTTATTTATTTACGATACATTATTCATTCACAAAGAAAATTGGTGTCCTTAAAGGTTGGATTTTTCCTATTTTTTTAAATTAAGGCATTAAGTTCAATTTCCAAAATATGATTTTTTCTTCCTCTTTTTAGTCAACTTTAGCATGGGTGTCTAAACTTATGCATAGCACTGTAAATGTATATACAGTATATAAATGCAATTATTCCTTAAATATATACATGAATGTGTGTGTATTTATACATAATAATTCTACACAGTATACACACATGTATTATGTAAACAAACTTTTATTTTGGATGCGATTAATCACGATTAATCTTTTGACAGCCCTAAATATAATATAATATAATATAATATAATATAATATAATATAATATAATATAATATAATATAATATAATATAATATAATGGTTTGAAGAATTGATGGATGCTAAAAATAATGATAATTTTTGTTGCTGTTGACATTTTAGATATGAATATCACATATATAATGACAAAAATACATGATTGTGGTTCATTTGGGGGTGCATGCATTAATAATTTAGCCTATATAAATATCCAAGCTATTCCATTACAAACATCGTATTGTATTCGCTTTCTAGCTTTTCAAAGCTGATTGCTTGCCGTGGCTTGACATGAACTGGAACTGAGCGGTTCTGGTGCATCTTTGTGTGAGCGGTACGAGCAAGATGTGATCACACTGTACACTGCCCTGCGTTTCAGTGTGTGCTTCACCTTTGAACCCTTCATGAGTTCAGACCTCCGAGTGAAATCAATACAGTTTAGCCACTGTGTGTCTGGATCCACTACAACCACTGCCCTCCAAAAATAAAACGCGACGAAGCTAACGTTCTTTGGGCCATGTTGTTTTTTCCATACACCATCCAATCAGCCTCCATCCTGTCAGGCTGTGCCTGTGTTTTGTCTAGGGGGGGAAGGTCAGACTGTGGCTTTCCCTGAATCAGCTGTTTCAGCGCCAGTGGACGCTATCTGCTGTCTATTCTCACTCGTGTTACATCACTCGGACCCAGAGCATGTGTGTGTGTGTGTGTGTGTGACTGACTGATATCTCATGGATGGGCAGGGGATCATTGACATTATATTCTAAAATAGCTTCATTCTCAGTACAGTTTTGCATGGTATGTCAAAGACAATGAGGTAGCCTATAACCTCATTATCTTCTCACACACTTCACCTTTAAATTTGAATATCATTAAAAGAACAGTTCATCATTTAAACGGTCCACCATATTTAAATTCTTCTGAAGCCAAATAATAGCTTTTGCGTATGGAAAGACCAAAATTAAAGTTGCTATTCATGAACGAATCATTCAGAGCACTTTTGCAAACACAAATGTTCTGGGGTTTTTTTTTGTTGCTTAAAAGAGCTATTTATTAAAATATCAAAAATTTCACAAATTTATTCAAACCATATTCATAAACCTACCCATCACAGGAAACATTCTACATTTTTACATTTTTAATAAAAACTATTTGAATTATGAGGACTCATAATCACGTTTAAGTTGTAATACCAGTGTAATACACATGTCATAATACAGAATTGAGTCCTCATAAATCACAAAAACAAGAGCCAACACACACACACACACACACACACACACACACACACACACGCACACACACACACACACACGCAGACACACACACGCAGACAAACATATCAACACTGTCCAGCGACTTTTATTAATAAAATAGTTTCGCAACTGAGTCTCTTCGTTATCTTTCTCTGCAATTTCAAACAAATAATCTTACGGACTGAATGCTGTAATATCTGTAATTTTTACCCTTCTGGCAAAAGCGGCTAGCTATGTATTAAAAGATCTGACTGCACACCATTTAGTGCATTAAAATAATTGAATGCATGAATTATCCCTTCCTTATATTTATTATTAATATTTTAAATAAGTGTTTTATTTTTATATTTTGAGTTTTCATTTTAAATTGAGTGTAATTTTCAGTAGTATTTTTATTTTATTTATTGAATAAGTGCTTCAACTTATTGAGCAAACTCATTTTTGTCTTTCTATATAGATGAGTCCCCGGTTTCTAGCCTTGGGTGCCTATAGGGGCTGTCGCAAGATCATCGATGGACACCTCACTCATGGGTTGCTGTCATGGACGGATGCCCAGCCCAGGGTCTTTGGGAAGCCCCTTGTGGTGAGGAGGCCGAGAGCTGAGAGAGAGAGGCGAGGAGCTCTCACGGAGGAGCGAAAGCATAAAAGGAGGAGCGACGACAGCGAAGGACGAGAGAGGACCAGGCCTGGACAGTTATGTTGTGACTTGTTTATGTGCGCGGCAGTCGTCAGTGAGTCATCTTATATTTCTATTTTATTTCAGTTTGATTTTAAAAAAGTGTTTTTAAAAGATTTGGTTTTAGTTAACGATAATGCTGTTGAGTCCTTTCGCTTTTCGTACTGACAGTACTCTTCACCTCTACATGGAAAAATATGGTCATGCCTCAGACAGTTTTCTTTCCATTTCCATTTCTTTGTCTGGCAAACAAAGCTGTGCACTTTAGTTACGATAAGATCTCAGTCTGCTCCAATGGAGTGAGGTCCCAAGAAACATGGCCACCATGATATGGCACCGTTTCCTCTTGTCCTTTATAACTGTACAAATGCATCTTGTCCTCATGACCTCCTTGTACACACACACACACACACACACACACAACACCAAATCCTCGAATTGCCTACTCGCCGGAGCTATGAACTTAAACATGCTCCACTTGTTTGGACTCAATACACAGAATAGGGTTGTTGAGTTCAGTTTCTGTGGCATGACTAGGGTTTGTTTAGGCAGAAAATACATATGCATTCTACCTTCTCAATTATGTGTTTTATCAGGACATCAAACAGTCAAATAGTGATAATTCTTTCAGAACCAATGCTGTTCCAGGCACTCGCTGTTTGCCGATGGAGAAATCTGGATCTGCTCCCTGCTTTGGAAAAGAGAAAGAGAGAATGAGAGATGTAATCATAAACCAAATGTGTCTCTCCCTCTCACTTCTCCCAGACTAATTGGTTTTGAATTTTTGTTCCTTCTGCTCAGTCATGTGCAATGCTCTTCCAGTCATATTTCAATAGAAGTGACCATGCTATTGGGTTTTGTTGTGTTTGTTTTTGCACAGGGATCCAAGGACTTTGAAGAAGCGGAACTTCAGAAAGGGAGTCGTATCAGGCAGATCTGCTGCACGTATAATGCTAACATTGTGAAGTGGTTCTGAGAGGCGTGGGAGATCAGAGTTCTGGGCTGCATACAGATACACAGCACTTCCATGTAATGTCTCTACAGCACGTATGCAGACTGGTCGAACTGTCATTCTTTTAAACAGGGTGTTGTTTTTTTTAAGGAATCAATACCTTGATTCTAGCACGTACACAGCTTGAGAAAGGGAAGAATTCAAATTGAAAAAAAACAAACATTTAAAGGGATAGTTCACCCATTAAATAAATAATTTATGTCTTTCTGAACTTACATGACCGTGAAACACAAAAGGAGAGGTTGAACAGAATGTTCACACTGTTCTTTTCCAGACAATGAACGTATACAGGTATACTTGTTATATATTTAATAAGATGATAGCCACATGCTAGTTTTGTTTGATGAACAGATTTAAATTTAAATCGTCATTCAGTGAAAATCTGCCATAGCTTTCGGATCTCAATCATGCACATTTACAACACTTGGTGCTTGAAGTTATAATGATGACAGAATTTTTGCACTTTCTTTTTAATGAAGAGGCAAAGTACTCCAAAGCATGTGAATATGAGGCATGCGTTTGTCTCTCTGTTGCTAAGCCTCTAGCCATAGCATTTAAACATCGTTTCACACTGTACATGTTTGGCACTGCAATGCAGGGTTCATTTACCGGGGTTAAAATCTGTGTTTAGAACAATGATAACCAGATAAGTGCAGTGTATAAAGCCTTAGCGAGTCAGTATTTTAAATCAATCGAAATATGTACAATGACAAAATTGAAGAATGGGTGTGGAAAAACCTGGGAGGCATCAGAACGCAAATAGTATGCTGTGGTTCGATTCAGGTGTTTCAAAGTTCTGTTCTACAAGAACTCAGGACTCAAGACTCAGGAGATACAATTATGTAACAAAAGCATATTTTTATTAACAGCCCAGCAAGCAAATATTTATAAAGTTCTTTAGCGTACGTCCCGTCCGTAGCGCGCAAACCGAGGGTAGCGGGAATCTGCATTTCCTGCCTGAAGACGAAACCACTTCCGAAACCCAGTAACATATAGTCTGTTTGGAAGCGGTGGAGTCTTCAGGAGTCAAAGAGTCTTCCGATTTTCATCAAAATTTTGATATTTACGCCACTGGCCTGAGCGGTCTGTAGAAAGGCCTCAGCTGTCTACCACTGCGCAAGAAATGGGACCCCAGGACATGTTTCCCCACCAAAGCCCCTGTAATCTGGTTGTGTAAAACCAAGATAGTGCCCACATACACTATCAGGGTAGTGGGGTTCAGCCCTGCTGGAAGATGCTCTAGTAGAAACCGTCCTGAACCAGTTAACTGGGTTGAGACGGCGTTGTTCACACCATGATGAGAAATGACATACAGCTTTCTTGTTGAGGGACACCTAGCAGTGCAAATGGTCTCAATAACTTCAGTTGGGAGACCAGAATCTATGAGCTGGTCCCCCTCAGGGGCTAGACCCACAGTTTCCAGATCTCTGGTTGGAGGTGAAAGACTGCCCCCAGAACCTGGGACAGTCGGTCCCTCCAGGTCAGAATCTCCCACGTACAGCCTTCCAGGAGAGATACTAAGTCTGCAAACCATACTCAGGCAGGCCAGAACGGGGCTACTAATATTACCCATAACCCATCCTGACGGACCCTTGGCAGAGCGATTGGGGGAAACGCGTACAGATGCAGCCTCGGCTATGTCTGTACCATCACTTTAAGCCCCATCGGCCAAACTTCTCTGCCATTCGGACTTCACTATTTGAGGATGGAGTCACCAATCACCAGGCCTCAGCCCCTGCCTCGACAGGATGCTTGCTCCCATATTAAGGTGCCCGCCCTGGTAGCCCCTGAGATCTGTGAGGAAGTGTCTTAGTGCTAAAAACAATGCCCTCATCTCTAGGCAGTTGATGTTCCAAGAGAAATAAGGGGTGTAACGAGGTATGTTGATAAGGGAAGAAGGAGGCGGCAAACAATTAACACTAATTATAAAATAAACAAACACAAAACGTGTAAAGTAAAAGCGGCAGCCACGCACGGACGACTGCCGCACACATAAACAAAACATAACATAATGTCCAGGCCTGGTCTCTCTCGTCCTTCACTGTCATCACTACACCTTTTATGCTTCCGTAGCTCCTCTGTGAGAGCTCCTCGCCCCTGTATTACCCCTGTATTGCCCCAAGGCCTGTATTGCCCCTGACAATTCATGAAACACCTTATGGCAATTTAAAATGTTATTATAATATTTCATTTCAGTCATTAATAGTATAGTAAGAATAATTATAAAGACATAATTAGTGTTGTTTGGTTGAGGAATGAATCAGAGTTTGAAAACAAATCATAAGCTTAAGTGAATGTATTATTTAGTTCACATACACTGTTTCTTTTGTAAAGAATCAAGTAACCTCTATCTGTGGGCTATCAAATTACTCCCAAAACTGGACATTGTTGATAAATGTTTCTTATGCAAAATATTCACTAACTAGATTTACCTCAAAATATCACCTGACATCATCCTTGGCCAATGGCTTGGCTTACTACATGCGACTCAGACACCGGCTTACGCTGAAGGTGTTTGAATAGCGTCAACACCGCATGAAAGGGAACTAAAGTGCAATGCTGGAATTTGCTCTCTGTTTCTGTGAACAGTAAAACTTCCCTTCTTTGGCCATCTCAGTCATTTTGACATTGACGAGCACTGTTAGACCATTAAAGCAGACCATTAAAGCACTGTTAGACCAATTTTTCGCCATTTCTGGCCATTTCTAATTATTGGAGGGGACTTGTCCTCCTCAATGGTTATGGTGGTTACAGCCCTGGTATATTGAGGTCTTTTCATATAGTAGTAAAAATATTCATCATTAAATCCATATTTCAATATATTCTGCGTTGGACAGAAGTGGTGACTTCTTCTATATGATCTGTATCATGGTTGCTGTCAATCAAAGTCCCCTAAGTGCTGAAGAGTTAACGAGGAACCAGCATGATCTGCTCCACCCACCCCATCACTGACCCCCTAGTGCCCTAAACCTCTAAACTCCCTCCATTACTCCTCCTCCTCCTCCTCAGCCTTTGAGGCCTTATTGTTTTGATAGGCTGATGCATAGCAGCAAGACATGGTCGCATTGGAGATTCATGTTTGGAGAGAACAAGAGCACAACAAGATGCAAACCCAATAAGGAGTCTGGAGAGAAGCAGGGGTTCTCTAAACCTCCGATAAAGAGATTTCAAAAACAAGATATGCATTGATAATAATAGGAGACAATGGCGTCTCATCTACTTTGTTGTGACCTGCATTGGTCGCGATGATTCAAATTGAGATGCTAAGAAAAAGATTATACGTCATCTCGGACACTAATCTAATCATGTTTGGATATGATTTAGACTTTTTAAAATAGGATACATTAAAGCACACTAGGCAAATCTCGGATAGGATGACTTTTACTTGTTCAAAAACGCTCAGTGGCCACAACAAGGTGTATCATCATAATATGCTCATGTCAACAAGGTTATGAGTTAAAATTGATTTGAAAGAGTAAGGACAAATGTAGGATTTTGCTGAGGTTTATTTTACATAAAAGTCCTGTGATGATTTAAAGCAATAAGCCCCTTGAAGAGTGTTTTACAGTGGATATAGAACAGCTAAGGGGCGTTGTTCCGCGTCGTGCCTAAAACCCCCTTAGCTGCTCTAAATCCACTGTAAAACACGGCTTCAAGGGGCTTATTGCTTTTATAAAATGGTTACTCCATAAAAATATGCATTTTAATATTAATTTTATTCATAAAATAAACACCAGCAACAAAAAATATAACTTTATTACACATTTATTCCTCCGCCAAGCAATGTAGTTCCAAAGAGGTTGCTAAGCAACATGCAGCAACAAAGAATCACAAACGACAGTTGCGATTAGTAACACTAATGCGGTCACAGGTGTGTGTTTGTTGAGTAATTTACAACGGCTTCGAACGCGGCTCAACCAATCAGAATCAAGGACAGGAACTATCCGTTTTATCAAATGAATTTTAGTAGTTAAAGTAGAAGTGCATGCATAGTAGCTAATTATTAAAAGAAATGAAAGAAAAATGCTTTTTAGATGTAATTTAAATCACACAGGACATGTCAAGCTCTCAAAAGCATTTTATGCCATTCCTTAAACTGATGAAAAGATGATGAAAATGATTTTCTATTTGCCAGTACTGATAGAGACAGTGAAAGAAGGATAATAAATGATATGTAGATGCGAGGGAAAACAGGATTGGGAAATCTAACTAATCAGAATTGAACTTGCGTCGCCCACATGAGCACCATAGCTGAATGTGCCAGAGCATGAACTGCTAACCCACAGCTCCAACGTTGAACCGTTCCGATTCTGCGTGCGTTTTGTTATAAACCGTTATTTCCATCTACGTTCATAGTCATGATATCATCTGAACCAAAATAGTCCATGAAGAAGAACCCAGTGCTTCTCTTTAATCATCTAAGATGGATCACATAACCCCGTAGTTGATAGAGCTGGATTGTTCTAAGCGGTTGACAAAGAAAAACAGCATTGACCAGCCATTCTCACCTTGCTCACTTCAAACATCATCTCTATAGGAACAATTGGCCTGCTTGTAGCGAGCAGTAGTTCCGCGTACCTGTGTTTACCTTTGGTCTGCGAGCCAAGCCAACGCTGGAATTCAAAGGGCACGAGCGGTGGAGTGCTCACTCTCTCTCTCTCCCCGTTCCCATTGTGTAAAGCCCCCCCTTTTACAAGACAAAGGGCTCACTGGATAAGCAGATGTAATGCTCACCCCAAGCAACCCGAGAACACAATGTGTGTCACTGCCATAGTCTTTCAGTGCGTACGCTGAAACCGGTCATGTTTGAAGGACCCTCAAATCAAACACATCTATGAAATTGGAACCAAAAAGCTTAAGTTCTTCACAAAGTATCGCTCATACTTTGGGTAGATGTGTAAACTTATGCTAAAATATGGTTAAAACTAAATTAAGTTAAGTTAAAACTGCAAATTAGCATCTAATTTACAGTCAAAAGCAGAAATCCTAGCATGACACATTAAATATGATTGTATTTGATATAATTTATCTTTTTAGTTATCAGTGATGTACGTTAGGGTGTTTTGTGTTACATTTAATGGTGTTTAGTTAAGGTCTATTAATATTTATGATGAACATTCATCATGTGGATTTCTATTTTGCCACCTGTATTATTCTGGTGGTTCTCAGTGCATTTTAAGGCAAAAGCAGATTTAGCTATTTTTAATATAAGGTAATAAGTTGTAAAATAGGCAGGCATCAATATGCCATCCCATAATACCTGAAATATTTGTCACTATGTTTTTTTGTTGTTGTTTTTTACAGTAAATGTCTGCCAACTAAAGCTACTTTTTTTTTTTTACCATAAATTGTATTTAATTTTGTTGCACTGTTAATTATCAACCATTAAAAAAGTATATTCATCGAAATATGATTAATAAATAATAATGAAATGTATTTTAGTTCTATATAAATTATATCATGCAGTCCAAATAGTATATTTAAATAATGAATATTCAGGAATGGTATTTACGATTGTTGAAATTACACCAAATGGGGAATATTTATAGTTTATATTGGCTGCTATAAGAACTAAGAAGTAATTTATAATGTTCAAGTAAACAAGTTTAAATGTCAACATCACCTGTATATGCTTCAGATAAAATGGGTTTTAAAATCCAATAACTACATACAATGGAGGAATGCATGCCATATCTTCAACCAGAATATTAATAAAGACTTGGAGGTGTGCTCTTTTGGCAACCTAGAAACTGCGCTGACAACCCATCAAAATGCCCTTTTGCATCTAATATCAAAATGAAATCCAGTGGTGCCTGACATTTTGCATGGCGTGGAGGAAGACGCGTGGAGGAAGACGCACAGCTGTGAAGAGGCAGCGCCAAGTCCAGGGTTTAAAAGAGTCACGACGGATGCTCTCAATATTGAAATATTCCCTACGGATAAGACAACACCTGTAGAGGACAAGGCCTGGGTCGCCATGCGTCTCTCAAGAACATGAGGTGTCAATCAGTAACGTGGTTATATGGGCTTGTTAATAGTTAACGCAGACCCCAGATTTGCGGCCCCCTTACAGAGTTGAACTGACACGGACCTGCTGGTGGTGATTGCCGAGTGGTCCATCAAACTGAGGAAATATATATATACATAAAGGTAAACACATAAACGTCGAGTGAATCTGAGTTTGTTGAGGGCGGGGGATGTTTGACGACAACTGATGTGGGATTTTCAGACAGGGAGTGGAGATTTTACAGGCATAAATACGGCTTTTTTAAGAGAATTCGGCTTCGACCGCTGCTCGTTTAGCCAAAAGTTACGCCACTCCTGCAACCGTTGTCATCTCAAACTCATCCGCTCGCTGAAAACTCACGAACGCTTGCACGCCTCCCTCCCTCTCCAGGGTCAGAGGAACATGATTAAGGACTATCTATCTCCCCGCTCCCCCCCCCCCCCGCTCCCCCATAATGGCCTTGTGGCTCCAGGCAGAGGGTGAGCAGCGCCATCCTTGACAGACACCTTCAGTAAGCTCTTTCACCCCCCTACCAACAGCCTCGTGCCCCCCTGCCTGCCTGTCTGTGTGACTCCTGCCTCGCTGCTTTGATAAACACTGCCAGCGGGGCTCAAACATGGGTCAGGATAACCTCCTGATGACCCAAAGGCTCCGTCTCCTGTTGTGACACACACACACACACACACACACACACACACACCGCTGACCAGGTCATCTCTACCTGACGAGCCACTTCACTGTCCTTATCAACGTTCTCAATTCAACAGGGGAGCACTTTAAACATTCCTCTGTGGGCTTGCTAATTGGTGGACGATCCCAGTTAGCAAGCTTTGGATAGCATTCTGGCAATGGTCTCTCAACGTTACGCTGTATGTAAAAATGTAACACATTTTCTTTCGGTACACTCTAAAAAAAATGCTGGGTTGTTTCAACCCAATTTTGGATCAAATATGGACAAACCCAAACGTTGGGTTAAAGATGTAATTACAAATTTAACCCAACGCCTGGGTTTGGCCATATTTGACCCCAAATTGGGTTGAAACAAGTGTAACATTAATGGTCTTTAATAAAAAAAAAAGTTTGTTGTGTTCATGGACCAGTCCTCTGAAACATTTTGGCTAGTCTAATGTTTTTTTTAAACGCTACAACTCGTTTCAGAGAATATTCTAACATGATGTTCCCGTAATGTTCTCTCTAACGTTCACATAACCAATTGTGGCCTGGTTTCACAGACAGGGCTTTAGACTAAGCCAGGACTTGGTCTTAGTTAAATTAGGATAAGTAGCTTTTATAAACATGCCTTAGAAAAACATTACTGGTGTGCATCTTGAGACAAAACAATGGCACTGACATATTTTAAGATACGTCAGTGCAAGTTGCTCAAACTGGGACTAAACCTTGTCTGTGAAACTGGGCAAAAAAAGTAGAAAAAAACCCCAGACTCTTTGACCGTACGGACACAACATTTTCATTAGAAAAACATCCTTAGAACACATCTTTGTTAGCTGGGATGAATTTTGCTAGCAGTGGATTTGTGGGATTTTTGGGTCAAATATGGATAAAAATGTAATTTAAAAATGTAACCCAACGGCTGGGTTTGTCCATATTTTACCCAAAATCGGGTTGAAACAACCCAGCATTTTTTAGAGTGTATCATTTTAAAGGGATCGTCTGCCAAAAACTGATCAGCTGACTTAACTTTAAAAAGTGAGGAAACCTTACAATTATTTCGTAAATAAACCATGGGTAATTGAAAAAATTAAGTTATGCGGAAGTGTCAAGTCTTGTTTTTTTTCAATTATTCAAATTTTTTTCAATGTGTGGTTGACTTTCTTTCTTCTGTTTCGTCCGTACAACGAAATTCCTTTGGGTCCGAAACAATATTGAACCTAACTGACTTTTCATTGTATGAACGAACACATTTGGAAAACTCTTCAAAATACCGTTTTATTGTGTTATTATTGTGTTTTATTGTGTGCAGAACAAAGAAAGGCAAATGGTTTTGGAGCGACGTGAGGGTGAACTATCCCCCCAAAAAGGTGGATTCTGTAAATCTGTGTAAAATGTTGCAAAAAATGGCAACATCTAGAAGTGTCGCCTGAATGTAGTGGATCTCAGAACAACATAAGACAAGAACTGCATCATGGGGGAACACAAATCTGATGGAGTAACTGTCTTCAGCCATAAATGCTTATTGATAACTTAGGCTGGTTTAAATCTCTTTAAACTTACACCGTTTCCAAAGTTCATCTCGAAAAACTGAATGTGTGTAAATTGACATTGGCAGAACAATACAACAATTTTGTGAATTTCATAAAGGGGAGAGATGATATTCAAGCCAACTGCAGAATTGTTACAGATTAAACATTAAGCTCTGATTGAATCGTATATTGTGTCTGGAAAACGAGGACAAAAGCCTATAAAGTAAAGTACACAATACATAAACCGTAATACAGAATCACAATGCGGCGCTCGCGTGGAGTCGGTTCAGTTAAGCTCTGTTAAAAATGACATAAAAGTGTTCATGAGATTTGGATTATATGTTTTTTTTTTGTGTTACATATTTAAATAATTAGCTAATTTACATATTTAAATAATAACAATAAATAAAAAGCTACTAAGTCAAGAAATACAGTACATTTTGAAAGAAGGTGATGAAAAGGTGTAAGTTAAGGTTTATGAACCTCAGCTCATGTCACAACAAAATGCTTAAGAAATAAAATGTAGTCTTACAGATTCACAGCGCTGAAAGTTTCTTAGTCTAATCTGAGATGCGGTTTTCCTCAACCTTCAGAAGAGACTGTCTTTATGTCACATTAGGTCCCTGTCAGGTCACATATAATCACATTATCTGAGGTGTACACACACACACACACACACAATGCAGTAGCTTCATTTCCTTATCAGCTATCATGAGCTCAAACACAGAAGGGTCAGGAATTACGGTTACAGTTTCAGCAGTTCGTTCAATTTACATATATCTGCTGTCAAACACAAATAAACACTGTTCAACACTAACACAAACTAGTAGAAAGCAACGCAAGGCTAAACCAATCTAAATGTGGTTTCTTTCCTCGTATGGAATAAATAGTGTGTTTCTGAAGGACAGATTTGTAAAAGTAACAGAAAGCACAGGAGAGCAACAGTCGTAGATGACAGCTGGATTCTCAGCCATGTCCCTGTGTACCAGCAGGCAACAGTGTAACCGGAGACTCGGAGACCAGGTGTTTCATTCCCAGGCTGGCCAATAACCTTGACGTTAGCACAGAGTTTCCTAACCCTCTCGTGAATCACCAATGAACTACATTTACCACTGCACTCTTCTTTAGAGAGAAAGAAATCTGAGAAAGAAGACGGCAAGAGAAACCAATATCTTGATTTTAAAACTGCATGCACATTATGTGAAATGTGTAATTCCAGGTATTTCATTTGAGTGAATTTATTAGCAATTGTGTAAAAGCAGCCTCAACAGCAGTGTTCATGTTGCAAAATTAATCAATTATGAAACAAATTCAATTGCAGCTGTAA
Source organism: Phoxinus phoxinus (assembly GCF_949152265.1). Taxonomy (NCBI): domain Eukaryota; kingdom Metazoa; phylum Chordata; class Actinopteri; order Cypriniformes; family Leuciscidae; genus Phoxinus; species Phoxinus phoxinus. The sequence goes on along the minus strand of NC_136880.1, from coordinate 16,142,265 downwards.
AGCTAAAGAAGACAATAGTGTGATTATTATAACTCAAGTCAGTTTAGTGTTGGTTCAGTTCAGATGTACATCAATGGACCATTTCCACATGTCCGGGGTTCTCAGAAGCAGAAGTAGACATAGTTTGGTAAACTTCTATAATGGTGAATGGAAAATACAACACATTTAATGTTCACGTTCCCATTTGCTCCGATAGCTAAATAAAAGCAAATAGTGCTCTATGACTTTCCAAAAGAGTAAAAAAAAGATCACATTTGCCATCACTCTGCTAGTCGTTGTATTAGAAACATATGGAAGCTTGTTTCCGCCAAAGAATAAAAAATAAAAAAAGGTAATTGCGACTTCTTATCTCACAATTCTGTCTTTTTTTCTCACAATTGCAAAAGTCCGAATTGTGAGATGTAAACTCGCAATTATGAGAAAAAAGTCGCAATTATCTTTTATCATCTGACTTTTTTCTCAGAATTACATGTTTATATCTCGCAATTCTAACTTTATAACACGCAATTGGGAGATTTAAAGTCGGAATTGCAAGATATAAACTCGCAAATTGCGAGGAAAAAAGTCTGAATTGTGAGATGTAAACTCGCAATTGCGAGAAAAAAGTCAGAATTGTGAGATGTAAACTCACAATTGTGAGAAAAAAAGTCAGAATTGTGAGATGTAAACTCGCAATTGTGAGAAAAAAATCAGAATTGTGAGATGTAAACTCGCAATTGTGAGAAAAAAAGTCAGAATTGTGAGATGTAAACTCGCAATTGTGAGAAAAAAATCAGAATTGTGAGATGTAAACTCGCAATTGCGAGAAAAAAGTCAGAATTGTGAGATGTAAACTCGCAATTGCGAGAAAAAAGTCAGAATTGTGAGATGTAAACTCGCAATTGTGAGAAAAAAATGTCAGAATTGTGAGATGTAAACTCACAATTGCGAGAAAAATGTCAGAATTGTGAGATGTAAATTGTGAGATAAAAAAAGTCAAAATTGTGAGATGTAAACTCGCAATTGTGAAAAAAAAGTCAGAATTGCGAGATGTAAACTCGCAATTGCGAGAAAAAAGTCAGAATTGGGAGATGTAAACTCGCAATTGTGAGAAAAAAATCAGAATTGTGAGATGTAAACTCGCAATTGCGAGAAAAAAGTCAGAATTGTGAGATGTAAACTGGCAATTGCGAGAAAAAAGTCAGAATTGTGAGATGTAAACTCGCAATTGTGAGAAAAAAATGTCAGAATTGTGAGATGTAAACTCACAATTGCGAGAAAAATGTCAGAATTGTGAGATGTAAATTGTGAGATAAAAAAAGTCAAAATTGTGAGATGTAAACTCGCAATTGTGAAAAAAAAGTCAGAATTGCGAGATGTAAACTCGCAATTGCGAGAAAAAAGTCAGAATTGGGAGATGTAAACTCGCAATTCTGAGATAAAAAGGCGCAATTATCTTTTAAAAAGTTTTATTCTGTGGCGGAAAAAAGCTTACATAGAAACATTTTGTAACTCCGCCCCTTTTCAGTGCTGCGCTCGTCGTTTTCTGTCTTCCGGTTTGTATTTCCACAGCATGAACGTAATGAGATCTTACGGTTTTATGAATGAACCGCTCGTTTTAAAATCTTCCAGACTTTCGTTATCTCTACAATAAGTAAATCCACTTCACCAGCAAATTACTCTTCGACAGCAAAGCCATAGAAATATACGGAGCTTCCGCAAAAACGGAAGTTCAAAGACAAAATTCTAAAGATGGCTGCAAACTCGTTTCTCTGGCGGTCTAGTGTTGAATGTGCATTATTATTATATTGAAAATGTAAAAAAAATAAATAATTTAAATTAGGCTAAGATGTACAATAATAACTGTGAAAACAAACTCAATTCAGCTATAAACATCTCTACAGAAGACAAAAGTTTAGTTATTCAGCTCAATTCAGTTCAAATTTGGTTCTCATCTGATAAAGTCAGTGCAGCTGGACTGATATTCACAAAAATGAATTGTCTTTTAACATATTTAATTGTTCACTAATTTAAAAAAAAAAAACTTATTCAGAATTAGTCGCAGTTTATAATTTTAACTATATATGGTCCTATAATTAATAAAAATAAGTATTAGGTACTTCCTTTAATGACTGAAGAGACACAGGCTAAATGCGTTGACCTCAGCTCTTCCTAATATCTCCCACTTGAAACATTAAGTTGTTAAACTTTTAAAAGATACTCTGTACAAGGTCTCTTTACACAAAAGAGGGTTCAAAAAGAAAACAAAGAGGCTTTAGACGAGAACAAAAACAAGACTGCATCTGTCAGGTGTTGCGCGCCAAACGCCGGCAACCTTGAAGGGAGTCGACCGGAATGCAGGGGCATTATCTCTCGCAGCAGAAGTACAACTTAAAGCCAACTTTTCTTATTTTCTTCTCTCCGAGGGTGAGAGAATGGGTAGAGTAGAAATCAATATTCCAGAGTCCATCCATTTTTTTTTTCCTCTTCTTTTTTGTGGACCTATGTGAAACTTGCAGAGTGACCCCTGACAGAAGTTAATGGCTAACTGCGTTATCTCCCTTTACAGCCCGGGGTTGAACCCCAAATCAATAGATGATGCACAAATATTCCAGCGCTCAGCATTGTTCATGCTCTCACCACATTCTAGATCGTAGAGTTTTGCTATGTTTTGTAATTCTGCTATGAATATGCTGCACTAAAGTGGTGCAGGGGTGACGTAAAATCCTGGGAGAATAACCCGCCTCGAATTTTCCTCTTAAAAAATAAGGTGTGTGAAAAACATAATTTGATGATATACCTGCACGTTTTGTTCGACAAAGTAAATTACACACATTCACAAATAACACAGTCTCACCCCAAAACGTCACATACTGACGGGTCTTGACCATACGGCAACATACGACGAAAAGGGTACCCTTTAACGTCCATGTGTGACGATTCGGGTATGGTTGGGTTTAGGTATGCGTTAGGGTACCACTAGGAGGCGCTGCTGGTGCGCTTATGTCTGCGTCACATATTGACGTTATAGGGGTACCCTTTTCGTCGTATGTTGACGTATGGTCAAGACCCGTCAGTATATGACGTTTTGGGGTGAGACCGGGCTGTCACAAACATTCTTATCTAGTGTTTTCAACTAAAAATGTAACATTGTAATGCGTTTTGGCCATTTATTTACACAACAGCGGCATTTTGGGGGCCTGAAAACGCAAACTTTTGAAAACGGATGTTCAAAATGCAAGTTTTGAAAACTGTTATCGTTATCGTCTCTGTGTAATCTACAAAAACGTGAATTTGTGAAAACAGTGAAGTCATGTGCATGCGTATTACGTGTTCATTCTATAGTGTTTCTTTGCAAAGTGCCATCGCCACCTACTGGCCCGGCATGAATAATACAGTGTTTTAGTCTGAGTCGCGGATCCGTGTGAACAAGGATCATTTTGACAACATTGTTGTCTCTACGTGAAAAACACAAAGGAAAAACTTTTCCGTTTTTAGTACATCATTGTCGTGTAAACTTGCCCTTACTCATTCATTGAAAAAACCCAATTATAAAACCCTATAGGAAAATCTCGAGAGAACCAGTAGCGAATTCTGTTTACACGAGAACGCTCGCGGGTGAAAACGTAAAAACATTTGATCAGATGTGCCTTTCGTTTAGGCGGCGACGACGTTTTTGTGTGCAAAGTGTGTCAAACTCAATAACGTCAGCTTGCACGTCGTTAAAACAATTATTATCGTAGACGATAGCCTACATGATCTCTAATAGCCTACTTACACGTGCACATGAGAATCAACTTTCTCGCAGCCTGCTTTCTGCATGTCTTGATTGACAGATGTCTCGTCCAATCAATGCTAAGTATTCCATTCATATGGGGCTTAAAAACTAAAAAAAAGTGAAACCACCCTCCAGAGTGGAAATCTTAAAAACGCCCCACCGTCGCGTTCCCGTCTAAAGGGTAAAAACGCGAAAGTCTGCTATATGCTAAATATTTTGCCTGGCAGGACTCCCAGTCCACGCCCTGTTGTGCCTTTGTAATTAGTCTTCTGGGTTTTGATGTCATCCCTGCAAAACTCAATTAACATTTCACCATTACTCAATTTTTCACTAAATAAAATACGGTGACTGAAAAGTGCAAAACAAGTCACAATTATGAAAACAAAATAACAAATGCAAAAACAAAAATAACAAATTGTAAACACAATGGCAACTCTAAAAACGAAATAAGTCAGAAAACACAGAAAACAAAACTGAAAAGGTGGGTATATTTTGTGAAAGGAATACTTACCGCTGATTGGACGAGACATCTGTCAATCAAGACATGCAGAAAATACAGCAGGCTGCCGCAGTAGCAAGTCGAAAAATGTAAACAATATTATAATAGCCATTCTAGGCTAAATCATGCAGTGAGTCTCAAGGCGAGTTTTTTTTGTGTCCAAAGTGTGTCAAACTCAATAACGTCAGCTTGCACGTCGTTAAAACAACGATTATTATCGTAGACGACACATCTCTAATACTTACACGTGCACACGATAATCGACTTTCTCGCAGCCTGCTTTCTGCATGCCTTGATTGACAGATGTCTCGTCCAATCAACGCTAAGTATACCATTCACAAAATATAGGCCTACCTTTTCCGGTTTGTTGTTGTATTTTCTGACTTTCTTTTTTTAATATATATTTTTCGTTGTGTTTTATGCATTATTTGCCATTGTGTTTATAATTTGTTGTTTTGTTTTATAGCCTAATTGTGATTTGTTTTGCACTTCTCGGCCATTGTAAAAATCCCTTCAAAATCAAATCATTATGGAAAGACCATCCCAACCGACCCCAAATCCATAAATACCCAAGTCTGCGAAATGTCACAAGAGTGTTAAAGCATTTGCTAGTGCACAGAGCATGTGAGGGACGCTAAATATATCGTATTGAGTCACTACTATCACAGCTTATCACTGACTAAAGTATCGTCTGCGTGATTACAGTATGTGCAGGGAGCCAAAAAACGGAGGAGAGTTGAGAGGAAGTTTTGATGAATGACATGCAGTTCGGTGAACAAACAACTATCGTCTCCAATCTAGAAATCAAGTACTTCCACCAGTTTACTACCCAGTCAAAGGTTGAGCTCAAGGAGGTTTTATAGAATTATTAAGTAAGCAATTATGATAACCCAGCGTTTTAAAGATAATAGAACGATAAGATTCTGCAAGAGGAGCATTATCGCTCACCCCCTCGCGTCAGAAGTCAATATGTTGTTCTTTGTTTTGCTTTTGTTTTTCCTTTTTCTTCCATAGAATCAGCGAATGTTATGTCTGCCGGGCGAATTTGGTCTTTATTCATGGCGAGCACCAGGAGCTCACGGGGACCACAGTTGAACCGAGGAAGGGTTAGCTTGACCCTGCTAAAGCTAGTGCTATTTTTTATCAAAGCTCATAAACCTTGAATGACTATATATTGATAAAGACTGTTTAAAGTGTCACTGGAACGATAACATTTGCACTGTAAATGTGGCCCCGGAGGCTCCAGCTCCAGTCGAGGCCTATTGATAAGCAGACTAGCTCGATTCCTCACGGCATCCCCGGCGACAACAACATCCAACCCTCGTCTGCTCGGTTCAATCTGGGATTCTGCCATTGCTCGGGATTCTGCCAAGGCAATTCCAAGGCAAAAACGCTAATACCGTGAAATGATTTTTTTGAGCTTCCACACAATATTTGTTATAGTGCCACAGTCAAACCAATTATTCAGACACCACATATAATTTTAGATTTTTTTTACTAGTGAGTGCACTATAGTTCATTTAACTGAGAATAGAAAAATAAAGTAAACTGTGACATATCATACCCCAAAATTCTTCATAAAGGGGACTACCAGTAAAATTTTGGGACCAAAAATGATAATTAATAATAATAACGGTAGTGCTTTTAAAGTGTTTGGAAAAAATTATAAAATATTTTGTTTGCAGGCAGTGTTGGTTATTATGGGTTTGGGGAGTGACTAATTTCCGCAGACAAATACTTATGAGACTTATGAAAAATATGCAAATGATTGAGTAGTGTTAATTTGTAAGCTTTTTCCGTCTAGTCATATTCCATAGAAGCACAGAAGTATGCAACACACTCCCGCTGACCTCGGATGTAGGCAGCATTTGTGAATGTGCTGGATGAACAAACACTACACTTCGCCTCCCTCAACTACTCACCGTTGACCAGTTCTCTGAGACGGCACAAACGGGCCCAATATAGAGCGTTTACATGCGTAATACCAAATATTTTTACATCCCAGATGTGACTTACTGAGGTCAAATAAAGCAAGCCTTCTCAAAATACTTTTTGGACAGGTTGATTCAAATTCAAACTCCTGAAAAAAATAAAAATGAGTTAAAACGGTCATTGTTCCATGTGGTCCTTATCTAAATAATGTTGAACCAAATGATTAATTTACAGATCTTGAGAAAAAAAAGGTAAATGTTATATTTATACAAATAATTATTTTAAAGTAGTGCTGGGCAACGACTAATAGCATCCAACATAAAAGTTTGTGTTTACATAATATATGTGTGTGTACTGTGTATAATTATTTTATATATATATATATATATATATATATTCTGTAAACAAACTTTTATTTTGGATGCGATTAATCGTCTCCTATCAATCGCATAACTAAAGTTATTCATTTAATTACATTATTACAAGTGAAAAAGAAATCGTACTATTGACTATTCCCATTTACCAGTAAGATATACTAAAATATGAACATTATGCTGATATCATGGGTCAAGTTAGCGAGCATTGCATCAAAATGCTACTGTCTGTGGGGAGAAATGTGTTGAGCTAAATTGGTATTATCTAATTGTGTACTTAAACTTAACAGCTGACAGATATTCAACATAATTCAGTTGACGGTCTAACAGAAGGATGGCCAAAACCAGTGAAATATCCACTGATTTGATAACTCGATAGCGAATAAACTGTGACAATGTGAGAAATGTTGAAGTGTCTGAATAAATTTAGGTTTGACTGTATGTATTTAAATAACTCAAGCGCTTTTCAAGTACCTCTTCATAAATCTGGCCGTTTTCAAGGGTTTTCCAGGCCTTCAATTTCAAAAATTCAAGCACTTTAAGCACCTTGTACGAACCCTGTAATGATTAAGATAAAGACAGCAAGCATTGCATCAAAAATAAACAAACAAAAAAATCCAAATGCATTAATCTCAATGACACACTTCAGTTTGCCCTTTGACCTGCAAAACAAGACGCAAACAGTGTACTAAAATATGAACAAGACGAGATGTACGCTTTCAAAGGAATGCTGGACAAATTCAAGAGGGCCGTCCTTCCTGGAAGTTTGTCACGAGCGCATCTGTCGAAGGTGTTTGTTGTGCATGTGGGTGAAAGTGAGCGAGGCGCTTGCGAAATCCAGTGCTTGGGGAACGGTGGCCGGTTGCAGAAACGGCTTAGACTAGTCTTACAAGTTAGTCATCGAATGAACCGCTTGTTGGTCAGATTAGCTCTTCAGTTAGCGGCTATGTTTACGCAACTGGCCCTGCAGCGCTACAACACAGCTTGTTTATCACTGACTACGTCGTCGTTCTCTGCAGCGTGTCTAGAGGCCGACCCGTATCCCACACAACAAGCGGCAGAGAGCCGAGATGGCGAAGGGAGGAGAAGGCATGGCCTCTTTATGGCTTTGTGTGGCGTCGGCAGGGTCCGAACTCCAGAGCCCGGCGTCCTACACGCTCTCAGCACTCCCAGAAGAGCCTGTCCAGGCCGAGCGGCCTTTGCCCGTGCCTGTCATTAACGCCAGGCCGTAAATATCCCCCGCCGCCATGAGCGAGGTGACGTGTGAGGACCTTCAGACACAAGGATCAATGTCTTCCAACTCACAGGCCTGAAGCAGGTGTGGCATCCGAGTCTGAAACGTGTGCTTGACGTCGTGGGTGCATGAGTTTATTGAACGCTCATGTATTGGTTAGGTCAGGCCAAATAAGGATCGTTTTATAAACTTTGGTTTCTCTGACAGGAATTCAACGGTTTATCGAAAAAGTTAATTTTTCTCCTCAATAATTACATTTTCCTGGATAGTTTGTACATCTTTAGGGAAAAAAATAGTCATATTGCAATGGACCTATATTATAAATTATTCTAATTTCTATAATATTCTAATTTTGACAATATATGTAAATTAGGGCTTAGTCTGAGCCAGGATTAGGCGTTAGTTTAATTAGGGCATTTAAGTAGCTTTTATAAACTGTACACTGTAAACAAAAAAAATCCGTTAAATTTACGGTAAAAAAACGGCAGCTGTGGTTGCCAGAAATTTACCGTAAAAAATACAGTAGCACCATTTTAGGTTTTACAGACTTAAATTTACAGTAAAAAAACAAACAAATTTAACGACCTAAATAAGTATTAATATCTGTTTTGTACCATTGTAATACACTGACAGCCACCAGTGATGATGAGAGTCACATGGTCAATCAGAGCTTATCACAAGCAGCTTTTCCACAAGAACGTAATAATGTACAGAGGCTGCAGTTTCATTCACAAAAACACTAAACATCATCACACACATGGGATTTTTAGAAATGCAATAAACATTAATTTAACAACATTAAATGTAACATAAAACCTCAATATACATAACTGATTAGAGAAAAATTATTGAAGAACATGAAGCCATTTCAACAAAAATACATAAAATGTTAAGTGTCACGCAGGGAATTGTGGGAATGTCAATTTATGTGTTTTTTTTTACTATAAATTATACAATGACGTTCTTTTTTTTTTTAACTTCCAAAACCTGTAAATTTGAATTAAAATTAAATGTACGATTAGATCTATCACAGTAATTCACTGTATACAGAAACTTTCTGTTAACCAATTAACAGCTTTACAGTCTTTTACCGTTAAAATCATAATTTATATATATATATATATATATATATATATATATATATATATATATATATATATATATATATATATATATATATATATATATATATATATATTTATATTTTAAGACTATTTTAATAATCTAAAGAACCTTTTGTCCAATGGAAAGGCTGCATGTTAAAGGCTCTGCATGGAGCGCTGGATGCTGATAAAGAATGTTTATTTTGAAGAGTTTGGGGTCAGCAGGCCAGCCTACGTTTTTCTTTAATTAATAAATTATATAACTATTTTTACTCAGCAACGGTCCATTACATTGATCGAAAGTAACAATAAAGACATTTATAATGTTACAAAACATTTTTCTTTCATCAAAAAACTAAATCCTGAAGAAAAAAAAGTATCTGACGCTGGAAGGTCACATGATACTGACAACATGGCGAACGTAGTGCGTCCAGATTACATTCATAACACACACACACTCATACTATATAGAACATATTTAGCGATCGTGTAGCGATTACTTGTTCAAAATAATTAACTCAAGAGAGCATTTCGCATGAAGCCCAAATGTAACAGTGAGTGCCAAACTCCTCAGATGCGTGTCAGAGCAGGCACTGCCCCCTTGTGGTGGTTTCTCATACTTTCACTCAGGGATCACAATCAATCACAGCAACACCTCTCTCTGTGCTAGCTGTCTCTGGCAGGGGTGTGATCTCTGTAAAGATAAAGCAGTCATCTATCTGGCTCTCGTACCCCACAGCCTGGTGTCAGTCACTCTCAGCGGGAGACTCCGTCTGTGTCTGATACCCAGCGTTCACTCCGTCTCCCTCTCTCACTCTTTCACAAACTGAAGGCCTGTGACCGCTGAGAAGATAATTGCTTCCTAAATCTCCTAATCTACACCGTCTCTGCTAACACACAACACTGAGATGCAGGGAAGAGTGGAGAAATGTGTGCAGCCTGTGTAATCTGAGGAAACTTCACACAATATCCATGTATTCAGAATAGGGAAATCATATACAGTGGCCTGCGATTGAGAGACGCTCATGAGAAAATACAGTTTTTAAAAGGTTTATTAAGTTGGTGGTGGATCTATATAGTTGGTGGATTCGTGATGTACACTACCAGTCAAAAGTTTGGAATAATAATGTTAAAAAAATTATGTTTTTGAAAGAAGTCTCTTATAGGCCTACTCAATTATTTGATAAAAAAATATACTAAAAGAGTAATATTGTGAAATATTATAATTGAAAAGAACTATTTTCTTGTTGTATATACCCAGCCCGACCAAAAAAAGTCTCTGTTTGGATTTAAATCTGCAAATACTTCAAGTCTCCTTGTGGTGAAAAATAAGTTTTTAATGTTGTTTTTATGTCTATGTGGCGTTTTTAATATGCTTTATGACAAACCATGTGCAAATTCATAAGTCAACACCATTGCTGAGTATTTTCTCCTTAAAACTGCAGTGAAAAAATTAATCACGGTTTGAAATCGCTGGTGTTTCTGGCGTCACAAACTACCTTGTAACCAATCAGGTCAACGTGTGGGCGGGCTTTAGCATATCATTAACTGCAAAGCTGGGGAGTCTCCAGAGATGTCAGGTTATTCCACTATATGTTTCTGTTAATATGTATGATGTAGGTTATGATGAACAATATGTCTTTCTACTGACGTTCTTGTTCAAAGCGTTTCTGATGATTGTTTGAAGGCAGACTGAGATGCGAATGGTAACAGTTTGTATAACATTAGCAACACATTATTAGCGGTTTGATAACATACCGGTAGTCGAGCAAAAGGCTAATCATATTAATTACCGGTATGTGTCCGACGTTGTAAGTAGCGATACCATTGGGCAGCGTTTACTACAGTAAAGTTGGCCGAGTGGATCTCTGAGCTGGTGTGAGAGAGTGGAGGCGGGGCTAATTAGCATATTCATGAGTCCACAGATATTAAATGAAGCACGGGTGTAGAGTTACATTCAAACTATACAGTATTTTAAGGCATGAAGAATTTTTCACAGGACTTTTTTTTTTTTGTTATGTAATTTTGGTGCTCAAAGATGAGTTTTAGGGGTTAAAATGATTGACTACAGGGGGACTTTAAGAGTCTATGAGCACAGACTCTTCAGTTCTTTTAACCCTAAATGACAGAGCGTGTAGCTTTTCATTTCTTTAACAACCATGGGAAACACATCACGGCCATATTCCAGGATGACAATGTCATGATTCATCAGGCTGAAAAACTATGAAAAAATGATTGGTAGGAGCATGAAGAATATTTTTTTTCACATGAATGTGCTCTTAAATTCACTGAGTGTCTTTGGGATGTGCTGGAGGAGACTTTACAGAGTGCCGGACTCTTGCATTGGCAATACAAAGTATGGGTTAGGGTTTAGGGTAACTATTTGGTGCTTAATATTTTTGTGGAAAGAGTGAAGCACTGCCATTTAAAAGTTTTGATATAAGATTTAAAATAACATCAACAACTTTCTCACTCGTTGTGACAACTAACTTATATTTCACTCTCACACCAAACACACGTCAAAGTAGCAACATTTCTCTATTTATGGATATGACGAAACACGCACGGGTGACGCATGTACACAATTTCCCGTGAAAACCATCCCGACGGGTCTAAAATATAAACACTTATACGTACTATAGTGAATCAGGGCAAGACAAAGACACGTTTTGGAAGAAGCATTGATGTATTTACATAAAAAAAAAAAAAAAGAAGTAGTTATATTGTGTACCTTTAAAGGGGTGGTATAATGCCCTTTTCACAAGATATAAATAAGCATTTGATGTCCCCAGAGTGTGTATGTGAAGTTTTAGCTCAAAATACCCCACAGATATTTTTGTATAGCATGTTAAAATTTTAACTTTTTGAGGGTGAGCAAAAACGCCGTTTTTGTGTCTGTCCCTTTAAATGCAAATGAGCTGCTGCTCCCGGCACAGAGGGCGGAGCTACAACAGCTCTTGTCCTTTTACCTCACACACACACGCACTGAAAATTGTTCAAACCGAAGTCAGAAAGATGGAGAGACTCAAGAAGAAGTGACATGTAGACACCATTTCTTAATGGTTAGTTGGTGAATTTATGTAGCTTATGTGTAGTTATCTACGAGTCATTGATTAGCATATTCTGTCTTGATAATCTATAAATCGTGTTTATGTAAATTAAGGTTCATGATGTCACTAACACTGGAGGAATGTCGTGTAGTTCCTACCAGCCGTTTGTTGTAGTTCTTAAAAAGCAATTTCTTTAAAAGCAAATAACTCCCTTTGCTTTGAACTTTGAGCGTCGTAACTTTGCAGATGTTGTTTATGCTCAAACATTACACGCTAACTTAAGTTAGAAAAGTGAAATCATATTCAACCACCCCTTTAAATGAATTTTTTCCCCATTATGATCATTTGATGGTGACAACTGAAGCGACATTTAGAGTCTTGTGGAAGTCAAAATGAAAGCAGAAAGTGCAATATCTTTTACAAAGTACTGTGCTCCATTTTGTTAGATCTTTATTCGGCAATGCATATTCAAAGCAAATTTCAATACAGGGCAAAAGGAATTTCTCCTATGATAAATGTTGTACATCATACATCAAACATTCATTCGTTCATTCAAAAAAAAAGAACAGAAAAAAAAAGTATGTTTTGTTTAAACCAGGGCAGTTTTTTGCGTGTACTGATAATAAGGTACAAAACAGAGTAACCATGATAAAATAAATCTACCATTAAGGTATATTAGTGCATCTACTTTTTTAATGTTAAAATGACACAAAGAGACTGATACTGGAAAAAAAAGATCACAAAATATGTGAAAAATGATACAACTCTTTAAAAGGTAAAGTATGAAACTACTTTTGCGTCCAGTAACAATGTGTTGAGTCACTGTAATGAAATGCCATCAAACAACTGCAGAAGTAACATTAGACCTCCTCCATGATGGGAACAGGAAACAGAGGGGGGGAAATACAGGTCTTCAAAATATATTTAATATATAATTGTTAATGAAAGACTATTTTGATGAACAGTCCTTAGCTACAAATTCTTGGCATTCTTCTGGCCTAATGAAAGTAAGGCCCCCATTTAAAATCTATAGCTTGCAGGTGATTTTCTACACTACAGTATATTCCAAGTCATCGAGATTCAGTGGAACAAGGTAAAAATACATAAATTAACTAGTATATCGCTAAACGGCATATTCCCCGCCGAAAAAAGCTTTTTGGAACAATGGCACAAGACCAGCAGTTTCTTTTCAAATCCTTTTTGTATTACATATCTAGCGAGACAATGAAGCAAGACTGCTGGAGAACAATCCAAATAATGATCCTTGTGAAGACAACGGGGATCAGTTTCACGGAAAGCACTCGCTTTCCTGTATTGATCAGGTGACGAGCCAATCGCCACCATGGGTTCGACAATAATACTCTGTGTGTGTATATACTGTAGTACAGCAGCAATTCAAGAGAGGAACATGCAATGTTATACTAACAGCACTGCTAAAAGGTGAAGGTTTGTTTATTCCACTGTTTGGACAGGACAAGTAAATGCATATGCTTTTACACACGTTATTTTGGAACTGAACGCTACACGTCACGCAAAAAAATCAACTTCCAAAAAGCTTCAATAGGACTCTTAGAGTTCAGTCATGTCCTAAATTCACCATGCTGCATCACGGCCGACACAGATACTGTAGATTCAACTGTTTGCATCAGGATATAGAAGCATAATACACTTGACATAATAAAAACATGAAACGTTAGCAGACCCTGACAGTGCCAGTTCATGTCCTGTGGGTGGAGCCGAGCTACTCGCGGCAGAAAACCGCGGGCACCTGCATGAATAAAATGGCAAGATGGAGTAGTTAAGCAAGTTTCTCCCTCCTCGCGGTGAACATAATCCAAGCAAACAGAAAAAGTGAAGGAAACCGGACAAATATTGAGGCTAAAAGATCAAATAAAAATGGATGGCGTAACACTGATGTCTCTTAGCTTAGCGTGAGACACGGAGAGCCTTGCGGATACAGGAAAGGTGCTTATGAGAGCAGCGGCACAGACTGTGGCTGAGAAACAGGGAGGTTGCGATGGCCTGGCGCTCTAGTAAAGCAGGATGCGACGTTCGATGGCCTTGCGGCAGATGGGGCACTCGCTCATTCGGTCTCCGCAAAGCTGACAAGTGCCGTGCCCGCACATGAAGATCATGTTTTTTAGGCGATCCAGACACACGGGGCACATGGTCTAAGTGGAAGGCAAACATGTTAAATGAGTTATTTGTTTTGGCTGGTAAAAAAGGTTGATCAGAAAATAATACGTTGTAACTTTAGCTGCCAGTGAAATTTTACAATTCAAATGGAATAATCAAATGCAAAATAAAACTCTCGCTGTGTTAATTAAACTTACAGAAAGCTACACAAGTTGTTCAGTCAAAAGGAGCGATTCTGTTGTTGGATTAACATTAAGAACACAGACAGTAGCAGGTACATTAGGCTGCTGTCACTTTAAGACCTAACACACGTTTACACTCATTTTTGACAGACTGTGGGAATGTGAAAACTTGTCAAGGCGGATTTTTGACAATTCTGTGCGTTGTGGAGCGTGAACGATGCCATATTAACGAACGATGTCTGACTAATTTAATGTTCATATATTTTAAAAACACTGAATGATACAGAATTGCGATTCATTAAATGTTAGCATTTTAAACCGATTATTGACCAACAAACAATTCACGATTCAAAAGTAGAGTTGTCAAAGGTACAGACTTCGGTACCAAGTCGGTACTGAAATTTAAAAAATGTGACGATACCAGCATTTCACTAGCATTTTAAGCGCTGTTGAACAGATTCTTAAACACCTCTGATTGGCCATTGTGTTGACGCGCTGAACATATGTCTCTGATTGGCCATTGTGTTAACCCACTCAACATATATGTCTCTGATTGGCCATTGTGTTGACGCGCTAAAAATATATGTCTCTAATTGGCCATTTTGTTCACACGCTCAACATATATGTCTCTGATTGGCCATTGCGTTGAAGCGCTCAACATATATGTCTCTGATTGTGTTCACATGCTCAACATATATGTCTCTAATTGGCCATTGCGTTGAAGCGCTCAACATATATGTCTCTGATTGGCCATTGTGTTGACGCGCTCAACATATATGTCTCTGATTGGCCATTGTGTTCACATGCTCAACATGTATGTCTCTGATTGGCCATTGTGTTCACATGCTCAACATATATGTCTCTGATTGGCCATTGTGTTCACATGCTCAACATATATGTCTCTGATTGGCCATTGTGTTCACATGCTCAACATGTATGTCTCTGATTGGCCATTGTGTTCACATGCTCAACATATAGGTCTCTGATTGGCCATTGTGTTCACATGCTCAACATGTATGTCTCTGATTGGCCATTGTGTTCACATGCTCAACATATATGTCTCTGATTGGCCATTGTGTTGACGCGCTAAACATATATGTCTCTAATTGGCCATTTTGTTCACACGCTCAACATATATGTCTCTGATTGGCCATTGTGTTGACGCGCTAAACATATATGTCTCTAATTGGCCATTTTGTTCACACGCTCAACATATATGTCTCTGATTGGCCATTTTGTTCACACGCTCAACATATATGTCTCTGATTGGCCATTGCGTTGAAGCGCTCAACATATATGTCTCTGGTTGTGTTCACATGCTCAACATATATGTCTCTGATTGGCCAATGTCTCTAATTGGCCATTGCGTTGAAGCGCTAAACATATATGTCTCTAATTGGCCATTGCGTTGAAGCGCTAAACATATATGTCTCTAATTGGCCATTGTGTTCACATGCTCAACATATATGTCTCTGATTGGCCAATGTCTCTAATTGGCCATTGCGTTGAAGCGCTAAACATATATGTCTCTGATTGGCCATTGCGTTGAAGCGCTAAACATATATGTCTCTAATTGGCCATTGTGTTCACATGCTCAACATGTATGTCTCTGATTGGCCATTGTGTTCACATGCTCAACATGTATGTCTCTGATTGGCCATTGTGTTCACATGCTCAACATATATGTCTCTGATTGGCCATTGTGTTGACGCGCTAAACATATATGTCTCTAATTGGCCATTTTGTTCACACGCTCAACATATATGTCTCTGATTGGCCATTTTGTTCACACGCTCAACATATATGTCTCTGATTGGCCATTGTGTTGACGCGCTCAACATATATGTCTCTGATTGGCCATTGTGTTGACGCGCTCAACATATATGTCTCTGATTGGCCATTGTGTTCACATACTCAACATATATGTCTCTGATTGGCTGCATTGATCAACAATTCAAAAACATGTTGTCTTTGATGCTCTTCATTGATCGTTTAGACAGAAACACACGGGAGTGTTTGAAAGCAGGCGTCTATTAGCGGATCCCCAATATATCCACTGATCGACGCTGCCGCCTGTGTGTATCTGTGTAAGCACTCGATGACGAGCGTCAAAGACAACATTTTTGAATCGTTGATCATTGTAGCCAATCAGAGACATGTTGAGCGTCAACACAATGGCCAATCAGGGACATGTTGAGCGCGTAAACACAATGGCCAATCAGAGACATGTATGTTAAGCGTCAACACAATGGCCAATCAGAGACATGTATGTTGAGTGCATGAGGTGTTTCAGAGGGGTTTAAGAATCCGCTCAACAGCGCTAAAAATGCTAGAGAGAAATGCTGGTATCGTCACATTTTTAACATTTTAGAACCGACTTGGTACTTAAGTCAGTACTTTGACAACTCGAATCAATAGTATAATGTTTTAAGATCGGCAGGGTTTGTTGTTGATGCATCAAGGAAACGAGTGAATGGCTTCAAACTGCGACGCTCACCTGCTCTTTGATATCCTGCAGTTGCTGCTGTAACTTCTGTACATCTGCATTGACATTAGTGTTGTCTTTGTCCCTCTGCAAAGCTGGGATATTTCCACTGGCTGAAAAGCAAAGCAGAGGCCATTGAGAAAAGTGTCAGCGGGTCAGCAGTTAATCATGAAGTTGGTGAAAGTGGACCCCTGGGCCTCAGCATTTGCAGACCGCAGAGTCTTCTAACTTGGCAAATTTTTTACAGAGGAATAGCTTGATTCTAGAAGCTTTGTGCCTGTTCTGATACATTACATGGCGTATATGGGGCACTGTGGTGCGAAATCAACCCATAGCACTGAATCGCAGCAGGCCGCAAGCAGGCTTATGGTCCCGCTTGACGGCTACTTTAATTCGTAAAGTGTGGGCCAGTGAGAATGACGTATGCTGGGGTGGAGATAGGGACTTTGAGCCCAAAGGAGCAGGAAGAACTTGGGGTGATTAATAGAATACTTACACCAACTTAGTGCCAGATTGTTGGGCTGGAGAAGATCCTGCGATCCCCCTGCCAATGAGTTAGAGCTCCCTGCTGAGAAGCAACCAGCCACAGTGTTACGTATTGCACGTACCCCTGCTGTTGGCTCAGGGGCCAATTCAGCCTGGCCTGTGGTGTACGCCAAAGGGAAGAGCAAGTTAACGCAAGTATTTGACACATGGGAGGGCTTGTTCATCAAGCTATCCAATTACGCCTGGAGGACTAACCTCCACAGCAATTCTGCAGAAGTGACCAAAATCACTATCATAAAAGAAAGCTTTTAAGTAGGGATGCACTGATATTAAAATTCGGCCTGATAGTCGATAAATACTTCTATGTTCTACACAAAAATGAAAATGATCTTATTTGCTTACCCTCATGCTATCCCAGATGTATATGCAGTTCATTCCCCAGATGGGTACAAAGATGTCTAGGAAAATAGTCCATCTCTGGGAGTTCTTATAATGCAAGTGGATGGGACAGTCAAAGTTGATGCTTTAAAAACACCAATATCAAACACGACCCTAGTGGATGAATCAATGCTTTCTAAAACAAAAAATAGGGGTGTTGGGAAATCGAATATTTTAAACTTTAAACAATCACTTCCGGCCAAGCTCGCAGGAGACGTGACGCAGAAGCGTAGAGGACAGTTGGCCAGAAGCGATGGTTTATGGTTTAAAAAGTTTCAAATATTAACATTAGGTTTGTCGTTTTGCTTCAGAAGACATTGAATCACCCACTGGGCTCCTATGGGTGACCATTGTGTTTGTTTTGTATCATTTTTGAAGCATCAACATTGAGGGTCCCATCTACTTGCATTATAAAAACTCAAGAGATGGATTATTTTTCTAAAACACCTTTGAGTCACACTTTATATTAGGTGTCTTTAACTACTATGTAACTTAGATAAAAAAAGGTAACACTTTATTTTACATTGGCCACGTTACATATGTACAGTATTATTAAGTTATGGATAATTACAAGTAACAAACCTTCCCCTTTAGAAAAGTACATGTAGTTAATGAATATTACTCAGTACTTAAATGTATAATTGCATTAACAAGGACAAATTCAAATAAAGTGTAACCAAAATGTATTGCAAAAGAAATGTGCTGCTATTGAGGTGGGATACGCGTACGGTGAGGGACAGGCATTTTAAAAATACAAGTACAATGTAAAAACATGTATTTACACAACAAGAATATTGGATAAAATCTTTAGTTACACTATTTTAAGGTGTCATGTTACAGTGTAATTATATATTTAAGTACAGAGTAACATTAAGCAACTACATGTACTTACTACAGGGTTAGGGTAGGATTAGGATTTGGTTGAAGGTTATATTATTATTGGTTGTAATTATGCATAATTTACTGTTATTACTATGGTAAGTAACAAGGACACTGAAATAAATAAATAAAAAACCACTTTATTTTACAATGTTAGTACATGTTAGGAACAAAATAAGGACACTCAATAAAAAGTAGGACCAATCTTTGTGTTCCACAGAAGCCACATATACATCTGGGACTGCAAGAGGGTGAGAGAATTTCCCTCAAGATCCAGTAATAAACAATAAATGGAAAATTCTACACCAGTGGTTGAGTCCTGGTCCTGGGGACCCACCACTCTGCACAGTTCACATGTCTCTCTTATCTGACACACTCAGCTCTCACCTAAAGAGCTGATGATCTGCATCAGGTAAATACTCATTCAGAGATTTGCTGAAGATCAAGTTATTTGTTAGCGAGATTTATATGATGGCAAAGGTAATCTAAATGTAAAAATAGGGGAAATGAGCATGCACATTTAAATGTCTAATATCGTCTGATATATATATATATATATATATATATATAGACAATATTGAAATTGAAACATTTCTAATAATAGTAATATGGTATCGTGCATCCCTAATTTGATGGTTTTCATTCAGTGGAAAAAACATTTATAGCAAAGGTTTTAGAGACCGTGGGCGTTGAGAGGCCTGAAAGGGAGATTTTTATGATGGATTAGTGTGAAAGAAGACAGACTGGTTCATTTTGAGCCTGACAAGTTGGAAAAAAAATTAGATGGATATTCGCTAAATGGGAAATTAATGGTGGCATAGTGAGAAACATTTCTTGGCTTCAGGGGTCGGCTAACAACACTGGATCATTTCACAGTCGTCGTCCCCCCGCTCTTACTTTCCCCAAAAATGATGTAGAATCTGTCTAACGGCATGATTGGTGGATGTTTCCGGTGTTCATATTCAAGTTCCCTTCGGTGGAAATTAAAGTTCTAGGCATGTAATTGGCCACGGCCTTCAGATGCCAGTTTATCGCGTCCACTTTTAGAGCGAGGAGCCTCTTGTATGTGGGGATTGAAGTGCTTTAGTCTTCAAAGTGACTGAAGCGGGAGAGAATCCCATCTATGGTGGCATTTCGCTCTCGTTGCTTCGTCTACATGGAATGGGGGGCGGGGGGGGGGGTGACTGTGTTAGGTCTATATGAGATGCTGCTTCGGTCTTGTGTGTGTGTGGAAAAGTGGCGCCTTACAACAAACAGAGCTCAGGCACTAAAGACAGACCAAGATAAGAGCTAAAGGCTACATTCCTCTGCTGACTGGACTGTGTGCGAGAGTGTGTGTGTGTGTGTGTTTTTGTGGACCAGCATGTCTGAGGGTCAGCAGAGATGTCAGCGTGGATGAATGTGTTGGACATCTAAGCGAGGCTAAAAAGAAACAGATCCTCCTCTCTATAAATAAACACTGTAAAAAAAAAAAAGTGAACTTACACCAGTATCCCTTTGAACTCAAACTAAACCAACATAAAAAACATGGGCAGTGTCATGATCACATACAAAGGAATGATGTTGTAACAAATAGTAGTGAATCACAACTAAAAAAAAAAAAAAAAAAAAAGAGATGGGACTAAAATAAATCTCGCATAGCCCCTTTGGCGTGTCCAATTATAGAAATATTCTATGCTTTCTGTGAAAAATGAATGCGTTTCTAGTCGTCTGCTTGGAGTGGCTTCCTAAAAATCCTTGCAGCGCATGTTACGAAGACATTCCAGAGCAGTTACGAAGCTCATTCCAGGGTGTTGATATTATGCATTAAGAGGAGGGGCTACACGTCTGATTGGAGTCATGAAAACACATTTGGGAAATAACAGATTAGTCATAACAATGGAGAGAGAAATGAGTGTGGGCAATAGAAACAGAGGAGCACCAACCAAAGCCAACGTAAATATCAAACGTGAGAGACATGAGAACGTAGGAAGAGAGAGAGGAAAGAGAAATCAAAAAACGGGAACGTGTGGAAGTTCACTCACTAAGGTCCTCATCATCATCAGTGGTGTCCTCCATACCTTTCCCTCCACAGCACGAAACGAAGGGAGTGCGGCGCTCCACCACGGCCCGACACTGTACACACTTTTTCATCAGGCTGGCGCAGTCTGCGGGAACACACAAATGCGCAAACGCACACAAAGTGGGTTAGCTTCTTAAGCCTACTGGATCATTGATAGTTCACGCTTTTAGCATGTAGTCGGTAAATTAGTCAGAATACGATTACCGCTAAAAATGCGCAAGGTTTTGTTTTGTTCAATGCTAGCTGCACGCTCTCGAATCCTTTCATTATAACCAAAGTGTAAACGCGATGTAAATAAGGGAAAACTTTGGAATAATTTTGCACACTAACGTAAACGTGCCGTGAAGGGTTGTCGTTTTATGGTTGACAAAGTGTGTTTGTTGGGTGAAACCTTTACTAGTGTTATGGAAGAAAGAGTTGATTTGAGACATGAATGAAGTGGTTTTGGTTGTTTTGTGCATTTTGAATGTGAAATGAACTGCCGTGCGAAGTTGAAAATTGTTTAGGAGAACTGTGTGAAGAGTTTTGAAAAAGTGACCCAAGTATTGAGAAACTCTTTAGAGATCGACAGCCTTAGTGATTGTTCTCCTGATTTCGGTTTATTACCCATTCTCAATCTGAATACAGATAAGTTTAGTTCGTTTCTGAAGTGTTTGAAAGCACGATTGAATCCGAAACTGCGATCATTGACATTGATAATCAATGGTTGAGACAAATATTTTGTTTCGTTTTTGCTCTGGGACCAAAATTATACAGAGAACCAAGAAATGTAACTGGTATTGGTGTCGACTATTGAAATATTGGTACTGTGACAACCTTCTATTGCATTATATGACAACTATAGGCACTTTCTATTATAAAACTAAGCATTGAAATATCCTCTTTAAGACATATTATTGGGAGATACAGAGAATATTGATATGCATTTTATGAAAGTAGTCTGCTATATGCTTGTAAAATCATAGCAAGATGTAATTTCATCTTACTTTTTGGCAATATAAATATTAGCAAATGCACGATATTGCATGTCTTGGCTCAGTTTGGGACACTGAATAACAAAAATGTCCTCTTAGAGGTCCATATTCCCCTTTATCATGGTATATAAGCGATAAAAGCAAGATGTATCAAAAACACACATGAAAACTAGATTTCGGACTATTATTTCATGTCAGGCTTTACAAGATTAAGCTAGCTTGTTAACCTTCAGAAAGTAAAGTAAATGCCCATAGAACGGAAGGCTGCGACTTTAGGCGATAAGTGGCAATAAAACCAAAGGTCTAGCTGACAAGTGATGAATGTGTTTAGAGAGAATGAAACTCAGGGGAACAGGTAGGAGAGATGTAAGCTGAGAGCTAACAATTCACTTAGATTCAACCTAACTTAAAAGCCGTTTACATACTGAAAAAAGCCTGTTTTAGTATTAAGTTGTTGTTTTTTTGTATTGTGACATTCATAAATGCATTTAGACCCCAAGCTTTTACTTAAAAAATATTATTTTTAAGTAATAAAACTGCATTACAATAATGGTAATTTTGGGTGGAACTGTGTTTAAATGCCATAAAATAGTCACATTTAATAAAATTGGTCCTAAAATGCTAATTTTCTCCTGATTACGGAGTGAAAAATGACCCATATTCACCCATATCGTATGCTTATCCTGTGTGTGCACACCTAGACGCCTTTATCTGTATCACAGTCATGTTATGTGTGATGTGAAATTCTGACAAGTCGGATGACAGAACAAGCTTTTTAAGCTGGATGAGAGACAAATCACACGGGGTGATGAAAGAAGAGGTGTAGTGTGGGAGGAGAGAGAGAAAAGCTGACTTACTCTCACAAGCGCACATGTGACCGCAGGGCTGGAAGAGCACCGCTGCCTTTTTATCAGAGCAAACCACACACTCCTCAATCTGTGGGGTGCAGAAGAAAAAAAAACATCTTCACTGTGGCACATGAGAACATGTGCATGGACAAAATAAATTAGTGAGGAAGGTTTCAATACCTTGGTTCTGGACTGGACCTGTTCTTTGCATATGAGACACTTCTTGACACGGGGCGAGCAGAGAGAGCAGGTGGCGATGTGACCGCAGGGGCCAAAAAGTGTGTCCCTTTTCATATCCGAGCACACCATGCACTCCTCGAGAGTCTCATTATTACTGTTTAGAGACGGGCTGCGGGAGCCGACCTGCCCGCTGAGAGCAAGAGAGTAAGTGGGAGAGAGAACAAAAACATTGATTGAGATATAAAGTGCAGATGGACAAAAGCCGTTACACATAGCAGGGAAACGCATCATGGAGCCAAATTCAACGAAGCTTCAATAGATCCCCTACTGGTTGGGAACAGACGTTCCTACCTGGTCTTCTCTTTGTGGCATTTAGCTAGGGCCTTGCAGAGGCTGGGGTCAGGGCACAGGTCCAGAGGAGACTGGCCCTTCTTGTTTCGGATGGTGAGGTCAGCTCCGTTGGCCGCCAAAAAACAAGCGATGGAAGCTGCGCTCTTCTTCTCAGCCCCTTGAGTGCCCAGTCCCATGATCAACTGTGAAGTGTCAAACACTATAGATTAATATAGGTTATCTGTTAAAGAACACTACGCTTTTAAAACGAGAACAGTGCAGAGACACCGGTTTCCTTTCCGAGACGCCGAGATTTCGGTTCCTCCATTGCAAGCCCATGCAACCAAAACTTGGATGCTTCGAAAAGTTACTAGTAGCCATAATCTGTATGAATTGACCCTTCGCATGGAGCTTGATTGACAGGTGATCTGACCAATCATACTTCGCCATCCGCCATTTTGTCCGACAAAGCAGTCAGGAGAGTTAGTAGATTAACATGGGAGGATTTGAAACGGAGTGTACTGACGCCTTTCCGCGGTTAAAACAACATTCCTTCTGATGTTCATTCATGTTTATTTGATGCTATAAATGAACTAGAAGGAAGAGATGATCGGTTCACGAGCAGCTTTAACTGAGGCTCTACAGCGATCTGTCAGACACATTAAAGAGCCACAAAACGGTATTTATTGTTTACATTTCTTTTTAAAAAATGACCAAATTTGAAAGGTGAGACTTTTTTAAATATGTTTAATATCAAAAGTAACCAAAAAGTAACCTGGTCTGTCCTGTCTGTCAGCGTGTTGTCAGTGTCCTCTCTGTTCCGCGATGTATTTTTCACTGCGTGAGAACATGGTGTGGCGTGAGAGCGGCGTAGCTTGTCGGACATAGCGACAGTAACTAAGGGGGGCGGGTCTTTGCGAACGGTCAATTGAGTGGTGTAATCAAAGTCTTCTGAAGAAGCTTAATCGCTTTATATGATGAACAGATCTAATTTAGACTTTTATTCACATATTAACCATTGATCAATGCACACAGAATATGATAAACCGAAGCTAAATCATACTAGCTTGATGTGCAAGAACAACCTCAGACAAGCTTGCTAAACATGAGGAATTGGTCCTCGTGTGTCAAGCAGACATGTTGAAGCGTTCAAGCTCAAAAGCGACCGTGTCGCTTCAGAAGGCCTGGATTAAACAGTTTAATTAATAGAGTTACATTTACTAAGTCTTTATTAAGTTTTGGTTGAGTGGACTTTCAACATAAATCACTTTAGGTTTCATTAAAAATATCTTCATTTGTGTTTCAAAGATGAATAAAAGTCTTATGGGTTTGGAACAAAATAAGGATGAGTAATTGAAGACAATTTTATTTTTGGGTAAGCTAACCCTTTAAGGCAAACAAAGTTAGGTATTTGTCCTAATACCAGAGAAGAACACACCAGTAGACCTTTAGTGCATTAAATATGAGTTCTTAATGAAATGTTATGTTGTGAGTGGTTGCTAGGGTGTAGCAACAGCAAGCTGTTCAGGACAGGGTTTTTTCTTTTTTCTTTAGAGATGTTGCTATACAATTGTTCAGAGTTTTTTTTACTGGCCAAGTCAAGTGTCAAACACCCAAGTTTCTAGATATGGCATGGGTTCCTTCTTCAAAGCAAGATTTTGTCCATTTTATAATTTATCATCACTCTCAGTGATGCTCGTCTTAAACAGCAATAAAAGATCAGTAATTGACTTTTGCTCAAAGAAACACAAGAGCCCCACTCATGCCCTGGATGTAATATTGGCTTAACAGATTCTGAACTGACGTGATGAAAAGCTGTGGGCCATATTGAGATGAAAGTGGGCAGACTTCTGCATGCTGATGGCTTCCGTGGAGTGTTTTAAATGGATGGCTCGACTCTCCATCTGCTGCATGCGGTAAGTGTGATGGTTTGATAGGGAGAGAGATTTGTCACACTGTTTGTGTTAATAAATGGCAGACTGCTGGCCTGGAAGCAGCCTCCTGTCACGCAACGCTTGATTTACGACGGCCGCGGGGGTGGCGATGATGTGAACTGGCAGGGCTGGGGTCAGGCGTAAGAAGAACTACAAAGGCTGTAACAGATAGGGTGCACGGGACCGGCATCGTCAGTCTGTCTGGTGTCAGACGTTCTTGCTGAGGCTTTCTGACAGTTGATCCAGTGTGTATTGATGGCGTAATGTGTTAATGAAGATAAAGAAACGCTGCGGGATGGGAGGTCACTGATAAGTGCTGTGGGATGCCTAAGAAACAATGGCCCTTCATGGGAGAATTAAAGCCTAACAGCAGCAGCACTCGAGAGGAAACATGCAGATCAGTTGTGATGTGATCCATCAGCTGTACCACATAAGCACAGCCCTCTTTATTCTCTACCAAAATAAACAGCCTAAACCTAATCTAAATCTTTAAACCGAAATCTTTTTTAAAACACAAAAGGGGATTGAATCCTGGGAGCTGGACATTTCAAGCTTCAAAATGCAGCATAAAAGCATATTAAGGGCCCTATTTACCAATCTAAGCACATGGTCACGCACTTAGGTCGTGTCCGAATCCACTTTAGCTAATTTTTACGACGGGAAAAAGTCGGCGCGCCCGGCGCATTGGCCTAAAAGGGTTGTCCCTATTCTCTTAATGAGTAATGGGTGTGTTTTGGGCGTATCGTGCAATAAACAAATCAGAGTCTCATCTCCCATTCCCTTTAAAAGCCAGTTGCACTCGCGTCATGGCGGATGCGCTATTTACATGCCGGAATTTGCTAGCAGAAAAACGGATATGCTCGTGCGCGAGGTTAAAGTGCGCGAGCAGACCATCTACGGGTCAAAGTGTACGCGCGTTGTGGACCCGCCTATAGGTGCATTTTACTAATGTGCCCTTTAAAATAACAAAACAATATTGCGCCATTGACTTTAGACCAGGTTTCAGTTGGTCAATGATCTGTTGCCTCAAAATAGCAACGCTTGGCGCCTGAACACACCTCGTTTTCAGACGGGTGCATATTAATTTACTATTTAAACAACGTGGCACAGGACGTGAAAATGATAACTGCGTCGGGCTGAAACTCACAAAAAACACTTGCGTCGCGCTGCATTGCGACGGGTGTATGACAGGGCCCTGTCTTAAGACAAACAATAGCTTTGTGTGAAGAATAGACAGAAATGTAAGTAATTATTCACTGAAACCATCAAATTTGTGGACTAACTGTTCTTTTAAAACCTTTTCAGGTAATTGGCAAGTAAATGATCATTTTAATTTACAGATTAACTACCCCATTTAAGGGCAGTGTATCAAAACCTGCAGACAGTAAACCATTAAATATAACTGTATGAGCAGGAACGCTGTAATGAGTTGTCAGCTGACAGTGTGACATCACGTCAAGACATGGCTGGTCTCGCTCACTGATGTTCTGTGTGAAGTGCTTACTCTCTACACCGTCACATTTAGGACCATTTACCTGAGACCACAGTATTCATTGCAGTTTAAATCGGCCCTGATAGAGCTCATAGGCTCGGTAATTTGATTGCCATCGTCGTGCCAATGCATTACGGAGAGTGCTGTCTCCTAAAGCGGTCTTCTTTCTGCTTCCTCTCCTCCCACTCAATTTCACACAAATATATGCAATCCCACAGAAGGGGAAGGGATCATCAGGAGGGGAATGTCTCACCTGAAGGATTGTGCGGTGTACAGGACGACGGACTGCAGTGGAACTGTGGCTCATTGGGCCAGAAACTCATGTGACAGCAGGGAAATGGTTCTTATGGCAGAGTGCGATCCATCATTGTTAACACAGGGGAAAGCCGGAGTATCTACACTGCCTCAGTGTTTAGTACTGATCTTAGGGCTCTTTAGAGAGACCCGAGTCTTGATGTGAGCATTCAGTTAGTTTGGATGGTATGAAAGTAGCTTTCCACATTTGGAAATTGTGGTGCAAGGTGATTTTGGATATGGTAGCTCCTGGTCACACTTGCATGATGATGGTTTGATGGTTCATGGTGCGGGATGCTGGTTGTTGTTTTTTAAGTACATAAAACAATTGTTCTTTTTGTCCTTGACTATTAAACATATCTGAAGGCCCCTGTGTAAGTTTTATAAGCCTTTTTTTTATTTATGAGATGCACTGAGATGAGATGCACACTGCATGAAGACAAAATGTACTTGTAGGGGCCTTTTATTTTAGCGATGCGGAAAATGTGTACAGATTTGCAGAATCCAATCATAAAACTGGAATTTACAGTATATCACAGAATATCATGGAATTGGCCAATTTTTGATGAAAAATTTAAAGTAGAGCTGTATGATATGGACTAGTCTCTATGAATATTATAGTGTAAAAAAAAACCTGCTGTTTAACTATGAAGTATGTATGTTCTGCACATCATAGGGCCCTAAAAATGTCATTTTTGTGAAACAAATTGTTAAAATGTATACTTTTTATTATTGCAATTAATTCAACATGCTTTTTGAAAGGCTAAAATTTTATGTTTTATTTTTTTAAATGGAATTTGGAATATTTAAACAGCTTTTATAGGGCCCAATATAAGTAATCTTTAATATGTGTATGATTTTTTAATAAACAGAATTCATTTGAAATTCCAATTATTTCTTGTGGATCAATTCAGAATGAAGAAAACCTGAAAATGTGTACCAAATCACGTTCTGTTAATCGAAAGCTTTTACTGAGAACACCTGTACCGTTTACACAGTTCTCTGTACATACTGTGTTTTTGGAGGGCTCCCAGGGTTCCACTTTGCTGACGTCCTGCATGTCCTGAAGCTGGCGCAGCTGGGACAGGGTGTGGTGGCGCAGGGCCTCGTGCAGCGGCGTGTCTCCGTCCTTGTCTTGCACGTCTAACTTCGCCTCGGCTCGCACCAAGAGCTGGACACAAGCACGGAGACTAAATGTAACCAGTGCGTTCTCAGTCATGGTAGGTTTTAATTATGCTCATGTTAATCGATGCTAAGATAACAATGACATCTGAAGCGCATGTGTCAAATTTCACCATGCATGTATATGACAAAAATACAGCTTCAATTAGAAAAAGTGACAAAAAAACATTTTTGTTTGGTCATTAATTGAGAATATTTCCTTAACTGACCATGACATTTCAGACGGAGAGTTGCACTGCTCTTATATGCCCACACGATGGCGCTTTCGCTTCTATTGATTCCCCTACACCACCCCCGCTCACCCGTACCTCTCCTGGCGTATAGTCCAGATTGCTCAGGACTAAATGAATTCAATTGAAGGGGATAAATCTGCAGCAGAACCCCCTGCATTTAAATCTTAAGCCGGGGCACTTAGCAACATTGCTTCATCAATGCGTTTGCGTTGAGTAGGAACGCCAGACCGCTGGGTGAGGGGGTGCAGACGTCAAACATTGAAGGCAAATGAAGAGAACAGAGGAAGACAGAGCCACTCACTCGCACTATCTGGGTGTGCTGGCGCTCGACCGCGAGGTGCAATGCCGTCTGCTGGTTGACGTTCTGTACGTCCAAATTAGCATTTCCCTATGGAGAGAGAAAGAACAAATCAATCGGATGACCTCTGAGAAATATAAATGGTTTAAACTTTAACAATGTGTTTATATAGATACTATTCGATAAGATGCCAAAATTGTGCATATGTTACATTCCACTTTTCCCCTCCACTGATGTTCAATAACAGTCAGTGTCCATTTCACTTCTAAACAACTGAAGATAAATCGCTGCTCACGAGCATGCCTTCGAGTCCCATAGGTTGTGTTAAGAAATGTGAGCTAATGGTGATTTGTATTCAGATATTCCCTGACTGAACCCCCATAGCAGCATCTCTCTGCATTACTGCAGTGCAGCTCTACTGTGGTTCGCAGGCTGAGGCTTAAGTCACTGGTGTGAACCCTTTCTTTGTCTCTCTCCCTCTCTTCCCTCATGGCAGGTAGTTGACAAAGGGCTGCACTGAGCCAGCACAGCGGTCTCATAACACTGCTGGAATGTTGCAATAACGTTGTTACTGTGCCGCGGCATAACGCCGAGCCACAGTGTCACGGTGGCGTAGGAGGCAATCCTGGAGAACGGGAGAATCCTGTTTAGGGACAGGTCAACTAGAGACCAGTGTTCTTCAATTCAAGAATTTAAATAGAATTTAAAAGCATTAAATTTTCTGTCATTAATAACTTCATAATTACATCTGACGATTTTGAGCTTGAAAGGGTTTAAAGGGAAAACCTGCCACTCGCATGAGATCATAGCTAATGCAACTGGCAACGGTCCAACAATCCAATCAATTTCCGTTGGACAAAACCAAGTCCAAGCCTACATTTTTTTCTTGTTCGAGATGCCGCTTTACTCGGATATACCTCACAATAGGGACAAAAGGACTATAATAAAGTCTTTTTTCAAGAGTCATTATGACAGGAGATACACTGGTCGACCAGACATAAATCTGAACCGGACGGTCATTGCAACAAACATGATCGGCGAACAGGACGTTAACAGGCCAGAGACGGGATACGCTGAAGAGGAGAGCACAGAATATACTGTACCAGCAAGTTTGTGATGCTAAAAATATTAGAAGAAAAATATAAATATGGAATTGGAGGAGGAGGTTTATATGAATATAACTCACTTTCTTTTCCTTTTAATTCTGTATAATGCTATTGCCCATTAACAAAGTGTTTATAAGTGCAGCTGCTTTCGTTTACAGCGCTAACTGTAAGCGCTGCTGTTTCTCAAGCGCCACCTTCTGTCAGAGAGTGAATTTACTTTTTCATTGAGCAGGTATAATTTATGTAGCATAATTACACACAGCTAACGTCAGACCATACTGTTTTTGCTTTAAAGTCCCCCTGTAGTCAATAACTGTATCCCTTAAAACTCATCTTTGATCATCAAAATGATATATTTAAAAAACAATTCCTGTGAAAATAATTTCTTCATGCCTTTAAATAGCTACAATGTAAGGCCCCCGATCACACCTGACGTGTTTTTTGCAGTGAGAGGCGCCTTTTTTCAATTGTTTTCCTATGGCAGTGAGCGTTCTGCGCGCTGTTTATGCAACTCGCGTTTTACCGTCCGCTGCGCCTCACGTTTTTGAAGTAAAAAAATAAATAAAAATTCAACTCCCGATGTCATCGCGTTTTTACCCACTGCCCAATCGAATGAATGGAGAGGCGAGCCTTCCGTTGTAGTAATGAAAGCTACAGTTGCTTTGAACGCACTCTCCGGACCGTAACTACCAAAATGTTAACAAAGTAAATAAAGTTAATAAAAAGCTGATTTGACGTTTACTTGACTGACAGGACAGCTATTTTGGCCATTGCCTAGCAACACTGCTCGTTCTGATGGCCAGTGCTGTGCGCCTCGCGTTTTCGAACCTGAAATACGCGTCAGGTGTGATCGGGGCCAAACACTACACCCTTGCTTCATTTAGTATACGCGGATCTCCAGCTCAGAGATCCACTCGGTCAACTTAACTGTAGTAAACGCTGCACAATGGTATAACTGTTTACAACGTCGGACATAATTAATATGATTAGCATTTTGCTTGA
Organism: Phoxinus phoxinus; assembly: GCF_949152265.1. Classification (NCBI taxonomy): domain Eukaryota; kingdom Metazoa; phylum Chordata; class Actinopteri; order Cypriniformes; family Leuciscidae; genus Phoxinus; species Phoxinus phoxinus. The sequence goes on along the minus strand of NC_136880.1, from coordinate 16,111,775 downwards.
CTACGTTATCAAACAGCTAATAATGTGTTGCTAATGTTACACGAACGATGTTCCCATTCGCATCTCAGTCTGCCTTCTGAAAATCATCAGAAACGCTTTGAACAACTCAGTGGAGAAAGGCATATAGTTCATGATAACATCGTAATATACATTATATACAAAATGAATCCGCTATAATGATAAATGTACGCGATTTTTCATATCAACAGAAAAATAGTGGAATAACCTGACATCTCTCGAGACTCCCCTGCTTCACGGTTTTAAGGAGAAAATGTTTAGTAATGGTGTTGACTTATGACTTTGCACATGGTTTGCCTTAAAGCATATTAAAAACACCACATGAACATATAAACAACTTAAAAAACTTGATTTTCACCACAGGGGGGACTTTCGTGCAAATTATACAATCTAATTCAAATAAAAACAACTGGTTATGCTGCATGTGTGTAGCATCTTTGTTTGGATCATGGTTAAAATGCATTGGTTACCTCTAATTTCAAATGTTTACAGATATTATTTTGTTTATGACCAGTTTGGGCTGTAATAAAGCAAAAACCTGTATCAGAATCGGCCCATTTGCTTAAAAAAAAAAAAAAAAAAAAGGCGATTGATTCGTCCATGAAAACTCATGATCGGTGCATCCCTAATTATGACTGACCTAGTTCAATGAGAGCTGGGTAACAAGTGAACTTTCTCAGCTCTTCTGCACCCCTAATAACTGCAGTACAGTACAGGGTCTCCAGGAGGGGTCCTTATAGTGCAATGTGTGCGTGTGCATGTTAGATCTGCTGACCTGGTGGACTAGAAGCTCTGCCACCTCCACGTGGTTGTTGAGGGCGGCCAGGTGAAGCGCGGTGTACCCATCATCCTTTTTCTCATCCACTATCCATGGCCGTGGCAATTTGGACAGCAGCACCCGCATAGCACTGCAAAACAAAGATGAGGATACACATCTTAGCATTTGAAAAGACGAACTAATAAACATGTAATTAGTGCGATGGCTTCTGTGGATGTGGTTAGACTGAAGGGCACATGAAGGCAACTGAAGTCAGGAACATAACCCATAACAATAAAAACTGAAAGCATGCCACAAATCAACAGGGAACGACAAACCGTTTTCTACCCGCTTTTCAGATCAGCAGGTAAGAGCACAGCATAGATCCATATCAACAGAAGAGGTGAACACAGAAAGCTGATCAGGAGTTGATGCAGCACCAACAAAAAGATAGTTGCCGTGTCCTGGAGAAACTAGCGCTCAACGTCAAAAAACGAGTTAACTAGAAAATAAGTGTAGAGAATCTATGACCACCACAGACTAGCTCAAATACAGGCAGAATGATGACAGCGGGTGAGAAGAGAGGAAGGGGTGAGTAATGGGTTGCAGTAATAAACTACTAAAGGGTAATGAGGGGTAATAGTGCAATGATTATTATGAGGAAGAATATCATTTTTTGTGTGTTTGGTGATACTTATGTAAATATTAGAAACATACTTGGAAGTTACAGTAATGATCCATCATGAAAACAACTGAGTGCTTTTTCTTAATAACATTTAAATAACTTAACATTTGGTCAAAGGTGAGCTCTTTAAAAGTTGAACATCTTAAAAATGTCTAATAAAAATATACAGTACTTCAAGTACATTGATCAATGTGCCACATGATGTCTGATTTATCTGTCCAGTACTTGAATAGCATCCCTAGTAAATGCATATTAACGTAAAATAAAAGGAAACATTGAGTAAAACAAATAAAACAGCCACTATAGAGTTCATGCCACCCATCCAACCCTATCAAACCTCTGAAAGACTGACAAACCAAGGAAACTGCAAATCACTATATGCGTTGCTCATCTGGTTATCCACACACAGTACTCAAGAAATGCGGGGTAAGTATTCTCAAATATCTTTAAATGTAAAGGGTGTTCTTAAGGCATCACTGGTGGGATATCATGAGAATACATAAATGAAGCGAAAGAAGAGAGAAGGGGAAAAAAAGAAGAGAGAAGGGGAAAAAAAAGGAATTGAATGTAATTTCAGAGACGAGGTGGATTTGTGGAAGCCTCTGGAGTGCTGATTTTTGCTGCAGGGTGAATTCTGGTAAACCCAAAGCCGGTATCTAGTTTCTTAGGTAGTGCAGGGAGAGAGAGCGAGAGAGAGAGAGGGCGAGAGAGAGAGAGGGCGAGAGAGAGAGAGGGCGAGAGAGAGAGAGAGAGAGAGAGAGAGAGAGAGAGAGAGAGAGAGAGAGAGAGAGAGAGAGAGAGAGAGAGATGAGAGAGAGAGAGAGAGAGAGAGAGAGAGAGAGAGGAGAGAGAGAGAGCGCATCAGCTCAGTACACATTTGGAGCGCTGTGCAGCAAAGCAGCTGTACTGCAGTGTACACAGCATGCACATACACACAGCCCAGAAACATCTTTACACCTGCAATGCTCATGGGGGGGTTGGGAGTCTGTGCTCTTAAAGTTACTGACTGCTGGATCATCTGATGAAGAAGTTAGAGTAAAATTTGATTGTCAACACAGTGAGGAAAGCCAAGGTTTTGAGGTGCATCAAGTCGTACACCAATTGACACATCTTGAGGCAAGACAAAAATTGGTGATGGACTCCTACCTTCGGAAAGGAAATGGCCTGGCACTGGTGCACTCCCTGTGTCGGCAACAATAAAAAGGATTGGTGCCAATGAGGTGCTGGCATTGTGAGTGGGAGCAGATGCGGCATTAGATTGACAGGCTGCCTGCCACGGTGGTGGAAATGGGCAGGCATTAATATTAATGCAGCTTGCTGGCACTACTGCATTGCAGTCAACTTTTTTTTTTTGAGGAGTGTTCAAAGAACACTAAAAATATGCAGTCTATGGCACAAACCTCTCGTAATTCCTTCCTGGAAATGATTTGCTCTACCGTGAGCTAAGGAAAATGCAGATGATGAATGGCTTGTTACTGGTGGGCAAACCTTTATAGGGATTTGATATCGACCTGAGGTAGGTAAACAGCTGCCATTTAAGAGCTAAAGAACAAGGCTCGGAGGACACAGCGTAGCGGTCTGAACGCCAAAATGAACATGGGGGTAAATGTAGAACTGAATGAAAGTGGAAAAAGCAAGATGAGAAGTAAGGTGAAGGAAAAGCACGGTGGAACTGGGTCATCCTGTGAGATACGGAGATCCCCTCAGGAGTACGCCAACGAGGCCTGTTGTCTCCGGTCGCCTCATGGAAATTTGTCATAGACCTGGAGCTCACTGTTACTAGGAAGGGGAACGGCTAACGCTACCTTACTGTAGTACAGTAGTTCCCAACCCTGGTTCTGGTCCACCGCCCCCCCCACCCCAATTATATGAGGGCCTGGATAAGGTGAACCAGTTAACTCGGGTTACACTGGAATAAGCACCAATTTGTATGATCAAGACCTCAAGACTGTAAAGTCGTGATGGTTTGCTGGCACCATCTCTTGGCAAACACCGTGGCTGAGACGCTAAGTTCATATAAATGTGTGTGCTGTGCCATTGGGGTGGTAGCTTTTTGCTTCATGTTTTCGTAAGCCATGTCAAGCACCAGACCATAAACAACAGCCTAAGCACCTATACTAATGCCAAAGAAAGAAAGAACAATGGCTGAAATGAGAGTAATGAAACAATTAAGAATAATCAAGAGGGAAAGTGGATCTGCATCTCGGAGATTCTGCTGAGTGAAGAGGAGTGTGTTATTAAGTGCAGCTTTCATAATGCCTTCTTTAAAGTGACTTCCTGCCAACTTGCTCTTTATTGGACATACGGCTGTGCAACTGTAATAAAATCCATTAGCATTAAAAGTGTGGTCAATAACTGAATTTTTACACTGGTTGTTACTGATGACTCTGATATAGTCAAACATTTAGTGAAAATGTTTGAAGGTATTGCGCAGCATTGCAAACCATCATTTGCTTGCCTTTACAGATATGTCTGTCTCACACAAAGTCAACGAGGGACCCAACGGCACAGTAATATCCATGACCTAATTATCTATACTGTTACTTGAGGCATACTGATTAAAAAATATATAGTATTTAAAAGTGAAATCTATATTTCACTTACACTATCCATATATGCTTTGCTGCACATTAAGTGTCAAGATACATTAAATTAAAAATACCTCAAGTAAGTCCTCCAATGATCTTAAAAGCATAGTAAATACAAATTCATGTAAGCACGATTGATTTAAAGTCCTCCTGTGGTGAAAATCCAGCTTCTAATGTTGTTTATATGTGGCGTTTTTAATATCCTTTAACTTAACACAAACCATATACAAATTCTTAAGTCAACACCATTGCGGAGTACTTCCTCTTTAAAGTCCGCGTGAACCGGAAGTTGCAAACGACTTTTCTCAAGTGTTGTGACGCATTTCCGAGTGAAAGGGAATATTGAACAGAGGGCAGGGTTTTACTTTAGCGCTCCTCCTCTCCATCTCTCGCCCATCGCAGAGTAACGGTTTGAGGGGAGTGGTTAAGCGTTTAACCAACCCAAGCCGTCAAGCCTATGTCATCAGAAAAAGAACCATTCCAGACCCGGAAGTAACTTTCAGACTTTGATTAAAGATAACTTCGGCAAACAATTTTTTTCCGTGTATTAACTTGCACAGATGAATTGTTCACCACAAGACTAGTAATATCCGCTAACAAAGTAAATGGGGTCAATTTTGATTTCATGCCGACTTTAAAACCGCAGTGAACCAAAGACAGTCTCAAAAACGCAGTTTGAAAATCGCTGGTGTTTCTGACGTCATAAACTATCACGTAAGCAATCACGTCAACGTGTGATCGTCAACGAGTGGATCTCTGAGCTGGTGTGAGTGAGTGGAGACGGAGCTAATTTGCATATTCATAGAACAGCGTATAATAAAGTAGGCAAGGGTGTAGAGTTACATTCAAGGGGGACTTTAATTGTTTTTTTTTGTTTTTTGTCTTTCTAGATTGAAGGGAAGATTTTTGAGATTTTGAAGATTTTATAGATTGTAGGAAAGTCATTTGGACAATGAGTTAACACTGAGAATAATTTTCCTTGTGTAATGATGGAAAATTCTTCGATTGGTGACTGACTCACTTATGGGAGGGGTGGACGTCAGTGCTATAAATCTTAAGCTTTAAATCACTCCAACCCCAAACCGTTTACTAGAGGTGGGAAAATTCAATCCAACAAAGTAGCTCAGCTGGTGTTCAAGTTCTCAGACACAAGCAGCAGAGAAACACTACGCTAACAAGCCAGCAGACAGATGTCTAATAAGTTTGTATTAAGGATACAGTTGGGTGTACTTGAAGTCAGATGCCCATTAACGGCAGTATGATGCATCGCTGAAAGGTTGATTTAATGATCCGCATTGGGGTTCTATTTACAGCTTGCTCATGCATTACAGTCAGAAAATGCATTTATAATACATGTTTGGGTCTTGCCAAGGAAAGAGTGTTAATGGTGTAAGCAAGGAGTCGGTAGTATGACCAAAATCTTATATCACAGTATGAATGATTATACATTACCTGACCTGTATTTAGCAAAATGGTTATTTTTAATGGAAATGCAACCATTTTCAAATGAATAAAAAAAAAAAATTAATAAAATTCAAATGATACATTTTTGTAGATCAACGCAAAAAAGGGTTATGTACAAGTAAGTCATCTTTAAAGTGGATGCTGGAAAACACCATGCATAAAGATTTCTTTTTGGACATAGAAAGTGGAGATAATGGCTGAATCATGAGGCCATCAATGCTCAACTTCCCCATCATTCTCGTACCTGCCGGTTTGAGTTAAGTAGATACAGTGACCTCCAAGTGACCATATGGGTTTCTATGGCAACCATGTATGAATTATTCAACACTTGGACAGCATGGGTCAGTTATTAACATGGGTCAGTATGCAAACTGTAAATGTAAACATTACTGAAGCAGTTCAGTTTGGATCACAGTCTAGGTGAAGTTTTTTTCAATTTGTGCTTCAATAAATGTCGATTCATAAATGGGAGGAATTTGAAGCAATTGAAGGTGAGCTGAATATCTAGTGATGCAATGATTCTTTAGTCTACAAAAGGAGCATCGTAAAAATATAAATCCTTGTTGAACTGGGCTGTAAGCTACTATTAGAAATACATTTGTTCTTGTTGCAATAGCATGTACAAAGCAAACTTTGATAAGTATGACAAAGTCAAATTAATTTAAGTGTTACTAATCATTCCAGTGCTTGACTTACTTTCTGTACCCACCTCCCTCACTGCTACTCATTATATCATCCACAGTCATGTCTCTTACCATTACGACACTTACTACGACAACTATTGGCTCAGAATCACAACTTGGCCAACCCACACAACAAGAACAAGCACTTTGATTGGGCAAAAGGCAGTTTGTCCTTGGATAGTCTGGTTTGATTGATTACAGTCCTTTACCCCAGTGGAGGTGGACATATGTATGTGGGGGAAAGGTTGAAATGTGCATTGTCCAAATAGTTTTCCGTTCTTTGGTTGCAATGACACGGGTAGAACATCTTGTTGGTGATTTGTGGAAATGTGATATATAAGATTGAGAAATTTTGAAACCCACCCAGACATTTTAAGTTATTAATATGGGACAGCTAGCTAGCCACCACTCTTGATTTATTAACATGAAAGAACGCAAATGATGCAGTCATTGTTCCTTGTATATACACCACTCCAAGCTTGTGATTGTTCTGGTGCACACAACTAAAAATCAAATCAAAGTCTTCTAAAGTCATGGACCAGCTTGTACGGTCAACCCAAAATTTGTTCAGACACTTCAACACTTCTCACATTATCACAGTTTATTCGCTATAGTTTAGAAAATGGTAATAAAATATGACAAGAACTCAGAGTTATCAAATCAGTGGATATTTCATCCTTCTGTTAGACCGTCAACTGAATTATGCTGAATATCTGTCAGCTGTTAAATTTAAGTACACAATTACCGTATTTTTCGGACTATAAGTCGATCCGGAGTATAAGTCGCATCAGTCAAAAAATGCGTCATGAAGAGGGAAAAAACATATATAAGTCGCACTGGACTATAAGTCGCATTTATTTCGAAATTTATTTCACAAAATCCAGGAACACACATTTAATCTGGAAAGGCAAGTTATTCAGCTACACAATAGCACACAGAACAACAGGCTGAATAGGTGTCCGGTATGTTAGCGTAACACATTAACAGTTATTCAGCTACACAATAGCATAAAGAACATATACCTGGGAGGCTGAATAGGCTAAATTAACATAAGCCAGCAAGTCCAACAAGTTACCGGTAAGCAAGTTCACCAAGCTCCCGCGATCTCATTCCACAACACTGAATCCATTGAGTTCTTCCTCTGTGTCGCTTCTGAACAACTCCGCACACTAGAGCGCCCTCTACCGGCTGTAGACGGTAATGTTTTCTCTCAATTAATACTGACTGTTTTCTCATCTCAGTCAGTATGAATTAATTTTGATATACAAGTCGCACCGGACTATAGGTCGCAGGACCAGCCAAACTATGAAAAGTGTGACTTATAGTCCGGAAAATATGGTAGATAATACCAATTTAGCTCAACAAATTACCAAGCAATTCTTCATTTAGTTCAGTCTGTGGTGTAAAAAGGTCGCATTAGCAATTAAAGAAAAAAACACAAGCAAAACATGGTCAGGTCAAAGTGTCAGAATCGTTTTTGCTCCCAAATTTGTATACATTTTACTGGTAGTCAACTGAATGAAGAATGTTTGGGTATAATATGTCAAGTTTACTTTATTTATCTATCCTCACTTAAATTTTTATTATATTATATCTGGTGTCTGAATCATTTTTGGTTTGACTGTAGGTAGCTAATGCTGTTTTCCGCTATAATAGCGGGACTTTCTCTTCGTTTACGGATGTGACAAACCACACAAAAAAAAAAAAAATTATGTGAAACTGAAATTTCCTGCAAAATCCAACCCAACAGTTTAAATAATGAATCTTTACTATAAGCTTTCCGCTGTCTGGCTTTTTGCGAAGTACGAGAGACAGAGGGGGGGAAAGGAGCAGGATTCGAACTCTTTTCGCCCGAAGCGGTGCTAATAAGAGGCTATTAGCTCCAACTAATAGATTTTCTTTTGTGGGTACATTTAAGAGAAAACAAAAATACTGATATCGGACTGGTAACTCCGTTTGCAATATCCTCAGACCCAATGCTGCTCATATTGTGCTGTCTCTCTACTGTTGGGTCTTACAGTAAATGTGTAGGGGGGTTTGGTGCCGAGGTGAGAGATCAGAGGTACAGCCGCAGTGGGGCTGAGTGGAACAATGGTGAGGAGCTGAGAGACCGGCTGCCACAGGCTTCCCCCCCGACAGCACTCAGGCCGGCCCTCCATAAATCACTTTTATGCCGTCTGCCACTCAGCAGCTTTACCCACTCCATGATGGAATGCTTAAAGGACTGAGGGACGAGGGAGAGAGAAACAGGGTGGAGGATAGCGTTAAGTACACTGAATACGGAAGGTGTGCTTAGGCAGAAGCACAAGATGATACAGCGAAGTGAAGGTGTCTTTGATCCTGAACGAATAAAACCAAATGTTTTGACTCATCCGCCTACCTTTTAGTTGCCGTACAATGCCAAATAAGAAATCAAACAGGTCTGTTGTTTGCGATCAGTCGCATCTAGACTTAAGAGCGGTGCCAAAATTAATCCGACAAATAACATTAGAAAAGTAATTTGTCTTTTTGTGCAGACTCCAAGGCCCATAGTAATTAAAAGCCTTGCTTAACTCAATACTTATCACCATTCCAGCCTGTCAGGTAATAGTGTGATTGATGAGATCTCTTGTTACAGAGGTACCTGATCTCAGCACTTCCGGGACAGCTTTCAAAACTACAGAGAATTACCCATGGGTGGTGCATCCGGTCAAAGCACTGACTGTCAGAGTGAAGCTGAGTCAAAGATCTCAGATCGTGGCTGGAAATCTTAGCTGTGCAGCGTTTGCAGTGAACTATAGCAGATGTAAGCACACATCAAAAGTTCCAGTATGGCTCTATACATTCGATTTTAAAGGGTTTAACAAAAAAAAAAAGGTTCTCGTTTCTCAATGTTCTCAATTATAAATGTAATTTTCACTTTTTTTTACACAGTACCTTATAGTGTTGTGAAGTCTAAATTCACCTCTAGCATTTAAAATGACTGCCTTACGTTCAGCAACTTATTTACGCCACCTTTCCTAAGGCTTAACTAGGTGAAAATATGACCTAGAAATGTTACGAGATTCACTCAATTAAGTAATCTACATTTTCAAAACCACTTGAACCAGGATCTCTACAATTGACACAGGGCACAGTAGTATTTCCGCCACTGTTCAATCAATGTAGAACAATTTGTCTTAAACTGCAGATGAGAAGTAGAATACAAGAAGTCATCAATTAGTGGCCCTGCTTTCTCTGATCGATAACCTATTCAACTAAATTTTCACAATTTATGACTGAAAGGAGGAAACTAGATGGCACTCATTTATACGGTGTATGCATAGTATGCTTCCTCTATCCTAGAGTGAGTGGAATTTAACTCGAGAGACTATTGACTTGAAAAAGAGCTGACTAGACCAATAGATCACCTCACTGATGGAGGCGTTAGGCCTAGCTATGCATCATTATGTGTGTCACTGCAAAGCTGGTCAACCTCTCACTGTTGAAACTTAGGGTATGTTTACACAACAACATGCTTTGAGTTTTCCACATACAGGCGACACCATTGTCAAAACGATCCCCATACACAGGGATCTGCGAAAAACGCTGTATTCTGCTGCCAGGCCAGTAGATGGCGATGATACACTAGAGACTTAACGTGTAAACATGCATGACGTCATCGTTTTCACAGATTCACGTTTTTACTGTTTACAAGGAGACCACTTTCAAACACTTGCACTTTGAAAACCGCTTTGAAAACAAACAGGCAAAAAACACATATAAAGTTTAACGTTTTCAGTTGAAAGCGGTGTCGTGTAAACAGCCCCTTAAGCTAAACCTCCCATGTTTTCTTTTGACATTTCAATGAGGGGTGACTTTCTTTCGAAGATTCATTTTTTTGAGTTCCCAGATTTTGAGTGATGTTTTAACATTTTCTTAAAGTTGTGGTTCCCTAGCTGCAAGCAGTCCCATGAACTATAAATTTTGTCTTTTTCAATTGTGCCGTTTGGCTGAGGGTTCGGCCTCAAGCTGAGGCATTACTCAGAGTGCATTACACCTGGCAAATAGTCAATTTCCATAACACCCATAAATACAGACAGCATTTGAATGCCAATACGTCAGACTGTGAATTAATTGAATAGTATTTCATAATTAAAAAAAGACTTGATTAAGAAAATGTTCTGCAAGCATTATACAATCTTTGAGGATTGATTTTTTCTTTTTTTTTTCTTTTTATCCAGAGATACGTTTTTAGTGATTTACTGAAATGTTAAAAACGCTCATCCTCAAAAACTTGCCCAACTATTGCCCAACTAACTTGCCCAACTAAGCTATGGAAGGTGGGAGAGAAGAAGCCTCAGGACAATTTACAACTAAAGATTTAAATTATTTAACAGAGACATCACACTAAATAATGGGAAATCCTGGCATGTCCCAGAACCAAGATAAATCATATGCTCAATACAAATTCGACAGCTGCAGATAAGCTAGTGTACTTTGAAACGCTGTAACAGGTTTGATCCAAATTACAATCTAGACTTTTCATAAACGTAACGCATCTTATCTCACACCGAACTGCGTGTGTTACTAAGTATAGTGTCGAGGAGAGGCAAGATCTGCCATATGCAGCATGTTCCGGCACTATTTAAAAGAGAACCGAGAGTACGAAGTGTTTAGATGGAGAGAGTAAGGGGTGGAGAGGCTGGGTGTTAGAAAAGCAGGGGAGGGGAAAGGAGTGAGGGAAACATAAGTGGAACCATGAGAGACCACTTTATTTGGTGCTACTAAAAATAACACAGCGAATAGCAGGCCAGCAAACCAGCGCTGCGCTAACGCAGGGCTAGCTACTTGCCTTGCTGAACGCACAATCGATAGGTGGAACGCTGGACGGGATCCTTCCCAGAGCTTGTAGGGGGACAGCTGCCTCAGTGCGAGGAGGGGGGTTATTTTTTGCTCTGGTTGACTAAATATGGTCACAGGGAGATGAACAAGATACTAAAGAGGAGCTGGTTTTCAAACACTTCCCATGGTAAAAAGTGCTAATGATTTTGAACTTCAAGGTGCAACAAGCTGGCTCCTTTTGTGACTGGTGGCTCTTCGTTGACCTTCAAGAACATCATGGAGAGTTTCTGAAAGCAACATAATCACCTCTAGTCCCCTTAGATAAGGTTTACTAAGAAAAGGGTAAAAATGGTTTATAATAAAAAAAGGTATCTGCGAGCTTCAGAGAGGCAACAATCTGCACACTTTGTGGATTGTTAATGTGAATTTGTTTCCAAATTAGAACAGCTACTTTTCCACTTTATAAATGTGCTTATAAAAAAAAAAGGCAGTGGCTTGAGAGTAAAACTGTCATTTCAAAATGTAGAGCAGAAATACACTAGCCAAAGAAACGCTAAAGCGCTAGAGAGAGCCCCAGCAGTCATGCACATCTTCACAGAATTCACTGAGAATGCACATGCTAGGGATGGGAGGGAGGAGGGGGTGAAAGTGCTGCAGTTTTTTTCTGTCCGTTTTTAGAGCAGCAACGACAGCTCCTCGTGTCAGCATGATGTCTATCCCTGCCTAAATGTAAGCCGTGAGTATGCTTTCTTCACCCGGCTCCACCCCTCCAGCTTCACCACTCTTGTTTCTTCTCCACAACACACATTCAGTACCCCCCCTCCCCCTCCCCAACCCCCCGTCAGAGAAGCTGAATCAGCGAGTCAGGCATGCGATGGCTGCAGCAGCTGGAGACTCCGGAGGTCATTATGGCTCTTCACACACAGAAGAGAAGAAAGAGGGAGGAGCAGAGAGCAGAGGAAACTGAGCTGACAGGTAATATATGCTCCATGTGCCTTCCTCCCTCCGGACGGGGAGTTCGCCCCCCGAGCCGGCTGGTCCGCACTGGCGTCTCTGCTTTTTTTCTTCTCCGTTCCGGATGCACTGGGGGTTAAGCGCGTGGCCGGTCAGCCATGGTCGGTGAGAGGGAGTGGAATTTACAGCTCTGCAGCAGCAAGAGGGAAAAACTACTTCTCTGGGAACACCGCACATGGCAGGAAACGTAAGTGCTACCCACCCCCCCTTCACAAGCAAAACGGCAGGGATGTGTGAAACAGCCCGACAGACAGGTGTAGGTGGAACGGGGGGGAAAGTTGCTGTCCTCTGCATGGATTTGCTTGCTTGCTCGCTAGAATGCTGTCACTTGCTCACTCGTTTGCTCTCGTGCCCTACCTCACTCTCTCCGTGTGTCTTGCTTTTTCCAGTGCTGGTCAGGCTGCTGCAGCACGGCACTCTCTGGTTCATTACCTCCTCGTGGCTGCAGCACAGAAGACATCGAAAAGACGGACTCAGTAACTGAAACTCACTGCTCGTGAAACATGCAGCGTTTATCTTGGATCTTTTCACTCTGAGGCACTTTCGCACGGAATACGACTGTCGGGATGGTTACACACTTCGCCAGCACTCATTTTTCAACTGGTCAGCTGAAATTACTGGAACCATGTTTGGTGATTCAAGACTTCTGTAACTACAGGGGGACAGGTGTACGCCAGCCGTGAAGGGACATTGGTGTCACGGTGAGACGAGAGTTTCAGGCCAGGTGGGGGGGGTGAATCGGATTGATGAAAAAACAGATGTGCTGGCATATTAATTCTCCGGGGAGGGCTGCTGATATGTGTGTCAGTGAGTAAACCCACAACACCAAGGGTAGTAACCCAATTTCTCTCTGCATGCTTTCCAATCATTAGGCATGGGGCAGGGCTGTAGTGCTGCAGTGCCATCTCCCCCTCTCAACACACTCATCCCTAAATCTTCACTAACACTGTGGCGCCACAAGAGTCCAGCCATACCTCGCCATCATATCTAACCCCGTCAAGCACCAAACTCACCCAGGATTTCCAACTCTGCTCAGAATAGCCCGTCTAAGTGTTCTGTTATATTTCCACCCATGCGCCTCTCCTTATGGCCTGGTATTGGATAGGCTCCTGAGAGGAGGGGGATGAGACAGGGCGGTGTTGACTTGTGGAATGTGTGGAGCTGGAGCAAAGATTCATTAGAGAGCTACTGAACATTTCATGCTGCCATGCAAACAGTTATTGATCTCTAGCACATAGCATTCGAGCTCTAGAGAAGCTTCTAGAACAAACAGACCCAGGTCAACTCAGGGGAAAAAAAGGTATGGAGGGTGGGGAGGGTTGCAGGAAAGAAAAGAAGAGGTTAGAAAAGAGAAGAAAAATAAAAAAGGAAAGAAGAATCAGCACACTAGTTCCAAATCACTATTGCTGAGTGGGCATTAGCTCTTGCATGTGACCTCTGGCCTGGTCTGTGTGGCTAAAGCCCAAATCCTGCTCACAATAGCTTCCTGTTCCACTTGGATCAGCCTCATTTTTGGACCTCAGCAACCAGTCTGACATACAACCGAGAATGTGGTTAAAGAACGGACAACCAGACAGAAACAGGCAGAAAGGAGATGCATACTGTGTTGAGGACAGTGTTACATTAGAAATGCAACTTTTTAAAAATGTTCTTTGAACTTTCACGGACAACAAAAAAAGCCAGGCTACAAGGATGGAAGAGGACACGTTGCCTTATTTTTCAACAACGCCGTTTTACTAATTACAGAAAAAGACTAAACTTTTTTTTCCAAATGGCACTGTTCTTTTCCAACTTCCCTACGGATACCCCCCACACTCTCAGAGGACAGCCAAGGTCAACAGAAGATGCAATGCTGTGTGAACCCCAATATGTGTAATGCATACTGGTAACGCAGTGTTGGGATGGGGCAAAAGAAAGCATGACCTAAAGAAACTGTGAAAGTGACGTTATGTATAATGCTAATCCACTGCATTCTGCAGAATGGTTAAAATTTTTGCCACTGATCTACCGACGGTGATTAAATAAGCTTTTGGTTTATGTAAAGGGCTGCGCTACCCAAACATCAAATCAGAAAAGGTAAGGAAACTCAGCTGTGTCGGGGGCTGCCTACTTGGTGTACATACTTCTTTATGTGCCCATATGAACATATAACAGCTATGGAATGTAAAGAAGTATGTATTCTTGGTCAGGCACTGATCCTCAGTTTATAAACGTTGCCATGATTCTCTGCATCACTGAATTTTGGTACATGGAGACGGTGTGACGAATTTTGTAACTGGGGTGCAGAAACTTCCTACAGCGGTGGATTCTGAGAGAAGTCGCTGCTCTTTTAGTGACTTCACCAGCAATCCACACCAACCCCTCCCTAATTCAGCAACTGACATGCTAGATCGTTCATCTGGAATGCTGCAGGTAGACAAACATTAAAATAATGGTTTGTATGGCCCACTTTCTTGGTGACAGAATAGGTTCAATCACTGCAACCTAAAAGATCCAATGACGGCCCGAGACAATGCAATAGGAACAGGAGCTCCTTTCATTATTGGAGTTTGCGGCATTTTAGGCTTTGAATTGTGGCCAGCTGCAACCAAGATCCTGTACTGCGGGACCGGCATACGCCAGAACCATTAATACCTTAATCGTTTCAAACTTGTCTAGAGTAAGTTTGGGACAACTTCACTTTTTTTGAATCTTGAAAATGTAATCTTGCTACAAGGAAGCTGCTGAGGTAACAGTTCCATAAAGGTGAGCAGCGCTCAGCTAATAAAAGGAAGCTTCTCTCACATTGCGGGATAGTACGGTGGTCTGTTTCCACCCGTTCCTGCCCCCCATTGTTCATGTTTGCTAGGCTTGCCAAATGCTTTGCTGGACCACAGAGTAGTCAGATTAGAGCATGGAAAAGTGACAATGCAGGATCAGAGGGGGTCTGCCTGTCAGCTGATTCCAATTGTCCTTTACAAAATGTAGACGGAGGCCTTCAGAAGAGGACATCCAAGCATGTTCTCTTTCATTTATTTGGTCTATCGGCGCTCAACAGGTTACAATAGCAATCACGGTGAACAGAGTAGAATGAAGTAGAACAAATGCATTGCACAATGCTGAACTTTAAAGCTGATCAACAGGTGATGAAAACAGTTGTGTGAGGGGATAAGGTAATCAAGGACGGTTCGAATGCTTCAAGCCTACTCCAAGCATTTGGCAGTGCACCAGGTTATCGATCAGTTGAGGTAATATTTGATTTGTGGCGTTGACTAAGTTCAGAGCGCACCTGCAATTTCTTGTCCGATAAACACTTCCGTTTTAAACCTCCCACTCATTCGCGTTACAGGCCAGGAAAGATGTAATTGACGCATTGTGTGCAAAGACACAGTAAGGGTTTTTTGGTCATGACTGGAGCCTGGGAGAGCTTGTGGCCCATTTTTCCTGAATGTCAGACACTCCCGTCTGTCCTCTATAGGGCTGTGCTCTTTCCATTTTTGTGCACCGCTTGCTGTATGGTTCGCTCCTGTCAGTCGTACGGCTGTGTTCCCTCTTTCTCGCCCTCAACCCCAGCCTGAGTGACACGCACAGCAGATGCTGACATTATCAAATGTTCAGCTGCTATCCCTGGCTTTTGCCCTCTTATGGCCAGTGTATTTAGGGGCCGAACTTTGTCCAGAATGCCGCAAGCAAGTGTCTGTGTAACGCAGGGAGGGGGATCTGTGGAGTAAATAGCACTTTACTGACCCCGGTTTAATGAGCGCCATATTGAGCAGCAATGACCCCTTGCTTACACTCTCAGATGGCCACCTGCTAAGGAGCTAAAGGCTTTTTGGCCACCTCAAAGCTGATGGACAGTCAACTGCGTGTTATAAAACAACGCTTTGGCTTGAGCTCACTGTGAGTCACCGAATTGTCTGGTGGAGTTGCTTCTGCCTTGGATTGTGACTGACATGTGGTACAAATATCTGAGTTAGTCATTTCAGCATTACCACACGAGCAGTCTCAGAGGCGCTCCCACAACACTCCTTTATTGGATTAAGTAGGCAAATAAGCCCAGCAATGTAGCCGAGTATGACTGAATCTTTTCAAATTTTAGAAAGTGACAACTACAAAAAGCAGCGCATGCTGACATCTTGATCGCCCAAGCGACACCCTGCCCTCGGCAGGCTTAATCCATCAGCAGCTGTTATTGCTACAAGACTCGCGGACACTCGATTTGAGTGCACCATGATGGATTATTATCTTTTTCACTGAGCACACTTCTCTCTCTTTTTTTTTAATAACCAGAAAGAAAACCTCTGGAGTGCAGTGAAATGTATTATTGGATAAGTATAGAGAAACAGTCTAAAATGAGCCTGTGCGACGTTCCTTGTCATGTTTCACAAAGTTTAACTGCTTAAGGTCATACAACAGGGTCACATAAGCTGATTCCTATCAGTCTCATTAACAGCCAACCACAATGCTTTGCTAAAGCTGGTAAAATGGAACCAAATCACCTCTTCAATGGATTTGGTCCCCTTCAACCAGCTGTAGCTATGCTTTGATGACAACATGAATTGTTTCGATCTTGTCTTTTTTTGCTTCCGCAGGATGATGTAGTTCATTAAATAATGTCAGTGAAAAAGTTTATTTTAAAAACGTTAATATACAATGTATTGTGACTGCCTTTTCTACAAGCTGAACATTTCGTTCAACATTTTTTTTTTTTTTTAAGAAATAAAATTTTACAAGCATTGGTTTTACAAGTTTGTGTTTTTAAAGAGTGGGTTTAAAATATAAATGCGCCAGTCACCATTAGAGAGCAAGCAATGACAAGATGAAAAGAAGTGTGTGCTGTGACGCAATGGGGGTGTAAAGTTGGGCTAAGCAGAGGACTGACATCCACATAAGAACAGAAAGTCAAGGGAGCGGGGAGGAGAGCGGTTTGCAGCACATGCTCACTGCGACACATGCGGGAACGGTCGCCTGCTAACCCTTCTCCGCCTGCAGACGGGAGTGGGGATGAAAACCAGATGATTCTAAGCGTGGGGGGTTGTACACACAAATCATACACAGAGAGAGTCCACCAATTATGGCCCCCTGGCACACTGACGCAGCGCAGGCATGCGGTGTGAACCTCCCTCTCCTCTGCATCAGAGCAGCATCCTTCCCTCAGTCACATGGACGGCAACGCTGCATCATAATTTCACCCATAATTACGCTGATCTGCCACCATGTCATGCTGAACCTGCTCTGCACCTCCATCCATATCCATTATATACAGAGGTAGTTAAGGAATAAAAATAAATTCTTTCAACATCATGATTTTAGATCATGAGATGTATGTTTTAAGTGCTGTAACTGGTCTTTTTTTCTTGTAGGATTGTTTTTTTTTTTAATCACCTTTTGGATTTTATTCTTATATTAATCCTAAATCCTGAGTGAGACAAATTAAATGAGCTCATAAAAGGGTCAATGACAAAAAAATTAAGTGGGCACAATAAAAGGTGAATTAAAATGTATTTTATTTTTTAAATCTAGTTTAAAACTAATGTCAAGTTCATGTTGGTTTCCTGTTTTAAAAAAAAACGATTCTACCATTTCAATTTAAAGATGCTAACAAATGTGGTGTAGCTAAAAAAAAAAAAATGTTTTTGAATATATTTTTCAAAAGTATATGAATGATTAATTCACATCTATAAATGAGTCGCACTAGGGGTGGGCGATATGACCAAAATCTTAATGGCAGTAATTTTATTTCACGACAACAACATATATCACAATAGTTATTTTTGCTTTAAATAATGTTTAAATGATATCAAAAAGTTGATAGCATTGAAATATAATTCTTATCATTTTCAATATAATTAAAAAATAATAATACTAGTCAAAAAAACAACTCAAGCTTACTGAAGACATGTAAACAGTGATAACGAAAAAGCTTCTAAAACAAACAACAATAGTCATTTATATAGCGCTTTTTATAATACATATTGTTTTAAAGCAGCTTTACAGAGATAACAGGAAAATAATGCAACAAAGTTTGTTTCCAGAAGAAAATAGCGTCACAGTAAGTTCAGTGATGTTTCATTTCTGCTGTAAAAAGTTATTAATTTAGTTATTTTATATATATATTGCCGCTCTGGAGAAAACCGTGATGTCATCGTTCAGTTCTCATATAATGCTGTCAATGCAGGCAGATCAATATTATTGTTCAATATTAAATTAAATGTTAAAATTCATGTCCCCAACTAAGCAAGCCAAAAGCCTTGGCAACAAATACAAATGAAATAGACCTACTTCAAAAACTTCAAGTACTAGAAATACTGCATGAAATGTATAATCAAATGTATAGACTTTACAGTTTAAATGAAATATATATTTATTCTTATTAAAGTGATTCCGTCCAGAGCCGTGAGAGATTTTCTCTATTTTTATGTTGTTTGATTAGCATTAATTATTGACAGCAGGTCATGTGGATGCTGTCACTTTAAGACCTGCGTACTGCAGGAAGTACTCATGCATTTACGTTCACTTAAGACATAAATGACTCCGTTTACTTGCAAATGCATGGTCACTTTGAAACATAGGCATGTGCATTTAACCGTTCAAGCCCAATTAGGAGCAAAATCACTCTGTTCAGTTCTCCCGTGCTCTATGAGCAGCGGTTTCATGTCGCGCGCCTATCAGACAGCGCTGAGAATCAGACTCTCAGAGAGCGTGAATATACTGAAATGAGTTCTCTTTCGCTGCTAATTGAGCGTCAACGGGTTAAAAATCACCTGTTTTTAATCCGCAATGCTTAAAAACGCATGCAAACAATAAGCTTTCGTGACCGCGCAAGCACAGCAATGTCACATGAGCATAACCGCGATATAGATAATACAAAATGTCTACTGGTTAATCGTGTGTACCGGTATATCGCCCACCCCTAAGTCGCACCATGACGTTTTATAAGTGACCGTGGTGTAATTTTTTCAAATGTAAGCAAGTAAATAATTTTTTGTCCCTAAAAAAATAATACAAGATTATGCCCTAAACTACTTTTCTTTCTCAAGAATTGCATTCTCAGGCATGTGGTCAGAAAAGGACAAAAATGGAAGGAAAACACAAGCCTAATAATACTAATACTAATTATTATTATTTTAGAGAACAACAGTAAAATTACAATACTAATATGTATGGCTGTCTTCATTTCTTTGTTTTCAAACGTTAAAGCACAGAGCTTTTATTGTGGTGGAAAAAACCACAGGGTAGGCCTGCTTAATTATGAATTAAGAATAAGTATTATATTAATTATGAATACGTAACTCTTTCACAATAGCAAGATCAGTCATTGTATGTACGCATGGCATTTTTAATGTATTTTGGAATAATAAAAAAACCCTGTCATTGACCCAAAAACTGCATGTATAAGTATTAGAAAAAATTAATTTGACTTTTAATTAAATATTGAAAAAAAATGTTTTTAGTTAACTACCATAAGACAAAAAAAAACCCAACTATGACCCAGGTCTCTATAAATAAATCCAATGATTGGTTCAAAATGAAGCAGAAAATGGTAACGCACCTGACAATGTGTCTCCAGCAGAGGCACAAACAGCCTATCATAATCTGTGCTGATCATTGGCTTTCATATTCGACATTTTCTCTACAGACATATAAAACACCTCATTGACCAATCATTTTCATTAGTGCCAAATCCGGTTCCTATCACACCGGGCTCGGCTGGCAGCATTAGATGGGGACTATTGGGCTAAGGCTCGAACTAAGCAGCTGTGATAGAGGCAGCATTTGAGGGTGGGACTCCATGTGGCGGCGAACCACCAGCTCGGCCCATTTGTACAGTAGTAATAGGGGTTTGCGCGGTGGCTGCCTCTGGATGGCCTGTTTGTGGACTGTGTTATGAGTCATGGGCTATTAACTGTACTGTTTACAGTGCTGGAGCACAACTGCCTTCCAGCAGCCATCCGGAGAGTCACTGAGAGGAACCAGTCCTGCTCTCAGCCTGGGACGGTCATAAACACACGAGGAGGAGGGAAGAAACAAACTAATGTATGAACACTTACGACACCCCCAGGGTGAAAAATCACAATGTATGGGGATTACTCAACGAATATTCAATACGAATTGAAATAAATGAAAACAATACTACATAGAAAAAAGCCATACCCAACCAGTGGTTTAATGTTTCACAGAGTTATGATAACTGTCGAAGTCATAAAAGTCATAACCTTTTTTTTTAAGGTTATGACTGTACTTTACTTTTCACCCAGCCATCCTTAAAGCCCACCGACGCTAAAACAATTGAGAAAGCAGCGATGGATGTACATCAGTGTGTTTAAATGTTGCAAAAGGAGACAGGCCGCTACCTACTGGCTTTAAATATTTACCGGGTTACTTAAAATATTAACAGGAATATTATGAAAGAGTGGACAAAATTGCAGGAGAAAAAAACAAATATTGGGTCTCATGTAAGAATTGTCTTCGAATTAATTAAAATGATGATTATTATTATTATTATTACGACATGTACAAATGACTCCAATTAGACAAGTCCTGAGAAATGCATGTGGATTAAATTAAGAAAATGTAATATTTTAAAGCAGAGTAAACGCACGCGTAGGTCTACTCTCCAGGATTGGACTAGAAGTAGCTTCGGCACAAGAGAGAGTGCCGCTCACAGAAGACCGCAGCGGTGGGAGCTCATGCGAGAAATACAAGTAAATGGTGAGCTGGAGGAGAGCTATATATCTCTGGGACTTTCTGATGGTGAAGGGACAGGTTCTGCAAGGCTCTACTGTACAAGCGAGCTATAAATACTAACCCGGGGGCAGTTCTTCATCCGCACGGTCAATAAAAAAGGATCCCCATGTTGCCATTGGGAGATTGAAGTCGAGATTGATCATTTCACTGAGGGATTTGTAACTGAACTGTACAACAATTTCGTACCGCACAAAGGTGCACCAAATCAATCCTTAATTAAATACTATAATACTATATACACTGAGCTTCTGTGCTACTTTTTTTTATAAAGTCTTATTACTAGATTAGATGCTTCACAATGCTATTTATATCATTTTCTTTAGTGTATCAATAGGAAATCTCACTTTTAGGTTTACAAACAATCCATTCGCAAATATTGTTATAATTTCAGATTTTTATATCAACTTGGATTCCTACGAACAGAAAGTTTGGCCCAGAGAGAGATCTGATCTCACCGAGTCAGTCTGGAATTACACGAAGAGACAGAAGCAATTGAGTTGTCTAAATCCATAAAAGAACTGTGGCAAAGTCTCCAAGAAGTTTGCAAACGTATGTTGTAGGACGCTCGTACAAAAACCTCACTGGATTATTACAATTAGGGCTGTCACTCACTAATGATTATTTTGGCAATCGAGTAATCAGTCGATTATTTTGACGATTAATCGGATCATTTATGTGGTAATTAAAAAAATAGACCTAAGTAAACGATAACCATTAAAATGACTTAAATACATACGTAGGTAATAATAACCCTGAGGCGATAATAAGTGGCTCGGATAAAGTATCAAAAGCATGTAATCATGGTTTTATTGAAAAACAACACTGTTAAAATACATAATATAAATACTCAACTTATGTGCATTACATATTATAACCAATGCTAGCAGAGCGGTAGCCAATGGTTTGTTGTTGTTACACTTTACAGCATGACCAAATCCTTGTTTAATATTGGCCAAACAACTTTTAATTCAAACATCCACTTAATATTTGCCACTTCTTCACGATATAAATGCTATAGCCACTGTCATTTCTTAACCAAGAACATCAAAACATGCAAACTCAGAGGGACGGTTCAAACTTTTGAAATATGCGAACTGTTGTTCATCGCGATTTGTGCCGCTTCCGATTAATAGATAAGGTTAAATTGCAATGGAGGATTTAATTATTATTTTTTATCGAGGAATTGTGACAGCCCTAATTAGAATATTTGCAGAAGGAATGTTTAAAAATCAAAACGTTCGGCACACTAAAGCATAAGATATAAATGACCGTTTTAAAACACATATTTAGTAAAGCCTCTAACGTGCATTTTCTTTTCTTCACAAATCAGGAATGTTATATATATTAATAAAAAAGCTAAAATTGCAGCTCGAAGAAGTTCAACAAGTTTGAAATTCCACCCAGAAGAAATTACTCTACCGTTCCATAAACAAAAGTGGAGAAGTTTGCCATTGATACAGGAAACGACATACATGAGAAGAGTTCAAACAACCATGAGGCATATTTTGACTGCTTGATCTGAACATTCAGTCTGATATCAAGAGAAATGTGTGTTAAAGAGGAGGATGATGATGATGACTAGTATCTTAAATCCAACACACTCTGCACAGAATCCTCTACAGCTACTAGGAAAATAGCAATCAAAGTGCCAACTGTAGTTTGTGTGCGAGTGGGCATCACCACTTGTGAAACTACAACGGAGTAAAGATGAAATGATTTCTTTTGCGTTCACACATCTCAAATTAGAGGCTCCAGATATGAGCCGAAACCACTGAGTAAGTTCAGAGCGGCATAATTCTCACTAAAAGCAGAAGCCCTGGTTTCAGTTATGCCCCCTCTGAAGTCATACCTGGGGTTCCCTCGCAGAGCTGCGTGGTGAAGTGCGTTGAAGCCGTTATTGTTGGTAATCGTGACGTCCGCGCCTGCTTCCAGGAGCACAGAGAGCATGTCATCCCTCTTCTTGCTGATGGCATCGTGCAGCGGTGTGTCTCCCTCCGAGTCCTGCAGGAGGCATCCTCAAGTTACACACGCTGATAAACCTGGCAGGTTAATTTCAGTCTCTTTACACACAGACAGAGAATAAAAGAGGCCGTGATGCAGTTACCGCAGAAATGCCAACATGATCATAAATGCTGGCGTCCCGTTGCAATGTTTAGTGTGACGGCATTTCCTAAGCTTTTGAAATGCGGGCAACCAAGCAGCGCTGAATCATGATAAAACTGCAATATATGGTGTCACTGCTGAATAGGGGAAAACATGTCTAAAGTGCCACAGTGTTAATCACCGGGGAAAGCACCGTCTCTTTATCATCTATTTGTCTAGTCTGCGGTATAAACAGAATACTAATCAAATAACTGTCTTAAAATTGTGGCAATAGCTTCTGAAAAAAATAAAAATAAATTGAGTTGCAAAAAAAAAAAAACATTTTACTGGGAGCACTGAAAAAGACAGTGTTGAATCATTTTCATTCAAAATGATTCTGCGTCAATCATTTTTGAGATGACAATATTTACTGAACTTTCTACAAAATATAAAAGATATGAACCAATATAAATCAAGCCAATATGTCATTGCTGCAAATCAGTTATAGGCTAAATATCAGCCTATAATTGGCTGATATTTTGAGATTTTCAGCATCGGCCAATAACGATTACTGAACTATTTATTGTCCAAAATCTGCCAATGGCCTTCATCAAATATAAAATATTAATAATATTTTTTTTGTGTGTGTTTTTGAACACACTGATCAAGTATCAAAATACAGTAAAAACAGTAATATTGTGAAATAATTTGACAATTTAATCTATAATGTTTTCCATTTCAATGTATTTCAAAATGCAATTTATTCCTAAAATGGAATTGATTTTTCAGCATCATTACTCCAGTCTTCAGTGTCACATGATCCCACAGAAATCAAATGTTGAATTTGGTGCCTAGTGCTTACAAAAACAGATTTTTTTTTACTATCCATGTTGAAACAGTCTTTGATGTTTAATATTTTTTGTGGAAACCATAATATAGTTCCTTTTAAAAGTCTGGTGCAAGTAAGATTTTAAAAAACAAAGTATATATTTTTATTGACTTTACTGTCACTTATGATCATTTTAATTTAATGTTACAAAAATCCAGATTTTTTTATTCTACAAATATTCTATTTTAGTATTCTACAAAGCCTCTAAGTGCCATCTGAAATTTTCTTCTAAAATTAGCATTTTTATCAAGCTCGTATATTTAATTTCAGTAATTTCACTTTAATGACAATTAATAGGTAATTTTCATTTCCATTAAAGTGAAATAACTGAACATAAACATACAAGCTCGATAAAAATTATCATTCTAGAAGAAAATTTCAGATGGCACTTAGAGGCTTTTGCATCTGAAGTTCATATATATATATATATATATATAATTAAGATTTGTAAAATATAAAATCTGGATTTGTGTACACTATTGGTCAAAAGTGGTATATTAAACTTTTGACCAATAGTGTACAAGCACTACAAGAAGCTACTGACTAACTATCAGCTTTAGCTCAAATGATGAGACCGAAAGCGTCACAGAAAGTCGAGGCAAGGACGCGAGTTCACTCTCTAAACTGAGGTACTGAGACACCAGGGGCTATAAATACTTGGACAGATAGTTCACCTGCAGACTGGGGTGGCAGCCGAAGTCGAGCAAAGTCTTCACCACCTGCAGGTGGCCCTTGTTGACAGCGATGTGCAGGGGCGTCTGTCTGCGTTTGTTTCTGGCGTTCAGGTCGGCCCCGCCGCGCTGCAGAACCTCAATGACGGAGCCCTCGTCCCCGAAGGACGCGTGATGGACAGCTCGGTCTCCATCCTTATCCTGAAAGAGTCGCACATCAATCACTGTCAGCATCCCCATTTAAACACCGCCGTCTGACTCGAAAGCCTTCACAACTAGAACTGGCCTAGGAAAGGAAAAGCGCTGAGGAATGTTTATGGACACACAATCATTACGGAAGCAACCGCCTTATGATGCAAATCTTCTGGCTAATTAATTTGAGGTGTGATTTGCCGCCATAAATTACACCTAATAAACGTGGATCACAATATTGCATTAAGAATTCCAATGGGAAACTAACAGAAAAACAAACATCCTTTAAACCATAAAACATCCTATAAAGACTAGGATAACTTAACATTCAGCCAGTAAAAGTTCACATCAGTGTTGTTATTGTTATATATATATA
The DNA here is from genome assembly GCF_949152265.1 of Phoxinus phoxinus. NCBI lineage: Eukaryota > Metazoa > Chordata > Actinopteri > Cypriniformes > Leuciscidae > Phoxinus > Phoxinus phoxinus. The sequence continues at coordinate 16,086,826 of NC_136880.1, read as the reverse complement.
ACTAAAAATATGAATAATTCTAACTAATATTAGAAATGTTTCATTGGCAACTGACTGAAATAAGTAAATTCAAGTTAAATTTATAAACTAAAATAGAAATAAACATTAATTTTACAAATGTTTTTTTTTTTTACTTCATTACAAAAGCACAAAATTACTCAATTTTAACAGAAAATATAACAGACACAGCTAAATTAAAACAAAAAAATGTAAATATAAGTTCATACAAAATAATAAATCCTATAATAGTATATAAATAATACCAAAACAACACTGGTTAAAGTAAGAGCACAACCCCCCAATGTTCAAATCATACAAGTGAATGACTTTGCAGAATTTGAACAGCTTGCTTGTATATAGCCGTTTAGTCGTATAAGATTTGTATATTACATTTTTTTATGTAATACTTGGCAATATAATATTAATTTACACCTTCATGAGATTTAAAAATATACATATTTTGTTGCCACTAACAATTCATAAAAGACACCCAAACAAAACCAGTGAAGTGGGGGATAAAGTGATTTGTGGACGTTTGTATCAACGCTAACAGCATTCACAGCAGCATCATGATCTTTTCTGCCCCTGAAACATCACCAGGAAATAAATATTCGGGCTTGATTGTGATTGTGAGCGGAGAACCCTTCGCGTGGCTTGAATAACAATGTTAGTTTTCCCTCTCCCTGCACATAACCAAACAGTAGATGTGCTGACTGCATGCTAACGCTAACTTATCCTCATAACACGGGAATCGAGGTTCAGTAACGGTATCTCAATGCGCCTCTGGAGTACTTCTCTATTTAAATGTAAACACTTATTTCACTTAGCATTCCTGTTACAATAATGCGAGCCTAAAACTTAATTTCATCAGTGCAAGTTAATTGTAAAATCACTCCACGGATTAAAACGCGGCAGCGGCTATTTGCACTAAGTGACAAAAGCAATAGATGCTATTACACTAAGTGTCAATAGTACCATTTCCTCAGCGATATGCTATTTACTATTTCCATTTACACAATATAAAAGTAGCAGTTCTTTGCAGTAAGTGCAAATAGTTGCTAGATGCCATTTATACTTATAAACAGTGGCAGATACCATTTGCAGCTCAGTATTGTTGTACATTAACAGGATGCAATAATAACAGTGTGTAAATTATTATAAAAATGTAAAGTGTGTGTGTGTGTGTGTGTTCCCTACAGAGCTAGGTTCCTCTGTAGAAGATAATATCCTTTATATAACTATACACAGAAATATTCCTTTAAAAAAAAAAGAAATATGAGAAACTATTATGATTTCTGTTATGATGCATGTTTGCTATACTTGCATGCGATGCTAAAAATAGTCATCTTTTAATAGAGACATAGTGTCTACAGTTTCCAGGGGAATAAACCGACAAATTGTAGAGCTGTCTCTGTATCAAGTTGGAATAGGACAGTATTTTAGCATTTATATTGTGGCTATACTGCCGAAAACAGTATTTAACATTAATCTTAGCACATTAAACAGACACAAGGAAACATTTCACTCAATCCAACAAGTCACGCTCCCAGAAGAAGTGCTATGTCTATATATGCTGGTTAGTGATTTCTGAGAAGAGGCCAGTACAAACCTCCGCCTCCAGGTCCACATTATGTTTCAGGAGCAGTTTGAGGACGTCCACATGTCCATTTTGGCTGGCGGCCTGCATGGCGGTGTGTCCTGCGCACTGCCCGTTCACCTGGGAACAACAAAAAGACACATCTGATCACATGGTGCAATATACATCTTTGTGTCAACAAGGTGTATGTGGGCTCACGTGCGAGTGTTTACATGAGTCTAATTGTGATCTGCATTGCGGTAAGCTAAACTAGTGTGCAAAGGCATGAATATTAATACCGGAGCCCCTGGTGTATTTGCAGGACATGTCTTGTCCTGCCGAGCAAATAATTTGGCCAGTCACCCAAGCCACTCTGACTTCCCTACCCATCCCTCCCTCTGCTCAAAGCAATTACTGGAGTGAGGGGCGGTGGAGGACAGAGCCGGCCGTGGTGGCACACACATAAACCAGAAAGCTGAGAGGAAAGATGGATGTACACTGCCGTTCAAAACTTTTGGATCGGTACGGTTTTTAATGTTTTTCAAAAGAAGTCTCTTCTGCTCACCAAGGCTGCGTTTATTTGATTTAAAAAAAAAAAAAAAAAAATGTGTTAAGATGACAATTTAAAATAAATGTTTTCTATTTAAATATATTTTAAGGTGTCATTTATTCCTGTGATCAAAGCTGAATGTTCAGCATCTTTACTCAGTCGGTCACATGATCCTTCAGAAATCATTCTAATATGATGATTTGATGCTCAAAAAACATTCATTATGTTTATCATTGTTGAGTGATAACAGTTGTGTACATTTTTTTTCTTTTTTTTAGGATTCTTTGATGAATAGAAAGTTCAAAAGAACTGATTTTTTTTTTATATATAATATTTTGTAACATTATAAATGTCTTTACTGTAACTTTTGATCAATTTAATTCATCCTTGATAAATAAAAGTATTGATTTATTTTATTTATTTCCCCAAAAAATTTTTTATACAATTTCTTACTGACCCCAAACTTTTGAACGGTACTGTGTTTAATGTTACAAAAACGTTCTATTTCAGATAAATGCTGTTTTTTTTTTTACTTTCTATTCATCAAAGAATCCTGAAATAAATATGTAAATAACTGTTTTCAACATTGATAACAATGATGCTGAGAATTCAGCTTTGATCACAGGAATAAATTACATTTTACTAATATATATATATATATATATATATATATATATATATTATATTTATAATACAATATAAATTGTAATAATATTTCACAAAATTACTGTTTTTTTATCAAATAAATTCAGCCTTGGTGAGCTGGGAGTGTATTCTCTGTGTGTGTGTGTGTGTGTGTGTGTGTGTGTGTGTGTGTGTGTGTGTGTGTGTGTGTGTGTCTGTGTGTGTCTGTGTGTGTCTGTGTCTGTCTGTGTGTGTCTGTGTGTGTCTGTGTGTCTGTGTGTGTCTGTGTGTGTCTGTGTGTGTGTGTGTGTCTGTGTGTGTCTGTGTGTGTCTGTGTGTGTCTGTGTGTGTCTGTGTGTCTGTGTGTCTGTGTGTCTGTGTGTCTGTGTGTCTGTGTGTGTGTCTGTGTGTCTGTGTGTGTGTCTGTGTGATATATATATATATATTCTGCCCCTCAGAATTCCAAGACCTGGAAGTCACAATTTTAAAATTCCCTCACATTTCAAGTCTTCAAAGGCCATGGGAATCTTGCTAAAACCACAATAACATTTCAAGGATGGTTGCCTTCACACATGTTCATTGTGGACTGCATTCCCCTTATTTCCCTGTAGTCAACATGCTGTGCGATCTCTGGCACAATCATATTATCATTGTGGTGATTAGACTTCCCCATTATTATTGTGGTGAGACCAAATGCTTTGAGACATTTCAGGAAAGTGGTCAATTGATTTTCATTTTGAAATGCACACAAGCAACGCTCCTCAACCGTTCACGAACCATGAAACCCTGGTTTTAGGAGTATGTCCAGATGCCACACGCTTTCAGAGTACGTTGTTTGCTTGCTTGTAACGTTCAGTCTCATTTAAAGCAATTAATGTGGTCCAAGTCTTCATACAAACTCCTGTTGAATACTTTCAGCATATTAGGGACTCTTTTGTTTTACTGTAGCTCGATGTTCACAAATCTGAGTTTCAGGCTCATAGGAGCTCCAAAAAGAGCAAAGGAAATCTCGTACATATAAGAGCAGCCATCATCCTTCGACTGTGCGTTTGATCTGATCTGGGAGATTTCAGGAAATACTGAAGGTGCAGCAGTTCAAAGAAAATGAGAAGTATATGCTGCTCGCTCAAAAAAACGTTTCTTAATTCTGGCTTGCACTTCTAAAATGTAAAAACCGCTACCTATCTGATCAAGTCGAACAGAGTCTTGTCACAAGGATCACACTAAATGTGCACTTTTTTTTCCTTTAACTATTCTTGTAAATTCTATCATTTGTAAATAACAAGGTGTGGTACTAAATATTAAACAAACATGCAGGGGATGTGTTGAATCCATTCGAATTCTATGGAAATCTGCTGAGCTTTTTGTGGGTGTGCAAACTCGGGCATAGTTATGACTAAATAGCAAAATACAGTTAGGAAACCTGTGGAATATTACAGGGTTTTTTAAATATTTTTTTACTAGTGGGTGCAGGACAGTATAGTTCATTTATGTAAGTGAGGAGAGCAAAATAAAGTAAACCGTGACATATTATACCCCAAAATTCTTCATACAGTGGACTACCAGTAAAATGTATACAAATTTGGGACCAAAAATGATTCAGACACTTTGACCTGACCATGTTTAGCTTGTGTTTTTTTCTTTAATTGCTAATGCGACCTTTCTACACCACAGACTGAACTAAATGAAGCAGTGCTCTGTAATTGGTTGAGCTAAATTGGTATTATCTAATTGTGTACTTAAATTTAACAGCTGACAGATATTCAGCATAATTCAGTTGACGGTCTAACAGAAGGATGGACAAAACCAGTGAAATATCCACTGATTTGATAACTTCTTGTCATGTTTTATTACCCTTTTCTAAATTATAGCGAATAAACTGTGATAATGTGAGAAATGTTGAAGGTGTCTGAATAAATTTAGCTTTGACTGTATATGAAAAGCCTGTGTGCGTGTGTTATGGTCGAACTCTTACGTCTACATCAGGTCTCTTCAGGATGTCCTCTACTTTGGCCAGGTCTCCATTGGCGGCGGCCTTCACCAGCTCTTCATTAATGTCTCCAGACTCCTGGGTCTCGAAAAGCTTCTTGAGGAGCTGGGACAGGCGCTCTGAGGGCAGAGAAGGACTTCTGTCAACACTGCTATAGTGTCACACACAGCTCACGATGACTGATGGACTCGTGGTTGACTGAACGCCACTGAAATATAGAACGCTTTCATCCTCTGGCAATTCAGTTCATGTCACAATATACTGAACTTAGGGCTGCGTGATACAGCATGTATAAGATATGACTAAGTGCAATTATCCCCCAAAAAAAAACACACAAAAAAACCTTGATTGTTTAACTTTTGAAAATAAAGAAATGGGTATGAGCATTATCTTTTACAGTTGTTCTATTAAAGTAAATTATAGAACAATTTTTAGTAAATTATAGTAAATTTTATTTTATTAAATACTATATTGTACAGTAAAATTATTACAATGTTAATAAATGCATTTAACATTTTAATATATTACTATAACAATAAACAAATAGCCATATTGGGTCAAAACCTGGTAATGGCTTGCATATATATGTGTGTGTGTGTGTGTGTGTGTGTGTGTGTGTGAGTGTGTGTGTGTGTGTGTGTGTGTGTGTGTGTGTGTGTGTGCGTGCGTGCGTGCGTGCGTGCGTGTGTGTGAGAAACTCGGAAAATTTGAATATCGTGCAAAAGTTCATTTATTTCAATAATTCAACTTACCGGTAAAAAGTTAAACTAATATATTATATAGACTCATTACATGCAAAGCTGTGAGATATTTCAAGTCTTTATTTGTTATAATTTTGATGATTATGGCTTACAGCTTATGAACTTGGGGTTTTCACTTGGGGACATAATCATCAAAATGTATATATTAGTATACAAAATAAATATATTAGTTTCACCTTTTAAGTTTAATTATTGAAATAAATGAACTTTTGCACGATATTCTAATTTTTTGAGTTTCACCTGTGTACACACTTCCCAGCAAGCCATTACCAGTAACAGCGACATTTATCAAGTATTTCTCAAATCAAATTTTGCCTTAAAAGAATAGTTTTAACAACGGCTTCAGTTTTTATTAGTATTATTATTTATTATTATTTTTTATTCAGGAGCTTGACAGGTGACTTTATAAAATGTAGTTTAATCACTATCTTCTCAGTTGTTTAAAAGATTAAATCAAACATCAAAGTTTGATCAAAAGTTTAATTTTCCAATAAAAGATGATACTTTTTACATGATTTTCTCACTTTTTTTCTCTCACTATTGTGCAGCCCTAATTGAAATGTAATGATATCAAAAGATACCAGGAAAAAACCCATGTGCACTACCACTCAGTTTGCACACACCTAATAATTCTACATTATTACAAATTTCCACTTTTTTCAAGTCATTAAATCTATGAAATAACACAAATGGTGTTCATAGGAATAAGTGACCAATTTAAAAAATATATATATACTACTATTTACTATCCTCTCCAGTATATTTATTTATATATATATAAAAATAAAAATAAAGTGTGTGTGTGTGTGTTACCTCCAGAAGCATTAGTAACAGCAGATCCAGAAGGAGCCACTTTAGTGACGGCAGCGGGGTTGTACGTCCAGGACGTCCCGCACACCTCGACTTTCAGGTCGCTGTCAGAGTAAATCTGCTGCACTCTCCCCACTTTTCCAAGAGTCTGCTCGGAAGAAAACACAGTGTGTGAGTGTGTGACTGTCCTAAACGAGATTGATTGCTTTGAACACACTTTCTTTTCCCTCGAAGCTCAGAAACGTCTGGAATGCTAGACAACTTTGTGTTCAAACCGTTCGTTACGCACAGGTACAAACGCCCCTCTGAGAGCAACATCCTAAGTACTGTGGAGGGAGAGAGAGAGAGATGTGGTGGTCGGAGGAGAAAAAAAATCAATAAAGTGTAAGGTCTAGCTTTTAAAATTGAGATTGGCTCATTTAAAAAGAGAATACCCAACGGCTCCTAAGCTTGCAGGACCCATTCCTCATCTATATGGCTCATAACTGAAGCTATTGGAATTGTGAGCTTTGTCCATTGAGGACAACAAAAGGGAGAAATATAAAGCAAGCACACAGGCCCGACGCCACTCACAGCATCCCATCGACTGCTTCAGGAGGCAGGGCTGCAGATCACATAAAACAACTGTGCTATTGGCAGTGGATCAGCCTCAGACCGGGTCTTTATGACAACGATGAGGTCTCATCATCGCCTGCCTTTACGGGTCCTTTTATTTGTGGGCTAAATAAAGAAATTTAAGATGCTTGCTTAGTAGTAGTAGTAAAAGTCTTTCTGAATTATGAACAATTGACTATGTATGGCATTAGTCTCAGATATTTTTGTGCAGACTTGAGTCAGATGTCTCAGTATGAAAAAAAGGTCATTAGAAAAGTATAAAAAATAAAAATAAAGCTGTGGCCTAGTGCTTAGTGTCGCATTGGTGCCAATACGGGTGACAAGTTTAAATCCAGCAACATTTCCTGATCCTGTTCATTTTTTGTCCTCTCTCCTATTATTTAATAAAATGGCTAAAACATATCCATGTTCTCATAACTCAGCCAAAGAGTAATATAATGTTACACATTCACAGAAACAATGTCAAGTAATCTTTAAAGGGATAGTTCACCCAAAAACTAAAATTGTGTCATTTATTTACACGCATGCTGTTCGAAACCTATATGACTTTCTTCTGCAGAATACAAAACAGACATTTTGAATTTTTTTTGCTAATGATTGACTTCCAGTGTATGGACAAAAAAAAATACTAAAACGTATTTTGCGCTCCACAGAAGTCCCGCAGGCTTGAAATGACGTGAGCGTGAGTAAATGACGACAGAATTGTAATTTGTGTGTGGATGAGGTCAGGTGACGCTCACTGGCAGCATAGCTTCAGCCCACTCTCCGTGTCCTCTCTGGAGTAGTTTGATGCGGTCGATGTCATAGCAGATCTGGACCAAGTCTCCCACCAGGAACTGAGAGCTGCCTCCCTCCGCTCCAGCCGCCACCTCTCCGCTGCGCACGACGTTTGCCTTGGTGAGCACCGCCGGGTTAAACGTCCACCTGGAACACACACAAGGGTTTGTGTCCATTACACAGTAGAGTCGTGGATCCTCAACGACAGTTGTTTTCACAAAGCAAGGAAACAATTCAATGGAAAACATGATCTACTATTGTTATCTGCATTTTGCAACAGCTGGGCATTAATCATAGTGAATCGGACAGATTTATATTAGCTGAACTTATATTAGCAGTTCCTCGAAACTATAAAAAAAACAAAAAATAAAAAAAATAAAAAAACACACACACACGCTAAGAGACAGCTTCTTAGTGCTAGGCAACGATTAACTGCATCCAAAATAAAAGTTTGTGTTTACATAATATGTGCGTGTACTGTGTATAATTATTTTGTATATATAAATACACACATGCATGTACATATTTAAGATATATTTGCATGTATATACTGTATTTATATATTCATATATAATTTATTTTATATATGAATATTTTACATAAATAACACATTTTCTTAAATGCATAGATGCATGTGTGTGTGTTTATATATACAAAATAATTATACAAAGTACACACACATATATTATGTAAACAACTTTTATTTTGCCTGCGGTAAGGAGAATGGAGGTGGGGCTCATTTGCATATTTATAGAACCGCGTATACTAAATGAGGCAAGGGTGTAGAGTTACATTCAAGCTATTTTAATTCATGACAAATTAATTTTTTCAAAGAAAAAACGTTTAAATATGTCATTTTGGTGATCAAAGATGAGTTTTAAGGCATCAAATTATTGACTACAAGGGGACTTTTAATCGCGATTAATCGTTGACCAGAACAAAAAATTGTTTTAATATTGTTGCACTGCTTAGGTATATCGAGATGTTTTTGTTCAAAAAGCAGTTTAATGCTACCAAGAGGACTAATGTGAAGTGTTTCTTATGTATTGACGAATTATTGATTACCAATTATTTACTTGGATGTGTAGAATGTGTATATACAAATGTAAAATTGTAATGTACATACTTATTAATCAACATAATTGTAATACGATTTGTCATAAATTTGAGGTTTGTGCCTGAAACATGCCACCATGAAACAAAAGGAAGAATGGCCCGTGATGATTTTCGGAGGTGCGGTGTGACTGACCGGTTTCCACTAGGATATTGAACAACTATGTCATGGTCTTCGTCGATGCCGCACACAGTGCCTGTGGTGGTGAGGGTTTCGAACATGCCATCGGTCCAGCCCCCGTGTCCGTGCTGCAGCGACTGAACGATCTCCAGGTCCAGATCAATGTTGACCAAGTCTCCGATCTGCAGGCCCCCAGGGTTCCTGTTTCCATTCTGTTCACCTACGGACGGTCACAGAGGAAAGAGAGAGATGGTCGAGGGAGCAATAGAACAGCTTCTCATGGGCATTATCATCTGAGACCAGCGTTCATTACTCTATTGTGACCAATCATTTAAAAAAAATGAACTGAGAAGATTCAGAAATGGCCTAGTCATGCTAAAGCATCTGCACTATCATTCAAAGATCGGTTTTAGATCGGTAAGATTGGTAACACTTTACAATAAGGTTCTTTAGTTAACGAACTAAGAATGAACAACACTTCTACAGCATGTATTAATCTTAGATAATGTTAAGGCGAGACACGGCAGGCAAAAACTCTAATTGTCTAACAAACTAATTGTCTTCAATAACATGTCTTCTTTCAAACTTGTGGTGAAAAAAAGTCCAAAATACACATTTAGGTCTTTATTTCACTACACTTTGTCTGTTTGCGTCTGTAGATTTCTCCTAAATTCAACAAAAGTTGGCGTTCTAAATCAACGCGCTGCTCCGCGATCGCTGTCTGCTCCCTGTCATTCACACACACCGCTGGAAAGCGCTCTCTCTCCTGTACAATGCTGTCGGATCAAAATATGGTCATTTCCTTTTTATCAGCAACCATTCGTGAAAGTAAAAGGGCTGAATGCACAATCTCATTGGCTGATGATAAATCTTCAAAGCCCGTTTTCTCAAAATGACTTTTCTCTCGTAATCCAAGTCCGAAATCTCCTCTTCAGTAGCACCTATATACACCAAACTCTCCAGTCTTGTACCTAGTTATATTATGAAGACATTTACAGAGGGATTTGAGGGATATATTATTCCTAGCCTGATTTATAGAACATTTTATTAAAAAAACACGGCGAAAATCATTTTATTGTTTCTATTCTTTTGACAGTATATTCTGATTTACAGGATAACAAAAGTAGATATCCATAAATCCCTCTGTAATTTTTTTCCCATCTAATATGTGAACACAAAGACAAAATATTTTTTAACCTGGCTTTATCCAATACTCAGATTTAAAAATATAGATATATGCAAATGTGCGCATATTTAATTAGATATTGCCTCATTTGCATATTTAAACATTAAATTACAGAAAATTTGTAATACATTGTTTTCTCATCTTAATGTAATAAACTGGGAAAGTTTCATGGTATCTCCTAGTTAAAAATGTTACCCTATTCACCCGTAGTGTCTCGCCTTAAGTTCAACATTTACTAATACATTATTAAAATCAAAGGTTGTATTTGTTAACATGAGTTAATGCACTGTGAACTAACATGAACAAACAATGAACCGATGTATTTTTATTAACTAACATTAACAAAGATGAATAAATACTGTAACAAATGTTTTGTTCATGTTAGTTAATACATTAACTAATGTTAACTAATAAACCTTATTGTAAAGCGTTACCCATTTTATATAGTTTTTAATAGAAAGCTTTTGTAACTTTATACACTACCATTAAAAGTTCGGTGCGAGTACGTTTTTTTATTTTATTTTTATTAAAGAAATTAGTAAAACTTTACAATAAGGTTTCATTTGTTCACATTAGTTGACGTATTATATAATGGGTGTACATAATAAATAATTGGTCTGAATCAGCCTGAATAACTTTCCTCTCTCCACCAATCCCGAATGAAATGATTTGCACGAGTCACGCTTCAATGTCAGCATGCCAATTTTCCAGATTTTATTAATTAAATGTATAATATAAAATATTCTATATAAATACAAATGGTCTCATTACATACGCGTCTCCAAAAAATATATCATACATCACACCGTAACTCCAATATGCGTGAAGTCTTGTATGCATGTGTGCGTTTCAAATGAATGCATTTTGGTAAAGTGAATTGAGATAACTCTTGCTTGGTGAGTATAGGGAGCAGTGAACACTGCATAGGGACCCTGTGAATTGGACCGCAGCTTAAGACTTTGAGCTATGTGGGACCATGCCTTCAGGTTTCAAGAGTAATTAATTTGAGTTCAACCACTTTTGTTTAGAACCTTCTGTTATTGGCTTGGATAGCAAGGAGTCAATTATGGATTGGGGCCAAAAGAGCTTTTAAACTGGAATGTGTCACTGAAGCTAAATGTACGTGTGAAGATCACAGCATCTAGTGCTGACACCTAGTGGAAGCATCTCACACAATACACTGCAATGGTGGACTTCACTCAAACACATATTCATCATAAATAGTGTGTGCCTACAAGTATGATATATGTGTATAATACGAGACATTTTAAAGCTTACCCAACACTGGACAGTGGTCTCTGTAAAAAGCGCCTCCTTTGGCATCTTGCACACATTTCAAATCAGACTAAAAAAAAAACACAGAAGAAGACACTTATGAGAGATTTGTTCAAACTGTTGTGTGTGCCTGATGACAACATTCCTAAAGTCTAAACAGTCTCAATGATACAGTTGTCTGTGCTTCATCCTCTTTATCCAAATCTAATTAATAATTCCAGTGGCAGATGGCTGCGCACACCCTACGGATATATAGCGATCGCATAGACAAAAGCCGTAGCCCAACTGCAAAGAGATTGGCTGAAATTCAGACGTCGCAGAAAGCCGAACAGCCAATGAACGGGCAGCCTCGCGCTTCAATAGCGGAGGCACGCTTTACGCAGGCCACTCCCATTGCTCTCTTTGCCTTTGCTCCTCATGTTGATTCTCGCTCTCTTGTGAAGAGACAGAAAGGGGACAGATTTCTTTTATCATGCAGATAGCTCATCCAGCTGCCCCTCACAATGCCTGCCCTGCACATGGCTCTCATAAAGAAGCCCAGCTTATGGGATGCTGGTCTGTGTGTGGTGCATTGTGTGCGCGGGGGGGTGGGTAGCAACACAAAAGCCAGTTAACTGCAGTCTTTTGTGTATGCGTGTAGTGATGGGGGTGGCTCACCATGCCCTCGAATCCCACTCGGTAGAGGTTCTTGGCCCCGTTGTCCCAGAGGACGTAGGCTGCGCTGTGGGGGCTGGCAGCACTCCAGTCCTGGATCTCCGTCACCTGAAACAGAGGAGGATGGTGAAGAAGAAAAAAAAGAGCAAGAGAAAGAGGAAGTCATGCAGACGACAAGAAAAAATCCCTCACTTCAGTCACATGACTAAAGCAGTCTAAAGTCTGATTAATGCAACTAACAAACACGTTATTCAAGGGAAAAAAGATTGAAGTACCATGGATTTCCCAATATAGATATTGTGCGAAACTATAAAATTACACACAAAAAAATGCCACTGAATGGTAATATGCCTATTTTAAGCAGCTTCTCGTTGACTTGACTTTAAAGTCGCAATGAAATGGAAGTAGCAACAGATTTTTCTTCCGTATTGTGACGGGAATAGTATAGGGTGAGGACTTGGTTTGTTGAGATGTGCCGCGTGTAAAAGTGGAGGCCAGTGAACGCGAGCTTGAGCGGCGATTTAAGCAGACTAAATGAGTGGAGAAGTCCTGCAGGAATGGGGAGCGAACATTTGAGCTTGATACGTTTTTCGTCTTGGGTCTTCAGCCAAAAACGTATAAATCCCGCCTGACTAGTGCGCTTCCCATTATGTGTCCTCATTAGGTCAGTAGGCGGAGAGTAGATAGTCTTTTTTGGATGTTCGAACACATGGGGCCGGTTTCACAAAGCTATTTTAGACCGGCCTATAGTGTTAGACAAGTCTAAAATTTGCTTATAGACTAGTCTAATGCAAGTTAGACTGTTTCACAAAAATTTTACTTAATTTAGACCCAAAAAATTAGACACCTTACTCTAAGACATCTAAGACTCTATGTTACCTTGGCAACCAGCAGTAACAATCAGTTACATCACAAACAGCCAAAAGAAAAGGGAAAACGGCTCATAATTTGTGGTTTGCAGACAACGTGGAGAGCGCTGAGAAGGGAAAGAGTTTTTAGGGACCGCATAACCTACTGGAAATATATAATAATGAGGACTTCATCGTCAGTATCGTTTTTGTATCTTTTCTGTACGTCTTTAACGCTCAACGGTCGGATTAACGCTGTTAACGGTCATAGCAATCTTTTTTCAAACATTTCTTCTTGTTACTACATTCTCTGCTAAATTTCCCAAGTAAAATGTCCTTGTAACTGTTATACTCCAACAAACACATATTTTCTGCTGGGATAAACTGAGCGGCTGGATGCGCTTACTCGATTCGCCATGTTTTTTGTTTTGAAAAGTGTCTTAGTTTACCCAGAATGCATTGCAGTGTAGTCCTACTTAAGATAGTCAAAGTCTTAAGTGCTTTGTGCAACGGTCTGATTAAGATGTCTATCTGAAGTCTGACTATCTACTATATCTAAGCCATAGTCAAAGTCTATCTTTGTGAAACCGGCCCATGAGCGTTTACACTACGAAAGCAATCCGGTCGAATGCATTTTCGACTACCTCTGGAAGCGCGCAAAGGTGGACAAACTCAAAACAGTTTAGACCCCGTTTACACCTGTATTTAGCGCCACCACTTGTGACCGGATTGAAGAAAATGCTTCTTAAGGTTCACTGAAGTGCCTTGGAACGCGCAGCTTTGAATGATGCGTGACGTTATTTCCACTAAAACAGGAAGCTAAGGCGGGACATATTGAATGGCTCCTCCCCTTTTCAAATACGCAATAGCGTTTAGTTTACCTCACAGACTGCACCTTGGAAGCGAATCCGAGCGCTGATGATATGTTGGATTCAATAGTAGAGGTGTGAACAAATTAACCAACGTACAGTTGGAAAACGGCATAAAACTCGAGCGTTTGAGCAACCGAACACGCATATCCAACCCATATTGCTCTGTGACGTGTCAACGGTCGCTTTGCCCAGGTGGTTTACTTTAAAGCATAGGGGGCGGGACGCTTCAGATTCTAGAGAGCATTTGATTGGACAGAAGATGTGATGAGAAGCTGAAGTCCACGGTGATGTCAGAAAAATCTGTGATCCATTTTAGCGGAATTTTTGAATGCTATATCTCCTAAATGCAAATTTTGTCACTGTTTTGGAACACACCAGCTTATTCATAACTTTAAGGCTAACATATTCCTAAAAGCTACATTTTGATTTCATGGGGGCTTGAATACAAGGTGTAAACAGGGCCTAAGATGGATCCATAACACACATTTAGAAAATAGATTGTGAATTTTCATTTCATGCAGACTTTAAGCAGTGAACTTAAAACAACAGCAACCCCAACTTGCCTCAAATGCCAGTTGTGTTTAATGATCCACTGTCAAACATGCTATGATTTCCTCCACAATAATGTACCATATGAAACTTCACAGAATCCAACAAATACATACAGAAAACATTAGAATAGTCTGATTAGCAATTTGTCTTATGCCTTTTGCAAGGCCTTCTTAACCTTAAAAAACATCCCAACGGATATGAGTTTGAAATATTATGTAATGGTAAAACAGCTCAAAATTACAAAAACACTAAACAAGCAGAGTTTCACCACCAGTAAATGCCATTCAACGTGTGAATCGGAGTGACAGAAATGCTCCTCTAATTACAAATGGTGAAGTAGGCTTGAAGTAGGCTGTCGCTTTTACAGGAAGTGTGTTTGAGAGCTCTCTTTAAATACATTTAACTGGAGTGGCCTGAAATATCTGATAATTCAAAGAACAAATAAATAGTTGACTTGCACAGTACTTTTTTTGAGTGTCATTACTCTTGGTGGATTTTAATATGCCATTAAAAATATCAATGTTGAACTTATGGGAAATATTACAGAGCAGCAAACGGCCTTATGGTCCTAAAAAAAAGTTAAGTACATCAAATTACACAAAAATGGTTTCCTACTGGGACAGTGTACAAATTAAGGCTGCCCCTAATAGTCAATTAAACGTTAGTCAGGCTTAGTCCACCCAATTTTAATGTCGCTTAAAGGATAATTCCGGTATTTAACACCTTGAGTCTATATTGTAGTTTGTTTTGGATGAACAAGAGTGGTGGACAAAATTTTTTTGACAATGGTTCCTCTCTCGAGTTTTTGACTATAATAGAATTGGCCATGGACCCATTTAACATTGGAGTCAATGGGCATGTCCGAAAATGTCATTAAAACAACCAATAATGTTCGTTTACAAAACTGTGCAACTCACCGAGTGATTAGTGATGTTAATTGATGTTCCAGAAACAAAAAGTGTTGCGAAATACAGTTTCTGTCGTGTTTTATTCGTCATTGAGCGGAAGTTACACGGTTGTGAAGTGTCTGAAAAAATCGTTCCACTATAGCAAAATAAACGGATTGGAATCATATATTGCGACGATATATTGTTTATAATCATCAACAAACACCACTAACCACTCGGTGATTTGCACAGTTTTGAAAACTAATGTTAAAGACTGTTTTAATGACATTTTCGGACATGCCCATTGACTCCAATGTTAAATGGGTCCATGGCCAATTCTTTTATAGTCAAAAACTCGAGAGAGGAACCAGTCAAAAAAATGTTGTCCACCACTCTTGTTCATCCAAAACAAACTACAATATAGACTCAAGGTGTTAAATACCGGAATAATCCTTTAATCGCGGGGAAAAAAAACTCAGAAAACAGAAAACTTTTTAACAGCTGGTCCATGTGGTGGTTATGTTGGGCATGAAAATCCAAATCTTCGCCTTTCATTCATCGACATCAAACATGGTTTATCATTTGACAAATGCTAGTAGCCTAACGTTAGCCACTTTAAAATGGCTGCTTGCTCTAACGTTAATGTTAGCCTAGATAAAACAGCGCTATTATTAGGCGATATACATGAAAAATCGGCGGCAGCCCTAGTACAAATACATTTTAAAAAGTGCTGTTCTCTAATTGGGCTTTGCAGGTTCGTCAATAAGCAAAAGAGAAGCAGTTGTGAGCAACAGAGCACTAACTTATTACAATGAGAACTCTAAACGCACCTGACACTAGAATACAACAAGGAAAGAGGTTACTGAAAAGACTTAAAGGGGTCATGAATTGAGAAATCAAATTTCCCTTGATCTTTTGACATATCATGTACTATAAAACATCCTGCGAGTTTCAGAACTCAAAACTCGCCCGCTAGTCAAAAAAACAGCTTTTATTGAAGCCAAGCTTGTAAAACGATTCATTTTGGATTTTGTCACATTAAGTCATAGAGCGACAAAAGACTGCCTCGGCAGAAGATCATCAATGCCTATGTCAGTAAGACACTGTTCGTTTGTTCGCTTCATTGTACTGCAGATTCGGTTTTAAACAAGAGAGTTTGACGCAGGCTTTTCAGAGAGACTGAAAAGAAAAGATGATGCAGTGCCAACACCATTGGATTTAACAGTAATGGCGCAACACACAAGTGTGATCAACAGTGGTTTTACCATTTGTCACTATTGCTTTGTCTGATATGTACTGAGTATTTATACTGTAGCGCCACAGCTAAACTGAATATTGTGATAGTTTCAATTTGCTGTTCTTTCCCTTGCTTCGTCATTTACGGGGTTAATGCGTTGGATTTTCGGATACGGTAGAAAGCGATGTAGAGAATGCTGCTTTTGTTATTGTTTTGATCGAAGTCATTTCGCTGAAATCCTGAATAAAAGCATCAGTGAGCGACATCCGTTTTGTCATCAGTAAGACATTACAACGCGTTTAATTTTAGCATCTGGTGTCCAAAACTACCTTGTTACCAATCACATCAACGTGTGATCGTCAACGAGTAGATCTCTGAGCGGCTGTGAGTGAGTGGAGGCGGGGCTAATTTGCATATTCGTAGAACCGCGTGTACTAAATGAGGCATGGGTGTAGAGTTACATTCAAGCTATTTTAAGGCATGACATTTTTTTCAAAGAAAAACCGTTGAAATATGTCATGATGGCGAACAAAGATGAGTTTTAAGGGATAAAATGATTGACTACAGGGGGACTTTAAAGCTAGAAGGCAATTTTCGGAGTGGCTAGCAATAGCAAGCTAGCTTTGAAAGCATAAGATCCCACCCTCCCTTCAGAGTCTCCAAAGCAACACCTTCTTCAAAACACATGAACGCAAACAGCAGATTCTGTAAAGCGCTACGAGACAAGAGAAGGCGTTAAATTCCCACAGGTCTCAAAGCACATAACATTACAATAATAATGAACATAAACTTACAGAGCTCTGACATGTATACCTGACTGCTGCAGGTTTTTAGGTGTTGATAGTGTTGACATAGAAACGCATAAATCCAAGTCTGAGGACATGAACAGCTCCGGGTAAGAAAGTCACGGGCTGCCATTTTGGAATTACGGTGATGACATGGTGTGAACACAGCATAATCGATGTTTTGGTTCACGGGGAACTGTAAAATACCGCCTATGTTTGTTTTTGCCGCTGCTCTGTGGCTGTATGTGTACAACTCTGCATATATGCGTGTGATGTCTGCGCGAGCAGGTGTGCCTGGACTCATGGAAATACATACATTGACAGGCAGGTAGGACATCGTAGCACTGCATTCGGACTGAATGCAATGACTGGACAAAAAAATGTTTTGGTGCAACGATTAATTGCGATTAATCGCATCCAAAATAAAAGTTTGTGTTTAAATAACATATGTATGTGTACTGTGTGTAATTATTTTGCATATATAAATACACACATATGCATGCATATACATATATATATATATGAACTATTTGCATGTATATATTTATACATAATCTATCTATATTATATATAAATATAAATATTTTATATATAACACATTTTTGTGTGCATGCATGTGTGTGTGTATATATATATATATATATATATACAAAATTATACACAGTACACATACATATATTATTTAAACAAACTTTTATTTTGGATGCGATTAATCGTTGCCCATCCCTAGTCCTGAGACTTCTATCGAAGATAAATGTACAGTGTTTTTATATTTAGGCCACTTCTATTATTGATTGCTATCAGGATGTGAAGAGAGTGTAAATTATTAAAACAAAAAGTGTTTATGAAACAAATTACCTACCCTATCTTTGAACTTTATTTGCCACAAACAAGACTTACAAAGCATATGCAACACGCATAAATGTTTCATATTGTTGGTAAAAGTTTCAACTATGTAACGAGATACTAGATTTCAACATCGGCCATTTTCTTCAAAACAATTCCACGCGTGCAATGGCAGGGACATTGATAATTATTTAATATGCAAAACTGTTACCCCATCATAGCAGTGGGCGTTTACTTCCCAGTCTTGAACGTGATGCCCATCAAAACGGAGTGTTAGAAAGAAAGGATCAAAAACAGGATAGAAAATAGCTTATTACTTCTAAATTAGGATGTTTTTTGATATAAAAAATCTTGATAACATCATAACTGGACCTCAGAGAACATTATAAACTAAAAATAAATGCAGTTCATGACCCCTTTAAAAAGAAGGTAACCAAAGACACTTTTAAAATGCTTTTAAAACACTTTTTAAACTGCAGAAAGTGTATGTCAACTAGTTGAAATGACTTTCCATCGGTTTAAATGTCATATATCAATGGCTACGGATCAAAAGTGGCATTACCACACACTGGGTGTTTAGTTGACCATGGAGAGGGATTTCAACATCTCTTCAGTTCAACCCTATATTTGATGACTATTGTGTGAAAAAAAAGAAAGAAAAAAAAGTAACTTCTCATGTTACTGCTCATTTATGATGAATAGTTTATGGTGTATGGTTTAAGTTGCTTTGGATAATCACATCTGCTAAATAAATGTTAGATTAATAACGTAGAATGGCACCATCTCATTTCTCTTCAATGAAGCAAGTGCACAACACAATATGTATATACTTGATAGAGGGAATGTTTTCCATCTAATAAATGATGAGTAAAGAAGGGTGAGCATAGCCAAACGTGTTGAGGCATTACCTTCCCTCTTCTTCCATTCCCGCCATCCTGATCCTCCCACTGCCAATCCACTCCCCGCACCACCCGTCCTCCTGCAAAGATGCCCCGGGCGGTGATCTTCTTTGACTTGCGACGAGATTCCAAAAGAACTCTGTGGAAAAACATACAAGAATGTTACTAAGCGAACGGCAAGAGTACAGAAGTTATGCATTGGAACATTAGGGCATTCGTTTTGCTCCCAGTTGGAGGTAAAGTAACTTCCTGCTTCCACTGTTGGGTTGTCATTATATTGTTCAACTCGATTTACTTTAAACCTCTGATGTCTCCTGAAACCTGCAATGCACCCAGAATGAAAAGTCCTGGGTAATGTTTAACATCTCTTATGGTTTCTGTTTCTACAAGAGAACTTGTCTGCCATCTGGAAGTTGCCCCATGCTGAACCACAGCAGACCGTCTAGGATTCTCCAGCTTTGCTGACATGTTCATTTCTAAAATGCCAATATTGTCCGATAGCCTCGTGGTTAGGGTGCCGACATATAGCGCAACTCTCCGGCGACCCGAGTTCGATTCCCAGCTCGAGGTCCTTTGCCGATCCTGTTCCCCCCCAATCCCACGCTTTCCTTTCAAAATCTCTATATACATATGCCAATATTAAAGGATTAGTTCACTTGCTGATAATTTACCCACCCCCATGTCAACCAAGATGTCCATGTCTTTCTTTCTTCAGTCGAAAAGAAATTAAGGTTTTTTGAGGAAAACATTCCAGGATTTTTCTGAATATAATGGACTTCAATGGAAACCAACGGTTTGAAGGTCCAAATGTCAGTCTCAATCATAGATAAATGCAGCTTCAAAGACTCTACACAATCCCAGTCAAGAAATAAGAGTCTTATCTAGCGAAACGATCGGCCATTTTCAAAAAAATAAATAAAAATTATATACTTTTTAACCCCAAATGCCCGTCTTGTACTATCTCTGAGATGCGCCACGTATTTCTGTGCCATCACGTTGGAAAGGTCACGCAAGACGTAGTCGGAAGTACAGACCCAGTGTTTACAAGAATTATGTATGTACGTTGAATGACACAGATTTAGATGTATTTGTGTCAGTTTATTGTTTAAAATGGTCCTTACGTGCATATCATTATTGGTACGTGCATTAGTCTTTGCCCGTTCGCTTTGTAAACACGTCTTGCGTGACCTTTCCAACGTGGTGACGTAATATGTGGCGCATCTCAGAGATGGTATAGACGGGAATTTGTGGTTAAATTTTTTGAAAATGACAGATCATTTCACAAGATAAGACCCTTATTTCTCGGTTGAGATGTCGAGACTTTAAAGCTGCATTGAGACCTATGATTGAAACTGACATTTGGACCTTCAAACCATTGGTTGCCATTGAAGTCCACTATATTAAGAAAAATCCTGAAATGTTTTCCTCAAAAACCTTAAATTCTTTTCGACTGAAGAAAGAAAGACATGGACATCTTGGATGACATCGGCGTGAGTAAATTATCAGCAAAACATTTTTTGAAAGTAAACTAATCCTTTAAAGGGATAGATCACCCAAAAATTTACATTTTGTAATTGACTCACCCTCATGTTGTTTAAAACCTGTATGAGTTTCTTTCTTCTGTTGAACACGAAAGAAGATATTCTGAAGAATGTCACCAGATAGTTGACCGTAGCAATTGACTTCCATAGTAATTATTTTTCCTACTATGGAAGTCAAAGCTACCATTATCAACATTCTTCAAAATATCTTCTTTTTGTGTTTGTTCAACATAAGAAAATAACTCGTACAGATTTGGAACAACTTGAGGGCGAGCAAATGACGACAACATCTTCGATTTTGGGGTGAACTATCCCTTTAAGATCGTGTGCATCCTTAAAGCAGCTGGAAACCACAGCATGAGACAGCAGCTGCCAAGGGAAACACCCTGCAAAAAGCCCTGGCTTCACTACTGCCTTTGTGTGTTGTACTTCACTAACCATTCTCACGAGGGGAATAGAGGCACGCTTAGTTGAAAGGAGACCAGCTGTTGAGCTGACCTATTGTTTCTTTGAGCTCATGTTGAGGGCAGTTATGGACGGCTGACACGAGAGACGTCTAAACAACTGCTAGACTTCTTAATAGCCTTGGCCATATGGAGACGCTGAAAGAGACGTTACACTCAAGCCATTCAAAAGGAATAGATGGCAACTCTAGAAACAAAACAGCAGCTCAAATTTCTAGATTCAAAGCACAAAAAAAGAGTTAACTAGGCTATTCCTGGCAAGCTGTAAATAAAGGCCCGGGTGTACTCGATTTTCAGCGTTACGCTTCGTCCTGTGCACAGTCGTGTCCACACAGGTTATAAACTATAGGCTAGTCAACCGTGGATGAGTGGGAATGGACGAGTTCGACACGTGCGCAGTACAACTGCTTTTCTATACTCTACAAATCATCAGAGGGCGGCACTGAGTCCTGTCCTTTACGGTATAGGACATTCCCTTGGAAGGACAGAAGAAGAAAAGTACCGCCATAGCAAGCAAAGTTTAGAAGAACCAAAACAAAAACAATGGACAGGGATATGCTGTGTTACCCGTGGCTAAGAAAAAGTTGTGTGCTTTCAGAAATTTTAGCCTAAGTGTTTTTAACTTGCTTATCGCTTGACTTTTGCTCCCGTTTATGCCTTGTTCTTGAAGAAGGCTAGTTAATTTACCATACGTGACAGTATCGCTAACCGTTCCTCTAAGCTGTTGACAAATCTCGTCATCCGCCCGGATGAGCTTTAAGGAGAAGAGCTTTAGCTTCGGCATCACTCCAATTTGAAGACATTTGTAAACAGCGCTGAGTTAAGCGCGTTATCAGTGCAACATTTCATGAATGGCCGTTAGCCGTTGCTCTTTTAAACGGCTTCTAATTGGCCCATTTCACTTACGTCAGCGCGTTCTGACCTCGAATGTGCAAAATACTGGTAATCTTTATTCCGCCTTCACACAGAACAAAGTAGTACATATACTGGTAATTTACTGGTAATGTTATAACTTCCCTTACTGGTAAATTTACCGGTATATTTGGAAAAGTCCTGTTCACAGTCACACAAGATCTGTTAACGGTAATTTACCAGTAAAGACTGTATGTGTGAAAGGGGTGTTTATCTGTTATGTCTTTAGTGAATGTTTGGTTAACTGTTAGAGAAAAACATCTGATCTGATGAGTAACATTATATTAGATCTGTGCGGTACAGTAGGTCTTAATATATAGGCTGTGTTTCATTAATGTTAATCAAACAACTGTGGTCACATGGGAAAAAAAAAGTTAAATCCATTTTTTCTATAGATATTTGGGTTTGACTTGGTGTGTGCTGAACTTTGAGTGTTATTACCAGAGATTTTATCATTTATCTTTCATATGCATCAAGCCATATGTATATAGTCTGGAAAAATAATAATAAGGGAAGTGTAAAATGATTAAAAGCCAATGTCATAACGAGTGATAAATGCTATTTAAACTAATTATTCGCATTTCTAAAAACAAGCACCATACTGTATTCTGCTATTTTCTATTACTGTATTCTACTACTACCACCTCGGTGGAAATGTAGAGATTTATTTTTGGACATTTGTTTAAAATGTGCAAGTTTACTAAGTCTACTAATGCCGTCTGATTACCAGTTGAATTTAGAAACGTGAAAAACCAAACTTCATTCACAAGCCTCTCTGGATACCTCGTATCCCAGTTACATGCACCATAACAACAACTTTTTTACCATAATGTTGGGAATTTGCCCAAAAAAGAGAGGTGGTAGGCCCAAGTCACCGATAAACAAAATGGTGGATAACAACAAGAATGATCCGTGACGCAATTTGATTGGCTAGTAATTTACCTGTCATAAGGTCAGATGTGAATTAAATTGCTTTTATACACCAGCTAGTAATTAATATAGAGTAGGCTAACTTTTGCATCACACAAAAACTGCAGTTAATGTCAAAGGAAAAGTATAACATGTTGTGTCACTGAAAATGAAATCGGCTGGAGCGAGAGGAAACATAAGAACTTGTTAAAAAATTACCAAACAAGCATGGAAGACACCACCAGGGCTCAGTTGTTCAAAAGACGTTTGAGTTCAGTTATCCAATTGGATCAAATTTAGAAAATGTAGAGATTTCATTCTGATTATGAAATTGGATTGGACCACAAAATCAAGTTTCGACCAAATAACCTTCAGTAGAAGGCAGTAGAGACTTCAATGCGAAGTCATTCATGCTTTTTATCTTCATGACCAAACACTTTAGTATGCGTCTTTCAAAACTTTTTTGGGGGGAGGATATTAGGGATACCATCCTTGATTTAGGATGAACATTGGGAACAAAATGCAATAAAACTTTAAAATTGGTGAAATAACACAACATTTGCATTTTCTCTTGATTTTTTTTTACTGTTACAGAGATAATGTACTGTAGATAAAGTAGCCATCTATGAAGCCTTTCAGCACAATAAAGAAAACAAAAGATTTTGTCCCCATAAAATGATACATGTGTGTATCAGGACCAGGGTGGTCCCATCTCCTGTTGCTTAAAGAAATGCACAAAAGCAAGATGCGTCAGCTGATCCTGGATAGCAAAACTTGTGATTTCCAAATCTGGATTATTCTGCTCCAGAGACTTTTAGCACAACTGGGCCCAGGTAGACATGACAGTACAATGTCCCTTAAGTCAAAACCACCTAAATCAAGACCAGTGGGCCGGCTTTAACGCCATGCACTATCCAATCGAGAGCTAAGATAGCTTGCATTTCGATTTTGAGCTTACACAACTCTCCCAAAGTGACACACGCCCTGACCAATGATGCAAACTGGTCTGTGCTATTAAAGGTAGTCCCACCTGTCGTATACCTGTCGCTGCGCAACACAGCCTATAACTGAAGAAAATGTTGCATGCTGGGTCTGAAACTGGCCAGAGAAGCTCCCTCATCCACAGAGGGAGTAATGTCAAGGAGTGAAGCCCGCAGGGAGGAAAGCCACACTCACCTCTCACTACCCGGGGTGGTGATGCGGTAGAACCTGTGGCGCAGGTGGTGTTTGTCACCATGGTAACAGGTGGTGCAGAGGTCATAGTTGGTGCACTCTGCGCATTTCCACCGGATCCCGATGATGGGCTGCTGCCGACAGGTGTCACACATGGTGCCATCGTGCTTGATTCCTGCGACATTGCAATTACACGCATAAGACAAGGGAGTTGATTCCACCTGCATTTGTAATCTGGATTTATACGCCGATTCCAAAAATTACTCGTAGTCAGATTAGCCTATATTACATTTTAAATACTCATCAGCAATTAGGCTACTTTATTGATTCAATGATTACATATTCACACACTGACAGTAAATTATATCATACTTTGATTCTCAGATGTTGTTAAATGTCACTTGAGATGCAGGTATACAAATAAAATAGAATTTTTTAAAGTAATTATTAGCTTTTGTATTGCTTTTGAGTGTATTTTCTTTCTTAATATTTTTATGAGCTATAAATTTAATTTTTGGTTACACTATATTTGGTAACACTTTATTTTACAGTGCTTGTTACATATGTTACATGTACTTACCATAGTAATAACAGTAAATTATGCATAATTACATGCAACAAACCCTCAAACAATTCCTAATCTTTTGTTAATTCATATTACTTAGTACTCAAATATATAATTACACTAACAATGACACCTTAAAATAAAGTGTAACCCTTTATTCTAATGTGTCCCTGTTACAGTGTAATACGTTTAAGTACAGAGTAATATTAATTAACTACATTACTATAGGGTTAGGTTTAGGGTTAGTTGCATGTAATCATGCGTAATGTATAGTTATTATTAATACAAGTAGTCTACATGTAACTTGTAACAAGTGCTACCCTTTTTTATAAAGAATACATTTTCTAGTTGTTTTATATGAATACGGTAATATACAAAATAATGGGATGAACGAACCAGGTC
The DNA here is from genome assembly GCF_949152265.1 of Phoxinus phoxinus. Classification (NCBI taxonomy): domain Eukaryota; kingdom Metazoa; phylum Chordata; class Actinopteri; order Cypriniformes; family Leuciscidae; genus Phoxinus; species Phoxinus phoxinus. Next base: position 16,061,882 of record NC_136880.1, on the reverse strand, counting down.
AAAAGTATCCTAAAACAATCAAAGTCATATGATTTGAATGATTTGTTAAGACATCAAGCGTTAGATAATGTTAATTTAAGCAATTTTGCACGTTTGCGTTGAACGTTCAAATCAATAGTGGTGTTGTTTATGTCACGTGACCGGATCAGCCTCACTCACCTGTGGGCGCACTGTCCAGTATCCTCACATCATAGGCTCCGGAGCAGCGGTAATTGGCGGCGGTGCCGTTGTCCCAAACCACCACCACCTCCTCCGGACTCTCAAAACTCCTGACGGTGCCGACGTGCCCCTCTCCTCCGTCCTGTTTACCCCACTTCCAGTCAGGACCGCGGATCACTCGAGCACCCACTCCTTCCATCATGACTCGGTTATTCCTTCCGGTGGTCATCACGAGCAGACGTTGCGATTATATATAACTTAAATATGACTAGCCGTTAAGCCAGCACAGAAACTATTATAAATGAACTAATTCGTCCCGTCTTACATATGGGTCAATGGCCAGTGAAAGAGGACAATTTAGCGGTGTGGACAAGAAAAGGGATGCCCTTGTAATCAATGTCTGGTGATAACCTGGCAAAACATTTATACTAACTTAGTGAACTAACTTATTCGAAACTGTAAGTTACATAGGCGACATATAAATGTAACGTTAGCCTCTTAGTTGTTTACGTGGTAGAATAAGCAAATTTACTTAGTAATTCTCAATTATACTGGAAGCAATGTTGTGGAAAATGTTGGCAAAACGGTCAATTTCAGTCTCTAACGCCCCCCTTTTTTATTATTTTTTTAGCAAAGGCCAGTTAGCAAGTCCAGGCTAACCAGCTATAGCTAACCTTCCTAAAGTTGTGAGCGGTTACTTGACGTTAGCAAAAACGCAACAAAAACTTTCGGTTTAGAAAAAAATAATTGTTGTTTTATAGTGTAACGTTAACGTAATAAATTGTTTTGCGAACTTTGCCGTGCGTTCGCGAGCGTTCAACAGATGGTCCAACTTCGCGTGACGCGATCCCGAGGGTCTGCGCGAGCCGCTGTCCGTGAAAACCTGAAACGGCACAGGAGCTTCCAGTGCTGCTAATCCACCTTCACCGAAGCTTCCCGGTGTTTAACGGAAACAGGATTGCTAAATGAAAGGCTGTAGGTGAAGTAATCGCCTTTCTTCATGCCCGAAACAAACGCGCGCGCGGGTCTGTAAACAGCAGCCACATCGCCACGGATGAAGAGACCTTTGTTAGTGCTTTCCCAAAAATTACACCAGCAGCGGAACTTAATATTTCCTGTTCGAAAAGGATCCGGAGATCATTTCTGCAAGATATCCTTTAAAAGCGATCTTTAAGCCCAGGTGATGACAAAGGATTGGTGAAATGCGCTCTTGAGAGATGTTTCATTGAGGTGCAACTCAAGACGATCGCGTCGCCATTATTGTCAATCAGATTCAGAGCTCGAGCCAGTGGAGGTGGGACTGTTTGGGATCCAAGCAGTTCCCGTGGCGTAAAATGACGTCACGTCAGGATTTAAAGTGAGCAGAGCCCAGACACAAAAGAATTTGTGGGGTCTGTCCCATTTCACTCTCAACATTTGTCATGTGCATTTAAACAATTTATGTCACATCGCAATTATATCATTAAAATGTTCTGTATGGGATGATTTGTTGTTGTTGTTGTTGTTGTTGTTATTAAAACCTAAAACCTAAAAACCTAGATGCTGGATGTAACTTCAGGGTCAAATATAAAATCAAAGTCAGTTTCTCAGTAGCACTGATTGCCTTGTAGCTCAGGCATGCATTTCTTCATTTAAGACCACATATTAAGTGTATATATTTCATATTAAGACACATTTAACAATCAATCATAATATAACTATTGTACTATGGATGGCATAATCAGATTCCAAAAATGAAGTACTTGTAATTAGATTACATTACATTTTAAAATACTTGCATGCAGACTACTTTTGATTACATGATTACATATTATTCACACAATGGCAATAAATTATTAATAATTTAGACAAGGCAAGTTTATTTATAATGCACATTTCATACACAATGAAAGCAAAGTGCTTTAGAAAATTAATTAGAATAATCATAAAATCAGATGCATAAGAAGTAAAACATATAATTGATAAGAAATAAAATTAACAATAAAATCTGAGAATTCTGAATAACTTTTTTTAAAGCCTACTGCTAATATAGGTTAGGGTTTGTGCAATTGCACAGACAGACCAGCCACTAGTCATGTGACTATCACTGAAAACTAAGACCCAAACAGCTTTTTGAATACTGGATTTACAGAAACCATTCACTTTTAAGAAGTGTGGGTTTTTTAAAACACATTAGAATCCTGGTTTTAGATAGGTTTGATTTCTGTTAGTTATTAAAGTAAGTTTCACATAGAACTCACACCCACATTATTATTATTATTTTATATAAAAAATAAAAATTATTAATATTTTTATTTTTTAATAGCTCATTCTTGCTCGTTAGATCTTTGCTTCACACGTTCTAGCTAGCCCTATGGTTCACTGTTAAAATATTCCACTTGTGGCCTGTAGAGGGAGCAAGTTGTGAGAAAGTTAACAGACAGCAGCTGTTTAATGTCTTGTGGAGAGCTGCCATTATATATTCATATAAACAATTGAAAAATATATATTTATTTATTTATATATCTATATTTACGAAAAGTAGGCTATCCTTGTTCTAGACTTAATGGTCTTTTTTAACTTTAAAACTCTTTTTTGACTTGTCAGGTGACACAAAAGTAAAACCATTATAGCAGAATTCCTTTGACAACAAGGAAGTAAACATTAAGAGAGAACAGTGAGTATTACAAGTTTTACTATACTGAGCCAATGATCCCACTTCTATTTTTGTTTAACAAGTTTAAAGGGGTTCTATAATGCCCTTTTACAAAGTCTTGATTTTGTTTGTGGGGTGTACTAGAATATGTTTTCATGCTTGATAGTTAAAAAAACACATTATTTTTCACATATTTTACATTATTACAGCTTCTCTCTCCCCAGTCTGGTTGAACGCATAGTTTTCGATGAAGCCCCTCCTTCTGAAAACTTAAATGTGCTGTGATTGGCTTGCTGGCCCAGTGTGTTGTGATTGACAGCACTTAGCGCATGTTCGGGAAATGTCCTGCCCCTTCGTAACCGCAAGCTCTACTCAGATGTAAATATTAAAGATGGCGTCAATTTCAAACCATTCAAAGCCCGATTCAGACCCTGACAATATTAACGAACGAGAGGATTGTGCTGAACGGATTTCAAGCATGGGCTTTGCAAGCACGGATTTCACAGGACGTTTCAGAGGGCGATTTGTGCAGTTCCCCGCTCCAAGCGGACAGGACAAAACGCACTTCCCCGTCATACAGCGAGCTATTGGTCGTTGTTACTCGCTCTGTAGACAAGCTGCGGCTAGAATGGGACAGCGGTCAAAATTAGACCCAGTCGAAGCTGGACGGCCGTTTTTTGACCAGCCGCTCCCCAGCCCAACCCAGCCCCGTAAGCTTCTTCCCTTCTTCCAAGACCTCCACCCGGAGGTTTCAAAGTCTTGGAAGCTGCCCTTTTCAGCGCGCATTACTAATCCCGCTGCCGCTGATTACGACACTGTTTTCAATATGGCGGAGCACGGCTACGGCGGCGATGCCGCTCAAAGTTGCGGCCCATCTCGCGCCGACTTCGGCTCCAACTTGGAAGTCACAGCCCCTGCTGTCTTCCAAACCATGTAGGATTACTTCCACTTTAGTTGGAAAATCTTACATGGCCACTGGACAGGCACTGCCACTCTTCATTCTATGGCTGTGCTTAGATGATTAAGCAGACTGGGTTCAAGAGCTGGATGAAGGAGAGGGCCTGACTCCAGAGGCTGTTAAGGAGCTCAGACGGGCTATACTGACTTGGCTCTTAGAGCTACCAAGCACACCGTCTGGGCAATAGGCAGCCCCATGGCGGGAATGGTGTCAGTAGAGCGCCATTTTTGGCTCACTCTTACTGACATCAAAGAAAAGGATAAGACTTTCCTGTCAGATGCCCCCAAGTCTAAGGACAGCCTATTTGGTGAGTCTGTGACTGCTGTGGTGGAGATATTTTGTTGTTTTTCACCAGCTCATTCCATGCAGGTCTAGGGAGATCAAGCGGCAAACACCTACAGTTCGTTCGCGGTCGTCTTCTCTACAGCGCCCCCATGAGGTGCATCGAAGTGAGCCATCGCCTATGGAGCCCACTCGCAGAGACTGGGGTCCTAGGACCTGTCCACCGGTTCGCTTGTGGGAACGCAGACAGATAGACCTGAGTTCAACGGCCAAGGTCTCTCGTCCTCGGGTCCCCAGAAGCAGCTCCTGATTCCTTCACTCGTCCTCGGTGGGTGAACAAACCGCGCAAGCGTCTTCATCTCTCATTGTGGCCTCCTGGTTCCAGTCTTAACTGTCCCGCAGCAGATTGCGTCTCGGGCGGTTTTAGGCCTAGCCCTCCCGACGAGCAACGTCTCAGACACTCCGCGCGTTCCAGGCGTATGGCCTGTTTATGACGGCGTTCAAAACCCCCACTTTCGACATGGTGGGTCAGCCCGATCGGGCGATGGGACAGTTTGCTGTTTCAGAGGTTCCCACCACTTATGTCTCTCGAGGCCCTGTGCAGGGGAACCCGCTTATAACAAAAAGTTCAGCCGTGGTCACTCCATATGTGCTTCCTGTTTCTGCAGACGCAAGAGGCTTTCTGGAATCAGAGAAGGTACTGGCACCGGCAGTTCGGCAGGTTCCAAAAATAGAATGGTCCCTAGCAGAGTACTGGGCCTCTTGGTAGCACCTGCCCGAGATCTCACAATGGGTGTTACGGCTATACCATCCAATTCAGGAAAGACCCACCTCCTTTCGGTTGGATCCTTCCCACAACGGTGCATCCTTGGGAGGTTTTGGCTTTGAGTCAGAAGATTTTGTCACTCTTAGAGAAAGGGGCTATAAAAGAAATACTCCCCGCTCAGATGGAGTCCGGCTTTTACAGCCGTTTTTTTGTTGTGCCCAAAAAGGATGGTGGTTTGCGTCTGATTTTGAACTTATGTCACTTAAACCTTGTGCTCAGAGTGAGAAGACTTAAAATGCTGACGTTAAAGTCCATTTTGTCTCATATCCAAACCGGAGATTGGTTTGTGATCATCGATCTAAAGGAAGCGTACTTCCACGTGCAGATTGTCAAGAGACACTGTAAGTTCCTCAGGTTCACTTCCGAGGGCAAAGCTTATCAATACTGCGTTCTTCCATTCGGACTTGCTCTGGCATTGAACATTTACAAAGTGTATAGATGCGGTTCTGGCCCCGTTGTCCGGATCTTGAACTACCTGGATTATTGGCTGATATTAGCTCAATCTCAGGATTTGGCACAGAGACTTGGTACTCAGTCATTTTAGGGTTTACGCATAAACCTTCAAAAGAGTGTGTTGCTACCATGTCAGCAAACAACTTTTCTGTACGTGGATCTAGATCTAGATCTCCCCCACGTGTTCAGTCGTTCTGAGTCAGTGCAGGACATGAAGTCTAGTCCATGGGGGTTTATGCACAGACTGATGGGTCTTATGTGGTTCAGTTGGGCTTGCTCCACATGAGACCATTTCAATAGTGAATCAAAAGCCAATGGATCTCACCTCATTGCCACCCTTTCAGCAGAGTTATGATCACGCGGAGAGGCTTTCATGCCCTGGGTCCGTGGACGAGAATCTCGCTCCTTCGATGAAGTGGGACATCTAGGCCCCGTTCTGGCCCACTCAGATATGGTTTTCAGACCTGGGGCCGTATTATAAAGTTTAAAGTAAAATGTTTGGCTAACACTTTATTTTACAGTGTCCTTGTTACATATGTTACATGTACTCACAATAGTAATAACAGTAAATTATGTATAATTACATGACACTAACCCTCAACCAAATCCTAATCCTACCCTAACCCTATAGTAAGTACATGTTGTTAATTAATATGACTCAGTACTTATTATTTAATATATTGTTATTACACTGTAACAATGACACCTTAAAATAAAGTGTAACCAATTTTTGTCTTAAAGGTGGGGTATGTAATTCTCTTTTTTGGCCATTTTTTCAAAATCACTTAAAATCCTATTCCTAACCCACTTACAGCCACTGAGTTATAAGCACTGAAATAAAAATTAAGCAATTTAATCATCTGTGGAACGGGCAGGACTCGAAAAACTCCAGCCAATCATTTCCAAGACCACCTAGAATCATTGGACAGTTAGTGCGTCAATCAATCGGTTGTACCCCCACCCCCCTCCCCCATCCATGTCCATGTTCTTTGAATGGGTGGAGTCAAAGGAAAGAAGGTAGGACCATTTGAGTTGTGTATTTTCAAAATCTGCCAGCCGTTTTGCAAATCACATACCCCACCTTTAAGTAGGCCTATATGTCAAAATTTTAAGAATGACATAATTTTACACTTATTCCTAAACTTAAGTATAAGTGTGATTCATAAAGGTTCCTGGTGTTAATGCCTCAGCTCCTAAATTATTTAAGAGTGCTGGAGAGATATTCTTTCTAACCCTATAGGAGTTACAAGATGGCAGCAGAGAGGAGGAGAACACACACTCTCCATCAAAGATGTAATGTTTTGGAGTTATGTAGCCTATATGTTATGTATATATTATGATATGATGACAGGGAGATGAATAAACGATACAGGCTAGATCTTTTTAACTGACCTTGTAAGAAATGAAACAACTTCTCGCACTCTACAAATCAATCTCTGACTGCAGTAATTAAAGTAATAATGACAGTTTTGGCGACTGGAAAAATGCGGGTGCCGGTGATGATTTGAACCCTTCAGTGCACAGTAAGCAGGGTCTTAAATATGGCATGAACCACACTAAACATATACAGTAGTGATGGCCAAAAGTGTTGTGCGAAGGTTTTTGCTTTGTTTTTTTTTGTTTTTTTATGACCTTACAAGCTTAAACCATATATATGAAACATTTTAAAATATGAAGGAAGAACAAAATGCTAAGCTACGTGAACTTATCTGACAAAATGATTTGGCAAAAAAAGGCAAACCACAGCTACAGGTTTTAGAAAAACAAAAAAAAGCTCAGGGAAAATATTACATTGACAACAACATAACCAGGTATTAATATTTCACTGGCTCTCTCTTGTTTTTGCATGTGTTCATAACTTATTTGCGTAATTTGATATGTTTCATTGTGTTATCACGATTAAAACAACTGACTTAAAGTACAACGACAAAATGTGCTTACAAATTATTGTTAATAATATTTGGATAAAGGGTGAAGATGTCAATTTTCCAACACTTTTGGCCACAACTGAATGGCAGTTTATTGACTGTCCAACTGATCTCCAAACCTACTCGTATGAGGTTTGCCAGCTTCCCCTGGAGTTGTTGGAGGCGTTGATGGAACTCATGTTCGCATCATTGCTCTACATATAAATGAGGAAACATATAGAAAAGGATTACGTAGCATCAACACTAATTGGTGATAATGTCGCACAATGCAAATCCATTTTAATAATAATAATAAAATTAACAATTACCATCACACACCTGCAGGTCATAGGTGCATATGGAGAGAAGACCAAACTAAAAGAAAGTAAATAAAAAAAACAAAAACAAATCCCACATAGGAAATCTCACACGCTATCAATACTTGCAAAAAATATCAAGAAATATATATAGCAACGTTTCGGTCTCATGACCTTCATCAGGCATATACCTTATGCATTTGTCATGATGATCAAATAGTTTTAAGGGATGGAATTATTGACATTGTTAAGGTAAATTGTATCAATTTGATGTATTATCATTAAGAATAAAGAATGAACAAACGTATATAAATATAAATTAACATTAAAGTTAACCCCAAGATTAATTCTGCAGAAGAAGAAATGCATAGAGATTCGAAGATGAGTAAATTACGATGACAAGGCAACATGACAGCAGTTAAGACTTTTATTTTGTCACCCTCGGCATGCCGGATGTTGTATAATGTAATGCTGGTGAGTCTTCGCAGTTTCAGCGAGGCTAGTTGAACGGAAGAGGACACCGGTGGAGGACATTACATGTAACTCCAAATCAATAAACTCACGTTGTCCAAAAGAGTTTTTCATCAGCTAATCGGAAATGTTTTCTCTTTCTACTTCCCTACAGCCACAGGTATCAAATCACATTTGTTCAGGACAGCTCGTTTCATAACTTTCGATAACGTTACGCAGGCTAGCTGGTTAGCTAACACTTACATCAGAACAGTGTGTCTGTAATCTCAAGATTTATAGAGAATAGCTTTTGAGCATCACGCTGAAAAGTCAACGTTATGTCTCATATTATTAGTTCAGTCATTATTGCTGTAAGTTAGCTGACTTGAATACAGTGTTAATGATAGGTCGTGTTTATTATTGTTTGTATAAGCATAACATTACAGCATAAGAGTTTTTTTTTTTCATAAAAAGGCATGAATATTTAATCCACCACAATGTCTCAGATGAGTTAAATGGTATATTGTTACGTTTAATAGATTCAGTTGTGTAAATTATGTTTTCATAACCGACTTAAATGTAAATAACATCTTGCTTAGAATAATTTCATAGCTAAAAACACACAGTTAAATAATACTGTGTGTGTGTGTGTGTCTATATTTTATAGGAAAAGACTCACAATATTGTTCACAAGTGATGTTTCCCCCACCCACATTTCTCAAATATGTTTTATATTTTACTATTCAATCCACTCAGTTCTACTGATGCTGTTTCCTTGATAAACAAGTACATTTAGGGGCAAAACACTTTATGTGAAATCAGGGTTGTTATAAATGTAAATATTAGTTGAACAATTTAAACTAAATAAAAATGAGAAATGTTAATTTGGCAATAAACAGAAATACATTCAAGTTGAAGTACTAAAGTTATGAACTGGAAATAAATTAAATAAAACTGAAATATAAATTAAACTTAAATAGCAATACTTTAAATTAAATGACAAAAACACATAACGAAAATTAGCATAACTAAAAATATAAAACTAAAAGCTAATTCAAAATATTAATAAAATAATGAAGCTAGTAAAAATAATAACAGGGGTATAAATCATCATAGGTGTAATGTGTATCATATAATTTCATATTTTGAGATGGAAACGTTACCCTGGTCCGAGTCAAGGGTAAATATATTAAATCTAATCTTATAAACGGCCCTTGAGAAGCATATATAAAAAAACTTAGGCTATGTTGAAGGTCTGGTTAAAGTCGTCCAGGACAGTTTTGATGTTACCCTAACATGGATAAATAATGTTTTTAATAAAATATTAGGACATTAAAAAAGAAATGCTTTGGTTCTGTTGTGTTTTTGTCAGGTAACAGTCCAGCTGAGTCACCTCATCAATGCTCTGCACTCTCTGACGGGTTCAGTGAGCAGCAACACTTCAGTCAAGCACAAACACAGAGAGATCTCCCCAGAACAAGAGCTGAACAGCACAGAGGTGATTACATTTAACATCATTTATATATATTGTACACATGTAGGTTATTGGTGTTTTTTCCCCTCTGTTCCTTCCCATCATTAGCTGTTTTATGGAAGTGTGCTCATCAGTTGAATGTTATCAGCTTTTAAGTGAAGTTTGCTGTTCTGAGGCTTAACCGTTTTTCCTCTTCAAATTCTGTGTGTGTGTGTGTGTGTGTGTGTGTGTGTGTGTGTGTGTGTGTGGTGTTGTGCTGGGAAGCCGTCACTGACGCTCAGGGATTTAGGTCTGACAGATCTAGGAGTCGGTCAGCTAGATGAGCTGGTGGAGAAGCTTCTGCCCCGTGTTTCTCAGCAGGACTCGCCATCACAACCGAGGACAGAGACGAACATCTGGAGGACTTCCCATCTCTCCTCGGATTCTTTCTTTCACAACAAACATGGTGAGACACTTCGCTTTCCTGAAACCTGAACCAGAGACGTATATCGTTAGCTTTGTTGATTTTCTTTTATTTTGTAATCCTGTTTTTTATTATCAATTTCATATAGTAGAACTTACTGTACATTTCTTTTTGTATTTTGATTCCGTCACATTATAATTCGTTGAAGTTCCTTGCGAAGGTTGTTGTTTCTTCAGTGCTTTTCCACAATAGTTCATTGTTGGATCTGTAATTGAAACCTTTGAATACTTATTTATTTGATTCAGCTTTCTCATGATGAATCTCTTATCTATGGAAGCTTGTTTCCGTCACAGAATAGAACATTCTAAAAGATAATTGCGACTTTTTATCTCACAATTGCGAGTTTACATCTCGCAATTCTGACTTTCTTTCTTAGAATTGCGATATATGAAGTCAGAATTGTGTGATATGACATCGCAATTGTGAGATAAAAAGTCCAATTCTAAGGGAAAAAAATACTATATATCTCGCAATTGCGACTTTATATCATGCATTTCTGACTCTATATTAGGGCTGCAGAACGATTAATCGCAACTAATCGTTTGCAGAATAAAAGTTTTTGTTTACATCATATATGTGTGTGTACTGTGTAAAATAATTATGTATTTATAAATACACACACATGCATGTATGTATTTAAAAAATATTTACATGTTTATATACATTTTTATATTTAAATATAATTTATATCATATATAATTATAAATACTTAATATGTAAATAGATTTTTTTCTTAAAATTATACATGCATGTTTGTGTATTTATATATACATAATTATTATACACAGTACACACACATATATGATGTAAACAAAAACTTTTATTCTGCAAACGATTAGTTGCGATTAATCGTTATGCAGCCCAACTCTATATCTTCCCACTGAGTGTTATAAAGTCAGAACTGCGAGATATAAACATGCAATTCTGAGAGTTTATTTCTCTAAATATAACAAATTATTAATATACTTTATATCATGCAATTCTGACTTTATAACACAATTGTGACACTATATCACGCAATTATGACGTTATAACGCAATTGCGACTTTATATGACGCAATTCTGACTATATCTCGCAATTGCGACTTTATATCACGCAATTCAGACTTTATATCTCGCAATTATGACTTTATATCTCGCAATTGCGACTTAATATTGCGCAATACTGACTCTCGCAATTGCGACTTTATATTGCGCAATTCTGACTATATCTCGCAATTACGACTTTATATCACGCAATTATGACTATATCTCGCAATTATGACTTTATATCTCGCAATTATGACTTTATATCTCGCAATTGCGACTTAATATTGCGCAATCCTGACTCTCGCAATTGCGACTTTATATTGCGCAATTCTGACTATATCTCGCAATTACGACTTTATATCACGCAATTATGACTATATATCGCTATTGCGACTTTATATCATGCATTTCTGACTCTATATCTCCCAACTGAGTGTTATAAAGTCAGAATTGCAAGATATAAACATGCAATTCTGAGAGTTTATTTCTCTAAATATAACAAATTATTAATATACTTTATCACGCAATTTTGACTTTATAACACAATTGTGACTTTATATCACGCAATTATGACGTTATAACACGCAATTGCGACTTTATATCACGCAATTATGACTTTATATCTCACAATTCTGACTATATCTCGCAATTCGGACTTTATATCACGCAATTCTGACTATCTCGCAATTGCGACTTTATATCACGCAATTCTGACTAAATCTCGCAATTGCGACTTTATATCACGCAATTCTGACTATATATCTCGCAATTGCGACTTTATATCATGTAATTCTGACTCGTAAACTTGCAATTGAGAGAAAAAGTCTGAATTGTGAGATAAAAAGTCGCAATTACCTTTTTAATATTTTATTCCGTGGCGGAAACAAGCCTCCATACTCATCTGATGAATTAACAGCTTAATTTCTTCCCTCTTATTCAGGGTTTTCCAGAATGGGTGGTGTTACTCCTGTCTTCTCCAGGCAAAACAAGTCACCTCTCCAAACACTATGCACAGATCTCCAATACTTGCCATGTAATGTGCACAGTTTATTATTCAGTTGTCACGACAGGCAGCATCATTTTAAAATTGTAATCTGTGTTGGCCGCTTATGTTCATCAAATGTAATTGTGTTTTTCAGTGTTGGTCCAAAATCGAGGCTTTAAAACTCTGAAGTCCAAAACACGTCGTCTACAGGGAGGCTTAGACAGTTCAGCGGTGCCTGAGGGATTCACTCCATCATTTATGAAGGTCACCCACACAGTGCTTCCTTTGCAATAATATTATTAGCCTAATGGTTTTATTTCTGTAAAGAAATGCACACAAAAAATTACTTTTTCTGTGGGACTTGGATCAAAATATTTCAACTACATGACCACATCAGAGTCATTCCCTGCATAACTAGATGTCGTAACTCCCTTAAAGGGACAGTTCAACCAAAAAAGAAATGTCTGTCATTAATTACTGTCGTTCCAAACCCGTAAGACACAAACACGAAATTATATTTTTGATAGACTGCAACTTTCAAGGCCCAGAAAGGTAGTAAAGACTACCTAAAATAGTCCATGTGACTACAGTGGTTCAAATGTAATGTCAGACCTGCCAACCTGTACGCATTTTGCGTAGCGGAGACGCATTTTGACCTCAAAGTAACGCTGGTACGATTTGTCACTCTAAACTACTCAAAAACCTGGTGACGTCTCTGTGCACGCGCAATCCTCAAATCAAACAACAGCAAAAGAAGAAGAGTTCGACCAATCATAGCGCTGGGTTCATACCCCAAATAGCAAGCGGGGATGATTGACAGATGCGTAAGGCCTATCGTTAAAAAGAGACTGAAAATCGACACCAATAAAGAATCCCGCTCGATCCCGCTCCCATTCCCGCGGCCCGCCGTCTGACTGATTTCAGTTGTCACGGTACTTCTGACTCCCGAAGGTAAACGGCCAGGGGTGGATGTGGAAAGTTGTAATATTGTATTGAGTTAACTTAATCCTCTGGATTCGATTATCACGGGAGTGATCGCATGGATTATTTTAAAATACGCCGTCGCTCACTCGGATAAGAGGAAGAATTAATTCAGCCATGCACATTATAAAATTCTTAAGTAATGCTGAACAATAAATTTTACGTTAAATAAATTTGAAATCGCTATGGTTTAGTGATTATGAAAGTGCTGTGATTCGTGGATTACTGATAAGCGCAAGTCTGGAGAAACGGGCGTTTATTCATTCATTCTCAGTGTTGCACGCCTGCACGTGTTACGTTATTGTGTCAATAATAACTAAAGTACCTAATTATGTTACATATTCATTTTGTATGAAAACTAGCGCGTTTCTTTACATATGGATTAAAAAGTGCCGTTGCATCAGTGCTGCGCGAGCTCTCACACAAACACGGACGCGCGCACACAGAGAGAGAGGATAGTTGTAAAATAAAAAATTGACAGGCTGGTTTAAATTTTGTTCTTGCTTGGTTTTTTTTCTGCCAAAATGTCAGAAAGCATTTTGTGTTATCCATCCATGTTTCTAAAATTCGTTAAATGACGGACGCTTTACTGTTAACAGCCCTCATTACGATGTTGGATTCGGGACTTATACTTGATATTCTTTTTAGGATAAGTGATTTCTAGGGGTTTCTTCATTTTAGACTAGTTGACCAGCTCACATTATATGCAATGCTTTAGTATGTTTTAACTACGTTGTAAATGTATATTTGCTAAAGTTTATATTACAATGTTATTTATATTTTTGTCCATTAGGGTTTCCTCACACGAGACAAAGGGCCAGATGTTGAAACTCTGGACAAGCTGCTTAAAAACAAAAATATTCCTGATGGGCAACATGATACTTTTAAGACTGGCTTTGCTGAGGGCTTCCTTAAAGCTCAGGCCCTAACACAGAGAACACAAGGCACGTCGTCTTAGATCAATAACAAATGATCAATTGTGGATGAATGATAGGAGGTTTTCAACTTGATATGGTTATTGAAAGATATCCTTTCTCGTTATTTATTGTATTTAAAACGTGTCATCATCTTCAATAGAGTCACTAAGGAGGATGCGAATGATACTATTGGTGGTTTTCGTGTTGGGCTTGTATGGACTCTCAAAAACACCTTTCTTATCAGGTAAATGTCCCAAAGAAACTTCTGCATGTCTGATTTCTCTAACTAAAGGCTGAAATACACTACACAGCAGATTTGTGAACTGCACAGTCAATTTTGGACAGACATGTATATGTATGATATGTAAAAAATAACTGAGTTTGTTGTTTTGGGAATGGATTGAAAGTCTGCTATTGTTGGATATTGAGTCATTTAGTACATGATGCCCAGTTTTACTCTGTAACCATTTTGCAAAGTCGACAAGTGTGTGACATAATGTTCAGATTTGAAGTCATGCTGTGTATTCCAGCCCTAAAGTTGAGTTTCTGCTTGTTAAGTCTTACATCAACTCTGGGTCCAAATGCTCGATCAGATGCCAACATAAACAACAAATGGTGCCAATATACACTCAAGGGTGCTGTGCTGTAATACTACCAAAAAAAAAAATCATGATCCTAACCTTTATCTCCATATCAAATCTCAGATGGCCAGGCAGTGATTCATCTTTTATGAATCGTTAACGTGTCCAGGACATCATGAGCCCGGAGACTGTAGAGTACAAGCTTAGCTAAAATGTTGCTTTAAATAAATAAATAGTGCTCATTAACGAAATGAAATGGAGTGGAGGCTTGGACCCGGAAAACGCATTCGATATGTCGTGACTTAACAAGCAGATAGTTTATGTCCTGTGTGCCAAGATTGGCAATTGTTTGAATGTAAAATCCGAATCATTTGAGAGGTTTCAAGTAGAGCCGCACGATTAATCGCTAAAAGAGTGCGATCTCGATTCAAACACCCACGCGAACTCATTCCTAAACAACAACTATACGCCTGTCTATTAAACCTGTATCGAATTAATTACATCGTTACACCAGTAGGTGGCGATAAGTGACTGTTAAAACGTGTTTTTGTCTTTGAATCATTCATTCAAGAGATTCGTTCACAACACTGATTTATCCAGTAATGAATCAAGTGAAGTCTTTTTGAGTGAGTCATTGAATCATTCAAGAGATTTGTTAAAGTAACACTCATTTTCCAACTCCCCTAGAGTTAAACTGTTGAGTTTTACCGTTTTCGAATCCATTCAGCCGATCTCCGGGTCTGGCGGCAGCACTTTTAGCATAGCTTAGCATAGATCATTGAATCTGATTAGACCGTTAGCATCTATCAAAAAAAATTACCAAAGAGTTTTGATATTTTTCCTATTTAAAACTTGACTCTTCTGTAGTTACATCGTGTACTAAGACCGACAGAAAATTAAAAGTTGCGATTTTCTAGGCCAATATGACTAGGAACTACACTCTCATTCCTGCGTAATAATCAAGGAACTGCTGCCGTATCAGCAGCGCAATGATATTACAAACTTAGTGCCGGTCACGTTGGAAGTTACCGAGCTACACCTACACCATGGGTGCAACAGGCGCAATGATATTACGCAGCGCATGAAAATAGTCCCTAGCTCGGTAACTTCCAACGTGACCGGCACTAAGTGTGTACTATCTGTAGTATGTGCTGTAATAGTCATTGAATCATTCATTCAAGAGATTTGTTCAAAAACGCGATTCATCCAGTAATTAAACTATTTATGTCTTTATGAGTGAGTCATTGAATCATCCATTCAAATAGATTTTTTTACATTTTGAAATAAACTGCAGCAATTTACATTTTGTCAGAACGTTATTTTGTTTAGTTGTATATTCAGAATCGTGTGAGAATCATGATCTCTGTTTGAAACAATTGGCAATCGTGATTCTCAATTCATCCAGAATCGTGCGGCTCTAGTTTAACATTTTGGATTAAAAACCGTTAGTAATGCTTAGCTGGCTTGCCCCTAGTGCTTGGTGTGTGTGTGTGTGTGTGTGTTTGGAGTGTCAACTATAATGTAACCATTCTGGACAGTGCGATTCCGCACCACATCAGGCCTGGACTCGGCGGTGGACCCTGTCCAGATGAAGAACGTCACCTTCGAGCATGTGAAGGGTGCGGAGGAGGCCAAGAACGAGCTGCAGGAGGTGGTGGAGTTTCTCCGGAACCCGCAGAAGTTCACCGTTCTGGGAGGAAAGCTGCCTAAAGGCAAGAACGAGCATGTGACAAAAGACAAGAGCCAGAACCAATTAAATAAATAGTTATATTTAAATGATACCATTGTTTACTCACCAAACCTGTATGGCTTTATTCTGTGGAATACATTTTTGAAAAATTTTTTTACACAGTTCTCCACAAGTAAAATCAAATTCCACATGATTCTTTTTGGCAGATTTAGGTTTCCTGCCTCATTAACTTGTCTGTTTTTTTTTCTCCAGGAATCTTGTTGGTCGGGCCTCCGGGAACAGGAAAGACCCTGTTGGCCCGTGCCGTGGCGGGCGAGGCAGATGTGCCGTTCTACTACGCATCTGGCTCCGAGTTTGATGAGATGTTTGTTGGGGTTGGTGCCAGTCGTATCAGAAACCTTTTCAGTGAGTACATAGTGCCACTCTAAATCACAATTCCAGCATGATGGTTTATAGATCACATAGGCCACACCATGTGCCTGAGTCTGAGTTCTGTGAAAGCGCTCATGAATGGGTGTATGACTGCTACAAATGTTAAAGCAGTTCTCCTGCGTTTGTCCTCCAGGGGAAGCTAAAGCGAACGCTCCTTGTGTTATCTTCATTGATGAGCTGGATAGTGTCGGAGGAAAGAGGATCGAGTCTCCCATGCACCCCTATTCTAGACAGACAATCAATCAGCTTCTAGCAGAGATGGACGGGTGAGCCATGCAACCTAAAGGACTTATGACTGCGTTCCTGTGGAAAGTTTGTAATCACTAACCTTTGGTGTTTAACATCTGCAGGTTTAAGCCAAATGAAGGCGTCATCATAATCGGAGCAACAAACTTCCCGGAAGCTTTGGATACGTATGTCGATTTCTTTTCAAACATCTAAATACTAAAGGGTTGGTTTACGATACATAATAAGATATATATGTCTGAGTTTGTTGGGGTTATTTCTCATATGTGACCCTGGACCACAAAACCAGTCACGAGTCGCACGGGTATATTTGTGGCAATAGCCAACAATACATTGTATTGGTCCAAATTATAGATTTTTCTTTTATACCAAAAATCATTAGGATATTAAGGAAAGATCACGTTACATGGCGATGTTTTGTAAATTTCCTACCATAAATATATAAAACATTTATTTTTGTGAGCGAATGCAGCACAATCGTGAACATAAACAGACAACTTTATAGGCATTTTCTCATTTTTTGGCACCCTCAGATTCCAGATGTTCAAATAGTTGTATCTCGGCCATAGTGTCATATCCTAACAAACCAAGCTTATTTATTCAGCTTTCATATGATGTATAACTCTCAATTTCAAAATTGTGACCCATGTGACTGTTTTTTGTGGTCCAGGGTCACATAATGTTGCTGATTGGTCAGAAGATCTGTCTGATACATTGTTGAAATGAATACATAATTAGCTAACTGTGTGATTTGCATATGCTCATTTCTGAAATGCATAACCTCTGATGACAGATCACTCTAAATTGTAATGTAGAGATACATTTTCTGTAAAGCTGCTTTGAATATGTATTGTGAAAAGCACTATAGAAATGAATGTGAATTGAATCTGAATGCTGTCTTGTTCCCCAGTGCTCTGATCCGGCCAGGCCGCTTTGACATGCAGGTCACCGTCCCCAGACCAGATGTGAAGGGCCGCACTGAAATCCTCAAGTGGTACCTTAAAAAAATTAAAGTAGACTCTGGTGAGTGGCATGTCAATACTAATTTCTTAAACTTACACAAGATTCTAAACTGTTAATGTTGTACGGTGAACAAAAAGTATTGTTAGAGCAAGTAAAGTAGGATTATTGTCTTTTCTGGACGTTAGCTGTGGAGGCAGAGGTCATTGCTAGAGGAACGGTGGGGTTCTCCGGTGCCGAGCTGGAGAATCTTGTAAACCAGGCTGCTCTCCGGGCCGCTGTGGACGGGAAAGACATGGTGACCATGAAGGAGCTGGAGTTTGCCAAGGACAAAATACTGATGGGTAAGTGGCTCGAACTCATTTAGCATGAATACCTTGAGTTTTCCATTCACTTGCTCCCTCCTCAGGCCCAGAACGCAAGAGTGCAGAGATCGATCAGAGGAATAAAGAAATAACAGCGTACCACGAGTCAGGCCATGCTATTATCGCATACTACACCAAAGGCGCCATGCCCATAAATAAAGCCACCATTATGCCGAGAGGCCCCACTTTGGGTCACGTGAGTACATGCTAATTCGTCATCAGAATGTAAAGCTTGGGTTGAACTTCGAGATTTGACGTCTCCGTTACGAGTCTTCCTTGATTTAGATCCAGTTGTTCCTCTTCTCTGCAGGTGTCCATGCTTCCAGAGAGCGACCGCTGGAGTGAAACTCGCGCTCAGCTTCTGGCTCAGATGGACGTCAGCATGGGCGGCCGAGTGGCTGAGGAGCTCATTTTTGGCAGTGAAAATATCACTACCGGTAGGTGGCAGTACAATTTAATTATTGATTACATTTGAGTGACCCAATGGAATGTTTATTGCACTTCTTCATATTATGCAAATACGGTTCGAGGGCACCATGGGAATGGTAAACAAGCCAAAATGATGCTTGTCGCTTATTTTTTGTTTGTTTGATCTGTGTAACGTTTTGTTGTTTTTAATATAGGAGCATCAAGTGATTTTGACAGCGCTACAAAAATAGCAAAAATGATGGTGACCAGATTTGGGATGAGTGAAAAGGTTTGTCATATTTATCTGATCATCTCTGGATGCTGACATGTGGCTTCAGGCCGCAAGCCAGACTTTGCATGTATAGTAATAAATGATAAAAGGTGCAGATATTTTGTAAAACTAGTCGTACAGTCCGGAGTTCTTCTTTTTAATACCCGTTTCAAAATCTTCTATAAGGTAGTTTATGTTTGTGAGGATGATGATGCTGCTGCCTTCAAAGATTTGTCACATGTAGCCTTCACGCATAAGGCCGTTTCAATTTACAGAAAAAAAAACAGTTTACTGTGTATTAGAGCTGCATGATTAATGGTTAAAAGATTGCGATCTCGATTCAAACACCCACGCCATCTTGTTCCCAAGCATGTGTCTATTAATCCTTTGACAAGTACGATCACAGCAAACATTCAAATCTGTGTTGGCCCAGAGAGAGCAGTTGTCATGTATAGGTATGAAACAGCTTCACAAATAATATCATTATTTTTGTCTTATGCCTGGTTCAGGTTACACGATTTTTTTTGTCTGTTACGATAGTCACGGTGTCAGATTACGCGATTTTGACTCCTAAAATCTTGTCGAGTCGTGGACAAGAAACATGTCAGACTACACGTTGCTTTCTGACCAGCCATCGCGTGCCGTCCCACACGCACATTCATTCGCACACACAAACGCACACACGCGCGCACACACACATACACACTCACTCACTCACTAGCGCGCACACACACAAAAACGCACACATGCTCACTCACACACACAGACATACTCTCTCTCACTCACTCACTCACTCACTAGCGGATCACTAGAGATTTGTTCAAAAACGCTGATTCATCCAGTAATGAAACAAGTATTTATGAGTGAGTCATTGAATCGTTCAATCAAACTGATTTTTTTTTCATAATTAATTCAAATTAATATATAATAATAAAGTACAAAAAAAAAACATTGTTTGAAATCGACTGTTGCAATTAATATTTTGTCAGAACCTTTAGAAAATTACGTTACATTGTTTAATTATCCGTTCAGAATCGTGATCAATTTATCCAGAATTGTGCAGCTCTAGTGTATATTGTAAAATGTAGTATTTCTATATAATACTGTAACGGTTGAAAGCACCATCAAAGTGTCTGTTTTACCCATTTTTGTGTATTTTGCTGGGTGTTTTATTATTAAGTTAGGCTTTTATTTTTGGCACTGTACTAAAACTAGTTAAAATAGTACCGTATATACCCGAATATAAGACGACCCCCCCATTTCCAGACTTATTTTTTAGGACAAAAAGAGATTTTTGTGGAAAAAATCTGGTTTTCAACAGAAAATGATTTTATTTGAAAGTTGCACTGATAATTCATTCTCTCTCTTCCAGCACGCACGCGCACCTTTTTCTCTCTCTCTCGCTCTGCTTCTCTCTCGAAATCGAAAGCCGAAATCACAGCACAGATATTGTTTTTATCTTATGTGTATTTGATTTCATCAGACGACGGCTCGATTATCAGGATTTTTGTGCAGATTAACATCTGGGAAGGGAAAGCTGGTCTTAATGGGTCGCGTTTCAGTCACTATTTCATATTAATTCGTTCTTTCTCCCTTTCCCCCGTGATTTTGTCTATATCGCGAATATAAGACAACCCCCCATTTTTCAGCCTATTTTTAGGACAAAACCTCGTCTTATATTCGGGTATATACGGTATCTGCAATTGCCTAAAATAGTTGTGATTAATCTCACGATTTCCCACCAGCCTTAGTAGAACAAAGTGAAATAGTAAAAATTGTGAAATAATATTATTTAGCAACCCACCGCTGGGTCTTTCCGGTGGAACCCTAGTCTTAAAACTTGTGTTTGACTATTTCATTAACACTAGAACGGCCATGACGGTCATTTTGACCGTTTTGAATTTTATATCTGCAATAACTTGCGGAATAAAAAAATAAAAAAATCCTGCTGGTACCTGACTTTTCCTAAAAGTGTCTGTATTTTCATTTAAAATGTTTGTCATATAAATTACACACAAGGCAAAAAAACAAATGAACATATTTACCTATTCCGGCCATATTGACCGCACTGAATTTCGCGTTATTCCCGCGGTTGACCTTATTCGGTTGACCTTAGTCTCTCTCACTGTCAACAAAAAGGTCAGTAGCGGCCCTGAGTGTTTGCGTATATGCTAATTTCTACAAACAAAAAGTATATATTAAATTTGTTGATCAGAAATAGGCTAATAATACCTGACTACGTTATCTATTTACGTAGATATTCTCTATTATATATGAGTTATTAAACAATTTTCTCTGTTATTATATTAATTATGTTGAATGGATATGGAAATATAGCCTATCTGTGGTGAATGTGCGATAACTACGGTAGGCTACTAATGATATTATTATTTATAAATGTATAATTAAACTTGTTTAAATGTACAGTTTGGTGTTTGTTTGTTTTTAAAAGATATCCTAATACATTAAATGGATTAATATCTCAATTGGGTATTTATCATTAAAGATATAGAGGTTGACCGCTTGTGGCCGTTCTAGTAGTTCTGGAGTTCTGGCACTTCTAGTGTTAATAGCTTAGAAACATGTGGACGTAATGCTACACGTTAACTTACTAGCTGTTGGACTTTTCTTGTATGTATTCACCAGATGTCGTACAGGTCATACAAGTTTGACCCATGCTTTTTTGCTTAAAGGTGAAGACCCAAATTTATGAATTTTTTTTGTAAGACTCCCCTCTCTGTTAAACATATTTTCTTGGACTGTCCTGGGTTTAATACAAGTAGAATGCTCTTTTTATGAAGTTATTTCACTTATTTAGTTGGATTATGCCTGAAAAGGTATTTTTTATGTTAATATTTTTATATATAATATGACTATGCTTGTTTTTTTTGTATTTATATGATATTTGTATATTTGTAATTACATTTTTGCCCTGAAAATAGCCTTAGATGCTGACGTGGCATTAAATAAAACTATTGATCCATCTTCTCTTGTGTAATAGTTGGGTGTCATGACATACGGTGACCTCACCAAGCAGAGCCCAGAGACGCAGGCAGCCATCGAACAGGAAGTCAGGACACTTCTGAAGGTATACCCTCTTCTCTTTCCTCTCTACTAACAAATCAGTAATGAAACATTTCATTCACACACTGACTACCAGAGTTTTTGACTCGCATACTTGCTTGTTTGCTTCTAGGATTCCTACGAGCGCGCTAAAGTGCTTTTAAAGTCCCGCGCTAAAGAGCACAGAAACCTGGCCGAGGCTTTACTGCGGTATGAGACGCTGGATATCAAAGAGATCCAGTTGGTCTTGGAGGGAAAGGCATTGGATCCTCAAGGCAGATGAAGGTCACCAGCACCGTCAGGCAACAGGGGAACCCTAAAAGACATAAATGTACATATGCAACCAAGAGCTTGGTAGGCCTACTCTCCCCATTGCTAGAAATGTTTTATTTTTTGCCAGATCACTCTGGAATGGTTTCACTTTGACATGCTGATAAGGAAGGTGTAACACAAACACCTCCATGGGATTTTTCTTTCCAAAGGAATTGATCTTCAACTAACTCATTTAGTATCTATTTGAGTTTTCTGTACCGTTAACTGTAGGTTCTGCCTTGTTTATAGTGAAGCAGAAACTCATTTTGAATAAATCCCTAAGCTGTAAGTGATAGTTCAGTTTACTATAAAGTCTGGAACAATCACTGTCTACCATTTTTTTACCTTGTTTTGTGAGCCAGACTAAGTAAGCGTTTCATGGTGGCCTTTGAGAAATGTAAGGGAATGTATCTTCTCACTTGAGGGACTGTGTAAAGTTTCAAAGCCCTTTGGAACTGAAACATGTTTGTTTATGTTGATCATATCTGCTTGTGAACAATGCTGCTTCAGAACAGTTTTTGTTTATACACAGAACCCCAGTATGTTATTAGATGACCTTTCTGACTAGATGTTTCCTAGATCAACTTCACGGTGATCAATAAACTCCCGTAGTTCATGCTCTGTTTCTGCAATTTCATGAACTACACAAGACTATTTTTATACAATCTGGAATATCACGCGGTCCATATTATAAGTTTAAATGCTTCCTGTCTGCCATCAATTTGATTATACACACCAATCATAAAACAAAAGGAAGACCAAAATGAAATATCCATTCAGATTTGATGTTTGATGTTCATTTCATGGGGTTCCAGTGCTTACATTGGGGTTTATTCAGCTTTATTCTACACATTATTTATTCATGTACAGCTTATTCATCTTTGAGTTTACCTTGCCTCCATGTATGTTTGCCTTTTATCCAAGCTCATTTTAGTTGTGTACATACAGTAAATATTTATAATCAATAAAATTGAAAATGAAATCATTGTATATAAGTGTATAAATTGATTTTAGTCCGATTTTTTGCCTGCTTTGTCATTCAAAATTATTTTTCGGTTGATGGTATTGCACATTTAATAATGAACGGGAGCTGAACTGAATAAAGGAAGCATAATAAAACTCTGCATAATTGTTATTGTTATTTACTTTGACAATCTGTGCATTGCCAGAACATTATCGTTTTACACAACCAAACAAATTCAAAGGTTTTCTGTTTTCTGAAGAACGTGCGAGTGATGCAAAAGTTGGTGCCACAATATATTATAATTGTAGGTAGTGTTTTTTTTTAGTATGTTGCTAACTGTTTGCCCACTTGCCCAAATTTAAAGAGCCTCTCCTTTAGAAAGCACAAGATTTAAGGAAGTACTTCTCAAACTTTTGGCTCCAAGGCCCCTAAATTGTCCGAGACTATATTTTTAAGGTCCCTTATGAGATTTCTGGTACCTCTGTTATAACGATCTGCTTTTGTTTTGTTTTATTTACATAAACTAGGAGGCAATGTATTCAAATAATTATAATAAAATATATTAAAATAACAATGTTCTTAGTGATCGATGACTTTTCCAATCATTCGTGAGTAGGGTTAGTTTTTTTTATCATCACAAATTGCAATTTATGAGCAGATTCTACCTGATGTAATATTTTAGAGCTTGAAATAACTAGAAGAATCTTAATAATTAAGCATTTTCATGATTTTTAAAAAAATATTTTACTAATTTGCATAGCTTTTCCAGGTCTACAAATCACACTTTAAAGTCCATCTCTTAGCAGTTTTTCTAACAATTTGGGAAACCCGGTTCTTCAATGAAAAATGTCCAGGGAACAAATGAAAATAAGAAATATGATATTGTGGCAAGCAGGACGAGGCTGAACGGCGTGATTGATAACGAGCGTCACCTGCGCGCCTCACTAGCCTCGTATCTCACGGAAGAGCGACGAGAGCGGACCAGGCCTGGACATTTATGATGTTTTGTTTATCTGTGTGCGGCAGTCGGCCATGAGGGGCTGCCGCTTTCTTCCCTGATCCTTAAACTTCTCTAAAGATATCAGTTTGCATCCTGATTTTAGTAGTTTTAGCTTAGTTTTAAAGCTGGTTTTGTTAAATTTTAAACCATTTCAAGCCGCCGCTTGGAAGTGAGCTGAGGCCCCCTGATCATTCATAGGCCTATCTGTAAGAGAAAAGTTATGTGTCTAAATACAGGTTACTTTAAAAATTATTCTAATCATACAGTTACTGACTTTACTGACATTACAGTTACAATAGTTTTTTACAATGTGCACAAATTTGCAACGTAATATATACATGGAAGGCATTTGAAAAATGAAATCAGATTACTGTTCACAATCACAACACAAACATATAGTTTGAACACACTTCCAAGGTCTTTAAAGGTGCAATGTGTAAAATGTATCTACTGTCAGAAATGCATTGTAATATACATAACTATGTTTTGAGTGGTGTATAAAGACCTTACAAAATGAACCATTATGTTTTTATTACCTTAGACTGAGCCATTACACTGCAGGTCCCCTTACATGTTAAGCATGTTTCTACAGTAGCCCTAAACGGACAATCGTGTCTACAGAGTACCAACTAGCATGCAAAGAAGCTAGCTAAAGACAGCAAATAAAACACTGACACAATGCTGAACAAGTAACAATAATATTCGCAATTGCATATCGTTTTACTGAATAATTAAGTAAATACAATTTCTTTTTTTATCTTTGTAAAGAAACCTTGTTGCTTGACTGGCTACTCTCTGCTGTCTCAGACGAAATGTTTGTCCTGTTTTGGCCACCATAGCTTCTTTGAAAGGGAGGGGAGATCGGTGGGCTGAGCCGTTGGTTGCAATTTGCAACCGGACCGCTAGATGACAGTAAAATCTACACAATGCATCTTTAAAAAAGTAATACATTCCTATTTAATACAGTTAAATACAATATTTAAATTCAGTGTTGCCGTAACTTGTTGCAAAACCCAAAGAAAGTTAGAAAAACTGGAATAAAAGCAATACCATGAAGCAGCCCGAAAGCAATGACTAGCATGACGATGGTGAAGAGCGTTCTGAATATGTAGCTACTGGAAGCTGAAAGTACCACCACACCCACAACTGTAGAAAGAGCCCCTTGAAGTATGGGGTAGCCCAGGTGCGTCAGTGCCTCCACAACTCTCTCGTTCACGTCGGGCTTAGTACTGGACACGAACGCGTAGGAGATATGAGCGGAGAAGTCCACGGAGAAGCCGATGCTAATGACCAAGTTAATCATGGAGATTGAATCAAGGCTAATGTTTAGCAGAGCCATGAAGCCGGTGACTCCCAAAATGACTGAAGCGATGGCAAAGGCCACCCACAAGGCGCAAAGAGGATTTGGAATCAACACAAGAGAGATAGCCAGCATTACTGCGGCTGCCATCGTGACGGTCTGAAGAGTGACATGCCCTATTACCGTATACTGATCGTGGTATATGAAGGCCGGATGGTAGACCAACAACGGACACGGGCAGCTCTCAGCTGTCTTGCGGAGTGAGTTCAACATGTTCTTCTCTGTGGCGTTCTGAACAAGGGTCTGAAGAAACAGGCGTGAAGCAGATATGTCATTATTGGTTATGTTGACATCCTGTTTGAGCATTGGATGGTGGTCCAGAAACTGATACAGAAGTGTTTTAAATGTAGCTTCTGTGCTGATGTTACTTCCGTGTTGCTCTGCATACTTTTCATAGGAATGAAGCCAAGATGTCGACAAGTTCTTGACAGAATCCAGCTCCTGGAATTGCATGATACAGGACTCAAGTTGATTACGTTCACTCTCCTCCCAATATGGAAACGTGCCGTTGACGGCTAACATTACATTTGGACCATTATAACGAAAGTATGTCTTCTCAGCCTCATAGTATTGGACGATGTAGGACTTATCAAGTGCTAGGTTCTTGAGATCAATGCCCTCCTTAAGCTGCAGGCAGCCATATACACTAACAGCAATGTATAGCAAGTAGAGAAAAACTACTATTGCTTTACTCCAAATTGTTGTCAAAAATGGTCCATAGTACTTCCTGAAGAACAATGTCATGGGGTGCTCTTCCTCGGTTCCTGTGTCATGGTTGTAAGATCCTCCGACACAGCAGACAGTGTACGCTTTGGACCGTCCTGGTGGGACTTCCTCTGGGACCTTCATGCAAGTCAACCAGTGTCTGTTCGCCCCCTCCCTTCTGCCATTCAGAGCCAGACAAGCTCCAAAGAAAGTGATGTTATAGAAGTAGCAGAACAAGATGGCCGTCCCCGCATACAGACAGAAAGACTGAACGGACCCAAAGGGGTTCCCGTAGCTGAGGTAGAAGGCTAGCACGTCAGTCAGGGTGGTGATAGTAATGGAAATGGCTGCCTCCCTGTAGGTATCAGCCATGCGGTCGGGCACTGTGTCTTGAATGTTGGTTCGTTGCCAGCTGGAGATCATGATAAACATGTCATCGATACCGATTCCTAAAAAAACAGTTTCACATCTTGAACTGAAAATGTATCAATTGTGGAGGATATGAGATGTGGTGCTACATTCGCATTTATGCATTTTGACCCGTTTGATCCAATGTGACTTATAGTGAGTGGGGTAAGATATGCCACCCACTTAAAGGGATAGTTCACCCAAAAATTAAAATTTTGTCATTAATTACTCACTCTACTCAGACTTTAGTTCATCTTCGGAACACAAATGAAGATCTTTTTGATGAAATTTGAGACCTTTTTGTCCCTCCATTGACAGTTGTCTACCAACGCAACTACCACTTTGACGATTCAAATAGTTCATAAAGAGATTGTGAAACTAATTCATATGAATTAAGTGGTTTAGTCCAAATTTTCTGAAGAGACTTGATTGCAACATGATTGGTTTAGGCTTTTACTCACATGTAAACATTCATGAACTCGCATATATCAGTTGTGGTAAACAAGCTCAATCATGTTCGCTTGACGTGAGAACCAATGAGGTTCATTCTCGTGTTACGCAGCACGTTTAAGCTTCAGCAAGAACCAATAAGGCTCATTATTGTGTGTTACGCAGCACGTTTGAGCTTCAGCAAGATCTAATAAAGTTAATTTTCTACTTAGTATACATTGCTGTTAGTGTTTATGGCTGCCTGCATTCATCTCAATTTTCTGTTTTTGTTCGCTGATCAATAGTTGTATGTGAATAAAATTAAATCTGTTCATCATATAAAGTGCACAAGATTCTTCCGGAAATTTGGAAATTTTTAATAAAAAAGATCTTCATTTGTGTTATGAAGATTAACGAAAGTCTTACGGGTTTGGAACGACATGAGGTTGAGTAATTAATGACAGAATTTTCATTTTTGGGTGAACTATCCCTTTAAACTATCAAAAAAATGTGTCCCATGGCCATATATTTAAAAAGATCTCAAATTAATATACATATCATATACATTTATATATTACAAATATTCTAACAAGTTAAAAAGTTGAGTCACAGTCTAATATTCTGTTCCATTTATTGAATGCAATATACAATAGAACATAAAAATCAAATAATGTGCACCAAAAATAAGACATGAAATGGATTACTAAATTGTTTTTTCGTGTTTTTTTTTTTTTTACTGAGATGTAATTCATTTATTTACTTAATTAATTCCCCAATTGCTCAACTTCCCCACTGATGTGACACAGATACCTCTAACATGGGCAAGCCTTTTGGTTTAGATGCTTGCACAGTGGCACAACTTACCCCATCATGCCCTGATTTTTATTTATTTATCAGTAGATCCATTACCTGGGAATCAAACTTGCAACCTTGCCATTCCTAACGCCAACTGTAAACATAATACACTTTTCCGAGTTGATACATTATCTTACCAAGAATCAGGAATGGAGAAGATGCCACAGTAATGACAAATGGCACATTCATGAGTAACAGCAGCCCGAAGCTGGACAGCACTGCTTGTGCGGTGGAAAAAACTCCAAGAAAAGCCACCCACGCTTTATTCCTCACATTGTCAAACCTGTTGAGTGAAATGAAACAATGTATAGCTTTTAACAATCAATATAAGACTTTCAATCTATTAAATATATAATTTATGAAACAGAAATACACTGGGTACTGCACAAACCTCAGGCAAGATATTATTGAAAATGAGATGGCAAGAAAGTAAGTAATTGCAAAAAGTTCAGTGACAGATAGGGTACTCTTCTCAAACTCCTGTTGTCTTGACATGGAGGTAAAATAGGAGATCTGAGAAGAGAAATGATCATTAGAACCTTTCATTTAAGTCTTGTCAAGTCACCTTTATTTATATAGCACTTTATACAATACAGATTGCTTCAAAGCAGCTTTGGGGGAAAATATGCAATGAAGTCAGTTCAGTGTGGATTTAGTTTCGTATCAATTATTAAATTAGTTAATCTATAAAGAAGTTCTGCAAAAAATTAAGTCATCGTCCAGTTCAGTTCTGTGTCAGAGTCAGAACAGTCAGATCAATAATATTGTTGAATATTAAAGTCACATACTGAAGAGTCCTTGCTACACTAAGAATCACAGTATGCAAACCCCCCAAAATACAAAATGAATGTGTGAATGCCCAAACCAATTGGCATTCATTATTAGGCCTATATTAAAGATAGGGTAACACTTTATTTTGATAGTCCACTTTAGACATTCTACTAACTATAAGTAACTTTGCAGCTACATGTCAACTGACTGTCATTAGAGTATTAGTAGACTGTCTGCTTAATATCTGCTAACACTTTATTTTGTTGGTCCCCCAACAGACATTCTACTGACTATAAGTAACTTGGCAACTACAAGTCAACTTATTCTCCTAACCCTAACCCTAACCCGAACCCTAACCCGAACCCTAACCCTAACCTAACAGTCTACTAATACTCTAATGAGAGTTAGTTGACATGTAGCTGAAAAGTTACATTTAAAGTTCCATATGCTAGAGTAAAATGTTTATTTTAATTAAGTTTTTAATGGGTATGGTTTGAATTGAATTTATTGGAAAATTAAAAACTGTCAAAACATTTAAGACTTTACACATAGACAAAAACCATGTAACACTGTACTTACTTCTGTTATAGAGGTTGTTACATTCGAGAGCAAGTCTATCAACTCTTGAAGCCAGGCATCTCCCAGTGTATTATTGCTGTCCTTCAGGTAATAGAAAAGCCTCATTGCTTTGGCACTTCGAACAACTCTATTGTGATCCACCTCCACCTCACTGATGACATTTCCCATGTGGAGACATTTGAGTTCTGACAGACAGTATTCAGGATACGTTATATTGACAAGAGGAATGTTGCTGGCATTATAATGTAGAGCATCAAGCATTATATTAGAGTTGCATGCCCCATTCACAGTTGCGCAAACATCCGAGAACTCAAATTCCTGAGCGTCGACCGTTGCGGTGATTCCTCTAACTTGTCCATCGATGCGGATGACCTCCTCTAGTGCGGCAACACTGAGTATGTTTGTCTGACAGGAGAATATCAAAGATGCAAAAACCCCGTCGGTGTTTAATCGTATGATTGAAAACTGCGAGTCAATTTGTGGGAAAGTTTCTTGAAAGAAACGCCTCTCCACTTTAGCGCGGCCGTTTTTCGGAGTAAACTGCTCCACTATGTCGTTGGATTTCAGGTCGTCCAGAAAGTAAAATCCTCCTCCGAGACCCGCGGACACCGCCAGCGGTAAAGTGACAAACCACCACGGGTGAAGCCCTACGAACTTACCGAGACTTTCGAAACTCATTCGGATGGGCTTTTCAATGCAGTCTGTGATGCAGGACACCATGACTCCTGAAGAGATCTTCTGCACATCTGGTGTTGAGGAGATAGATACTGGAACACATATAGGCCTGACATCAAAAGAGCAGGTCATATTTCTCCAGGGAACAGTACAAATAAAAACACTGTGTTCTCTTCAGGCTTTGTCTTTTGTTATCTTGATAACCATTTCCACTAGAATTACCTCTCAGACCTATAATCAATATGGGCTGAGCTTCTTCTGAAAGGGGACAATTTTCTGAAGCAGTGATCCAGGTATTCCTCCTGTAAATGTGGAGCAGTTTGCTCCCAGTGAAACAATGGACCTCTGAAGTTAGCCGACAATGAAAATGGGAAAAGATTCTGAGATCTTCCAAGAGAAATTGCATCCTGAGAATGAGAAATAGTAGTATTCTTAAAGATTTCCTTTGTTCTGGTTTCTACAAACCTAACAACATGGGCATCTTGTAGGACCTACACTCTTTTTTACAGCAGATTTTTCCTTTTTTTTTTTTTTTACAGCAAATGTCCTGTTTACACCTGCATTAAAATGGATTACACAAGTGGACAACACCAAACACAGGTAAACAGGGTCTAAAACTTTTCAAGTTTGTTCACTTTCGACCACTTAGACTTCTAATGCGTAGTCGAAAACGCATTAGACCGGATTGCTTTCTTAGGCCCTGTAGATGTGTTTAGGTCGATCACATCACAAGTGGACGCCAGTAAATACAGGTGTAAACGGGGTTCAAACGTTTTGAGTTTGTCCACTTTCGACCACTTCCAGAGGTAGTCGAAAACGCATTCGACCGAATTGCTTTCCTTGTGTAGGCTAAACGCTGGTCGAATGCGTTCAAACAGCCACAAAAGACCATCTACTTTCCGCCTACTGCATGACCCAATGAGTAAACATTATGGGAAGCGCACTAGCCAGACAGGATTACAACTTATTCAGCTGGGGACACCCAAGTTTGGTTTGAACGAAAAACGTAACAAGCACAATGTTCTCTCACCATTTCTGATTTCTAACACACACTCACAGCATTCGGCATGGTCTTGCATTTAGAAACAAACGCTGATAAATTTATACTTAAGTGCTATTTTGATAGGCCTATACTTAAGTAAGATTTAAGTACATCTTTATGTTATCGTTATATGTAGGCTATTCATTGAAGGTTTTCTAAACATTTATGGTAAACTAATTTTTTTATGTAATCTCTATTGAAACGTGTATATTTAAACATTTTGATGAAGTTGCAATTGAATATACATTTACAATATATTTGTATTATATTTGCTATAGCCTATATTATTAAATAACACTAAATGAAAAAATGTAATCAAGGCTATTTTATAGTTACTACTAAACTACTTACAAATATTATTAAAACATAATGATTTAAAATGTACTTTAAAGTAAAGCGTGCAAAGTGCACTTTTATTTAATTAATATTATCTGCAAGTACAGTTTTTGAAACATATATTTGAGTTACACTAAAGTGCACAATGCAATTCACCACACTTCTCTTTCACACGGTTAAACAAATGGGCTAACCAGTATTTTTCAATAGACATTTATCTCACCTTGTGGCATATGCAGTGTTTTATTGATATAACAAGCCAGTATTGTTGAGAATTTAGGATGTATTTTGTCATCATTACTCAGTTATTCCATTTCCTATAGACACCGTATTTGTCACATCTGGACTAAAGTATGAAACTGTGAATAAAAAACAACAACATAACAGGGTGCACCATATTTTAAAGACTTTGTATGTTGTGCAATACTTTTGTGGTAGGCATGCATATCAGTCAAAGACTGCCAAGTGCCAATATGCTGTAGATTTGGGATTTATTTTGTCAGTAGGCTACATTCCTCGTCATCATGATTAGTTATTCCACTTCATATCTCTAATATAAACACCATTTATGACATCGGAACTAAAAGTAGCCCAGCCCCAGTCAGTGTCCTCAGTAAAATGTTATTTCAACAGTTTTGCTTGGACTTCTTATGCAACATATCAAACTCGCTCCCCGTGACGTCGCACTCGCCCCAGTCGGAAGTTCCAGCGCGTCAGTAACAGCGATCGCCAGGTTTAGTGTAAACAGCCACAACATGGACGACGACGTGTTAACGACTCTAAAGATTTTAATAATCGGAGAGAGTGGTGTCGGTAAATCAAGGTGAGGTCTGAATGAGCTGTTTTTGTGTGTTGTTTATTGTGTTCCGTCCAGTAGGATGAGTTGTTAAATAGCGTTAGCCTCGTCTGAACGAGCAACAAGCGTCGCTAAACTAACGCTGACTGTCCGTCTACTGTTCCCAGACTCTGCTAATTCAATTCAGCCGGTTAACTTTACCCGTAAACGTTGTTTTTGACTCAAGAACAGAAGGAAAAGTGGCACCGTGTCCCCCTCGTGGTATTTTGAGATGTGATGTTGATTTCTTTCAAGGCTAAATTGCTAGCATTACAACAGTAAAGCATATAACGTTATTAATTAAATTTGACGTTTGAAAACACGCTGGTAATGAATAGCTACTTCGTATACTGTTACTGTTGTTGTCGCATCCCTTTAAATATTTAATAAAGCAGAGCAGCAGTGTTAGCTGGCAGCTGTTCCTGTAGCAGTCATGCTAACGTTAACTTATATGCTCGTTTTGTGGCAGTTACCATTAGAAATACATAAAAGGCCTTAGACTGAGTTTAAGAGGGGTCAAATACTTGCTGTGTGAACAGATGGCACTTTAAACATGCCTAGTTGTGGTGACAACAAAGTGACTTGGCTAAATTGGTGACCAAAGTAAACGTAAATGTCCAAAGGGAAAGTAAATGTCCTCTTTATTATTGTCATGTTTTCAATAAAAGAAAATAAAGTTTTATAAGAAACCAATAATATGAGACGCATGTACATGTAATAGGCTACTTAAAGATTTGTCATCTTAATGCTAATTTGCTTTATGTATCCACAGTTTGCTCCTGCGCTTCACAGATGACACCTTCGACCCAGAATTAGCTGCAACCATTGGTGAGTCACACATGAGTGCTTGTGATATTACAGATAATAACCACACATTGTTAACATGCCTGTAATCAGTTAATGCTCAAAACTAATGAGCTTAAAAACGAAATCTTACTTAGTCTTGTTGGAATATTTAGTTTTACCTCCATAACTAATGTAATTTAATCCTTGTGGAAATAGAGCGTACTTTAAAGTTAAACGGATCGTGGTTTATCCGTGATCCGTACGGTCTAGACCCCACAGTTCGGCACGCATGTGATTCACGGATTACTTGTAAAGTTTAAAGGCCCACTGAAGTGCCTTGAAACAATGTTGATGATTTCCACTGAAACAGGAAGACAGGGCGGGACATATGGAATAGCCCCTCCCCCTTTTCAAAATAGCCAATAGAGTTACGTTTATATCAGTTCGGTCGGAGCAGTTGAGCTCGGTAAAGCCGCAGTTTCCTCCTAATCTTTAACCGTTTCTCCTCTTAATCTCCTCCATATCGTTTTAAAATATATCATCCTGTGCAGAATTCAAATGAATAGCCTATATGTTCTGTGGTCTGCGCTGACCCGCGCATATGATCGGCTCTGTGCTCTCGCGTCTCTGAACCGGAGCAGACTTCATTCGCCCCAATGGAAAGCATATTTACACTGTCTGAATTGTTCCCTATCCCCTATATAGTGCACTATGTGCCATTCACCATGTAGAAAATAGTAAATGTGTGAACAAGTGACCGATTACAGCCGCTGCTTCAGCGTCTATTTATGATGTAAGGGGCGGAGCTTCAGATTCTAGAGAGCATTTGATTGGCCAGAAAATCTGATAAGAAGCTGAAGTGTCATTGTCATTGTTTTGGAGCACACTAGCTTATAGATAACAGTAAGGCTAACATTTTTATATTAAAAGCCAAAAAACGTCAATTTTGATTTCATGGGGACTTTAACCATCATAGCGAAACTTTATTATTTGTGTTTTGTCTTGCCAATTTACACACATTCGTGCAAAATAATGTCAAAATTCAAGTATTCTCATGAACACTGGGTTAAGTTTTAAGTGAACGTAAAAACAGGATGTGCATCATTATATTGGAGCCGTGCATTCACTCTTAAAGTGACAGCAGCTCATTAATGTTAAGCAAACAACAAAACACAGTGAATCTTTGTTAATATTAGGCCTAATTAATACATTTCTGTACCCGAATACTACAGTTCGAGCTTACTTTTATTTGTACATTTGTTGTGTTTGTAATTATTAGTGTATTTGTTCTTGTTTTTATTACTGACTGTTCACTTGCCTTCAATGTTTGGAATGTATTAGTTAGGCTAGTTTGTTCTGTGGTATCGAAGTACTTGAAGTGTGCTTTAAGTAATTAATTAAAGTAAAGTTATATCCCTACCCCAACCCCTCCCCCCAATTATTTTCTTTTCTTTCTGACCCGATCCGTGACACAAAATCTGTAATATGATCTGAGCCGTGAGTTTTGTGATCTGTTGAACCTCTATTTACAAATACACATTTGTCATTTTTCATTGGTTGATATAGGTGTGGACTTTAAAGTGAAAACTATTGCAATAGATGGCAACAGAGCAAAGCTGGCCATATGGGTAAGTGCTGGATGACTGTCACTCAATGGCTCAAATGTGTGTAATTCTCATATTATGTCCACTGCTGTTACAATTGTACAATGCTGTCTTTCTCCACTAGATGTCACTGTCACACTCTGTAGAAGTAAGGGTTGTTTATCCGTTTAGAAATGCTCATGAACTTCTGTTTTAGGACACGGCGGGTCAGGAGAGGTTCAGAACTCTAACACCGAGCTACTACAGAGGAGCCCAGGGTGTCATTTTGGGTCAGTGTTTTTGCATAATAGATATTATTATTTATTATATGACTTTAATTGGTCAGTCAAGAGTTCTGCTGGCCATCTTGTCTATTTATTTGGTAAGTAGCCATGTGATGAGTAGAACAATGTACAGTTAGGGGGTCATTATGGCAAAACCTTGTTATCCTTTAGATATTAACTCTCAAAAGCACAGTAGTTGCTGAATGTGAAATTTACACTGTTATGTTTTTCTCTTCTTTTAAGTGTATGATGTGACTAGGCGGGACACGTTCACCAAGCTCGAGAACTGGCTCAACGAGCTGGAGACATATTGTACACGCAATGACCTGGTTAAAATGCTTGTGGGGAACAAAATTGACAAGGTTTGTTTATTTAATATTCTGAATGTTAGCCTGCCTGAAGCAATGTTTTGATGTACAGCTGTAAAGCTTGTTAACGGCGTCTTGGAGGGAGAAAACACACTCACCCTCATGAATGACTTTCTTTTGTGGAAGACAGAAAAAGATATTTAGAAAATTTACTTTCACTGTATAGACAAACAGTCTTGACGACAGAATTCGGTTTTCCGAGCTGGGTTCCTCCCCTCGGACAGCACGCCAAATACGCAAAACGATAGCCTACTCGATCTGATTATTGGCCTTCAAGTCTCGAACTGAATTTAGTCTGACTGCAATGCTGTCTATTAGCCTACCTAGAGCAGCGACCTTTGTGGCGTTTCCTGATGGATCGAGGTTGTTCCTGAAACCCCATTCACACTGCGAGTATGCGCCGAGGACTATTAATGCCGCTGTCTTCACAAAATATACTATATCATCATGACATGGCCTGTAGTCAGGAAAAGAAGACCCAAAAGTGGGAATATGTAGCCAGTATAAGTCAAACGTTTTATTTGTATGGGGTGTGATTCACACTTCCACTTACGGTATAAACACACAGTATGCCTACTGGTGTCCAGGACCGGCATTAGCCTAAATAATCCTTAACTAAAACTATTAAAAGCATTTAAGTTAACTGAAATAAAGCTGAAATTAGGCTAAATAAAATGGGCCTATTATATTAGTTGAACAAAAAATAACAAAAATTATAAATGTTGCCTTGCTGAAATAAGTTGAAGCTCTAAAATTATAAACTGGAAAGAAATCAAAACTTAAACTAAACAAACTGAAATATAGCTAAATTATATATAAATAGCCTAATTTAATATAGCCCAAATTAAACCTAAATAGCAATATTACAAATTTTAAATGAAAAAAGCACATAATGAAATTGATTAAACTAAAATTACCACGGAAACTAAAATGAAAACCAATTCAAAATCAAAATATTAATAAAACTAAATAAAAAATGTAAATAACACTGCAGATCTCCGCACCAGTCCTGTAACTGAAAGCTGTGTGACCGGCCAACTGGTAAATAAAATAAAAACAAGATATTAAAGAAATTAAAATGTTGAGAACCACTATTTCATCATATCTGAATATGTAAACATTATCTATAATGCAGACACAAATTAAAATTACATTAAAAACTTCACATGTTGCAAAGTTAGGACAAGATGTAAAGTGAGCTGTTATTACTTCTGAAGTAAAAGAAGGGTGGATTCGTTGGTGAATTTTTAGCAAAAGGTTCTGATGTTCAGTCAACTCTGTGTCCGAAAACTGGACTCTTGAGATCATGATGGAAGGGTTTCGGTTAAGAGCTAATTGTTCAAAATCAAGAATCGAGTCAAGTGGCTTTGAAGTCTGACTAACATATTATTAATAATTATAGTATGTATTACTTACAGCCCTTGATACTAATTTGTCAGCGATTCCAACTGCGCACTTAATGAGGTTGCTTAAATAAAAGCAATTAAACACTCAATTTACAAACAATATATATATATATTAAGAATTTCCAGAAGACAATAAAATGCATTAAGTATTTAAACAACGGTATGACTGTTATCTCCCAGCAAGTAAAGTAGAAATGTGAAGTCTGTATTTTTGTTAAAGAAAGTAAAAAGCCGTGTAACGTGAACCTAAAGACAAGTGTTGAAGTTACATGAGCTGACATTGGGAGTTTTCTTTCTTCAGTTGCTTTATCTTTGGGGTCTCTGTTTCAGGACAACCGTGAAGTAGACCGGAACGAAGGCTTGAAGTTCGCACGGAAACACTCCATGCTCTTTATCGGTACGTTTCCTCTTCATTACCTTCCATTCTGTTTGCAGTTTGATTGAATGTTTTGGACGAGTCTCTAAAGCTAATTTGCTTGTTTGGCACCACGGTCCCCTTGTTAGCCATCAGAGGATGTGGATGAGCACGATGCTCTGTCTTTGTCCAACCAATACTGTCTTGCCAGGAGTTTATTTATATTTTCCTGGCCCTTTAAAATAAAGTTACAGACATCAAAATGGCTGTCAGTTATACAAAGTGATTTTGTGTTGAACTGGTGCTTTGCAATAGCCACAGTCTCTTTGTTCCTGGAGAGATCATGGAACATAAGAAGTCTTTTCTACCATACTACCATGTTCTGCAGAGTAGGACTGCAGGGTATTATATCCCACAATGCAATGTGCTTGACTTGTCCTTTTATTTCCCTCAATGTGAGTTAACCGGAAGTCATATCTGCTGTTTATATGCATATAGATTCATTGGCTGCATCCGAAATCGCATACTCTATATAGTAGATGAAAAAGCATCTTGAATTCACAGTACTCATGAAAGCGTAGACAAAAAGTCCCTGGATGACCTATACTTCCGCTGAGATTCTGAAGTGTGCAAATGATGGACACTTTACTATCCCATGATGCAACGGGAGAGGATTTGTGAATGGCTGTAATGCGACACAACTGACGATGGTCGGTCATGTGATAATGACAACATCATGGCGAATGTAGTACGTCCAGATTACATTCATACCTCACACACATTCACATTTCTATGGAAGCTTGTTTCCGCCACAAAAATAAAGAAATGTAAAAGATAATTGTGACTTTTTTTCATCTCACAATTCAATTTTTTTTTCACAACTGTGAAAATAAGTATGCCTTTTTCCTCAGAGCTTTATAACTCGCAATTACGAGTTAATCTCTCTCAATTCTGACTTCTTTTCTTAGAATTGTGAGATATAAACTCATAATTGCGAGTAGAAGTCTAATTCTGAGGAAAAAATACTTTTTTCTCAGAATTGCAAGTGTATATCTTTAAATTCTGACTATTCGCAAAGACCCGCCCCCTTTAGTTACTGTCGCTATGTCCGACGAGCTACGCTGCTCTTTCGTTCTTTCTGCTCGTGAACCGATCATCTCTTCCTTCTAGTTCATTTATAGCATCACATTTCTATGGTAGCTTGTTTCCGCCAGGAAAAGTCAGCCTTTTCCCTCAGAACTTTATAAATCGCAATTACGAGTTAATATCTCTCAATTCTGACTTCTTTTCTTAGAATTGTGAGATATAAACTCATAATTGCGAGTTAAAGTCCAATTCTGAGGAAAAAATACTTTTTTCTCAGAATTGCAAGTGTATATCTCTCAATTTTCACCGTTCGCAAAGACCCGCCCCCTTTAGTTACTGTCGCTATGTCCGACAAGCTACGCCGTTATTTCGGTTACTTTTGATATTAAACATATTTATACCATGGTCTGGGTGAATACTCGATTCTGATTGGCTGCAGGGTGTCCGTTAAAAAGTGATAGAGGACACCTAAATAAACTGTCAGGCGTAACCAAGGAAACCAAGTTATTGTTTGTAACTTTAGATTTCGATTGTAAAACTAATTAAAATATAAACTAATGTTTTAAAAATGTGTTATTTGGCAAGTGACCATGGTATAAGCGGGTTAATGCCCTTCGAGGAGTCTCACCTTTCAAATTTGGTAATTTTTTTAAAGAAATTTAAACAATAAATACCGTTTTGTGGCTCTTTAATGTGTCTGACAGATCGCTGTCGCCTCAGTTAAAGCTGCTCGTGAACCGATCATCTCTTCCTTCTAGTTCATTTATAGCGTCAAATAAACATGAATGAACATCAGAAGGAATGTTGTTTTAACCGCAGAAAGGCGTCAGTACACTCCGCTTCTCAAGTTCAAATCCTCCCATGTTAATCTACTAACTCTCCTGACTGCTTTGTCCGACAAAATGGCGGATGGCGAAGTATGATTGGTCAGATCATCTGTCAATCAAGCTCCCTGCGAAGGGTCAATTGTGAGTTGAAGTCCAATTCTGGGGGGAAAATACTTTTTTCTCAGAATTGCAAGTGTATATCTCTCAATTCTGACTTTATATCGCACAATTCTGACTTTATATCGCACAATTCTGACTTTATATCGCACAATTGTGAGTTTTTATCACAAATTCTGATCTGAAAATCAGTTGCAATTACCTTTTTCATGTTTTATCCAGTGTAGCATCCGTACATTTTACACTATTTAGAACATACTTAAGCGAAAGTGCATTCAAAATAAGTACCTACTCAAGAGTATGCCCTTTCGGACGCAGCCAGTTTTTGATTTTGTATGCCAAAAGCTCACACATTCTTCACAGAAACTTACTGCCAATGTTCTTTTCTGAGATAAATGGATATGCCACTTGCAGGACAACAATACTGTTTCACATACGTTTTTTTATTATTGTAGGCCATATAGAGTATATATATATATATATATATATACGTTTTGAGTATAATGGATTATTTTTTTATCAGCCAGTGACTTCTGGTTCTTTTACAATCTGATGTCATTTCACCTTCACACTCTTAAACTGTGCCTGTCTGATGAGTCACCTCACCGCTTCTCTCTATCTCTCCCGTCCATCGCAGAGGCCAGCGCAAAGACGCGGGACGGGGTCCAGTGTGCTTTTGAAGAGCTGGTGGAGAAGATCCTGCAGACGCCGGGACTCTGGGAGAGCAGCCTCCAGAACCAGGGGGTGGTGCTGTCCGACCACGAACAGCAGCGTCAGGGGGCCTGCGGGGGATACTGCTCTCTGGTTTAACACACACACGCACACACACACACAACCACAAACTGACATTCTTCTGAAGGAGAGCTTCCTCTGAGGGGGAACCGTCTGCTCCCTTAGGGCTGGTCAAAGGGACCTTTGCAGTTTGCACACTCTCTGTCACACAGTTGCCGTTGAGTCCCAGTATTCAGTCATGTTCTTTTCAATTAATGCATCACATTAGGTCCCGTTGAAGGTTACAACCTGAGCATGTTGAAACAGGCCAGATTTTGAGGACAGAGCTGACATGCTTCCCCCTCAATGGGAGCACCACCTTTGACCTGATGTGTGTTGGCCAATGGGATTACAGGAGGGGCGGGGCCTGAGAAACTGTGGTGAACTCATGCAACATGATTCATCAAATGTCCTTTGTACCTGTACTACATTCGTCTACTTATTGCTTCATATTCTCTGCTGCTCTCATTTTAATCCCTCGCTTTTTATTTCAATTCATATCCTTTATCCCATATTAGTTTTTTTTTCTTCTTTTTTTTAAATAATATTTAGCCTAACATGATTCTCCCGTTTTGAAGAGTTTGATATTCTTTGTAAATAATGCGTCTTCAGTAACTGTTCTGAAGCGTAATTCACACGATTGTCAATGAAATGCTGTTTAGCTGCAGGTCTCATGAGGTGAGATACATTAAGCATGTTTAAATAATGTAATATATGATGACTTCTGTCTGAATAACACATGGGATGATCCGTTTTACTTCACTGTGTTTTACTCCGACTCGTTTCTTTCTTTTCTAGTTGAATGTGTGAATGGATACCAAAAAGAACACTGTTCATGTTTGTTTTTTTAATCACAAATCCTTCCTGTGACTTGTTCTTGATTTGATTCACGTATGGCCTCGACACGGGGGAAGGATCGCTTATGCCTTAATATTTATTCGATCTGCATGTTTAACATGAACTACACCACTGGCTTTCACTACGAGTCTGTGGAGAGAGTGTTATTGTAGCCAGTCGAAATGGCCATTTGGTCATTTAATTTAATTATAAACATACCTTGGTCAAAAGGCTTAATATGTTAGACTTTAATTTTTCACTTTTCAGTTCTGCTGTAGAGAGATTTATTCATTCATGGTTAAGAATGGCTTATGACTTCCTGTAGCCACAAAACCAAACACTAACCAGCACCCTAATTAGGATCTCTTATAATTCATGGGTATTACATTCACATACAGCAGTTCTGTCTTCATAAATGAGGTTTTCCTAGTGTGTATATCACTGCGTCATGTTGTGGAAATTAGGAGAAATTATGTCATACAAATGTTTTTGCATTAACATATCGAACTTGTAGAAGTGTTCATACCTTGTTTTGCCACAGCTTTTGAAGTCTATGAATGTCTGTTCAAAAATGCTGTCCTCATTATTAGTATGTAGCTTCTAGTAAATGAACTCCAGATGAGCATATCACATGTGGCACTCACGTAGAGGCGGGAAATTGATACCTACAGCTCCTTATTAGTTTAACAGGCCGTATATGAAATGTTTCTATACTGCGCACTACATACACAAACTCTGACATATACAGTGAACATGCTAATCACAACAAATGTCAGAGGTTTTCACACTGATGTGTGTTAGGTCAGGTCACTTATCAGTGTCATGGTCATATTTCCTTTCATCCAACTGATTATATAGGACTCTGCTTGTCAGGGAAAAAAAAACTAAAATCATCTGTCTTTATGCACCCCTAGTCAAGGCCTGGGGTCTCAAGAAATATATTTATGCAGTTCCAAATGTATGGATTTTTGTTTGTAAAAGGGTTTTTGTCTTTAGATTGTGCTAACATTAGCGACACTTTATTAGCTGTGCTAACTTAGTCAAGCAAAAGGCAAAAGGGGTTGCTGAATAATTCGCTTGGTTGGGTCCTTACCATAAAAAAAATAGGTCCTTACATTCGTGAGGCACACACGCACACTAGCACACACACACGCAAGGTCTCTCACTCCCTTTCTCTGCTGTGCGCGCGCTACACATGCGCGCTCTTGCTTGCTCGATCTAGATTTCGGGAGATTTTTGAACTAATTTGCGGGCAATTCTGAAATTATCGTACATTATGGGATTTTTTTCATTATTGATCGTACATCGTACAGAGGTCAAAATTATCGTACAAATACGATAATTATCGTACGTCTGGCAACACTGGGTGTGAGTGAGTGGAGGTGGGACGTTAGCATATTCATGGTCCATGTAAGGTACAGTGTGCGATTTTTAGCGGCATCTAGTGGTGAGTTTGCGAATTGCAACCAACAAAAGTTACGGTGGCCGACAGGAAAATATGTCGTCGTCTGAGACAGCAGAGAGTAGCCAGCAATGAGGTTTCTTTACAAAGATAAATTAATAAATTATGTTTACTTTATTATTCAGTAAAACGATATGTTATTGCGAATATTGTTGTTACTTGTTCATCATTGTGTCTGTGTTTTATTGGCTGACTTTAGCTAGCTTCCTTGCATGAAGAACAACATAGTGACGAAACGCGTTTGTCCATTAAGGGCTACTGTAGAAACATGTTGGCGCATTTCAATGTTAGGGGACCCGTGGTGTATGTAGATAGAAATGGCTGAGTCTTCTAAGGTAATAAAAACGTAATGGTTCATTAAGTAAGGTATTTATACACCACTGAAAACTGACATAGTTATGTATATGATTGCATTAATGTCAACAGATCCTCCTAAATATTTAAATTAAGCGATTGGTGTAGAATTATATTCAAGCATGGATATTTTTCCCCACAGGAATTTTTTTTTTTTTTAAATATGTAATTTTGGTGATCAAAGATGAGTTTTAAGGGATACAAGTATTG
Organism: Phoxinus phoxinus; assembly: GCF_949152265.1. Lineage (NCBI taxonomy): Eukaryota > Metazoa > Chordata > Actinopteri > Cypriniformes > Leuciscidae > Phoxinus > Phoxinus phoxinus. The sequence continues at coordinate 16,019,313 of NC_136880.1, read as the reverse complement.
ACTACAGGGGGACTTTAAAAAAACAAAATTGCTTTTCAGAAAATGCCATTGCAACTTTAACACCACAATCTGTAAGCTTTTCAAATATCGACAAATCTCCAGTTTACAAAGAGTTAGCCTTATGATTTTGTAGATGTACAGTAGTAAGTATTTTCTAATTGTGATTTTGATGTCATGTGTGCGGTAGGATCTGTCCAAAGTTCACTCAATGCACTGGTAAAGAAACAATCAGATTCCATAAGCACCGAATTCAACTTTTATATAAACATCTCAACGGCCCTCATGATGCCTGGATCTGAAACTACATCAAGATCAACAGATTTCCACCGATGTTACACTGTCTCCTGCTCCCTCTCCATTTCAGTTCGAGGTGTTTCACTGTTTGTGTTGGGCTCTTCGTGTTGATCCAGCAGGTGCATCTGACCACTGAATGAGTTTAGATGAGGGTAAGCCAGAAGAATCGTGACTATTATGTTTTAGTCTTCCTTGAAGCATGGGTGGGGAGAAATAAGACTGGAGAGCAAAACACGGAGCATGTGGTCAGGTCTGTAAGGAGATATAACAGGGCCACATTCTTACTGCTGGCTGAACCGTTTTAACGCACACAGCAAGACTCAAACATAACGGACTGTTCAAACAGCCTATCTAGAAGAGCTATCTGGTAGGCTACATAACTGACATGCAAATGCTTATCCAACATGGCCTACGGACAGCAGAGCTCTTTGCAGACGTCAATGGTCACGGTTTCGGCGTGGGTAGTGCTATTTCTTTATCAGATTGGAGTGTTAGTTGCTTTACTCAAAATGTGGCTCTGACCTTGTATATTCCACTCTGGATTAGGTCAAAATTATGGCAGTCCATTTCTGCCACAGTAAAACAAAAAAAAAAGTTATTGCTTTTTATTCATTAATGACAACTTCATCTTAGTGTTATATTGTTAACTATAAAAAAATGTGTTAGCTGAAATAAAATATAAGCATTAGATTTTTAGATAAGCATCAACATTTTAGTTAGTTGCATTTCTAATTATTGCTAAGCTTTTTAAGTTTGTTTTAAAGTACAACATTTACTACAAATAAATCTGAAATTAAAGTAAAAACAAAACAAAAAACCCCCCAGCTAATTCTAAATATTAATAAATACGGTACTATATACGGTAACGGTACGGTATATAAATAATACTAAAATAACATTGCTTCATCTTGAATGTGAGTGTGATATTATTATTATTATTCATATTTTACAATAGAAGTTTCCTAGTGTAATTTTTCTCCCCTATTTATAGTAGTCATGTTCACAACATTTTTGAACGAATCGGTCAGTGTACACTGCAAAAAATGTTTGTCCATATTTGACCCAAAATTGGGTTGTGACCCAAAAAAACCCACCATTTTTTAGAGTGTATGATTCAATTGCTTATTCATAAAAACTTGTTGTCTGTCGTAATCACCTGGCAAATCGATATGTTTTTACATGTCATTTACAGTATTACTTGCAATTGCGACTTTATATCTTGCAATTGCATGTTTATTTCTCATAATGTAACTTTATATAATACGGTGTGATAATGTGACTCAATTTCTTATTTAAAACGTTTATACTCCAAGGAAATGGGCTTCCTTAGAAAACAAACAGAGATGAGAGGAGCACATTTTATCAAAGCGCAACTGTATTTTATTGAGAAACTTTTATTTCCTCTCAACTGACTCTGTTTTGCATGATAAACTTCACAGGCAATGACACATGAATTTAAAAGCTATCCATAAAAAATAAAAATAAAACACGTCATACCTGCCAAAACAAAACACAAGAATCCACATTTATACGCCATTGCCATAGGATGACAACAATCCTGCGTCAATTAGAACTAAAATGAACATAACTTAGGAAAATGAATACACATATGATGAATATATTACATTTTAGCCACTGCATTTCAGAAATTATGACATCAGAAAGAGTCAGATTTTTTGTGCTTCTGTGTTTAGTGGTAGTGACCGTCCACACATCAAACTCTTTTCTGCGTCATTTTTCAACAGACAGTGGTAAAAAAATAAAATAGGCACACTGGTCAACGTGTATTTTTCCTCTCAGAAAAGGCTGCTGTGGATCATTTTCAACTAAATTATTGCATGTAGTACATAGTCAAGTGTTCAGGTAGTCTTTTAGCAATTATGACCGCTGTCCAGTCTGTTAGCCACTAATGTTGGGGTTGTGCGGGCACTTTGACAGTCTTAATCTCTGCTATATGGGAAGACTTCTGGATGATGCAGCTGGTGGTGCCCGGCGCTGCGCTCTCCTTCGCTTGGGCCAGGTTGGTCAGGGCCATGGCGGCGTGGAGCTCTTTCCAGTAAGTCTCGTTGTTTCCTCCTCCGCCACATTTACGAGCGCCGCTGTTGCCGAATTGAGAGGAAACGGTTAATGAGGAGAACCTAAAAACCTTATGATTCATTAGTCAACAGCATTCTTACCTATCGCTCTGGCGCTTGCCACAGTCCAACGTCACTGAAAATACAGTTAGGTGAAAAGAGTTATAAACTGGTGTTTTGCTCAAAGTTGGCACATCATTTCTGCAGCTAATGAAACGTCCCCGAGCTCCTCTCTCTCCCCGCATCGACGGAGTGGATGTGTAAACGTGTTTTCACGTGTGCTTGTGCATGGGTGAATAAGAGGGTGTTTGCCGAGCTCGGGGAGATTTAAGTGGAGCTCCTGCAGTCTGTGCCTACAGCCACATTCATGCGCTCCGGCCAACACAAATGCAATTATGCTTCCCGTGCGCTCTCGAGACGGAAAAAGGATATCTGCTCTGTGTCAGAAACAGACACGCTGTTCCACCACTCTGCAACTGATTTGCATTTTAAAATTATTAAACCCTTTCCTTTAGCTAATGACTATTTAAATTATTCTGAAGTTGCGATAAAGTGCCCCTATTATGCTTTTTTGAATATTACCTTTTATGCAGTGTAAACATGCAAGTAGCTGTATGTGAATGTAAAAGGTCTGCAAAGTTTTAAAGAGTGCAGTGCACGGCAAATAAAGGTATTGTCTCCTAAAAGAAAGAATCGATTCTGAACTGAAAATGAGTCATTAGTAATTCTATTCTTACTTCCTTTTACACACCTGCGCAACAATGTATCACATAATGCCAGCCTATGGTCTTCACTGGCGGCCCGTGAACAATGTCTACTTTGACCCGCCTTGTAGTTGTAGCTGAGACTGGAAGATTTTGGTTTGCGATGTAAACATGTCGAGAAGACGCTGTTTTCAGCGCTGAGAATCCACTTTGCATGCACATCAATTGAGTCCTCATCCTTTTGAAAGTTAAAATCGACGCCATTGTTACTGTTTGTGTATCAAATGCTGAGGAAGAGCTTACAATTCAGATATGGTAATATGCATTACGTTTTCCGACACAAACTGTAGACCAATCACAACAGACTGGGCCATCTGACCAATCAGAGCAGAGTAGACCAATCACAACAGACTGGGCCATCTGACCAATCAGAGCAGAGTAGACCAATCACAACAGACTGAGCCATCTGACCAATCAGAGCAGAGCAGACCAATCACAACAGACTGGGCCATCTGACCAATCAGAGCAGAGCAGACCAATCACAACAGACTGGGCCATCTGACCAATCAGAGCAGAGTAGACCAATCACAACAGACTGAGCCATCTGACCAATCAGAGCAGAGTAGACCAATCACAACAGACTGAGCCATCTGACCAATCAGAGCAGAGTAGACCAATCACAACAGACTGGGCCATCTGACCAATGAGAGCAGAGTAGACCAATCACAACAGACTGGGCCATCTGACCAATCAGAGCAGAGTAGACCAATCACAACAGACTGAGCCATCTGACCAATGAGAGCAGAGTAGACCAATCACAACAGACTGGGCCATCTGACCAATCAGAGCAGAGTAGACCAATCACAACAGACTGGGCCACATGACCAATCAGAGCAGAGTAGACCAATCACAACAGACTGGGCCACATGACCAATCAGAGCAGAGTAGACCAATCACAACAGACTGGGCCATCAAAAGAGAAAATTTGTGTTTTTTGACCTTGGATGCATGTAAACCTATTGTAGGAGACAACAAAATTAGGAACCTAAAAAATAGCACAATATAGGGGCATTTTAAAGCAACACCAAGTCGTTTTTCAACCTTCATAATATATTTCCAAGACTCTTGTGATGGTGCATCGACTTACAATAGGTTGAATGACACGTCTGCTATAGCCTGACGGGGTCTGTATCGCTTTTACGGCACTACAGAGCTTCGGCTTTCGGGTAGTAACCCGAGCACAAAAAGAACTACACTATTCGACTGCTTTACGGCATTCCTCACGGCTTCTACATTCTACGTTGCCGGCTGGTATAGAATCTGTATGTTGTTGTCACGGCCAAAGCAGCAACTAAACCGAAGAAGGCAAAGGTTTTGTCGGAGGAGACTAGGAAGAGAAAAGGGAGCGTGATAAAATCAAAGGCCGGACGAGGATCAATATTGGTCCAGCGTTCGCTTACTGGCGTGACATTTCACACGCAACGCAGGCCGTCTGCCCACGACTCCTCCTGCAGAGTTCGGGGGTATCGGCTTGTCAACAAATGCACGTTTATCCCCTGCTGTAACCATGACAGATTTTGCGACAGTAGTAGAAGACAATACTGTTTCCCAACTGTAGGGGGACCCCGAGAGCAAAAGCTACTTGGTGTTGCTTTAAAAGGAACCGTTCACCTAACATGAAAACAATGATGATGACACTCTAGGTATGTTTCCATCTAAAGTTGTGAATTTCAATTTTGCGCAAAATTAGCATTTTGCATAAAACATTTGCGAATAAAGCAGCATTTGCATCCAGCAAGGTGAAGATAACAAAGCCGTCACTTCCTGATAAACTGATATCACTGAGATACAGCATCACTTGCTATAGGAGAAGCCACTTTATATAATACATTTTCGAATTGCCTATAATAAATGACTTGTGCCTCAGAGCGTGCAGACGAAACGCAATAAATGCGCTCATGCTTTGCTTTGGGAGGTGGATGTCTGCTGTTTGGGAATGCAGTCGTGACAGACAGACTTTGCTCAGATATTTCAGAAGCTGGCTGGTCCAAGAGCCTTTTATACTTGGAAAGATGATCAAACTTGACCATTATATACCTGAAGCCGGAAGAGTGGCATTTTGGAAAAATATGTTGGTTTGATAGTCCTTTCAACTAGTATTTAATGTAAGAAAACTTACATAAAATGGTATTTGCAAGTCAACAAATTCGGAGCATTCGAGCCTTCTTAGTGTTTTAAAAATAGCCATTTTGATGCTATCATTGTAGTGCCCCATGCACTCCCATTCAAAAGGCATTTTGAGCTTAAAGGGATAGTTCACTTTGAAATTAATTTTGGTATGTTTTAGCTTACCTGAAGTGCATCCAAGATGTAGGTGTCTTTGTTTCCGCAGTAGTTGCAATTTTGATATTTTGATAAACGAACAGTAATTATATCGTTTTTATCTCTTTTACACAACGACGTCCAAGTGATCTGTTTACACCGGATTTCTTCCCCGGAAACTAATCTAACCGCCTTCGATTGGACGTTGCATTTTTAAACTCAGCAGAAACGTGTGTGATTGGCTGTACGGCTCAACGTATGCCTTTGATTGACCTGAACAATGAAGCGAGTAGTGTGTCAAGATAGAAGGCTTACAAATTGGGAATAAGTGAAAACTCAACACTCACGGATGAGTTCGCGCGAGCTTAGGCCATCAATGTGCACTTACGATGGGGAATTTTTTTAATTTGGACTTATCTCTGCATGCTTTTGGAGACAGTGCCTATATACCTGCATTATATGACTGACAGACAAGAACAGTTTGACCTAAAAATATCAAAATTGAAACTACTGCGGAGACAAAGACACATACATCTTGGATGCACTTCAGGTAAGCTAAAACATACCAATATTTAATTTCAAAGTAAACTATCCCTGTAAACAAAAATACGGTCAATCTTAAAAGTGGCGTTTCCATTCTAATTATGCTTTTACATGAATGTGTGACTCGGGTAAATTAACAAAAAGAGCCTAAGTTCAATTTTGGCGACAGTTACCCTTTAATGGTTCTTTATGAAGCTTGAAAACTTTGCATGAAACAGAACAACCAACACATTCTTTAAAATATCTCCTTTTGTGAAATATGGAGAAAAGAAATATGGGTTAGGAACAACATGAGGGTGATTAAACGATGACAGAATTTTCAGTTGCCTTGAAGAAATGGATGACTGAAAAATATTGACTAAGCAACAACAAATATTGACTATCGCCATTCACAAGCTATTTAATGTTGACGTCAATGCAAATGAATGACAGGAAAGATCATATCTGGTTAGACGAGGGAGGACACCTCAAACAAATTGAGATCCATCCATTACACATTCATGGACATCATATACTTATTTCCACAGTCATCCTTTGGAATCAGTTTAAATGAATATCGCTCTTTTCTCCTACATAAATCGGGTTGTAATAGTGAAGCTGTCTCTCTTTTCTGCTGAAAGAGAGGTTACTAAAGAAAAATCTTTCTTATGGGAGCTATGAGAGGGAAAATTGGACGACAGGCATGAGCACACAAAACGCTATTTTAAATTTTCTTTGCCTAAAACATCTCCAACTCGGGTTTCTCAAACAGCGCTGGTGCCAAGAACGACTATAAACCATTAATAAATCATTTGGCTCTGGTTCCTGTGCGCTACTGAATGTCTGTCATCTTTTAACTTCACTTCTATTGTCCACAGATGCTTCGGATTGACTCGACCTGAGGAAAAACACCAGTTCCTCTGGCTAAAGACAGGAGGGCTCTATTAGCCAAAATCAAATTAGCTATAAACTGAGATCAAAATATAAAACAAATATAGAAAAAGGTTGATAAAACTGTGCTGTGTTTTCTTAACAAATCTGTCTCTTAATTGAATTCCAACTGGAAAAAATCAATCTCCTTAAATTCCTGAATATTTCAGATATGTGGCGGGGTAATCTTTCCAGCTAGCGTGTGCCACATGGTGGTTTTACTCTGGAAAATTCAACAAACTCACATTTAAAGTTGACAAAGCTGTTCGCAACCCATTTTACTTCTGTAATGTTATACATTTTCAAGTAAAACAGGATACTTGATGAGGAAAAACTATTTTATCAATCAGGAATTTATTGGATTGAATGCCAAAGCCTGAATGAATGTAGAAATGCCTGAGTAGTTTGTTTGCACTTAGTTAACATGACCCAATAGCCAAAGTGACATCTGCTATTGTTTCAGAAGAAAAAGATCATGTTATTTCCTTATTGGTCGGTTTCAAAGACAAGGATTAAGCCTATCCCAGGCTAAAATGCATTCAGCTGGTTTAACTGAAAGGAACTTGCACTGACGTATCTTAAAATATGTCATTGTTTTGTTGTCAAGATTCACACCAGTAATGTTTTTTTCTCTAAAATGGCCGTTTATAAAAGCTACTTAAATGTCCTATTTGAACTAAGGCCTAATAATCCCGGTTTACTCTAAGTCTTGTCTGTGAAACTGGGCTTATTATCAAATATTACAAAGACAAATACGTCCATAATAAGACAAACAACATACATAAAGAAAGTAAGTTCTCATTTCAATTTGAACTTTAACCCCTTATATTGGCATTACATATTTAAAACAGTAATATACTATACTAAACCTAAACTAATCTTGACTATATATCATTTGAAAGCTTACAATCTCTAGTTTACATATTTGGTGACTGATTTTCAAAATACATTACAGAGGAGCCGTAATTTATCAATTTGCAACAAGAATATGTTCATACTCCTATGGCGTGTTCAGACCTTTATTTTGAAATAGTGCCGAACATGAAAAATCATGAAAGAATGGTCAACAAACCTCAGTTTGTTTTCATGCCAAGAGTTCAAAAGATAGCATCCATTCAATTCTTTTAGAAAAAAAAGGTCTGAAAATGTTTTGAATATAAAGAAAACAATAATAAATTCACCATTTGTGATGTGGCAGCGAGCTATAATGCACATACGGGATCTTCTTGTGTTTCTTAGAGGTTTAATTCATTTCAAAATCTGCCAAACTTCCAATACTACTTCTGAATAGGATTTGTACTTCATAAATTGTATGAAAATTGTAAAAATATTGGTTCAGATCACTCAAACAACATGGGAATGGAAGGGCGCCCTTATATGTCAACTAGTGAAAAAGTTTGGTACTGCGCCCAAACAACATCTTACTGAAAGCTTATTTTTTGAGATATCAACCTAAAATTTGAAACACAACTTGTTCAGATTTTTGGCTTTGATTTTTTTTGCATTTTTAACATTGTACATTTTCATAAACTCAAACTTATATAACTTTTTTTTCTGTTTAACTTTCTTAATTTATTTAACTTCTAAAGCATTCTTGAATTACAACCATTTAAGTTCGGAATGTGCATTTTCATGTCTATAAAAAAAGGGGGGGGGGGGTGGCGCTTTCACTCACCTCCAACTAATTTTAGTCTAAGTCAAAAACAAGCTAAATTTAGCTTATTTGTACCGTTTTTTTGTCATTGCAGAACTTATTGCCTCGTGGCGATGGCTCTGTGTGACTTATAATGACCAAAATACTTGGTGAATGTTCCCTTGTCTCCTTTAAAATGTGATCACAAGTTTTTGAGCACCATTCTCACAGCTATCAGTAGCTGAGCATACGATCCCTTCCGAACTACAGAGTTATGATGTGAAAATATTGACCTTTTTGCTTTGTGATATTTATGTGGAAAACCATTTGTTTTTCATCTAAGGGAACGGTCTCGAGGTCACAGGCACGCTTCACTGATACAATGACATTCCAGCACTGACTGATGTGTTGTGATCACAACGTGAAAGATCAATGAAGTAAAATAGTTACGGCTAATCAAGCAAAAGTTTGAATGTCAACGATGGCATCACAATGGTACAAATCTACACACGACAGAAACTGAACTGCCGCTTTCTTGGAGTGAAGGAAACATTCCTGACAGCCTCTGGTTTTACAGTGGCTTTGAGGGAGCAGTTTTGTTGTTGCTTTATACATTTATTATGGCAGGTTAGGAGCAAGATGAAATACCAAAATGACTGCCAAGAAATGACTAAACTGTAATTTTTAAAAACTAAAATGGACTTTTTTGTCAATACACACATTAAAGTTAGTGACCAGGGTCTGTAGAAGACTCAGAGAAATAGTCCATACGAATGCAATGTACTTCTCAAACCTCATTAGTGCATTACGAACAAATTCAAAATAGGTTATGATTGGTTATGAGACACACGAGAATGTTTTGGCATGAATATTGGTGATGACACATTTTTAAGCTGCCATATGAGAATATACTCCAGGGCAGGGGGAGATTTTCAGTGAATAATGATTTTCATCTGTTCCTCACACAAAGCTATCATGAAAGGAGATAGGTCGCATGGATACTATGACGATTCGTATGTTTATTTACCATTCATTTCGTTTGGATGGAAAAGCGCAGCTTGAACATTCTCCAGAATATCTGTTTTTATGTTCCATGGAAGAAAAAATTGAATATTGAAAAAAATATTGGTTATTGAATATTCATTTTGGAATGAACCACTTCTTTAACATGGGATTTTGTGCTTTATTCATTAAACAAATTTGCAATGCCAGTCTTTAAACTTTGTATTTTGTATTTCACTGTCAATTTTAATGTCCTTATCATGTTAGGCAAAAGTCAGGACATTACAGAAAAGCTTTTCTGTTTTTGTTCTGAACAGTTTCAATTCAACTCAAGTCTCAATTTTGTTGGCAGCTTTTGTCAACAGCTAAACATTTTTGACTCTTCCTGAACACATGCCTAAAAGAAGAATTAAAAAAAACTTAATTTCCATATCAAAAACATATTAATTGTCGCCCATAATGTTATAAATAAACTTATGTTGTTATGCAGTGCATTGTTAGAACGCTAATGTTCATAACAAACACCTGTGTGTTTTTATGCACTCATGCAATACTACATCATAAACGAAAAAAAAGCAGAGCATTCCTAAATTTTCCCAAAACGGGACCTTTCCAGAAGGGCACAGAGGCAAAATAAACAGAGCGGTAGAACATTTTGAAATGTTGCGGTGGAATTATGTTAATGATGAATTTGACTCAACTCCTTTGGCAACACTAAAGCATTTGCTTTCATGAGGTATCAGCAGGTGTTCCTATAAGCTACGGCAGGACAGAGTCCAGGAACGTTCCACTCACCAATCAAACCATACCAAACCGCAGCTTTACATTCAATTTTATTATTATTTCTAATGGGATTCACAAAAATCTTTTCAATGCATTTGTCTCCATTTCATTTTTTGGTTCCACTTTATTTCGATAGTCCACTTTAGACATTCTACTAACTATAAGTAACTTTGCAACATGTCAACTGTCAGAAGACTGTTAGGTTAGGGTTAGGTGTTAAGGTTCGGGTTACAAGAATAAGTTGACTTGTAGTTGCCAAGTTACTTATAGTCTGCAAAATAAAGAGTTTGCAGACAGTCTACTAATACTCTAATGCGATTTTGTTGACATGTAGTTACAAAGTTACTTATAGTTAGTGGAATGACTAAAGTGGACTATCGTGTTAACCATTTTTTGAATTTACTCAAATTTTGTCCATCTTAAGTTAACACATCAAGTACAGCAAGTTAGAGCAAACTATGTTATTCAAAACCTTTGTGAATTTCTCGTTTTCAGCACAAAAGGAGAAGTTTAGCATAGTGTTGATGCTGCAATTTTCCATACAATGGAATTGAATGGTGACCAAAAAAAAACGTCTCGGTTACGTATGTAACCCTCGTTCCCTGAGTACAGGGACGACACGTCGGAGTTCCCAGGACGAAAGGGAACACTATATATACAGTAAGTAGGGCTGTTAAACGATTAATCGCATCCAAAATAAAAGTTTGTGTTTGCATAATAAATGTGTGTGTACTGTCTATAATTATTTTTGTATATATTAATACACACACGTTCATGTATATATTTAAGAAAAGTGTGTTATTTATATATAACATTTTTATCATTTATATATTATATAAATTATATATAAATCTATATACAGTATATACATGCAAATATTTCTTAAATATATTACAAGCATGTGTATTTAAATATATAAAATAATTATACACAGTACACACACATTTATTATGTAAACACAAACTTTTATTTTGGATGCGATTAATCGTTTAACAGCCCTAACAGTAAGTACTGTAAAAGTGGTCTATATGACTGTAGTTTATCCCCTGAAGTCCTAAAATAGCTTTGTCAATGAAACAGCCCCACACATTTCTAGTTCAGTCATAAAACACAGGCACAGGCTGATGGGTCCTTTACATGCAATCTGCAAGCAAACACGTCATTATCGCATGACGCAAGCTGATTTGCTTCTGGTGATCCAGCAGCCAATGAGATTGCTTGCTCAACATTCAAACAGTCTGGTTCAGTGCTCGCTGATAGATGGTCGTGCTCAGCTATCACGGTTCCTCTGAAACCCTCCACCTCCCCAGCTCCACCTGCCTAGATCTGCTACGGGATGTATGCATGTCTGTTCATGCAGAAGCAGAGTATCTTACATACTCACACCAGCTTGTCTGTGTATCTATTGCATCACATTGATGCCTAACATCTTTTGAAAGTCATACGGGTTTGCAAAGACATAAAAATTATTACATTTAACCACATACAAATACAAAATGTATTACTTTTTTTTTTTTTTCTACAAATATATCCTCTTTCAATTCTTACAATTTCGAAGCATGAAAGCCTGCGACAGCTCTTACCTGTACGGTAGGTGAAGTTTGCCTCAGCTTCTGATGAGGGTGAGAGCAAATCGTCCTCATACTCGTTGGAGCTAAACGATCCAGAATGGTTCCTCTTCCGAGAGTCCATAACTTTTTCGGAGGCCATTACGTGCCGAAGGGAATCGTTTAGGTAGCGGTTCAGCAAGCTGTTCTTGTATTTTGGCGGAGACACGTAATCATCACAAACCGACGGGTCTGTACTTCGCCCCACCGCTTTGCCTCGGCTGTCCTGAATAACGCTCTTGTGCGTGGGTCTGTTATAGTCTGATTCACTAGCCTGCATCTGTAAAGGATTCTCCCCATCTGTGGAACAATAACACATCAAACTAAAACTTGACGTAACAATACGGTTAAATTACTCTATTGATGCTGTAAAGACAAAATGCAGTAACTTTAGGCTACCCTTTGTCAAAACTGAATTCGACTATGCTTAAATGGATATAAAAATCTTGTTTACAGTTTTAGTTACCGCATTTTGTCAGAATACATCAAATATGTCTGTGGAATAGGTCAATCTCACACATCCGCCCGTACCGTCTGATGTCGCTTCATCACTGCTAATGCTGAGTCTCTCAGCGTTGCCTTGCACATATTTGTTGTACAGTTTTATACGTAAAGCCCAGCTCAAGTCAGGCTGTCGAACTGTGTTCTTGAGCCTACGCCTCGCGTTCGCAAACCAATTTGAGACCTGAAAAACACGAATGCGTGATTGTTAAATCAGGAACACCTTTTGGTTTATCTTGCTTGCATTGTCATGTGTAATGTTTCAATGAATAGTTAAAACATTTCATATTGTTTTCAGTCAAGCTGTTATTCATTTACTCTTCAGAGTCGGGCTACCGTTAATCTGCTGCGTTTGTTGTTTGTTTGCGGTTTTCTTATTTATATAATGTTAATAATATTCACATACCAATGCATACAATTCAATAATTTATTTCTGCTTTTACAATGGAATATTTCTATCCTTCCGATTTGACTAGGGATGCACCGATATGAAAATATTGGCCGATAACGATAACTCTTTATATTTGAAAGCCGATAACCGATATGTTGGCCGATAAATATAAATCCGAATTTTTATATAATTTTTGAGAGCCTGATTACAAAAACAAAAGTCTCACCATTAAAAGCCATGTCCCAAGCACAGAATTATAATGATGTTCTCATAATTTTATGTAGCCTATATGACAGACTTGCACTGCCCATGTTGCACTTAACTGTATTTTCCTTTTTGAAGTGATTCCAATCATATTTCAAGCAATTTAAAACCATCCCGGCGAACAGTGAAGTGTTTTATGAATTTTTATTTGCCAATAACGATAACATTAAAACTGAAAGACTGAAAATATATCGACCGATACCGATATGGTGGCCGATATTTCGTGCATCCCTAAAATGTACAGTTAAAATAGTGTGTCAGCTGCAGAGATAAGGTTACAGTAAGTAGAAAGCAGCAAGGTATTATATGCAGTATTCAAGTTGCAGAAATGTATTGCATCTAGTAAATGTGCATACACTTTAAAAAAATGTTGGTTTAACTTAAAAAAGCAAGTTAATTTTGAGTTTGTTGTAATTAAAAATTTGAGTTAATACAATGAAGACGAATGGTTTAATGAACAGAAACTCAAAATAGTATGTTATCTTCACACATTAGTTATCGAAGTTGATTTAACAAAAGATAAAGAGTTGTGATAACAAACCATTAAAATATTTTTTTTACAGTGTAGTGGCTTTGTCAGGATATATTAATTTATTAATTGATTTTTTCTTTGGTAAAAAGTAAACTTAAAAAAATGCAATTGCAAATATCTTGGACTACAAATTAATTATTGTGCTGTTTTGTCACACACACCTGCCCTCCCTGAGCCGCTTTACTGTGCCATACATATATTGGAGCAATAGTTGAAACATTTCATCAATGAAAACCGTATGTGACCCTGAGGAGTTACAGAGGGAGGTATTTCAATGTATTTAGCCCGACCTGCTCTGCAGTATCAAAAACTGTTTATGTGTAATATAACTCAATCAAAAGAGATTTCAGTAGACCTCAGAAAGAGACCTGTTGAAGTTCATGAGACTGGAAGGGTTACATAAGTATTTCCAGACTTGGCCCTCCATCCATCCATGATCAGATGATGGCTTACAAATGGAAGAAATTCAGTATGATTGTTACTAGTGGCGCTTCAGCAGACTACTAGTGCACTTGATAATGTGTGTGAATTTACCATCAGCGAAACACTAAAGACGAGGGGAACCCGCTAAAGTGCCACAGCACTACTGGAACACTGGTTCATGAACAGTACAGATGTAAAAATCGCCATAAGTCAGAAGGACTAATGAATTCCAAGTCGTACCAAGAGATTCTACAGCAGAACATCAGCACATGTGTGTGTTCATGCAACACAACACTGACCCAAAACACAGAAGCGAACAACAATACAGAAAGATCTATCCAAGTCAGAGTCATTGACATTCTGGAGCGATTAAACAGATCCTTCAAACAAGACACTAGTAAAATACGAATGGTCTGAAAATGTTTAATACACTTGGGTAGGTGCAGATCAAGAATTTGGTTATATAACGTTGATATGGCCATGCCTGCAAGACACTTAATATAGGGTTTATGTACTTTTTCCATTCATGCCACTGTTCAAGACCAGCTGTTTTTGCCCAGATTTGACATTGAACATTGAGTGATGACTCGACGTAGTACCGAAATAGTTTATCATATAAAATTAATGCATTTTTATTTTTCAAAATGACCAAGAACTGCACAGGCCCAACAATCTGCGTAATTGTTAGAATAACATGATCTCTGTTTAATAAATTAGTTATTATACATTACAGTTAGAGTTATTTTTCTAAATAACAGAAGAAGAACAAAAATACTTATATTAGTATTATTTTATTAGTAGTATTATAAGTTAATACTTATTAAAAAGTGACAGATGCATTAGCCAAAAGAGTTTGATTGGCTGTAAGGCCTTTAAAGTCACCATGAAATCAAAATGGAGAGTTCTTTTTTTTTTTTTTTATATTGCAGTATTTATTATAAATTATTTATCTGTGCACATCATAACCTTTTTATTTTTATTTAATTCATGTGTCCTCATAAATATTAATCAAATAACTTCCCCTTCCTCTTGCGGCTCATCTCTTCTCTTTTCTGATGACGTGTTTACTGGCGTAAGGGCGGGACAACCTGTCACTCACATGAGATCGACCAATAGCAAACCACAACCACCCAATCGATTCCCCATGGACAAAATCAAGCCCCGTCCTACATTTTTTTCCTAGTTCGAGAAGCCGTTTCTATCGGATATACGTCACACAAGGGAACTTCTGCTTCATGTTGACATTAATGTCAAGTACAAAAGATCCCATTGTATTTACAATTCTAACTATGCATGTTATGCTTATATTATACGAGTTATTTTTTGCATTAGCATTGTTTTAATTCAGAACAGATCTGCTACCCATTTTTGGGCTTTAATCCACCAGTGGCTTCAAATCAGTGGCATTGTACATTTTTGTGTATGTTGTTAGTTAAAAATGTATTATAGGACTAATAAGATCAGATCATTTTTCACAGTATACTTCTACATTATGTAAATATCATAGCATATAGCAATTCTCCTGACTGATGGGATCTGTGTGCTTGTTGTGACGCTCACCTGGACCAGGGTCATGTGGGAGCCCAGAGCCAGCAGTATCTTCTCAGTTTTGGTGGGGTACGGGTTGTCCCGGTGCTTGTAGAGCCACTGCTTCAGCGGTCGGGCCATATCCTGCAGGGCCTGACGTTTGTGTCGAACCTTCCCTCCGCTGCTCGGGAGAAACAACACGGAGAGGCAAAGATGCAGTTTTATATTCCAGATTAGCTGAGGTCAAATGTAAAAGCTTACGGCAATGTCAACGGAGGAAACAATTGAGTATACATTACACGTATTGTTATTTTCTATTAAAATCAAACATCTGTTATGCAATTTCACAGCAAATTCAGGGAATAGACATCATTAGTCATCTTTACCGCAAGTCTCTTAAAGAGATTTTTTTAACTCAACAAATAATTTATCGCTAAACAAATCATCCCCCCCCCCCCCTCTCAATTTTGCTGATTTTATAATGATTCTTTGGAATCTTTTGATGCAAAACTAGCTAACAAAAATGACTTTTAATGGGAGATACAGTTGCTTTTTGAGCCTTTAGTTTTGACAAACCGTCAACAAAGCATCCATACACCACTCACCACACTATATTAACACAAACGATTGCGCTGTCAGTGCATAATCCAAACATTTTCCATGACTGGCAAGAGACCGGTGATATTGTAAACAAAGTGCAGAGCATTGCTGCTCAAAGTAATGAACCATTTGAAGGAAAATAGTCGATGTCCAATTAGATGCTGTAGATATCCAGAACCGAGACAATCAGCAGATGTCACTGTGGACCAAGTATGTGTAACATTACTATTTTTACCTTACATAGTGATGCCTGACTGGTCAGCTATGTGACAGAAAGAAAATGTACTCTATGAGTTTGAGGAGTCTGCTATTTTTTCCATGATAGTATCCTTGGAAGCACAAAGATAAGTAATATGTAATTTCCAGTGAGGATGAAGCCTATACTACTTTCCTACACTGTAAAATATATATATGATCAATGAGTTATGACAGTATATGTTTTTACATTGCTTTAACTCATCAAAACAAGTTAAGCAATTTCATCTTTTTTATAAGTTATACAAGATTCAAGTCATTTTTAAAAGTCAGTTTAATGTAATTTAAATTGAAATGACCTAAACATCAAAGTTGAGTGTACTTAAATTTGTAAGGCAGCAATTTTTTTTTTACAGAAACAACCATGTAAACAAACTACCACCTCGTGCAAATATTCAATAATCATAATTTTTTCCTCGTTCTAATGATCAGCTAGTTGAACAAAACGGTTTGTTATTACACTCACAACAGAGATAACCCTGAAATTTTTCCACAACGTCTTTTAAATATGAAAAGCATACTAATTGTTCACGAATATTTACTTATCCATAGCCTATGGAGTGGGGAAAATGAAAAGCAAGTGTCCATTTAAAGTAGCAACGGTACTGCTATTAACTAATAGTGAATCACATTCAGACAGTCACATTTGTACACATTTTGTGTAATGGAGCACATACATACCCATTTCGTCTGTGTTTGAGTGTTTCGGTGCCATCCATCACTTTGTGGCTTGTCAGTAAATCTGAATGTTGTCCATCAATCACCTCTAAATAGCTCCTACTGGTTCTCTCCACATTCTGCTCGGTCTCCTCAAAACGCAACCGATCAAACTTACTGAAGACTGTCGTGTTCATCGCTGCTCGCCATGAAGTGCCATGAGCCAAATGACAATGTAGAGCTCTCCAAAAGTCTGTCCAGGAAAATGTCCTTATAGCCCACTGTTATAATGCCCCTGCGAACGAACGGGCTGTTATTTGAAATGTTTTTTCCTGATTTAAAAAATAAAATAATATAGGCTATTTTAACTGTGCACATTCAATATATTTTCCTTAATCAACAATGTTTTGAATGATATAGGCTATTTAGTACATAAATCAATTAAGACCAATAAGCAAATTATTTAAAGTGTAAAAAAACAAAAAAAAGTTTTCATAGCCTATTAATTATTAAATTATATTATTTAATTATAAAATTATAATAAACGCCCAATTGTATTAAACGAACACAAATAGCAACAGTAATTGCTTAAAAATATAAAAAGCACTTCACTTACAAAGTTCTCTTGTTAGTCGCTAAACTAGAGCAACACTATAATTTGAGTGTCCTCCATCCCATCTGCTGATATTCAACAGCACTGCGCTAGTGCGCTCAGCAACTGCGGCTCTCCACTATATCAGCCCAACACTAGAGGGTTTCTTTCACACCCCGGAACGTGAATACAGCTCGAATCTCGTCTTTCCCAAAAGAGTGCAGGGGCTCGATCGTGTCCGTGCAGCTACTGTGTGTCTGGCTGGAAGCGGGACTGGATCATGTCCAGTTGAGTTCTCATATGCAGCCTCCTAACTTTACGGATAACTCTTTATAGGTACGCTACGTTGGCGAGGCTTAGCCCAGCACCCTTGGGACCTTTTGGTTTGAAGCAAAAAGGCAAACGGGCGCTTTTTATCTGAATGTTTCAAGCTCATGTGGTGAAAGTGTCCTTTACTGAACAGGCTACTAAAAACAACAACTTCAAGAAAACAAATTAGTATATTGTAAAAAAAAAAAAAAGTATAAAAAATGACATTGTGATGATTTAGTTATCAAATTGATTTAGTTTGTGATGAGGTTGCACACCATTTAGAGTTATCATAATCTTAAAGTCCGGCCTGTAGTCAATACTGGTATTCCTTAAAACTCATATTTGATCACCAAAATTACATATTTAAACGTTTTTTCCTTGGAAAAAAAGTCTGCATGCCTTAAAATAGCTTGAAGAACTCTACACACTTGCCTCATTTAGTATAAGCGGTTCTATGAATATGCAAATTAGCCCCTCCTCCACTCACCCACACCAGCTCAGAGATCTACTCGTTGACGATCACACGTTGACCTGATTGGTTACAAGGTAGTTTGTGACGTCAGAAACACCAATGATTTCAAACAGTGTTTTTGTGACGCTTTGGTTCACTGCAGTTTTAAGGAGAAAATACTCAGCAATGGTGTTGACTTATGAATTTGCACATGGTTTATCTTAAAGCACATTAAAAGCACCATATAGATTTTCTTTAAGTTCATTTTGGGTTTGTTTAGCGTTATATCTGACTAATTAGGGCTGATATCTTTCAGCTGAATAGTATGGCAAGCCGGTTTGACTTTTATTCATTCCTAGGACAGAAATTCTTGATATCAGGAATTTCATTTCCACTTGTAAAAATGTTTATTCTATCAACAATGACGTCATCACTCGCAGAAATACGAATTCAAGAATCAAAAAATGTATTTCAACTGGTAAAAACTATAATTCTTGATATCTAATTTTTTTTTTTTACTATGTGAATATTTACATTTTTACTAGTAACCCAATAGTTATTGATTGTAAATTTTTATAGTGGAAATGTAATTACTGATATGACAAATGACCATTGTTACTAGTAGAAATCCAATTCCTGATTTCAAGAATAAGTATTTTAACGAGTGAAAACGTCTCAGGTAACGACTGTAACCCTGGTTCCCCCGAAGAGGGAATGAGACGCTGCGTCGAGACGCTGTGAGAACGCCCCTGCGTGATTGCGTCGTGAAGCATGTGTATAATCAGTCCAATGGAGAGACGAGACGTCATGGGCGGGTGACGTCATCGACCAGGAAACTATAAAGCACACCTGAAAACAGACCGCGCTGGCTTCTGATAGGCCAAAGCAAGTCGATCACAGGCATGCAGGGAGTATGGCAGGGCGACGAAGCGTCTCGTTCCCTCTTCAGGGAAACAGGGTTACAGTCGTAACCTGAGATGTTCCCTTTCAAGGGAACTCGAGCTGCGTCGAGGTGCTGTGGGAACACTATACCCACGACGCCATATAACAAGTGCCTGTCCGTGTGAAATCTCTGCGCAAAAGCACCTGCGCCCCTGGAGTGGAGCCGAGGTCAAGGTCAAAAACCTCACTAATGTGTGCGGTGAGGCAACATCCAGCCACATCAAAAACATATTGGAGGGAAACTCCTGACAATAATGTTTTAGAAGCAGCCATGCTCCTAGTATCTTGGTCTGACGCCTCACAGTGCCACGAAGGAAACGTTACTAGAGGGTGTATCCCCAAGGATACACCACTTAAAGGGACGTGGTAAGCAGCTAAGGCCGCCATGTACACCTTTAGTGTGGAGGGGATAGACCTGCGGAGAAACGATCCTACTCCAGCACTGCAAACACACGGCAGATAACTGGGTCCAGCTGGTGCTCTCCGACCAGGACGTGAACAATATCCACTTCAAGGTGTAGAGTTTCCTCGTGGAGGAATTTTTATACGTGGCCTAAATAACATTCAGAAACTGTATTTGAAATGCAATTAATAAGGATGAATAAGTAAATAAATGATAAAAACATAAGAAATTACATTGATTGATTATGACTGATTTGACTTGACATGCACAACACGGACCGACGGGACAGATGCACGCCGCGGCAATCTGTAGGACGGGGTTGCGTTGATGAGGCGCTAACAAAATAATCTATTCACATTATGTTCTCTGTCTTAAAATGTATGTGAGTGTAAATGTCAGCATTATCATATGTCTAAAGAAGTCTTCGGTAAAACAAGAGCTTGTTGGTGCAGTTCAATCTGTCTGCTATTTCATTCCATCCATTACTCCTCAATGGAGGCTTCCTTAAATATTTAGTTTTAGGCCTATAGTTACGCTTCAACTAAGTTTAATGGTGCAATGGAAAAATATTTAGTAGAGCAAGGGAAGTCAAACTAACTTGGCTTAAAATGTTCTTTTATTGAAACTGTTTATTTCCTACTCCTGAATGGCTATGTCATCTCTAGGAATAACTGAAGGCCACGTTTTTTTCTTCTATCAGTCATCATTGGAACACAGTTTACACATGGGGAAAAACTGATTGTTTGGCCAATAATTCAAGAAGGTCCAGACTTTAAAGCTCTTAATTCTAACTTGTACTTGCCCTTATGAACATGTACCATAGTTATTGTAATTGTTTAGCATAACTATAGCATGTGTTACAATAAGGCTACAATCTAGGTAAGACCATTGATGGCTCCTCATTACCATGCTTATAGGGCAATGTTTTTATTTATTTATTAATCCATAGCAGCTTACTCATTTAGAAACTATACAACATGCCACAGTTGTAATATAAATCTATAGTGAAAAATCTATTCCAATAACATCTATTATTAATTCTACAACAAGTTAGTCAAAATTTACCACAATAAATAGGCCTACAATAAAACGTGATAAATTCTAGTAAAGGTGGTCGTGAGTTTAAAGATATTTCTAATGTATGTTGGTGCAAGATATTTTCTTCTCTTTTCCTCAGTCTTTTTAGTTTATGTGGCTGTTGTAGATCATGTTTGACTTTCTCCATAGCATTTTAAAGCAGTAAATTCTCAATAGAATTCAAATAGGTCACACATTTTATCACCAGTTTAGCGATTGGAATGGCTTGCGCAAATCTCATCACACTTTAGGAGTGCGCTCAGGCCTAAAACTAACTTTTTGCCACACCTGCCAATGGCCGGTGACTTAAGAAAATATACCAGCCATACATATCTTTTACCGGCCATGAAACTGTTTTCGGAAGAACAGACAGTAATGACACCAACATTTTAGATACCAGTAAAAATTCACAATTCTCTATTCCAATTTCAATACCACAGCAAAACTATAGCCTAACTAATATAGGTCAATAGTTATTACTGACTAGTAAACAGTCAGTAATAAAATAAGAACAAATAATCAAATTACAAGCAAAAGCACAAATAAATACAACATAACAAAGATACGAAAATTAAACATGCAGTGCTTTTCAGATTTTTCAGGTCAGACTGTAGTTCTCAGGTACAGAAAATTAATAAACTAAGCAAATGTAAAATAAATTAAACATCCTTGTTATTTTAATCCTTATTAAAGTTGAAAATGTTAATCTGTCAAGAGCAGTGAGTGTTTTTTTAATTTGTCCTTTGTTGTTTGATTAACATTAAAAACAGACAGCAGCAGGAATATTAGGCCGCTGTCACTTTAAGAGCGAAGGCATGGATCTAATATACTGATACTGTGCACATGCGTTTACTTTCTCAAATATGTATATTCACTAAAGACATAACCGACTATGTTTACTAGGATACTCGCTATTTTTTGACATCATTTTGTGTCAATTTGTCTGTTCAAGTGCAGGAAGACGTAAAAAGAGCTCAGTTTAGTATTCGCACGCTGTCTGAAAAGTGAATTGTAACATGTAAACTAAGCGTTTTACAGTTTACGTGTTAAAATTCACGTGTTTTTTAGCTTCCTGGCTTGGAGCACTTCCCACCCAGCGCGCGAGTAATGAAATGAGCTGCCTTTTGCATCTTCTTGAGGTTGAATATTTAAATTGTCAAGGCTCAAACTTTCATATACTCGCCAACGCCGTTTTTTCCCCCTTGCATTTGGTGCTTGTTAATTTTAACAGGCCTAGATTTTACTCCGGACCCCATTGATCAAATTTATATTATGATGATTTGCAGCTAGATTTGATACATTTAACACATTAGCCTTTATTGCCACCTCAAAACTCAGAATAAAATGATTTTTATGACAATATATATGTTTTTAAAGTGCATATAATTATGGTTATGGAGAATTTTTCGCTCCCACTCAAATCTGAGCACAGATGTTCTCACATAGGGGTGTTTTAGTTCAAGCTTTTGTAATCACAAAGAGCATCCCCACATGACACCTTAAAGCAGACAGCACATTCCTCTCCAGTAGCCCAGGCACATAACACGGCAACACACGCCATAAATTCCTTTCCCTCAGAGATAGCCTCACTACCACATTTGTTGACACTAGCTACACGCAGCCCCCTTTTCACGGAGGAAAACACAAAAAAAAGAAGGGACACGTTAAGGTCGAGTTGTTCACTTAAGTTGCACAACACTGCAAATGTTAAAAACTTCCCACATGAAAGGCACAGGTTCAATTCCCACATGTTTATCTGCTCTTTTTCGCATGAAGGAAGTATGCTTATGCCCAGAGCTTGTTTTTAAAGATGTTGTTTTATGGAATTGCACAAAAATAGTTAAAACATAGAACTATTGGATGTACATGTATATGTGCACTTCCTGATTCCATTGCTCTAATAAGTGTATTTGTTGACATATTTAGTCATTTTGCATCAAAATGACTAAATCAAAAATTTAGTTTGGATAAATTTTTTTTTAATTTGGATCAAAAATGACCGCATTTTTTATTCTATTTATTTTTCAATTAAATGTTAGTTTGATAATGTTTTTTATTTAATATTTTGTATTTTTAGGGGATTTTTTTTATACTAAATTATATTTGCACTGTATTTATAATCCATTTATTCCCCTTTTGAGCATAATTAAATTTCCAACTTAAACTGTCGTAAATCTTGAATGCTTTAGAGCGCAGACTTAAGTTTGATTTCTTTTCAAAGACGACACTTGGCAGATTATTGCTTAATTGAAAAAAGTTTAAAAAGTGAACTTTTTTTTAAGTGTATTGGAATGAAAAATGCACAAAAATACTATTTTAAATTTGTATATAACATATTATCAAAATCACGTTTTACTCTAAAACTGCAAGAAAATCAAAGCCATAAAACTGAGCTTGATATAATTAAAAAATGAGCTTTCAGGAAGATTTTCTGGCCCTTTCGAGGGAACTCACGGTGCGTCGATGGCGCTTTGGGAACGCTCCCAGCGTGAATGCATCTGAAGCATCTATGTCAACTAGTCCAATGGAAAGAATGAACGTCACGGGTGGGTGACGTCATGACCAGGGAGAGATAAAAGCGCATCCGGTGCAACCGGCATTAGCTTCTGTTGCCTCAGCAAGCGATCTGTGTCAAACCTGTCTTATTTACTGTTGTCTGTACGTTATATCGAGAGAAAGAAATGGCGAAACAATTGTACAAACTCTGTGCTTCTCCCTGCCCGTGTTATTTAACGGGTGGGGATACACACGAGCTTTGTGTGATGTGTTTGGGAGTGGATCACTTTTCCCGCCTGTCACTTTTTGAGGAAAGGATCTCTCAGAGGGGGTGGAGACGGGTCCGAGGGCCTTATCTCCTCCCTTACCTGGTGGATCCAGTGCTCTCTCTCCGGTGTCGGAAGTACTGTACTAATGCCGGTTGCACCGGATGCGCTTTTATCTCTTCTTGGTCATGACGTCACCCGCCCTTGACATTCATTCTTTCCATTGGACTACTTGACATAGATGCTTCAGACGCATTCACGCTGGGAGTGTTCCCATAGCGTCATCGACGCATCGTCCCGTTCCCTTCTCAGTAGGGTTGCCACCTTCAGTGTGGCAAAATAAGGGACACCCATTCACCCCCCCCCCCCAATGCTCAACTTTGACAAAGTCATTTTTATTGTTATAATTGTGATTTCATAATATGTAGATATGAATCCAACTAAAAGCTATTGAAAATATGTATTTTAGTCAAATCATAAATGGTGTAGCTCTGCAGCCATCTACTAAAGTGATAATTTCTTTACTTTTAAAACAGCATTTTCCAAAAGATGGGCAAAAATCTTACACTAAACCATGTCAAATTATCCATATCCATGAACGTTAGAAATGTGGGTCTTTTATAAAGTGAATTTAACTTTTTTTTTTTTTACTGTTTTTGTTTAAAAAATATTTATTTATACAGCCTAAAGTAAAAAAATATATAATAAATCCTCCTAAAACTATAAATCCTAAAAAAAAAAACTATTATGTTTCAAAATGACATTTTGTTGAAACAACACAAGTGTGACTTTTTCCCCCCACACTAACAAAAAAAAACAGATATTATTCAAATTTATTTAATTTTTTTTGTAGATGTAGAAAGTGTTGTCAACCGTGCAAAGTCTCACATCATTTGGACAAATATAATGTTTTATTTATTTCAGCAAACGTCATTTGGGGTCAGAGACCCGAACAGCGCACGAGGGGTTAAAAGCGTGCAGGTTTACAGCGCATGTTCACGAGACTCAGTCGCTATAGAAACAAAGACGCTAAAATGCAATCACGCAATGAGCTTCTCTACTAAGAAATTGATTTCTTTATATTTGCTATTAGTATTATCCATACTGCAAAATCCTTATGTTTTTATTCAACTATATGTGGGCCTAATGTAAAATACGGGACAAATCGCGTCCCTTATTGATTTGATACGGGACGCATCATCTTACTTGTAAATACGGGACGATTCCGTATTTTAAGGGACGGGTGGCAACCCTACTTCTCAGGGAACTATGGTTACAGTCGTAACCTGAGACTTTTTCACTAGATAAAATTAGTCTCCCATTCATTTCCAATGCGGTAATTTTTTCATGATTTTTTTTGGTGTTTACCTAAAAAAAAAAAAAAACGTAAAATTTTTCGGTCAAAAAATGACCGAAGAGCACCAGAGGGTAATGTAGCCTTTCACTGAGAATATATGGTTATGAAGCTGTAAAATTCATTGCAAAAACAGCTGCAGTTTCTTCACAGGCCCCAATGAAAAAGAATTGGGCAACTTGAGATTACTGCAATATACCAATTAGAGCAAATCTGAAACCACAAACACCACAGCCACAAATGCTCTGCGACACACAATAAAATGAGCACGGCCCAGAGAGACGTACGGTATGTCTGTAAATGACAAAATCGCTTTTATATTCTCATGGAATGATCTGAATAGAAACAGTGTCAGCGAGTGTGTCCCTTCGAGTCGTTCGGTTGACGGTCTCAGCGCCCTCTTCATCTGTTGTTTTGATTCATGGATTTTGGTCACAGATACAGCATTGCATGTACTGGGAAAAAATATGACTGTGGTTCATGGCACTGTCCCATGAAATATGTGTGTAGTTACTGTTACAGGCCCGAGTTTATAATCCTAGAAGGAAAAAATCTCTGAAAGTGACAAGAAAAAAAAAACAGCAATTATGTTTCTGGTTTAATCTATAACTAGCAGTTCTTTGGTAACACATAAGATTGTTCCTTCATTAATGAATAACTTCACACAAACAAATGAGTAACACAATATCAAGTAACTACTATTAACTAACAAGAAACTCAGATTAATGAATTAGTAATAGCGCTCTATCAGAGTTTCTCATTAAATAATAGTAGTTACTAGAATGTTAAAGGGTGGTATAATGCCCTTTTCACAAGATGTAAATAAGCATTTGATGTCCCCAGAGTGTGTATGTGAAGCTTTAGCTAAAAATACCCCACAGATATTTGTATAAAGCATGTTAAAATTGTCACTTTTTGAGAGTGAGCAAAAAACGCACCGTATATGTGTCTGTTCCTTTAAATGCAAATGAGCTGCAGCTCCCAGAACAGAGGGCGGATCTACAACAGCTTGTGTCCTTTTACCTCACACACACACACACACACACACATGCACTGAAAATTGTTCAAACCGAAGTCAGAAAGATGGAGAGACTCGAGAAGAAGTGACATGTAGACAACATTTCTGAATGGTTAGTTGGTGAATTTATGTAGCTTATGTGTAGTTATCGTCTAGTCATTGATTAGCATATTCTGTCTTGATAATCTATAAATCGTGTTCAGGGGGCGGGGTTTATGTAAATTAAGGTTAATGATGTCACTAACACTGGAGGAATGTCGTGTAGTCCCTATACCAGCCGTTTGTTGCAGTCCTTAAAAAGCAATGTGAAAAAAAGTGAAAACGTAAAAATATTTTATCGGATGTGCCTTTCGTTTACACGGCGATGTCGTTTTTGGCACTTAAAAACGCAAAAAAGTGAAACCACCCTCCAGAGTGAAAATCTTAAAAAACGCTCCACCATCTCGTTCCCGTCTAAAGGGTAAAAACAGTAAAAACACAAAAGTCTGCTAGACAGTGAAGGCGTCGCGTACGCGTTTACGTCACAGGCATGCGCCAGTACAGGAAAATAACAAAACATTGTCAAACTAATATAGCATTAATTTAATTGACAAAAACAAAAAAAAATCTGTCATTTTTGAGCGACACGCGAAGAGCACCGAGGGTTAAGGCAGCAGCTTTACTGTATTAAACATGAAAAACTGTCAGCGTCTCTTTCACTTTCAGTGCTTCACATTGCCACCTAGCCGCCTGGAGTGTATACTACATTGAATTTCACACACTTTTCACACCATATGCACGCAGATTTCCCCCCCATAACGCTCGTCTAAACGCAGAATAAAAAGTGATAACGCAACGCCACTTTAGCGTTTTCTCTTCAGATCGTTTCCGTGTAAACATAGCCTGAAGCAATTGGCTGATAAGACATTCTGTTCCCGTGTGATTGGTGTTTGGCTCTTTTATAGCTCTAGATTTAATTGGCTAGACGTAGCTTTAGCAATCACATCTATTTCTTTGATTGGGCAGCTGTTGTTCTAAGGCGGGACCCGTGGATCTGAAAGGTCACGGCATCCACGTGCCATCACTGACGGTCTGCAGAGAAGAGCATTACTGCCGTCTCAGACTCTATAACCAACTCCACATGTCTTATCTAAATAAGCACTAGGCCAAGACAGATCGCATTTCCTTCTGGTGCTAGCCAGACGTACGGATTACCTTGTCACTGGCTTCGACATAAAAATCAGAATTAAATTGATACTGGCACACGAAGTTGCGGTAACAGTCATGTTAAAGAAATACTGTACTGTGACGTATTAAGTGATTCTTCACCCCTTTTACCATATAGTTAAAGTACATTACTTTTTGCCATACAGGAAGTCTCATCATGGGTGCATTTACCGCACACGAAAATGTGTAGTTCAGTAAGTAATTCATACCCCTACAATATTAGACCTTTGCCATTACACTAATATAAATCCTTTGAAGAATTGCCCCCACGATTTGAGCCAAATGAAATGTTAATTCATACCACAATCACATAGTGAGTACAGTTAGTCAGACAAAAAGCAGCACGGATGCCAAGGTGCAGTCTGGAAAAATTGAACAGAAGGCAAAATGTGGAACGCACTGTAAAATCATATTAGTAGCAGGATTATTTTTGGTGGGTAAAGAGATTGTAGTTGTTGGTCTCTATGACGTATGAAGCACTGGGTTTACAGTCAACATGGACTCATAACGGACACTATTCTTAGTCTTAATTGTGCATGTTGTTTCAAAGGAAAACATTTATTGTTTGTAATCTTTCAACAATCTTTCCACAAAATGTAATAACGCCTATGAAATGACTTTTCTTTACACCTGACATCACCGCACGGTCAGTTCGTTGATGTTAGCAGTGATCTAAATGTAACCCCTGAATTAAAGCCTATTTGGGGAGAAATAGAAGATCAGGTAAGTTTGTTTTACAGATGTGCTTTGTGATTTTAACATGAAATGTAGTCCTGCTGAGGCATGGTTTCCCGATTGTGAGTTGATGAAAAGCTAATAAATAATTATATTGAATGTAAACAACTAAAACAAATAAATTAAACTTTGTGATAATCGTGATATAGCTGAGTGCGGTTATCAAATCAAAAATTCAGTTAAATCATTTTATAATTTGAGGCGCTGCATGTTTCAGTGAAGCATTGCAATGCAAGCTTTAGCATAAGTTATGCCGGGAAGACTAAATTGTTACGTCACTTATTACCTTCTCATCTATCCAATCATATTCTTATACTTGTGGTATAAAAGATCGGTACTTACACACGTCTGAGTTCGCAGATGCCGACGGTTCCATTCGCTTCCACATAGACTCAAAAACATCGTTTGAAATCGTGGATGTTTCTGACGTCACAAACTACCTTGTAACCAATCAGGTCAACATGTGATCGCCAACGAGTGAGTGGAGGCGGGGCTAATTTGAATATTCATAGAACCGCATATACTGAAGCAAGGGAGTAGAGTTATATTCAAGCTATTTTAAGCCATAAATATAATTGTTTTTCAAGGATAAAATGTTTAAATATATAATTTTGGTGATCAAGATGAGTTTTAAGGAATAAAATTGTTGACTATAGGGGGACTTTAAGACAAAGAGAAACATGACTAAGTCAGATAATATGTATTATACCATGGTCTGGGTGAATACTCGATTCTGATTGGCTGCAGTAAAGGAGTTCTAAAACTGTTAGATTTCGATTGTAAAACTAATTAAAATATAAACTAATGTTTTAAAAATGTGTTATTTGGCAAGTGAACATGGTATAAGCGGGTTAATGCCCTTCGAGGTGTCCATTGTCAGGTATTAATGGACTTCCGCTGCGCGTCAGATGGTTCACGCCTCGCCGTCGTCCATTAATACCTGACAATGGACACCTCGTCGGGCATTAACCCGCTTATACCATGTTCACTTGACCAGAAACTTTTGGTTTGGAACAACTTGAGGGTGGGTAAATAATGACTATTTTTTTTTATTTTTTGGTGAACTATCCCTTTAATAGTGTTCTGCAATAAAAGCTGTAATACCATTTTATATAGTCCAGACTTTAAAAAAAAAAAAGCATTGCTTTTCGCCTGGTGTAATTTCATTTCCATATGCGTCCAGCCACCTTAACATCGTCCGCTCATAATTCCTTAAACATTCTCTAATCAACATATTTCCGTGTCTAACAAAATGTTCAATCCCAGTAGAGGCTATTTGCGTCATGTGTTTTTCTTTGCTAATAAATCTACCCAGGTTGAATTATATCCACAGAGTACAGTAAATTGAGTATGATGACATACCAATGTTAGCGTCTTCTCATACTTGCTGTTCTACACATTAGCTATCTGGGGATTGGTCCAATAAAGAGATGTACCAGGTAGTTTAATATATTCTACAAGTCAATGAAAACTTCAGAATCAAATTTCTTTACATGTAAGAGTCGTTTAAATTATTTCTATGAAATCTATTGGTGGTTTTTATAGCCAACAGTCTTCATTTCATGCATCAAATTGATGCAAACAGTGTGTAACTGTGGATCTTCAAGACTCAAGGCTTTGAGGTGATGAATTTAGGGGAACTCACATAGCGCCTCTCCATCATTCGTATCTGAAGCTCCACGGGGTGCGTCCTCTTGCACAGACGTGATGTCGAAAATTGTTCTTTTAACCCATTTGAGAGGACCTAAACGTATTGAGGGCAAGGACAATAACTGGGACAGATATAATTCTGTCTGCTCTTCTGCAGGTGGCTCTCTTTAAGGGCTCACCCTATTTTAGCACCTTACATGACCACTAGGGTTTTGGACACTGTGCTTAGAAAAAAAAACTGTAATTTACGACCAAATGACGACACACAAGAGCTACATAACAAGCCTTTCTCTCTCTCTTTCTCTCATACTGCAGTGTGTGCAACTTGTTAAGTTTAAGTTTTGTCACAAGACTGAAACAAATATTTGAAATATTACAAAAACACAACATCAGGATGTTTCCAAAATCCTGATGAGCCATAGATGTAATTTGAATTGTAGAGGTCAATAATGTGACGCTCTTTTTTGTTGTCCGAATCTATTAATTTATTCAAAAACCCATAAGAATTTAAATTCATGCATACAATAACTTGACTCAATTTGTTCTGCATTGTTTGTCATTTTAATTTTTAAAAAAGAAAAAGAAAAGAATGATAAATATTTGAAAAACTTTTTTTTCCCAAATCAAAGTAGTGTTGAACATGACGAAACAGGCAAAAAATATATAATAATTCTTGATCAAGTAAGATATCAGATCATTTGACCTTTTAATGAAAAGGGAAGTTTAGTTTTAAATTTGGTTACACTTTATTTTACAGTGTCCTTGTTACACGTAACATGCACTTGTTGTATTAATAACAGTAAATTATGCATAATTACATGTAACTAAACCCTAAACCAAACCCTCAATCCAATAACCCTATAGTAAGTATATGTAGTTAATTATTATTACTCAACACGTGTAAGGGTTGCACTTTATTTTAAGGTGTCCGTGTTACAGTGTAATTATATATAAGTCATATTAATTAACTACATGTACTTACTATAGGGTTAGGGTTTGGTTTAGGGTTAGTTGAATGTATAATTCTGAATCATTTACTGTTATTATTACTAAGTAACATGTAACAAGGACACCGTAAAATAAAGTGTTACCAAAAAATAAAGTAACTATATGTCATTTAGTGCAACTTCTCAAACAATGTAATAATATTTATGAATACGTTTAAAATTATGTTTAACGTCCATGTTATATAGGTTATGTCATGCAATTGATGAGTTTTATTTTTGAATGTATTTTTTTTTTTTTGTATTTTCAGATTTTCTCAAGGTGTCCTTACAGTGTAATTATACATTTGAGTACTATTAATATTACATGTATCTTGCTATATGGTTAGGTGCATGTAATTATGAATCAGGACACTGTAAAATAAAGCGTTACCCAGATTTTTATGTTGAGCACCTGTTTGTCATTGACCCAATATCCACTTTATTTCCAGTGTTACAGCAGTTTATTTTATTTTACATAATTGTTGCAATTCTCCCATTGTCATTTACTGATTTCTGAAACAAGAGATAGGAGATGAGAATACAGGTTTTCATTGTTTATGAAACATAGCACATCAAGTTTTGCAAATCAATACTACTGTTCAGTTTGCTTCTATCACACATCCCGTTCTTAAGCTTGTTTTATTCAAAATAAGCCTGGCTGAAGAGGCAATGCCCAGCGTGCCTTTCCCTTGATGAATTGCTTTGTGAATGTGTCGGCCTGTGCCACGTACACTCCCAGAAGTCCCTGGGTGTTTGAGCGCTGTAGTTACTATATCATATAATTATGACTTTGCCATCAATCACATTTTCATACTAATGCATCATTAACCCAACAAATAGCTCCCATATGTTCATCCGAACCCAGTCCTCTGGTCCAAATACTGTGTGCCTGCCACATGATTTTCCACAGAGTGGTGTGTGTGTGTATACAGTACCATGCGCCACATGGTTCCTTCACCTCATGGGCTACATCTTGTTTCACATCCCTAATGAGTCGGGTCATGAGTGCTAGTTAAGCAGTCATTGATAATTCGGTACGAATGTGTTCTTTTCGAGAGCCACGAGGATGTGTCAAGACTTCCCTCTGTTCCCGGGCTTTTAAAACTCACCGCATTGCTATTTCAAACAAAGCTTCATACGTCTCTGTTACCGGGGTCTGCAATCTACTCTGACAGCCGCCGACTCGCTAACCCCTTTCCAGTCGTGTTTCCAGTGCTTTCTTGGACGTTGACAATTTAACGTTTTTTTTTTTTTTTTTTTTTCAGCCCGCTCGTAACTCCAAGGTCTCAGCTTCAAGACGAAATCCCCTTGTAGCACATTAACCTCTTCTATATTAGCATCATGCTGGTTTCCGTCGACAAGCAACGGGCAATTTTATGCCTTTCACAGCCAATTGACTATATGATCCGGGGGGAGAGGTGAGCCTCCGAAAACTTGTGTTATTTCACGTTTCTCATTAGACTCATCATGGGTCAGTGTTGAACATGGAGCTTTTGCTAATGACACGGAGGAAACTGCACCTGAAATTACTGCTCTCATTATTGTAATCATCGTTATTTATGACTCCCTGTTTAGAGTATATGGTTGAGCCCAAATGGGGCATAATGAGGTGTTGGGATGATAATGAGTTCGCCGTGAAGATGATGAAGATGATGACGGCATAATTCTCCAGAGCTATGGTGACTTATGGTGGCGAAATACTTTTGGCCCATGTGTGAGGCAGCTGGCACCTTATAGCATGGTAGAGAGCCATGTGGTAAACATCATCCTACAGACGGCAACTGAAGAGTGAATGAACAGTTTTTTATTATTAATATTGACATATTAGTGAGATACTAGAGCTTGTTCAGTTATATTAAATGGTTAGATCATCCAAAAATGAAAATTAGCCCATGATTATTCACCCTCAAGAATATGACATTCTCCTTTCAGACATGTCCTGGCTCTTCCAAGCTTTATAATTGCAGTGAATTGCTGTTTATGTTTTGAAGTCCAGAAACTTATCCATCCATCATAAAAGTGCATCTATCCACGATAAAAGTGCATCTATCCACGATAAAAGTGCATCTATCCATCATAAAAGTGCATCTATCCATCATAAAAGTGCATCTATCCACGATAAAAGTGCATCTATACATCATAAAAGTGCATCTATCCATGATAAAAGTGCATCTATCCATCATAAAAGTGCATCTATCCATCATAAAAATGCATCTAGCCATCATAAAAGTGCATCTATCCATCATAAAAGTGCATCTATCCATCATAAAAGTGCATCTATCCATCATTAAAGTGCTCCACACGGCTCCGGGGGTTAATAAAGGCCTTCTAAAGTGAAGCCATGCGTTTGTGTTAGAAAAATATCCATATTTAAACCTTTATAAAGTAAAATAACTAGCTTTCAGCCAAACAAACATACGAATTCCACTTAAGTCTAAGCGCAACTTATGCGAGTAATGCGACGTACTGCTGATATTTACGCTACGCCATGATACACTACGCTACTTCTGACTTCACAAGTTGTGTGAGTTCCGCTTTCGGTTTAAGTAGACTGCGTGTGTTCGTTTGGCCGGAAGCTAGAATTTTACTTTGTAACGTGTTAAATATGAATATATTTATATATTTTTCGCTTCAGAAGGCCTTTATTAACCCCCCGGAGGCGTGAGGAGCACTTTTATGATGGATGGATGCACTTTTATGGACTTCAAAACAGAAACAGCAATTCACTGCCATTATAAAATTGGAAGCATATTTTTTTTATATAACTCCGATTGTATTCGTCTGAAAGAAGAATGTTATGTACACCTAGAATGACTTGAGGGTGAATAAATCATGGGCTAATTTTCATTTTTGGGTGAACTATCCCTTTAACTCTTTCCCCGTAATTGACAGTAATTTCCATCATTTGTGAGACAACGCTTCCCCGCCATTGACGGAAATTTCCAGCTTTCTGTGTTTTCAGCATATAAATCAAAACTGCCTAATGTTACTAAATGAAATGTCGACCCAGGACGAGCTATAGGACAGTAGCCGCGTTTCCACTACCCTTCAAATTGCGCAAATTGAAATTGCGAATTAAAAATACGCTCATTGGAAACACATCAATTTAGTGAAAACATCCGTTGCCATGATTTTTGGAATGACTTATCGCAAGAGGAAAAAATTAAGTTTTAGTCACATAACATCGGTTAATGGAAACGCAATCATTTCGCAATAGATTTTTATCGACATTTAGAAAGTATAGGAAAAGTTTTGCGCAAATCTGTAATGGAAACACGGCTTTTGAAGGATTGGGGGTGTTGATGGACGCGATCTACCCCATCTATGTTTTGATCATAATTCTGAATTCGATCTGGATGTAGTCTTTGACAAAAAATTAGATTTTCTCAATTTTTTTTGCTTTTTTAAAAAATGAAACTTACCCACATTCAAGTGTTGATAAAAAAATTATGGATGAATTTAGAATAAAACAGCGTTTTTTTGGTTTATTGCATGTTTAGATATTCATACAACAAAATACTCTGGGAGTCACAAACATTTTGTGAAATTGATCAAAAATGCGGGCGGGGAAAGAGTTTTAACCCTTTAATTTCCATATTTTCCCCAAAACCAATCTTTTAGCAAACTGTCTATTTTTCAAACAACTCCACTGGAAAGCTCTTCCTGAAGTTGGTCTATTTTTATGCCACGTGTCTTTAAAACATCTATAGCTATGAAAAAAAAACTATACAAACTGTAAAAAGTCTGGTAGAGTCTTCAGCCACTTTAATGGCCCATGGGTTTAAATGGGTTAAATATCATCTTCATTATTCAGGTTTAGAAAGACTTAAGAACACTCCCGATATTCTAAAACGAACCAAGACAAACAACCCAAGGCATAATCCTCCAAAAAGGCCATCCAAAAAGAAAGACCAGACACACAAATTAGGATATTTTGCAATGGAAAACGAATCTCCCATCACTGTGGAATAACATCAAATTTGGCTGCATGCGTAGGAATTTTGTAAGTTATTTTTCTAGTTGAAAGGACCGGCAATCCAACATATTCTTCCAAAATGCCACTCTTCCGGCTTTAGGTATATAATGGTCAAGTTTGATCAACTGTCCAATTATATAACCGACTCTTAATTCGGACTCTATACACGTATGTTGACTTTTTGCTCAGGCTGATACTCCCTGATTTAACCAATTCTGAACCTGAGCTGTTCATTCTGCGCCTATATTGAGACGGATAGAGTAAAATCTTCTATGCCTTTGAGACACAGCGAAGGCATTCGCAAAGAAGACGTACAAGGTGTAAAAAAGAGAGACGCCTCGCCTCCACCACGTAAGTCTTCATTGGACAGATGACTTTGCCCCTCAGCCAGAACACTGGAACATGCATGGCTGAGCCTCCTCTCTGGCTTCTGATGCGCGAGTTAAAGCCATACATTGCGTTAACAGGCCAGATTGAATTAATACCCATCCGAGGACCACTCCAGATGGCTGCTGCCTCTCTCACAGCCTCTCATTGTGTAGGAAAATAAACATCCGTAAATCACCATGATGGGAGTTCCTACAATCAACGGCGCTGAAGTCATGGTCCGACTCACGCCTCCTCAGAGGACCTGCTGATTTTGTGCGGAATACCGTGTGCTGTAAAAAGTAATCACCTGACACAACATAACGTAGCTGTTCGAGACGGATGTGGTCTCGTGTTCTTTTCTCAACTGATGTTTTTGGCTAAAAATGTTCGATTCTGCCAAGGCCACAAAGTAGCAACACCTCTGGTCGCATACAGTACCTGCTCACAATGTCTATTTGTATCTCCGGGAACTATTACAGGCATGTGCTAGCACTCCAGAGAGGAAGCGTCCTGCTTTTTGGAGACTTGTCTCGCTTGGCCACCGTCTCGCAACAGCCACATAAAGGAGTGTTTTTATTGGAAAATCGGCGCTGCCCGATGCGTCTTCATGCCAAACTAAATCCAAATGAATACGGCCTTAAGTAGGGGCTGGTTACGATTGCAGTAAATAGAGCTCTTTGTGGATATTTTACAAAAACATTTATTACATTCATGTTTCTGCCATGTCAAATATGGAGAAGTGACTCATCATTGTTAATGGATAAGTTCGCCACACAGCAATTCATGTATGGAAATTAATGAAGAATACATCCAGTGGACAATGAAACCACCAACATTGAAAGCACAGCAGATTTTTCCAGTTCTAGTTTGTTGGGTATTATGCATTTTTCTCTTCTTCTTTTTTTTTTCCTCAATAAAAAAAAAGGAAAACTCTTTGAAAAATGTAGTTTACAAAACATGTGGCAAGTCATGTTGATTTCATATCTTTTTTGAAAAACTAGGATTAAAAAGATAGTTACAATTTTATTACTGAAATTTACTGCAGAGTAACCATCAAGGAAAAAGTAATAACATACTATCCTTTTACCTTATTATATTTACAAATACCTCTATCAGTTTAGGTGACCCGGACAGCAACATAGTGTTGGTGCCAGATGTGGGCCGACACTATTGTGTTGGAGTGTTTTAGTTATTCAACGAGAAGTTCAATATCACACTAGATCTTGAAAAATAACATCTTTACTTTTTTTTAATCACTCACTCTAACAACGCATGCGCACACGGAACCCCCGTAACCTTGGTTACCCTGGAAACCTTGAGTTAGAATACAACAACTATGTTGCTGTTTGGGGAGTCACACCACATGACATTTTCAACCTAAAATAAGCATGCATTGTAATAAAAAGGTCAAATTATTTAGTGTTTTTAGAGACGTATTGACCTTGTCACACAGTTATGAGGGCCTGCAGGGGTCCTTGTTATAATTTACTGTTTTATGTTTATGTCGTTTACATGTTGGTTGCACCAGATGACTTTGAATCAGCGTACAACAGTTTTTTCGAATATATTTATTATCACTGAAGCATTTTTTTATAAATATTAAGCCAATCTACTTCTATTCATTCTTTTAACACACACACACACACACTCACACACACACACATTACATGTTACACGTTTTCTAATAGATCAAGTCTTGCTAAGGAGAGAACAGGATGTCACAAGCATAAAATTACATTCTGAACACAAATCTGACATATATCCAACTGCCATTTTTCAGCATTCCAATGGACATTCATTATACATGCTTCCAGTACACAACACAGGAGAAGAAATCTAAGGAAATTGCATTTTTGTAATCCCAGATCCAACTTGAATGGCCAAGTGAACGATTTGGTTCGAGATAAACAGGGGTTTTCTTTGGCTCTTGACGTGCTCACTGTTCATAGTCCATTAAACCCACAGGCCCTCGGCTCTGATCACATGCTACCCAAAGGTTTTACACTAACAAGAAGTGATCAGGCATCGCTGTAAATCACATCTCATGGAAAAAAAGAGCTCCGCTTTTCGTATACTGGAGTAAAAAGGACTTCCAGTGTCCTATCATGAAATAAAAGGAGGGTCAAGAGGTAAGTTTAGCCCCCTGTCCGAATATGTGCACTTCCCAGCTGCACAGTGTGTTATAAACATTATGTCCGACGTGTACGGAGTCTGAATACTAAGTATTCATGATGCAGTAAGAGATGCAGTTGACTGCATCTGATGTAAAAGTGTAAACCACGCTTTGCTTTTCTATGCAGTCACAGGAGCAGAAAATACGTCAAATTAGAAAAGACGAGACAACATCGAGCTTCTTCTAGGTATGAAGTGTAACTTCGAGTTTATTCTTGATTTGGTGACAGAGCTCTGACACTGCTATTTTCACTTGTTTGTGTGTAAATACTAAACCCAGATCATAGACAACTATGATTGACAACTATGATCACAAGATTTTAAAACGACTTTGGTATTCTGAAGATCCAGCCTCCACTGTCTTCTCAGCGGTCTGGAAAGGCGAGTAAGTGAAGACCCAAGGTGCATTTCAATGTTTTGAATCAGTCCCGAGTTCGGTTGAAGGTAACGGTGGATGTCACTGGCAGTTGCGCGTTTGTCTCTCGAAGATTTCGCACTGAATGTATGAGAGCTGTCAGTTAGACAGACAACCTTCCCAGCGGGAGCTTGCTGGTTTCAGGGTCGTGTGCTCGCGAAGGTGGAGCCCAACAACACAACCGCACGCTCTTTCATTTACTAGCAGGGGGCAAAATACCAAAAGGAGCGTTTGTGTTTTTAAACGAATGGACACAATGAATCACACAGGATGGTGGTTTGACGGTTATGATCGCGACCCAAGCGCCGTTCGGTGATTCAACTTTAAGTGAAGTTCTCGTAAAAATTGAAGCATTGATGGCATATTTCCATCCCAAGCATATTTCGTTCTAAGAGGTGGTCTGTTTTATCCATCTTGATGCATATTGATCACAGAATAGCTTACCACGTGATGAGGTCAGATTCACCCAGTGTATAGTGGCTCATTATCTAATCAATCTCGCGTGCTCCAGTCAGCTGTAAGAACGGTGCGTTCGGCTCGAATCTGTTGTGATTGGCTCTCGACATGTTTCGAATCCCTCTATTTCTCCAGTGTGTGTCTTGTGTTCCTCAAGTCTCCATAAATAACGCTTAATTGAAACTGTCCAGCTGTCAGAATGATTACACGCTTTAGTTCGCCATTTGGCGGCAGGAGAAAGAAGTCTAAGCGTGCTTGGTTATACAGTACAAGTTTGTGGGGAATTCTTCACTTTCTTAGCCAACATAATCATGCCACTGGAAAAAAGGGGCGAGCAACTCACTGGAAACCTAGACACCTGTGTAGTGCACTAGAGCGATGTGTGCAGATGCTCTTATCAGCGTCGATAAACAAATACTGAAACATTTCTAAGGTCGGGGAGGAGTGGTGGTTTTTGACTAATCCATGCTTGGAAAGAAAGAACGGCCAGCTAAAGGACGGCTAGCTCTAGCATGCAAAATCGCAAAGGCATTTTTGCATTGAGCCAACACAGTTGCGGTACAGCGGGACGACTTTATGAAAGACTAAATAAAACATTTTGCTGGTACAAAAGCATCCTGTTCCTCGAGCCTTTTCCTGGGGGAGTTTGATCTGTGGACTGTTGAACCGAACAATTCCGCTTTCTATGGTATTAGTTTATTGATTTATTTGGTACTGCGAGAACATTCAAATTGTGTGCATTTTGTCACAGAACAAGAGAACTTGCTGAACTGAACATATTTACCGTAGTTTAAATGTATTTTCTTTTTAATCCTAAAAGCAGTTTCCATTTCAGTGAATGCTATTTAGATTTAAATTAAGCATTCTCTCTCTTAAAAAAATGTAATTAAATAAACATATGTGAAACTCGAAAAATTTGAATATTATGCAAAAGTTCATTTATTTCAGTAATTCAACTTAAAAGTTGAAACTAATATATTATATAGACTCATTACATGCAAAGTGAGATATTTCAAGCCTGTATTGTTATAATTTTGATGATTATGGCTTTACAGCTTATGAAAACCCCAAATTCAAAATTAGAATATTGTGAAAAGCCATAATCATCAAAATTATAACAATACAGGCTTGAAATATCTCACTTTGCATGTAATGAGTCTATATAATATATTAGTTTCACCTTTTAAGTTGAATTTCTGAAATAAATTAACTGTTGCTCAATATTCAAATTTTTTGAGTTTCACATGTATATAGCTCTCTCTCTCTATATATATATATATTCTTAGAGCTAGCTTGAAAAATAATAAAAATTGTCACAGATTTACCAAACAAGTTTTATCAACTGTCTTATTCCATTTTTGTCTTTTTCCGATTTTGCATAATGTTCATTGCTTTCCTTGTTACATGTAAGAGTTGATATTTGTGGAGTGTATTGCTATGGATATTTGACGTTTAGATGAATTAATGTCAAAATAAAGCCATGTGAATTGTTAAAAAATTAAAATTCTCTTATCATTTACTCATCCTTGTGTGCATTTTTCTACTTCTGTGGAACGCAAAAGAAGATATGTTGTAAAAATGTCCATAATAAAAGACAATGTTGTCTGTGTCCCATGTGGTCTTTCCAAATATCTTGTTTTGTGCAAAGAAGTTAAACAGGTTTGGAATGACTTGAGGTTGTAAATCATTTTTGGGTAAACTAAAAATGTGTTAAACGATTCAAACAACTACGATACAGTACAATAGAAACCTTAACAAGCTACTTCTATACATTTTAAATAGAGTAAATGATTTGTGTTGTACAATGTCTCAAATGGTTCTTCTAGAATGCTTCTGAGGTTTGTCCAGAGGAAGGTGTGACCCTCCGGAGACCACCCAGAGAACAACATACTGTCGGCGCAGATCCGGGCCACATCTGGTACATGTGGATTGTCTGGACATTTAGGGCAGGTGTACTTCTGGATTCTGTGACCCATTGAATTCTGTGACCCTAGTAGTGATTGTAGGGTTAGGATTATGATTGGGATTCGGAGTAGGTCAGATTATCTCAATACGGCACCTCCTAGGGTCACAGAATTCGGTGGGCTCAACACCACCGATTCACACAGAAAAAAACCCATCAAAGCATGGAGATGCGTTTTTTCACAATTAAACTTCTTTTAACTCGGGCGCTGTGTTTTTAGAATGGATTAAAGTGTTAAAGGGTTAAAGTGTGTTTTCAAACATCCCCCTATCAAAAAAACTTCATCCCTGCGTGATTAGATTTTGTAAACATGGAATAGTTCACTTGATTTCACTGCTGACCACAAATGGTCGTTTTGTTGCAGAGAGGAAGGCCTGAATATAATGATGGCCAAAGCCTGGCTATAATTTGGGAAGCGTTTTGACATTGCGGTAATTTGTGTGCTTTGTTTTATGAAGTTACATTAACATTGTTCTTACATCGCTTTCTGCTGGTGTATTCTGAGATAATCAGGAAAGCACAAATCTCTTGTTCAACGTGAATTATAGTAGCATATTTAACTCGATCAGTTATTTTAAACCCTTGTCCGCAGCTCTATTGGACTTGCCATGTTTTTGTTGGCCTTGTCTTTGTGTGCATGTGCGCGCATGAAGTATCCTGGACTTTTTAACGCACTCGGGCCTCGCTGTTCAGATAGCCTTTTAATAGCGGTGACGTGGGCCCGTGAAGGAACCTGACCTCTCATAAAGCCACAAAGCCTGGGCTGTCTACCCATCCGGCTCCTTCACACACAACCAGACAAATATAGCATCTCTACATCCACATTTATTTGTTTCTATACCGCCTCTTTCATGTCATTATACATCAGCTAGAGAAAAGAAATATTGATTGACATGATTGACTAACATGACTGACTAATAAACTCATTTAATCTAATTCACAAACTGGACAATACTGGACAAATGAACTGCAGAAAGTCACAAGAGAAACAGAACAGGTGCGTCAAATCAGGGATTATGGAAACTAATTAACAAACAGGGAAACTGACTGTGAACTAAGGAAAACGGGAACACAGACACTAAACAGAAACAGAGCATACATGTGACAGGTGGATTGCTTTTTCTTTTGAATATGTATTGTTGTATTAGTTTAAGGGTAGGCTGCGTTTATACACGACAACGATATGCTTAAAACAGAGACGTTTTTCCTTTGAGTTTTCCGCTTACAGACGGTACAACCGTTTTGTTGTTTACACGGAGACCATTTTCAGTTTGCGAAAAAAAGTTTGCGGTTTCAGGCACCCAAAACGCCATTGCCGGCCAAAACTCATAAAACGTTCTACGTCTTTAGTTGAAGACGGTGTCGTGGGTAAACAGCCCCTTAACCCCTGTGAATGTTTACATGACACCGTTTTCAACAAAAAATTTACAACTTTTTATGCGTTTTGGCTGTTCATTTACACTAAAACGGCGTTTTTGGTGATGGAAAACGCAAACTTTTAGAAAACGGGTTTCAAAGTGCATATTTTTAAAAAACGTTCTCCGTCTAACAAAAGAAAGACGAATCTCTGAAGACGATGACGCCATGCACATGCGTATTACGCATTCAGTCTATAGTGTATCATCGCCATCTACTGGCCAGGCAGCAGAATACAGCGTTTTCAGTTGTTTTCGCAGATCCTTGTTAATGGGGATCGTTTTGACAATGGTGTCGTCTTGTACGGCGGAAAAGTCAAAGGAGAAACTTCACCGTTTTAAGCATATCGTTGTCGTGTAAACGTACCCTTAGTTTGGTGATAATGCAGAAATATGGCCTTGCAGTGTCTATAAAATGATCCAAATCAGCTAGAATTCTGTCCCATTACTGTCTAAAGAAATTGTACACTTGTACCAACCAATTGAAAAGAGGTATATAGAACAAAAAGTTGCTGAAAATTTTAAACCACACAATTTAACACATTTACCTGACATTATAATATTCATACATGCATGTGTAAATGTATCACTCACAAACCATTACATCAAAATGTATTCAAATGTATACATCAAAAGTCTTATAACCACATTATTATGACTTTTTTTGACGAGTCCTGTTTGGAGCGGTAAATTACATTCATGCAGAGAGTGACAACTGCATCCTACAACCAAAGTGATTGCCTGATATTTACAGCAGTAAGAACCAAATTATATAAGCGAGTTTGGTTAAAGGTACATAATGTAGGATTTTTTGCCGCCAGGGGTCGCTAACCTCTTACAATAACAAAGGCGTATATTGATGATGCAAAGCATTAAGCGGAATTATGGATCTTGTCGTTAAGCTGATAGATCTTTTATGGATGAGTGAATACATTGATGTTTTCATCGCTTCCCACACGCAACGCGAGTCCCGCGGATATAAAGGAATAAGGACATTTCATTCTACCGAACTACACTCAAGTGCTGAATTACTACTCACACAGGTCAGTTTATTAGACGAATTAAACTTGTGAGGTAACACAGCGCTGTTTCACTCGCTCGAACAGTTACACTATCATACTAAACGACATTTGAGTGTGTTGAATGTTGTTAGTTATGTTGTTTGTTGGCTATATGAAACTAGCAGTAAGCTAGATCAACATTAAAATAACATACAGATCATATTCTAACATTTCATCATGTTGAACTAAATATCATTGATTAGTTGTATGTAAATTTGCTCACCTGTCTAATAAAGTACATGCAACACTCGCGTCTCTGTCAAGTCGAAGTTAGTCGCGGAGCTCTCGGCATCTCGAAAGATCTTGATCTTTGTTTTAGTCCTCTTTTTGTCTCCAAGTCTGCTTGCCATGGTCCACAATATTTGAACAAAACAACAACAGCGTGAGCCTCCTGCTAGGTATAACCCAGTTGTCCACGTCTGTCGCCATGGTTACTATGGCAGTACGAACAGAAACCGAGGGTAACGCGGATATGACGCCATTGACTGGCGACACCCTCACCCCTGCTCACACGCCCCGTTTCCTTGGTTAAAAATTGCAATTTTCTCACGATTTACAAATAGTTGTAATATTGTAAGTAATCAACTAAACAAAATAT
The DNA here is from genome assembly GCF_949152265.1 of Phoxinus phoxinus. Lineage (NCBI taxonomy): Eukaryota > Metazoa > Chordata > Actinopteri > Cypriniformes > Leuciscidae > Phoxinus > Phoxinus phoxinus. Next base: position 15,976,378 of record NC_136880.1, on the reverse strand, counting down.
ATAACATTGGCCTAGTGGTTTTTGGATATTTTACTGCAAAAATCCTACATATTGTACCTTTAATGTGTGGTTAATATGTACCATATGAACTGAACCACATTCGGTTTCACATATGAAAGTAGGAGTGAAAGGCATAAAGCAGTTGAAATACTGAATGCCTCAAATGCTGAATAGTGTAGAATAAAGACACAAAACTAAGTCCTGATATTTACTATCATAATCTGTCACTTCTTTAAAAAGATTCTGACATGCCACACTGCATCTTTAGTCTGCTCTTTCATTCGTTCGTTCGTTCATTCATTCATTCATTCATTCATTCATTCATTCATTCATTCATTCATTCATTCATTCATCCACTCACTCACTGGAAGGTAAAGGCATGTATGTGTGGAGTTCTGTCCCTCATGCTGACCGGGCAGCCATCTAAGGAAACCCCAGGAACTCTCCTGTTACTCTTTAATTCTGCTTTAATATACTGAGTGCTGGTAAAAAACAAAATCAACATCCTCTTCCTCTTCTGGCTTCCACTGGAACAACCAAGGTCACCTTGAGCAAACGTCTTCCTCTTAACTTCCAACTCAACTCCCCTTTCCAAAAGCATTGTTTGAGAATTGCTACTTTTTAACCTTAAATAATCAGTTGTGGATTTATTCTTCTGAGAGGTTAACTCACGGATCACCTTGTATACCTGCAAACGTTAATGTTCCTCAACAACGCCATGGCAATTAAATCACCGAAAACCTCCTGAGTTCAATGTCAGGAACAAATCTAAATTTGGATTGGATCTGTTTGTTACAAGAATTATCTGGATGTGTTTCAGAGGTCCAATCCAGAGTTCAATCTTGTAGTCACAAGTTACGAAAAGAAAAGAAACTGTAGTCCCATTCCACCTCACTTAAACCAAATTAAGAACACATCTTTTTAATGGAAAATCCACGTCTGTGAGTTATTAATGTCAAAACATGAGCCACAGCGGTGCACAAAGCAATTTGTGTATAGAAATCATTCAGTAATATAGCATAATGTATATCATTATGTAGGAATTAGGGGGAGATAAAAATTCTTTACAATTACTTGTTTCTCAACATAAACAAAACGGTTTCAACTTCAGTGCATTGTCATGAGTTTGGCGGTTATGAACGGAGTTGATTCATGACGGGCCAGCGCACACTGCTTATGAGCGTATAATTACAATAATATGGTGTGCCTTTTTTATATGCAGAAAATCTCCAAAACATAGTCAAAAGTTATTATGAGTCTAAGTGGTTCGGTGAACATGAATTGGTTTCTCAGACATGAGCCCATGTATTTGGGATCCAGCGAGTCTCCGTTTCTATCTTTGAGAGTTCGTCTCTCAGCTCGGTGAATGCCAAGGCCAGATCGTCATTGATGACCACTTTCTCAAACAAGTGGCCGTATTTATTCTCCATGGCTTGAGCACTGGAAATCATGTCTTGAAAGTCCTCCTCCTGTAAATAATGAATAAGATGGCCATGCATGAGTATAATATTACTGTACTTTTCAATATAACAGTTCCATTCCTCAAATTTGATTGAGCTACACTCTAAAAGGCCTGATATTTATGTGGTGCATTCATGTCGGAATTATCGTACTTATGAGATGACAAGTCAGCGTTTGGATTTAATTACTATTAATTATGGTATGACATAATTAATTACCATTATGGTAATTCCAAAATGGCTTGAACGCACTATTAGTATAACAACATGTGTTTGTATCACTCAGTATGTCTGAGTTCTGAATAAATGGATGGGATGAATGGGATCTTAATTTTAATGGGAAAATTGTAAAAAAATGCTATGATAAAAACCTATTAATTGGCTTACGGTAAGTTCCTTACCCTATTTGGTGAAAAATTATAGTTCTAATGGTCAAGGTTAAGACAACAATATTTTTGTCTGTTATGATAGTGTGTCAGATTATGTGATTTTGACTCCTAAATTCTTGTTGTTTTGTGGTTGAGAAACATGTCAGACTATGTGTTACTTCCTGACCAACCATCGCTTGCCGTTTTTAATGACATGCGTGATGTCATCACGCAGGCGAAACTAACGACTGACTTTCAGAAACAAGTGCATTAACAAACAATGGCTACCAAAGCATGCCAAAGTGTTTTGTACTGGCTGTCTTGTTGTCAGGAAAACCCTCCTAAAATAAATAATTCCTCCTAGCAGCACCATCATTGTCTCTATTTTGTCCATGTTTGTCCATAATTATTGCGTCCCGACAGCCGTTGTAATTTACGAATCACTACGACACCCTATGTAAAATGGATTGTGCCAAAATTGGGCTAATATTATGTAGTCTGAATACGGCATTTCATGTAAGTTCACAGTAAAATACTGTTCGTTTTTGGGAGTGAACAACAACAAATCATCTTATGATTTACAGTTAAAAACCGTAAATTGAAACTCCCAGAAATGGATAGTGAGGTGTGACCTTTCTTTTTATGGATTTCATTGAAATCACTTTTTCATCTTAGTTTTTTCTTTTCAGTTATTTACATGTTACAGCTTATGTTGGGAATTTAACGTTTATTACATTATTTGAATTCATATCATGTGTTGAATGTCAAGGAAATATAATTTTTACTGTAAATTTAAGGTCAGTCTTTAAAACTTAAAAATGCTGCTACCATAGTTTTTACGGTAAAGATCTGGCAACCACGACTTCCATTATTTTACTGTAAATTTCAATTATTATAAAAATTTTTTTAACACAGTGTACAACCCAATCTCCAATACGCCCTCAGCCGAATCAGTAGAAAGCACATCATCTGATGTGGGTTAAATACAACATAGGGATCAACAAGGCGGAATAATACAAATATAATGCTGATGGTTTTTATATCACCAACACGAGTGACGTTTACAGATGGTATATTTACGTGAGATACCATACTTTTGAGTGTTTTCCTTGTTTCGGTCAACCTAGTGAAAGGAATCCCTTAAGTTTGAGCTTTAATTTATGTTCTCTTACGTATATAGTCATCTTGAAGCATTTAGAAAAAAATAGCCATGACAGTGAAGTTACTCATACAGTTCAGTGTATTTAAGTGTCCCTGTTAAATTCATTCAGGTCAATGGTCAGTATGAGAAATGTTCTTCCTCAGCTATGACATTGTCCACTATTTTTAACAGTGAAAAGACATTTTTACACACAACCCAAAAGCTCCAGATGGTCCAAAAGAACACTTCTTGTCTATAAATGTCTTTCCGTACCTCAAAAGGTATTTCACTTTGTGGTTTATGAATTATAAAAATGATGTGACATTATGCGTCAGACTGAACTGGCCTTGGATTGGAGTAAGAAAAGTAAAGAAGACTAGAATTATTCCACTAAATCATAAAAAAAAAAAAAAAGTGATGTCTTGTGTCTTGTTAAGGTCAGTGCTCAGTGCAGGACACGTGTGTCCTCGGTTAATATGGAAAGATGAGCAACACATTTGCACCCAGGAGCTTGGTAGTTTGTAAAACAACATCCAGGTGTGAGAGAGATGACCCGAGTCTTTTATAAGACCCCGGGGTAGACTTAGGTGCTCACACTCACAGCATGACACAGATGGGTCTCAGTGGGGTTACCAGCAAACCTTCTGCCCCAAGCCTGGAAGACCCTCAGACCGTTGGGAGCGTAAGAAGACAAACCTCATGGGGCGCACCTGCAGCCCACCCTGGAGAGGTTTTTAAAAGGGACCCTTTCCAAAGAGGTGCACTAAATGCCAGAGAAGCTGATGTACGGTCAAGACGATGGGTCAGGTCAGACCTTGTCCATCTCAGCTGTGTACTGAACTGCTGTAGGCAGGCCATGCATTGAGATTTCTCCCATTCCCTTTTTGATCCCACATTGATTCCACATTAATGAGGCGAGACACGGCAGGCAAAAACATTTTGAGATTTTGGGCTATTTGTCTTCAATAACATGTCTTCATTTCCAACTTGTGGTGAAAAAAAGTCCAAAATACACATTTAGGTCTTTATTTCACTACACTTTGTCTATTTGCGTCTGTAGATTTCTCCGAAATTCAACAAACGTTGGCGTTCTGAATTAACGCGCTGCTCCGCGATCTCTCTCTGTCTGCTTCCTTTAATCTCACATATCGCTGGAAAGCTCTCTCTGCTGTCGGATCCAAATATGGTCATTTCCTTTTTATCAGCAACCAATCGTGAAAGTATAAATGGGCATTTAACTCTAAAAGCGAAATCTCATTGGCTGATGTCAATTTCTGACAACGTGATTCGTTCAGATGCATCACGTGACGCGCTCTGACATTTAGATGTGTGTTTTTGACTGTTTTTATGTTCAGTTAAAGGCCATAAATGCTGTGTTTATAAGTTTTGATGTGATTTAGGTGGATTGTATTGTTGTTGCTAATGATTTGATGAGATATTGTGTCAGTAAATAGTTGTTTCCACTAAAAAAATATGAATTTTTACATTACAAATCTTTAAATGTCTTTTCTCAAAATTAGTTTTTTGTCATTCTCCAGTGACACATCTCAGCCTATGTAGCACCGATGCACACCAAAATTTCAAGATATACACTTAGCAGTATTCTGAAGATATTTTCAGAAGTATTTTTCAATAAATAATTCCTGGCCTAATTTATGTGACATTTTAATAAAAAAAATATGGCAAAAATCGATTTTTTAAGGCTATGGACAGTATATTTTGATTTCCTAGGTAATGAAAGCATATATCCTGAATTCCCTCTGAACATATTTTTTCGTCTTGTGTGTAATCAAAATGAAAAAAATAATTTTGCACCTGACTTTATCATATGTTCAGATCTATCTACCGAAAATATATGCAAAATTACGTAATGCCTAATTTTTTTAATGAACTTGTGTAAGTAATCAACTGAGGAAGTTTCATGGTGATATCTATTATTTTAAAATGTTACCCTATTCACCTGTAGTGTCTCGCCTTAAGTAAGGAATAATGCCGGAATGGAATTATTCGGAAAATAATGCACACCCGAGGAGGTAATGCGGCCACAACGCAAAGCCGTTGTCAAAGTATATTTAAGTAACCGTATATTTATTTCTTAGATGCAAAACTTTTAAAATGAGGATAAACATAATCAGACAACACACACGTTCTGTATAACAACCACAATCAACAAACAATAAAACTACAATCATTATATCTCTTACCGTAAAGATTTTCGTGACCGTTTGCTCATTCTGACTCGCCAGAACCTTTGCTTTTCTTCGGCTCAGTCTTAAGCGCTCTATCGGTGGAGGCTTCACAAATACAACATAGGGTTTAAACTCAGAGGAATATAAGGCTGCTATGGTCTGTTAGAGAATGGAGAAGAAGAAGAAAACAGTGAACAAATGACAGTGAGCTAAATGGCAACATATGAGACCCATTCTTCAGAATAATACAGATCGTTGCCTGGTATGAATGTGTCCATGTTATATTGTAACTGTTTCATTTTAAACCAATTTTCTATGGTATGAAACACTAGACGCCGCATCACCATATATTCTATGTGCTCACATATAGGTTCGTTAATACAGTGAGAATGTTTCTGTAACTGTTACAAGCTGATGAAAAATAATCAGACCACAGGAAATGTACCAACTGGAGTAGAGCTGACAGAAGCTCCCCGTCCAAAATGACATAATTCCTGCCCTTGAGTCCGTGCTCCAAAGTCAACAAATATGACATGTAATATAGGACTCCCTGGCTCTCGCTCACTCTGTTTATCCCCGTTTCTCTCTTTTCCTCTTTCGCTTGTGCTTCTGGAGAGAGGCACAACTTGTGGTATTTGTATCATATACTGCATGTGTGGTTCTTTAATAATATGAAATAAAATCCGTCGCAAAATGCGTTCTGAAAGGGGCCGCTGTTGTCGAAGACCCACGTGCGCAGATCCCTGATCCAGCGCTTCTTGGCGCTCACACACCCCTGCCGTTCATGAATGATCTGTGACTCACGTGTGGTTCCACATCCAACAGGCACACCTTGCTCTCCGCTATGACCCTGCGCACCGAATCCAGACTCGTACCATAGTAGTTCCCTTTATGTTCACCATACTCCAAAAATCTAGGTGAAACAATTCAGAGAGCATGAAACATGGGGAATATAGACATTTTTAGAAGCTCAAATAATTTAACCCCTTAAGCGGCACCCCCTTTTTTAAATAAGTGTGTCATATTTGCATAGGAAATAAGACAGTAGATAATTGTGTGCCTCCTCTGCCATGTTTCTTTTCGAAAGTCAGCTGTGCTTCTAATCCTATAAAGTGAATTAGAATTGGAGAGGAGAATTCACTAAGAATGAATTATGCCTACTGATATCTTCATTTATTTGTACATTTGTTTCACTCCTGAATCACTAAAGGAATGATGCAAATCAAGTAACAACACGAATACAACTAACGTAATGTTCAGAGGGATGATGGAAGATTATCCATAGGAGTAAGGTCCCGAAACCTGCATTTAAAATCAGAATTTAACTCTTTCCCCTCCAAGATTTACCTTGAATCTAGCTTCATTCATTCTTCTTTCTTACTGTTATTGTATATTTCTGAGCAGTTTGTAAGATATTTGTCTGGTTTATGCAGACCTTCTTCGCTTGCTTTTTTGGATCAGGAGATTCTGTACTCTTTCAGAAGATGCGTAATAGCGCCCCCTACCAAAGAACAGTGAAAACATTAATTGTTGGAAGAACTTGTCAATAGCGGGGGAAGCGTAAATAATGGAAAAGCATGTCAATGGCTGGGAAAGAGTTAAAATTATCCATAGTTGTAAGATGACTGATAAAATTTACTATTTATTAACAGTTTCCCCAGCTTGTCTGCTATTACCAATTGTTAAAAGTGGTTAAATGTTAAAGTAGTACCGGTAGTTAAAATGTTAATTTGCCGGCATTAGTTCTTGAGGCCAGGGCCCCGTGAATCTTCACCACCTTTCTCCAGTAATCTAAAGTGTTACTCATTTGCCTAGTAGATGGTTTCTACCGAAGTAGAGGTTTCCTACTGCTTGAGTTCTGGTAGTTACTTTGGGCTTTAGCCTTTGGCTTCAAGGCATTTGTATGATAATCAAAGATGATGGTAATTCAGAGGAGTGATGCAAAAAGCAGTCCGCTTTTCCTCTCTCTAGTGCGCCTCTCTGGAAAGTTGGGCTGTCTGCTCTCTGTCATTCCTGTCTCACTTGCTTCTTTCCCTGTGTCCAACTAACAAGACAAAAAGTCATTTCAAACCACAGAAGGCTCTTAAAATATCCCCCTACTTTAATATAATGTGACACTGTTCACGGACACATGCTTTTGAGATTTCCTCTCGCTTTTGAGTGAAAATTGGAGAAAGAGAGTATTTCCTGTCAATGGTTGTGATCTGCGTTTTAAGCATTAACAAGGATTAAATGTGTGATTTCAATTCCAGGAGCATCTTTAAAGACAGGAACAATGCAGTTGGCTTCTTATAAATCCACTATTTAAAGTAATTTTTAGTATTTTTTAGATAAAAACAACCAGGTTAAGTAGTAAGTAGATTATTAGAAGTGTTATTTGATTTTAAAATCTTTTATTTGAGACTATAATCTTCCATAATTGCCCACTAGACAAAATAGGTTTAGCAAAGTAAAACAACACAACCCAAAACTAGCTTCTAGAATAAACTACAACACGGGCTGGGTACCAATCATGAGTGTTTGGCTTACTTGTGGTTGAGGATATCTTTTTCAAAAGTGTGTTTGGAGACAAAATGGTACTCCACCCCTTCTCTCTCTTGCTTTTTCTGCTCCCGAGTGGTATCTGTTGAAATTGAAAGAGTCTGGAAATAATCAAGTGTCTTAATGCAATCCAAATCAAATTAAACCAAACCAGCTGATAAACAGGAACTTCAGACTCATTTGCAGATCCCAGAGACCCTGATATGCGTGTAAAAATAAAAGTCATGTTGAAACTAACATATGATTTTTCCTTCAAAATATTTTTAATAGCTTTCTCTGACCTCAAAACTACTTGTCAGATATCTTTATTGGTTTATCCATCTGGTTTACCACAAAGTAAAACAAATGTAACTGGTATCCATTCTAGTAACATTATTTCTGTTTAGAAATCCCAGAAAAGAATCGGAAAATGCAATAAAAGACAGTATCATAGCATGTGTACCGGTAGTTCATTGCATTTGTTCATATTTTATATATGGTGTGCATGAGACCCCAAACATAACATAATATTTTTCAGAATGGACGATTAAAGTATCTTATCAAGTAAATCTCATGAAATTAGGAAAAGACATCATCATGCTGATACTTCAAAGTCAATTTAATTGTTGAGCTGTTAAAATTGCTTTGGGGTCTCTGAAACCCCAAACTGAAACCGAGTGTTAAAAACAGTTTACATGTACACTTGTGTAACGGACGTTGTCCAGTAAGAGCTGTGCGTGTAAACCTCACTCGCAAAAACACATTTTTAGGGCCCAAGCCTTGAAAAGGCGAAGGCCCTATTGTTTTCCTCCGGATTATTCTTCTTAACTATTATTATTAGGGCCCAAGCCTTGAAAAGGCGAAGGCCCTATTGTTTTCCTTCGGATTATTCTTCATTAGGGCCCAAGCCTTGAAAAGGCGAAGGCCCTATTGTTTTCCTTCGGATTATTATTTATTATTATTTATTATTATTATTCTTCTTCTTTATTATTATTATTTTACTACCTTTTGGGCACTTTTGGGGGCCTTAACGTGCTCAAAAACTCTTGAAACTTTGCACAAATGTCAGAACCTGCGGCCATTAGGGCCGCGCTGAAGCTGGGACCCGGGCGTGGCAGGGGGGCTCGGCAGCGCCCCCTGGAATGGGATTCAAAAACATGTCCATATATCAAACACGCTTGCATGTAATAATATGAAACTCGGTACACATGTAGATCTCATCGGGCCGAACAACTTTCGTGCTCTAAGTTTTACGCCAGTCCAACAGGAAGTCGGCTATTATGGGCTGTATGGAAACGCATGTTCTGGCATTTGAAACACTTCTCCCAGAGAATTCATCCTATGACCACGAAACTCGGTGTGTATGAAGTCAAGACATGGAGGATGCTAAATTGCGAACGGATTTTTGATATCTCGAACGGTTTGGCCGTGGCGAGGAAACGAATTTATGATTAAAAAAGGATGCATAAAGTGTGTTATAACTTAGTTATAGTTTTACCTACAGTTACAAAACTCAGCGTGTATATTGATATTATCAAGCCGAACAACTTTCTAATTTACAGTCATTAGCTCCGACCAACAGAAAGTCAGATATTGTGGTTTGAATGTGTATTTTCTCTCTCTCTGTCATTGTCTGTGTGTGTGTGTCTGTCTGTGTGGGGAGGGGAGGGGAGGGGAGGGGAGGGGAGGGGGGATGTGTGTGTGTGTGTGTGTGTGTGTGTGTGTGTGTGCGTGTGTGTGTGTGTGTGTGTGTGTGATTTTGGTTGGGTGACTAGTTATATGCAAATGTCTCCTTTTGTATACAGACAAAAGAATGAGCTAATCACTGTCTGCCACCGGCAACTGACTCTAGTGTATTCGTAGAGACACACATCAAATCCTTAAACGCATTTATTCTACAACAACAGCAAACCATGTAGGCCTAAACAATTATTTTTAAAATAGTATTTAAACTATTTTTAAATACACTTTACAAATAATACCGCCTACCGTAACCAACAATGCATAAAATGTTGTCCAAGTTGGACTTTTTATTCTCATTAATAGTATGAAGGTAAATGAGTAGCAAAACTCGAGAGCACGTAGATGTGAATTTGAGAACTTGTACAATAAATATTTGTACTTGTATGCTCAAATTTACACTCACAGCTCTGATGTGAAAACCTGTAAAATAAAAATCTGGAGTTGAATGTTGAAATTTGTACTCTCAGAGAATAGTCACAAACCTGTATTCTGAATTTGAAGCTGCAGACAAGTAGTCACAGATGTGTAAAATGCCATTCACAAAAATACAATGACTGACACAAACGTGTAATATATATTTGCACTTCTTCTTACATTCATATTCCCAGTACAACCTCAAATAGGCACTTGCAACTCCTCAAATCTGTCACTACAAGTTCAAATTTCGCGCCTTGACTTTTGCTACTCTTTTCGCGATATATGAGGTGCAAAACTGACTTGTGCACTTGTAACTCAGAGGCGCGCGAGAAGGGGCGCGGGCGGGAGCGGGGGTGTTTAAAGGAGCCGTTCTATTGGCTGGCGCCTAGCCAATGAAATATGCTGCGCCGGCGCCTTCAGCACCCCCACCCCCACCACAGGACCTTGTTGAAACACATACATCGAGCTGAAAGGCCCACACCAAGATCGCGTCAACATTCGCATACAACAGGCAAGACTTTTCCTGCACGATTCTACGTATTTGGTGTAAAACAGCACTTCTACCTGAGACAAGCGGGACTAAACTATTGTTCCTGTTACTGGATTCTTCGGAGCCATCTCTACGACTTCTACAATTACAAGAGGTTTTTTTTTATAACGGTATGTGGTTTTGTGTTTTTTTTTAAACAATCATTTAAAGTTAGCTTTTTAATGTTAACGTTACATTATAAAGATGTTTTCTCTTTTAACAGCAGAAAAAAACCTAAACTAAAATACTGACCACAGATTAAGAAATTATTCCAAATAATACAATATTTTTTTATATATAGCCTATTTTTACTCTCACAATATAAACAAAATATATTGTGCTTTTCTTAAATAAATACAACTCATTCACTTTCTGTGAAGCAGCGCGTGCAAAAATTACAACAAACTCCGCAAATGGACTAGTTGCACGTGGCCGCCACTTTGTGCACGGAGCGAATAGCCAGGGGTGCGTTTCCCGAAAGCATCGTTAGTCAACTATGGTCGCAAGTTCCGTCGTTATCAGCATAGTTTAACGATTTGGTGTTTCTCGAAACCATCGTTCAAACGAACGTTCGCAAACAGCATCGCAAACTTGTGTGGTTGGAACGACAGCTCTCGAGCCGTGGTTAGAAGCATATTTCTAGTTTATGCTAGTTTATGCTACGCACCCCTGGCTATTCGCTCCGTGCACAAAATGGCGGCCACGTGCAACTAGTCCATTTCCTGAGTTTATGTTGTAATTTTTGCACGCGCTGCTTCACAGAAAGTGAATGAGTTGTATTTACATGAGATGTAGCAGCTAGACTGAATAAATCCTTATCTTTAGCAAAATAAGCAAGCTGACATTCAGTACAACCCGTGTTATTTATTTAGAATACATACAAATGTAATTTACGTCTTTTAGTTTGTCAAGAGATTTAAAACACCGTTTTTGAAGACTGCGCATGTGCGAACGTGCTCTAGCTACTATCAGAGGCAGTTGCGACAACGGAAGTTCGAAATGGTTCTTCGTCACGTGATTCGCGTAACGGCGGATAGTTCCAGGAAGTGCTTCGGCGCTAATTCAAATCAATGGAGTTAGAGAGCAGAACTGTGATTTTTGGTCATTTGTAGTCAATAAATGCATTGATTTACAATATGTATATAATACACTGACTTGTGAATGTAGTATGTGTATGTAGTTACATCAATGTTGTTTTTAAAATATAAAAATCTGATAATATTTAATGATTAGTGTGCTCAACTTGCGTTGCCTGCCTTTGTAAACATATTTCTAGCTAACGTTACCTTGGTAAAAGAAAGTATTTTTGTGTTCTCAAACTTGTATGTTATTTAAGACTATCACGTAGCCTAATGTGCTATGGTTTCACAAGGACAGGAGACTAGGTAACAGGTGATTGTCTTAATGTAAAATTTAATTAAGTGAATTTTCAAATAATCTTAATGTTTACCATGCTTATGCACCCCATGCACGTATTACTATATAAATTAATACACAATATATTCAGTTCTAAAAACAAAACATGATTATATATACACACACACATTATTTCCAAGTGTCCAATTGCATTTTGTGTCCAAGTGCATTATTTCCTTTTAACATCATTTGATAAATTCATGACATAAATCACTTTAATCTATAAAACCTATTTAGTTTAAATTCATTTTTAATACATTTAAATAATACATATTTTATGTTTTATCTTAAACCCCCAAAATATCAGGTTGTGCAACTGTCTGCAAAAATAAACCATTTAAAATAAATAAACTATTGTCTTAAGAATAATAAATTGAAAACGAAATTATATGGCATCATCTTTCATATAAACCTTTCGTTTTAAAGATGTTGAGATAATTTAACAACTTTTGTTAAATTGAGCGTTAATCATAGTAGGCTACTTAGGTGTATCTGCACTTTTTCACAAAGACCAACACTGGCAAGTTGAATGTTTATTTAAAATAAGGAGCAAGAAAAGTTTTGCAAATCCAAGGAGCTGAGACTGAAGGTGAGGGTACAGCGTCAGTGCGGGGGTCTGCAGGATCCACTGAATCCGCTTATGCTTATTGGGTTGAAAGAGATAAAGGAGACAAAAACGGGACAAATTATATACAAAATCAGCTGGGCTGAAACAGTAATATAGACAGATAATATTCAACAGAAACACAATGCCTAAAAAACTCCACCCATACTTTTTTGTTTACTCAAATATGCAATCTAAAATAAGGATTTTATTCTGTTATTGCACATTTAATACGAAATTAAACGGATATTCTTATTACCACTTCCATTAATGACTATCACACTCCCAATGTTATATTTGGCCTCTGTTTAGAAGCGTTTTCCCTCTTATTACACACAACAAAGGATACAGCTACATTAATATAACGGGTTTAACATTAATAGGCTGTTCGTGGTTTGTTATGCGCTACTAATTTTATCCAATGACCTATCATTTATCCGATAACGTCCCCTAAAACTACAAATTTAGATAGCAATAATCAACTAGCATGCTTTAATACACAAGTTAAATTGATTCCGATGTACTGATAATATACAATCTTGTTCTTTAAACGTCTTACCTTTTAAAAGGGCATCACAAACGGTCTGTTCTGCTGAGACTCTATGGCGCGGCCGCTACTTCCGGGAACTATTGAGAGGCTCCGCGAGCCGCCATTGCTGTAAAAAAACCGTTCCATTGGAGTGAATGGAGTTGTCGCAACTCTCTCTCTATATGGCTCTGGCTACTATGTAAGAACGAGCCAAATATTGAGTCTGGTAATAAAGCAAAGTAAATGAGAAAAATTAGAAATGGTCTTCAGATGCCATGTCTGTAACTTATATGACAAAATCTAGCGTTAGTTCGATCTCAAACAGATTAATTAAAATAATGTATTAGTCCACCACGTGCGAGACGTCATAAACCAGCGTGGTTGAACGATAGGCTACTTTGCGACAAACGGTTTCGGGAAACAGTCGTGACGAGCTAGTTGATTTCTCCAACGATGCATCGTACTATGGTAGTGAGCTATATAGTTGTACGGGAAACGCACCCCAGTTTTCTTCATTCATTTTGTTGATCTGCTCATTTAAGTAAAACATTTCGCGTCACTGCCTGATTGATTCTTTAAGTTTTATTCTGTTGTGCTCCGTTGATGCGTAATTATTGCGTGAATCCAAATATTAAGTTTTTCTTTTCATATTTGCATCCAAATCTAAACGCTTTGAAAATTTTGCCATTTTCATTGGGCCACACACACTATTCCATATTAATTTAACTGATATCTAATTTAACTATCTTGCCTAATGTTTAACAGGAGACATTGTTGGTCAGGAAAAAAACAACATCATGTGATAGCCTATTTATATTTCAAGTGTTTTATTTAGGCCTACTCGTTTGTTCATCATTTATTTTTACATCTTAAAAAAATATCCAGTTTTGGTTTTGAGAATTTATAGGCTATTTATTTTTCGTTTATTCCTTATTTTTGTCTCTATAGTTATAGACCTACATTTAGCTACTTCTGCTACTACTTGCTATCTGTATATTTATTCATTCATCTGTTTATAATATAGGCTTTATAAAGTTTTACTTAAACTTTATAAACTTAATTACAATCTTCTGGCAAGGTTATTAGTGTCCAATAGGTTTAATGCCAGCTCCTAAGCACATAGATGCTATTATAATGTTGTATTATTATGGTTACATATTGTAGAACTTTAAAATGTACAACAATGATAGTATTAAATAAACAGAGCAATTCCAATAGTGTCCTCGCACCATCGGTGCTCGGGCCCTAATTATTTGTGAACATTGAAACTGAAAACGTTTTCTAGATCTCCTCCCCATGTAAGCTATATGAAAAAGTTGGTCAACAGTTAAGCAGCATCATTGTCAGATAAAAAAGGAAAAGACATCCCTATTTTGGAGTGTCATTTCTCTTTCAAATGTTTTATGTATTAGACTTTTTTTTATAATTTCTACTCTTTAGAAAATCCCAAGGTTCAGAAAATGATTTCTTTCAAAATAATATTTTATTTGCAATTGTACACAAAAGTCTGTAAAATGACAAACAATATTAACAACTGAACTTAACAGCTCTTGCCAAGTTTGTAATTTTACCCCAAAACTCAGTACAGAAATAAAATTATGAAATATTATTAGAAGTAAATTTTTCCTCTACATTTCTATATTTTAAAATGTATTCCTCTAATGCCAAACCTGAATTTTCAACATTGTTACTCCAGCCTTCACTGTCACATGATCATTAAAAAAATATTTTCAAATGATAATTAGCTTTTCTTTCCATGTTGAAAAAGATGCGCTACTTCATATATTTGTGTAAAGTTACTCTTCTTCTCGGTGGTTTTGTAAACAGAAATTTCAAATGAACATCATGTATTTGAGAAACTTTTGTAATAATATAAACGTCTTAACAGGTAATTTTAAACATTTAAATATATTCTTGTAAATTCTTTTAAAAATGTAATTTCTGTTTACTCACAAATTGAGACTATCCTTGAATCTAAAGCCCAAAACTGATTTGTTATAATTAAAAACATGGAAAAAAGTTCAAGAAAAAAAAAGCACAAAGTTCCAATTAACAAAATAATTCAGTGCAACCTCATACAATATAAAACAATGACTGCAATCAAAAATCCATTTTCACAGTTATTTTCAACAATGTCAAGATACAGAATTCTGGGTTAGAGTTTGTTGTTTTTGCCTAATAAATAAACAGAAACAAACCCGACGGAATAGGCTAGGCTCTTTCTTTTGTAAAATTCCATTAAACCATTTTATTTCTTGACACAAATGAATTCATTTTGATCAATGTATCACTTTTTATTGTACACTCTAAAAAATGCTGGGTTGTTTCAACCCAATTTTGGGTCAAATATGGACAAACTCAAACGTTGGGTTAAAAATGTAATTTTAACATTTAACCCAACAGCTGGGTTTGTGCATATTTGACCCAAAATTGGGTTGAAACAACCCAGCATTTTTTAGAGTGTAAGCTACACCTGTGATAAAACATGCTTGTCTTTTACATTTTTAAGAAAACAACATAAATGGCAGCAAACAGCGCTTTTATAATTATTGTTTTGTGATCTTTGCGATTTGTTTTTCTTTCTGATTAATTTTCTGATAAAACTACCTTTTGTTGATGAAATGAGTTTGCGTAACATGACTCTAACTGGACTGCGAAGTGGAGGGCGGGTCCACCTTTTTCATGTAGCCAACCACATGAGCTACTCGCTGACTCTCGAATTTCTCTTATCTGATTGGTTAAAAAAAACACGCCAGTCACCAGAACACATCTTTCTTCATTTGGCTCAGACACGTTCTCGCTGCCGAAATGGTACTTTTAATGCACACATAGGCCTACATGTTAAATAATAAATAAATAAAAACACAAATTAATTAATAAATAAATCATGATTGCTTAATAAGCTGTGCACCATTAAACTGATTAAGGCTGACTGACATTCATACTACATTTCAAGCAGGTTAACGTTATTGGATTGAAATTGTATATATTATATAATCTATTACACCACTAAGCTGGTGTTAAACTTTACAATTAAAGCATTTAACACCCATTGTTTATGTAATAAAACAATTTTAATGCAGTGTTTTTCACATCATGTCTCTATTTATGGTATTTGGCACTCAATTATATATTCTAGGGCTGCAACAACTAATCGATAAAATCGATAAAAAACGATTATTAAAATAGTTGGCAACGAATTTCATTATCGATTCGTTGTGTCGCGCGACACGGAGATGTAAAAAAAAAATGGTGCGTATATTCTGTGCTATTGTTAAGCCCCACAAAAGGGACAAAAACATTATAAAGCATCATAAAGTTGTCCTGCACTATATCATAAGTGTTCGGAAGCCATTATATAGTATAATGTGAGATAGAAATGAATATTTAAGTCATTAAATCAAGATCACTTTTCCCTCCGCTGCGGCTGTCAGTCATTCTCCATCCAGCATCAAACAGCGCGTCGCGTTCGGTTACGAGTCAACACGATGAAAAACTCTCTCCAAGATGATTCAATGTTACTATAATTATACTTGATCTGTAGATAAAGGTCTATGGTTTTGCATTAAACAACTTTATCTTGCTGGACTTTATTGCTGCATCATGTTACTTTCTACCGGGTTTCTCTCAACACTGGTAGAGTCAGAGCACTAACTGTTCTTCACGCGCACAGTAACTGACATTTAAAACTGTTAAAAGAAAATGCTCAATAAACTATTGCATAGATAGATAGATACTGTGTATAATACACTACGCATCAATATGCCTTTCCTTTGTGATTTGAACTTTTCAATGCGGAATCGAAGCGCTGCGCGCTGTGACTCGTGTTGCTTCAAGCGCATCATTCTGCGCTCGCGATGCGCATAAGCGCTGTGTGCCGCAGTGTATTGGGGCCTTTCATATCATAATACAGCGACGCAATGAACTATTAGCCTTTCTAGTTCTGTACTATCCATCATGTTGCTGCCTCATTAAACCGATGTGCTATACATTTAAAACATGTCTCAATTTTATAGTAGGCTATAAAATAATTTATCTTTTTGATTTTTGTTATCTTGTTTTTCATGAATGTATTTTACAACAATACAAAGAGCAATGTGTAACGTTTTACCAAATTTAGTGTTACACTTATTCTAATATTTGTTCCTCACTAAATGTTTTTTCATGTTCAGATTTAATACAATTATTGTGCTTGTGATTTTTCTAGACTAAATTGTATGCTTAATTATCCACTATTCTAGTTTATAATAGCATTTATGGTCTTTTTTTTAATGAAGTTGTATGTATTAAGTAGATTGTGTTTAACACACAAAATAGTGATTATCAGTTCAACAAACATAGTTCTAGAAATTCTACTTGATTTAAAAAAAAAACTGCCCTGGTATCGGTATCGGTCGATACTCAGGATTTTTGGTATCGGATCGGTTCTGAAAAAATGGTATCGGTGCATCCTATAAGGAGCGACCTGTTTGTGCACTTTCTGAAGATTTTTTTGCACTGTGAATTTGCACTGTCAGTTCTGTTTTTGAATAAAGGGTTGGGAATTAATGTTTTTTTTCGGGTTTTTTTAAATTATCCGATTAATCGATTAATCGAAAAAATAATCGACAGATTAATCGATTATTAAAATAATCGTTAGTTGCAGCCCTAATATATTCTGAAATATTGTCTTGGTCGCACTGTCATAATGATTCTGATTACTTTCATAAGACTGATAAAGCTATTATATGTAGCTAGTATGACTAACAAAATGCTTTCTCTCTGTCCAAATTTTACTGTAATGAAAAACTGATACTAAATCAACATGAACTCAACTTTGACAAAAAGTAATTATGTTTGAATAAAAACCCAGCAACCAGGGAATACACTGCATAATAGATGTGTTTATATATAGGGGTATACAGCCATCTAGTGGATACACGATGGCATTGCAGATGATAAATGGTGCACGATAAAGGGAAAAAATATTATTGTAACTAATTTTCGTAAAATAATAATAATTATTCTGGAATCTCCCTGATCAGTAAACAGGTGAAATGATTAGTAGTGCAGATACTAGGCCTACATTCAACAGCATCAATATTACAAACTGATATGGCCTGATGAGCATGCACTGAAAACACAGACATGTTGTTAATTGTTGTCATTTTCTTTCTTAACACACCAGCTCAAATTTCAGTATTGGCTCATATAGTCAGCCTAATGGTGCACAGCCTATTAATCAATCATGGTTTATTTATTTATTCATTTATTTATTCTTTAACATGTATGTGTGCATTAAAAGTACAATTTCGGCAACGAGAACGTTTCTGAGCCAAATGAAGATAAAGATGTTTTCTGGTGACTGGCCTGTTTATTGAACCAATCAAATAAGAATAAATCGAGAGTCAGCAAGAAGCTCGTCATAAAAATGGCCCTAGAAATATCTTTAAAGTTACAAATATTGCCCTTTAATAAAAATTATCATTTCTGTCACTGCTGTGAACTAACCACCGCATAATATTAATACGATAATATTAATGTCTTCATGAGTCAGCTATAAACCAGCATGGTACCAGCACAAAAACACATTATTATCAACAAAACTTTCCAAATATCTTGATATAAAGATTATAAATAAATGATGTATTATTTCAAATGCTGATGTATGTGTTAAAGTACATAATTATATTTTTTGTAATTTTAATGTGATCTTATGTTTTTCCTTAGATGCCTCCGCTAAAGAGATCCCGTATGCGACGCAAGCCGTTGAACAACAATAGTAAGACTGATATCTCTATTTCCCCTGTTTGCGTGTGTCCAGATGTGTCTGGCATCGTAGCAGGCAATGAGGTAAGATTGCAGTCTGCAGAGGTGAATGAAGAGTTTACAGGTGTAGCCTGCAGTGTAGTTTCAATAGTCAAGCACAAGATGCATAATGTGTGTACATGGAAGAAATCAGATCTTCAAGACATTCATAATAAGGGAAGAAAATTAGTTAAGGACATGAAAGCTGAGTCTAATGGAGACCTTCAGTTTCCTCGTCATTTTGCTGGGCAATATAATGTTTTCAATAAAACATGCAATGTAAAAGTAGGAAAGGCATTGGATGGATCAAAGAACGAGTTGTATGAGAAAGTACAAGAGATGCTGTTCAGTCATGAATATTGTTTAATGACTATAAATGGAGACATGTGCACTATCGTGAAACATAACGATTTCTATGTCGTTGTAGACTGTAATGTCCGTAACGCATGTGGTTTGGGATCTGACATTGGTACATCAGTTGTTGTTTTTAACACAAACTGGCAAGACCTAGTTTTTCACATGGATAATTTAATGACGAGCTTGTCTGCAGATAAGTTTAGTATTTGTGGTATTAATGTAGACATCATCTCATCAGACATACAATGCTTTGACATTAGTGATGTTGTTGGAGAAATAAGTGCATGTACAGTCAAAGATACTAAACAAAGCCTGCCATCTACATCGAATGAAAGAGAAAGTGTTCATAGCATTCGTGGATCATTTCATCAGGGTGATGAACAGTTCAAGTGGGCAGGAAAACAGTGTGTTGCAATTAGTTTGGCTGCAATGGCAAAGCACAGTGTACGTAGTGTGTTCTCATGGGGAAAAAAAGATTTAGATAATGTTGTGACTGATGGTGACCGCTTGTATACCAGTTTGCGTCAAAGTGGTTCAATCACTGATCCAACGAAGGACAAGTTGTTGTGCATTCAAGATCTTCCTCAACAATACTCTTTTAATTCAAATACATTTAAATTTGAATATGGCGACTTTGTTTCTGGATTTGTAGATGTGGTTGACGAAGAATTTATTTTGTCTGGTGCATGTGTAACATTGCTTGATGGTTTACAATCAATGTTTGAAAAATATGATACATGCTTTTTAACTCTAAGTGGTAATACCTGTGGTATTATTAAGCAAAATGGGCAGTTTGCTATAGTAGATTCTCATGCCCGTAGTAGTACTGGGATGGTTGATGGGGATGGGTTTAGTGTGGTTGTATATTACAATACACTGACCTGTGTTTTAAGGCACATTGAAAATTTGTCTACTTCTATGGGAGGAAACCAAAAGATTTTTGAATTAAGTGGCATTTGTGTACATCAAGTTAAAAGCAGTAAAGCAACGGTCCGTGAATCACAAAAACAGCATTGTGTTGATAAGAAAAGGAAATTGCAGGGTTCAAAACTGAGTTTGGAAGAAAATAAAGAATCTGTGGTTGTTAAAAAACAGAAACAATGTTTCAAGGACAGCACTGAGATTAGCAAATCAAATGTTGACATTTTTGACAATTCAGATGTAGTTTGTTTAGGAAATGGAATTAACAGAATGTTTGATTTCACTCCACTATGTCATGAAGTTAAGCAAAAATTAAGTGAGAAACTTCATAGAGAATGCCATGGTCAAAATGTTCCTTTACCAACAGAAATTGGACCAATGGGCTGTCCTTGTAAAACAGTTAGTATTGTAGGTGATGGGAATTGTTTCTTCAGATCAGTGGCACAAGCAGTGTGTGGCACACAAAAAGCTCATAGAGCAGTTCGACTTGCAATTGTAAAGCACATGGAATTGCATAGTGTGGAATACAGTAATCTCTTAAGATGTCAGTATACATCTATGGAAGATTATTTGTCAAATTCAAAAATGAAGTTTGTTGGATCATGGGCCACAGAAGTGGAAATTCAATCGACAGCTAATTATTTAGGAGTTGATATTTATACATACCATAATGAGAGATGGTTAAAGTACAGTTGTGTGCATAGAAGGATGTGTAACCAAGGGATATATTTAAAACACTGCAATGAAAACCACTATGAAGTTGTTATTTGTGTGACACAACCTGATAAACAGATTTGCTATAAGTTGTGTCAGAATGAAAAAGAAGATGATCGGAAAATATGCACAAGACAGAGTGTAAAGCCACAGAATGAAGTTAATATAAATCACATGGAGACAGTTTCTGTTGATCAAGATAGAAATACGAATGTATCTGTTAATAAGACCAGATATCTAAAGAATTATTTTACATTAAAAAGAGTTAAAAGTAAAAATAATTTGAATAAAGACCATATCAAAGAGTTGTATCATAGCAATACAGAGTTTCAACAACATGTGAAAAGTGTTACTAGAACAAGATATCATTCAAATGTTTTATATAATGAATCATTAAAGCAAGCAAGTAAAATAAAATATTTAGAAAATAGGCAACATAAAGAAAAAGTAAAAAATTACAGTAGGGTGAAATACAGTGTCAACGAGGAACACAGAAACAATCTTAAAGAGTACAATAGAGTAAAATACAGTGTCAACGAGGAACACAGGAACAATCTTAAAGAGTACAGTAGGGTCAAATACAGTGTCAACGAGGAACGCAGGAAAAATCTTAAAGAGTACAGTAGGGTCAAATACAGTGTCAACGAGGAACACAGGAAAAATCTTAAAGAGTACAGTAGGGTCAAATACAGTGTCAACGAGGAACACAGGAAAAATCTTAAAGAGTACAGTAGGGTCAAATACAGTGTCAACGAGGAACACAGGAACAATCTTAAAGAGTACAATAAGGTCAAATACAGTGTCAACGAGGAACACAGGAACAATCTTAAAGAGTACAGTAGGGTCAAATACAGTGTCAACGAGGAACACAGGAACAATCTTAAAGAGTACAATAAGGTCAAATACAGTGTCAACGAGGAACACAGGAACAATCTTAAAGAGTACAGTAGGGTCAAATACAGTGTCAACGAGGAACACAGGAACAATCTTAAAGAGTACAGTAGGGTCAAATACAGTGTCGACAAGGAACACAGGAAAAATTTAAAAGAGTACAATAGGGTCAAATACAGTGTCAATGAGCAACATAAGAATAAAATGAAGAAATACAGCAGAGTGAAATACCATAATAATAAAAAGCACAGAAATACAGTAAAAGAAGCAAGTAAATTAAAGTATCAAAACAATGCATTACACAAAGCAAATATGAAAAGAATTAACAAGATCAAAAGAGAACAATTACAACAAAATCGTCAGCTTTCTAATTTTGTCAGAAAACAGTTTGACGATAAAGTTAGTTCTGGATTAGAGTTTGTTTGTTGTGTTTGCCATAGATTGTTGTTTAGACCGCAAGTATTATGTTGTAGCAAAGAATGTTACAATAACAATTCTGCAACTTTGTTAGTAGCCAACTCATGTATTACAGATACTTTTTTGCATAAGTGTGATGAACAATGTGATATTCCCTGTAATTTGGCAAATTCATGTAAAGGTCAGCTTTGGATTTGCTATACTTGTCATTCTAAGTTGAAAAAAGGTGAAAAGCCAGCAGAAAGTGCTGTTAACAATCTGGAATTGCAACCAATACCAGAAGAGCTTAGTTGCCTTAATAATTTAGAGCAACATTTGATTTCATTGCATATTCCATTTATGAAAATGTTGGCTTTGCCAAAAGGTGGTCAAAATGGAGTTCATGGTCCTGTCACTTGTGTACCAGCTAATGTTAAAAACACAACAAATGTCTTGCCTAGAACAGAAGCTGAAGGGTCTTTTGTATGTGTGAAATTAAAGCGCAAATTAACTTATAAAGGTCATTATAAGTATCAGTATGTTGATACAAATAAAATTAAACAGGCATTATATTACTTAAAACAATACAACAAGTTATATTCAGATGTAGTTTTTAATGATGATTGGTTAAATGAGTTTACTAGGCAAGAAAATGAAGATGATATAGTTGAAGAACATGAAGTAGAAAATGAACATGTTGATGATGAGTTACATGATAGGCAACAGCACTGTGTGTTTATGGACACGTGTTTACAGCCTGTAGATATTGGGCAAGAAGTTCTTGATCAGTACTATGACGGGATCTTGAGTATTGCACCCGCTGAAGGGAATAATCCAGTGAAAATGCTTGCAGATGAAACAAACGAGGCAAAATGTTTTCCAGTTTTATTTCCACATGGTTGTTCAATTTATCGTGACAAAAGGCCTCAAAGATTAACACTGTCACGTTATTTTAACAATAGAATTTTACATGCAGATGGAAGATTTGCGCAAAATGTTGAATACATTTTTTATGCACAGTATTTGTCGGAAGTTGAAAAAGTAGTCTCTAGTGTATCTATTGCTCTAAGGAAAGGGCATGGCTGTAGTAAATCCATACCAAGTGACATGTTCAAAGACACTGAGTCCTTGAGGCAAGTTCTTAATTTTGATGAAGGGTACAGGTTTTTGAAGCCCATCCGCGGCACACCATCATTCTGGCAAGGTGTGCAAAAAGATTTGTTTGCTATGGTAAGACAGTTGGGCATTCCCACTTGGTTTTGCTCGTTTTCATCTGCTGACATGAGATGGACAAATTTGATGTCAAGTATTTTAAAACATGAAGGAAGACAGGAAACTTTAGATCAGCTAGAATGGGCTGACAAATGTGAGCTTTTGCGTCGTAATCCTGTTACTGCAGCTCGCATATTTGATTTTAGGTGGCATTGTTTTTTGAAAGAGGTGCTCATGTCACCAGTTCACCCCATTGGAGAAATTGTCGATTATTTTTATAGGGTTGAATTTCAACAACGTGGTTCTCCCCATGTTCATTGTTTGTTTTGGATCAAAAATGCACCACAAATAGATAAAAATTCTGACGAAGACGTTGTTGCCTTTATAGATAGATATGTTACTTGCGAAGTGCCCATAGAAGATGAGAACTTACACAGTATTGTCACATCAGTACAATGTCACAGTAAACGTCACTCTAAAACATGCAAAAAGAAAAACACAGTCTGTCGTTTTAACTTTCCTAAGCCACCATCAATGCAAACGTTCATATGTCGTAGAAAAGTAGATGTGTCTGAGGAAGATGTACCTGATAAAGGTGTAAATAGTTGTCAAGATACAAGTAAAAGTGGAAATATAAATGATAACGTCAATGTAGAATATGCTCGTGGCATAATGACAGCAATTAAGACGGCTGTTTTAGAAGAGAACATAGATTCTATACAAAGTTTGTTTGATAGTGTTGGAATAAATCAGGATTTGTTTGAGATGGCATATAAGTGTATAAATAATACTACACACATTGTCTTGAAACGACAATTAAATGAAGTGTGGGTTAATCAGTATAATAAGTTTGGCCTTCGGTGCTGGAATGCTAACATGGACATTCAATATGTAACCGATGCTTATGCCTGCATTGTTTATATTATTTCCTACATTTCAAAATCTGAAAGGGAAATGGGTTTGTTGTTAGCTAATGCCCAACGGGAATCAACAACTCAAGGTAATGTTGATGCAAAACAAGCTTTGAGAAAATTAGGGACAGTGTATTTACACAATCGAGAGGTTAGTGCACAGGAAGCAGTTTATAGATTAACCAACATGCACTTAAAAGAGTGTTCAAGGAATGTTCAGTTTATTCCTACAGGTGACAATACTGTTCGTATGAGTTTACCACTTAGCGTTATACAAAACAAGTTGAACTCTCAGAATCTGAAAAGTGAAGAAATGTGGATGACAAGTTTTGTTGATCGCTACAAGAATAGACCAAATCAGCATGTTTTTAATAATATGTGCTTAGCCACATTTGCGTCAGAGTACCGAATTGCATACAAAAGTCAGACTTGTACCAATAAAATAATGTTACAAAACAACTTGGGTTTTATTGTGAAAAGAACACGCACTCAACCAGCTATTGTGCGTTTTGCCCGATTCTCAGTAACAAAAAGTCCAGAACAATTCTATCAAAGTTTATTACAACTCTTTCTTCCATACCGTGCTGATACTGAACTAAAACCAGAAGGGTATACGAATTATGAACATTTTTATAGGGAAGGTGAGGTTTCTTTTACCGTTGGATCAGCACAATTAGTACAACATGTCGTAACTACAAACAGAGCATTTTTTGAAAAGGATACAGATGCGATGGACACTGCACAAAATACTGTTAATAATGAAGACATGTTAGAAAATGCATGGTGTGCACTTTGTCCTGAACAGCAATTACAAAGTTTTGAGTGTAAACAGGTTAGACAAGAGACAGATCAAGAAGTAGAGGGACATGACAGCATTCCAGATTTAGCATGCAACAATCAGCAAATTGCTCAGATAGAAAAAAAAGATAATTGTCTGAATCGTGTAGATGGCTTGAGCTTAATTCGCTCTTTAAACAAAACTCAGATGGCCGTTTTCTATAAAATTAGACAGTGGTGTTTGAATAAAATCAGAGGAGAAAGCCCAAAACCATTTCATGCTTTTATTACTGGTGGAGCAGGCACTGGAAAAAGTCATTTAATTAAAGCCATACAATATGAAGCAACAAGATTATTGTCTCAAACTGCTCTGCATCCAGATGACATTACTGTTCTTTTAACCGCTCCTACCGGCATTGCAGCCTACCAACTAAAAGCTTCAACAATTCATACAACCTTTTGTATTGCCACAAATGTGAAGTTGCCATACACCCCTTTGAGTGAAGACAAGCTTAATTCTTTACGCACAAAATTCCACAGCCTTCAAATATTAATTATAGATGAAATATCAATGGTAGACCATAAACTGCTAACATATATTCATGGACGATTGAGACAAATTAAGCAAACCGGAGATTTTTCTATTTTTGGTAATATTGCTGTCATAGCTGTTGGCGATTTCTTCCAATTAGCTCCTGTGAAAGGTAAACCACTCTTTGTGGATGTACCAGGAATCGATTTATGGATGAATTATTTTGGTGTTGTAGAGTTGACACAGGTTGTTAGACAACAGGACAGCACGTTTGCTGAATTATTAAATCGACTAAGGCAGCGAAACAGGAAATGTCCACTAAAAAAAGAAGATTTGGAAATATTATCAACTTGTGAGAATGATGAAAATAACGACTCTTTACATATATTTTCTACTAATGATGAAGTTCATGAGCACAACCTAGAGCAATTAATTAAAATCTGCGATGATGTTGAAACTATAGAGGCTGAAGATTTTGCACGTAGCAAGCAAACAGGTAAATTAGAATTACTTGTTAGACATCATGTAAAAGTCTATAATACAAGCTTGGCAGCAAAGTTGCTTTTAGGAATAAATGCGCGTGTCATGTTAATTAAAAATCTTGATATCAATGATGGATTAGTTAATGGTGTTTGTGGTACAGTTACACACATTGCACGTTCAGATAAAAATAAATTACCTGAAACTATTCACGTTTGTTTTGATGATAGTAATGTGGGGATGAAAAGACGTACGCAGCATTTGTCTGAGACAGCAAGAATGGTTCAATCTACACCAATATATGTAGAAGAAGAAACCGTATGTACGAAAGGTGGACTTCGTCGACAGTTTCCTTTAAAATTAGCTTGGGCGTGCACAGTTCATAAAGTTCAGGGTTTAACTGTCGATAGTGCTGTTGTTAGTTTAAAAAGAGTTTTTACTGCAGGACAGGCTTATGTAGCATTAAGTCGCGTAAGAACTTTGTCTGGTTTGACAATAAAAGACTTCAAAGAAAAAAGTATTTATTGCAATGACAAAGTGTTCGAGGCAATTAATAAAATGTCTTCTTTTATGACACATTATGATTTAGATTGTACTATGCCAAATACCTCTTTTTCTATATTTTTGTTAAATGTACAGAGTTTGCAATGCCATAAACAAGATTTGATGGTTTGTCTTCAACAGTTGCAACCCATGTGTATTGGTTTAACTGAAACATGGTTGCCTGATTTCTATCAGTCAGACAATGTGCACTTAGACAATTATAACTTTGTTAATCTTTCTCGATCAGCCGCATACACAAACAATAGTCCTCTTTTCAATGATTTGAAAGCTCAACATCATGGTGGAGTCGGGTTATATACAGCATGTGGCGTGGAAAACACTACTATAACATTCCCAAATCTTAACTTGGAGTGCATGCTCACACACCTCACTGAAATTGACATTTTACTTGGAGTTGTGTATAGGCCACAAACATATCCTTTATCCATTTTCAAAGAAAATATAGGTAAATTGATTAATTTAATGACTTCAATTTGCAATAAAATCGTGCTTATAGGAGACTTTAATAATGATGCATTGAAATCAAAATCCCTGTGCTCTTTCATGTCGGATCATGGTTTTGTTCAACTTGTTAATAAGCCAACAACTGAAAAGGGAACCTTAATTGACCATGTGTACGTGAAGAACATTAACGACTTTTCTGTGCACACAAATGTTGTACCAGTTTACTTTAGCACACATGAGGGAGTTTTGTGTTCATTTCAACAGTTACATGTTTAAATGTGTTGGACAACTTGTTCCACAGCTATACCTTATAGATAATATAATACTTTTACACAGATCCATAAGTGGTAAAGCCTTGATTTGGTAGATTTGGTTATGTACAGATCTGATTACATGGTAAAGGAGACAGGGACCCCGTGAACAGAGCTTAGCTCTATCTTTTGGATCCTTGTTAAACCACCAGGATTTAGCTGTTCAATTCTGTGCATAATTAATTGCAGTGTTTTGGTATTTTATTCCTATGTGCAATAATGAGTCTGCTACTTTCACTGGGTGAGTGTGCTGTACAAACCATCCATTATTAGATTTACACAACACACAGTTCTGATCTGTGTTTTATTATTGTCCATAATTAATTGCAGTGTTTTGGTATTTTATTCCTATGTGCAATAATGAGTCTGCTACTTTCACTGGGTGAGTGTGCTGTACAAACCATCCATTATTAGATTTACACAAACGCACAGTTCTGATCTGTGTTTTATTATTGTCCATAATTAATTGCAGTGTTTTGGTATTTTATTCCTATGTGCAATAATGAGTCTGCTACTTTCACTGGGTGAGTGTGCTGTACAAACCATCCATTATTAGATTTACACAAACGCACAGTTCTGATCTGTGTTTTATTATTGTCCATAATTAATTGCAGTGTTTTGGTATTTTATTCCTATGTGCAATAATGAGTCTGCTACTTTCACTGGGTGAGTGTGCTGTACAAACCATCCATTATTAGATTTACACAACACACAGTTCTGATCTGTGTTTTATTATTGTCCATAATTAATTGCAGTGTTTTGGTATTTTATTCCTATGTGCAATAATGAGTCTGCTACTTTCACTGGGTGAGTGTGCTGTACAAACCATCCATTATTAGATTTACACAACACACAGTTCTGATCTGTGTTTTATTATTGTCCATAATTAATTGCAGTGTTTTGGTATTTTATTCCTATGTGCAATAATGAGTCTGCTACTTTCACTGGGTGAGTGTGCTGTACAAACCATCCATTATTAGATTTACACAAACGCACAGTTCTGATCTGTGTTTTATTATTGTCCATAATTAATTGCAGTGTTTTGGTATTTTATTCCTATGTGCAATAATGAGTCTGCTACTTTCACTGGGTGAGTGTGCTGTACAAACCATCCATTATTAGATTTACACAACACACAGTTCTGATCTGTGTTTTATTATTGTCCATAATTAATTGCAGTGTTTTGGTATTTTATTCCTATGTGCAATAATGAGTCTGCTACTTTCACTGGGTGAGTGTGCTGTACAAACCATCCATTATTAGATTTACACAACACACAGTTCTGATCTGTTTTATTATTGTCCATAATTAATTGCAGTGTTTTGGTATTTTATTCCTATGTGCAATAATGAGTCTGCTACTTTCACTGGGTGAGTGTGCTGTACAAACCATCCATTATTAGATTTACACAAACGCACAGTTCTGATCTGTGTTTTATTATTGTCCATAATTAATTGCAGTGTTTTGGTATTTTATTCCTATGTGCAATAATGAGTCTGCTACTTTCACTGGGTGAGTGTGCTGTACAAACCATCCATTATTAGATTTACACAAACGCACAGTTCTGATCTGTGTTTTATTATTGTCCATAATTAATTGCAGTGTTTTGGTATTTTATTCCTATGTGCAATAATGAGTCTGCTACTTTCACTGGGTGAGTGTGCTGTACAAACCATCCATTATTAGATTTACACAACACACAGTTCTGATCTGTGTTTTATTATTGTCCATAATTAATTGCAGTGTTTTGGTATTTTATTCCTATGTGCAATAATGAGTCTGCTACTTTCACTGGGTGAGTGTGCTGTACAAACCATCCATTATTAGATTTACACAACACACAGTTCTGATCTGTTTTTTATTATTGTCCATAATTAATTGCAGTGTTTTGGTATTTTATTCCTATGTGCAATAATGAGTCTGCTACTTTCACTGGGTGAGTGTGCTGTACAAACCATCCATTATTAGATTTACACAACACACAGTTCAAATAAGTACTGTTAATGAGCGTACCTAATTACACTCATATGTTAAACCATTATTATGCTCTTCTTAATTTACTTATATACATTTATGTATAACTTTAAAGCTTTAGCATGTACACATGAATTAATCCTTCAAAAAAATATTCTACACAATTATTCCGTTTCTAAACGTATGTAAAATTAACCATTTCTAAACAAATACATTAGTTTTTTTTATTAACATAATTTAACAAAAAAGGTTTTGTTTTTCTTGCATTGCAACAGCATGTGAATAACACAACAATATCTATAGTTCTACTTTATATGTAAATCTGACAAATTCAGACAACTATATTATACCATAAATAAACATGCCGATACCCATAGTTTGTTATAGCTTACTGATTAAATATTAAAAGCGTTTTACAAGTCAAATACATTCACATACACATTTAAAATATATTACATTTAAATTAACTTATACTGTATACAAAAATTATTACAAACAATACAGTACATAACTGTTATTGCAATATTGTGATTTCAAAAAGTCTCTTAAAAAATGTAGACATTCCAACTAAAAATCACATAAAATACATACTATACTTAATGTTTCCCTTAATCTCATGCTAACGTACCCAAATCAACATAGTCACATTATGCTGTTGCTAATACAAGTTTTTGCTTTTCCTTATAGCCAAAATACTTACAAAAAGCAAAAATACACTGGTAATGGTACTCCAGGTTAACCACTTGGGTGGGGTTCGATTCCCTGCAGTGTACTTGCTTGTTATATTAGCTACTAAAAAATATATAAATACATTTACTTTCTTAATAATGATGTACTTAACATAATGATGAATAATCTACAAATATTATTTTGTATCCTATGTGTTGTGAATACACCCATGTTAAAATTAAAATGTACTTCCATTGCATATCATAGAAACACATAAGCATAAAATATAATTAGATTAATAAACCTGTACAAAAACCTCCAGATAAATACTGTGCTTCTGGATATATATATATATATATTTATATATATATAATTTGTCAGCTGGGCGATAAAACGATAACGATAATTACACACATACCGGTGTATATATATATTTATATAATTTTTTTTCTTATATATGCCCTAAATGCGCACACAGTGTGCAGAACCCACACTGATGCAAGCTCTAAAGCAGACTTCTTCTCGACAGTCAAAGCGGAGTTACTTTATTGCCCGTTGTGCACAGGAACCCTAAAGGCACCGGGGTGGCGGTTTTATATATATATATACTCAAAAACTCTTGAAACTTTGCACAAATGTCAGAACCCGCGGCCATTAGAGCCGGACTGAAGCTGGGACCCGGGCGTGGCAGGGGGGCTCGACAGCGCCCCCTGGAACGTGGTCCGAAAACTTGGTCCATAAATCAAACACGCTTGCGTGTAATAATATGAAACTCGGTACACTTATAGATCTCATCGGTTCATATATCCTTCGTGCTCTGACTTTTTACCCCAGCCCAACAGGAAGTCGGCTATTTGGCGTAGTTTAAAAAACACATGCAATGGAATTTAAAATACTCCTCCTAGACGATTCAACCAATCACCACGAAACTCGGTGTGCATGAAGTCAAGACATGGAGGATGATAAATTGCGAGGGGATTTTTGATATCTCGAACGGTTTGGCCGTGGCGAGGAAACGAATTTATGGCGAATATTGGAAACAGGAAGTGTGTTATAACATCCTCATACATTAATTGATCTTGATGAAACTTCAGCAGTGTGTTCGTTGTAAGAGGCCGATCGCATGGATGTGACTATTGTGAGTCAAAGTTATAGCGCCACCAACTGGCAGCAGGAAGTGTGTCACTTTCAAAATGCTTTGAATTCACCCTCTTATTTTTACCCGATTTGCTTCAAACTTTATGTGTATAATGTAAACACACGGCAGATGTAGACCTGTGAAAGAATTATTGATATCTTAAATACTGTTGCCATGGCAACGCATCAAACTTTAATATTCTTTTTGGGTGCATTTGAGGCTCTTAACATGCTTCAAATTGCATGAAACTCAACATGCATATCAGATTTATTAGGTACTAGGCATGTGTGAAGTTTCAGAAACGGGCGTGGTAAGGGGCTCAGTAGCGCCACCTTTAGTCAAAAATGGGGTATTAGTTTTACCTACAGTAACAAAAATCGGTATTTATATTTATCTCCCCGAGCCGGACAACTTTCTAATTTACAGTCATTAGCTCCGACCAACAGGAAGTCAGATATTTTGGTTTGAATGTGATTTGATGGGAATTTTGCCAGTCTCTCTCAGTGTCTGTGTGTGTGAGAGAGGAGGGGGGCTTTATTTTAACCCTTTCTCTGCTGTGTGGGACTTCTCGGGCACTTTTGGGGCCCTTAACGTGCTCGAAAACTCTTGAAACTTTGCACACAGGTCAGAACCTGCGACCATCAGGGCCGGGCTGAAGCTGGTACCCGGGCGTGGCAGGGGAGCTCAACAGCGCCCCCTTGAACGTGGTCCGAAAAACTTGGTCCATATATCAAACACGTTTGCATGTAATAATATGAAACTCGGTACACATATAGATTTAATCGGGCCGAACAACTTTCGTGCTCTAAGTTTTACGCCAGTCCAACAGGAAGTCGGCTATCATGGGCTGTATGAAAATGCATGCCCCTGGAATTTGATATACTCCTCCAAGAAAAATTATCCTATCGCCACCAAACTCGGTCAGCATGAAGTCAAGACATTGAGGACGGTAAATTGCGGACGGATTTTTGATATCTCGAACGGTTTGGCCGTGGCGAGGAAACGAAGTTTTGGCGAGAAAAGAAAAACACAATGTGTTATAACGTCTTCATACATTTATTGATCTTGATGAAACTTCAGCAGTGTGTTTGTTGTAAGAGGGCGATCACATGGATGTGACTATTGTGAGTCAAAGTTATAGCGCCACCAACTGGCAGCAGGAAGTGTGTTACTTTCAAGATACTTTTGACTAAAGTGGGTGGGTTATTTTTACCTACAGTCACAAAACTCGGTATGTAAATTGTGCTTATCGATCCGGACAACTTTCTCATTTACAGTCATTAGCTCCGACCAACAGGAAGTCAGATATTTTGGTTTGAATGTGGTTTTGTCTCTCTCTGACAGTTCCCCCTGCCATTCTCTGTGTGTGTGTGTGTGTGTGTGTGTGTGGGGAGGGAGGGAGGGCACACACACAGACAGCCCCCCCCCTTTTCTGTGTGTGTTTGGAGGGGAGCAGAAAGACTCACACTGATGCAAGCTCTAAAGCAGACTTCTTCTCGACAGTCAAAGCGGGGTTACGTTATTGCCCGTCGTGCACAGGAACCCGAAAGGCAACGGGGTGGCGGCTTTTTATATATATATATATATATATATATATATATATAAATAAATATAGCTGCAAGCAGCGATGGAGGGCCCAAGCCGGTGGCAGCGCCAGCCCGGTGCCTTTAGTGTAACTAAAGGCACCAGGGTGGCGGTGCCACCGGCTTGGGCCCGTAATCGCTGCTTGCAGCTATATTTATTTATATATATATATATATATATATATTTATTATTATATTACTACCTTTTGGGCACTTTTGGGGGCCTTAACATGCTCAAAAACTCTTGAAACTTTGCACAAATGTCAGAACCCGCGGCCATTAGAGCCGGACTGAAGCTGGTACCCGGGCGTGGCAGGGGGGCTCGACAGCGCCCCCTGGAACGCGGTCCGAAAACTTGGTCCATAAATCAAACACGCTTGCGTGTAATAATATGAAACTCGGTACACTTATAGATCTCATCGGTTCATATATCCTTCGTGCTCTGACTTTTTACCCCAGCCCAACAGGAAGTCGGCTATTTGGCGTAGTTTAAAAAACACATGCAATGGAATTTAAAATACTCCTCCTAGACGATTCAACCAATCACCACGAAACTCGGTGTGCATGAAGTCAAGACATGGAGGATGATAAATTGCGAGGGGATTTTTGATATCTCGAACGGTTTGGCCGTGGCGAGGAAACGAATTTATGGCGAATATTGGAAACAGGAAGTGTGTTATAACATCCTCATACATTAATTGATCTTGATGAAACTTCAGCAGTGTGTTCGTTGTAAGAGGCCGATCGCATGGATGTGACTATTGTGAGTCAAAGTTATAGCGCCACCAACTGGCAGCAGGAAGTGTGTCACTTTCAAAATGCTTTGAATTCACCCTCTTATTTTTACCCGATTTGCTTCAAACTTTATGTGTATAATGTAAACACACGGCAGATGTAGACCTGTGAAAGAATTATTGATATCTTAAATACTGTTGCCATGGCAAAGCTTTAAACTTTTATATTCTTTTTGGGTGCATTTGAGGCTCTTAACATGCTTCAAATTGCATGAAACTCAACATGCATATCAGATTTATTAGGTACTAGGCATGTGTGAAGTTTCAGAAACGGGCGTGGTAAGGGGCTCAGTAGCGCCACCTTTAGTCAAAAATGGGGTATTAGTTTTACCTACAGTAACAAAAATCGGTATTTATATTTATCTCCCCGAGCCGGACAACTTTCTAATTTACAGTCATTAGCTCCGACCAACAGGAAGTCAGATATTTTGGTTTGAATGTGATTTGATGGGAATTTTGCCAGTCTCTCTCAGTGTCTGTGTGTGTGAGAGAGGAGGGGGGCTTTATTTTAACCCTTTCTCTGCTGTGTGGGACTTCTCGGGCACTTTTGGGGCCCTTAACGTGCTCGAAAACTCTTGAAACTTTGCACACAGGTCAGAACCTGCGACCATCAGGGCTGGGCTGAAGCTGGTACCCGGGCGTGGCAGGGGAGCTCAACAGCGCCCCCTTGAACGTGGTCCGAAAAACTTGGTCCATATATCAAACACGTTTGCATGTAATAATATGAAACTCGGTACACATATAGATTTAATCGGGCCGAACAACTTTCGTGCTCTAAGTTTTACGCCAGTCCAACAGGAAGTCGGCTATCATGGGCTGTATGAAAATGCATGCCCCTGGAATTTGATATACTCCTCCAAGAAAAATTATCCTATCGCCACCAAACTCGGTCAGCATGAAGTCAAGACATTGAGGACGCTAAATTGCGGACGGATTTTTGATATCTCGAACGGTTTGGCTGTGGCGAGGAAACGAAGTTATGGCGAGAAAAGAAAAACACAATGTGTTATAACGTCTTCATACATTTATTGATCTTGATGAAACTTCAGCAGTGTGTTTGTTGTAAGAGGGCGATCACATGGATGTGACTATTGTGAGTCAAAGTTATAGCGCCACCAACTGGCAGCAGGAAGTGTGTTACTTTCAAGATACTTTTGACTAAAGTGGGTGGGTTATTTTTACCTACAGTCACAAAACTCGGTCTCTATATTGTGCTTATCGATCCGGACAACTTTCTCATTTACAGTCATAAGCTCCGACCAACAGGAAGTCAGATATTTTGGTTTGAATGTGGTTTTGTCTCTCTCTGACAGAGTTCCCCCTGCCATTCTCTGTGTGTGTGTGTGTGTGTGTGTGTGTGTGGGGGGAGGGAGGGAGGGCACACACACAGACAGCCCCCCCCCCCCCTTTTCTGTGTGTGTTTGGAGGGGAGCAGAAAGACTCACACTGATGCAAGCTCTAAAGCAGACTTCTTCTCGACAGTCAAAGCGGGGTTACGTTATTGCCCGTCGTGCACAGGAACCCGAAAGGCAACGGGGTGGCGGCTTTTTATATATATATATATATATATATATATATATATATATATATATATATATATATATATATAAATATAAATAAATATAGCTGCAAGCAGCGATGGAGGGCCCAAGCCGGTGGCAGCGCCAGCCCGGTGCCTTTAGTGTAACTAAAGGCACCAGGGTGGCGGTGCCACCGGCTTGGGCCCGTAATCGCTGCTTGCAGCTATATTTATTTATATTTATATATATATATATTTAGGGCCCAAGCCTTGAAAAGGCGAAGGCCCTATTGTTTTCCTTCGGATTATTCTTCTTTATTATTTATTATTTATTATTATTATTATATTACTACCTTTTGGGCACTTTTGGGGGCCTTAACGTGCTCAAAAACTCTTGAAACTTTGCACAAATGTCAGAACCCGCGGCCATTAGAGCTGGACTGAAGCTGGTACCCGGGCGTGGCAGGAGGGCTCGACAGCGCCCCCTGGAACGCGGTCCGAAAACTTGGTCCATAAATCAAACACGCTTGCGTGGAATAATATGAAACTCGGTACACTTATAGATCTCATCGGTTCATATATCCTTCGTGCTCTGACTTTTTACCCCAGCCCAACAGGAAGTCGGCTATTTGGC
The DNA here is from genome assembly GCF_949152265.1 of Phoxinus phoxinus. Lineage (NCBI taxonomy): Eukaryota > Metazoa > Chordata > Actinopteri > Cypriniformes > Leuciscidae > Phoxinus > Phoxinus phoxinus. The sequence goes on along the minus strand of NC_136880.1, from coordinate 15,940,854 downwards.
GTAGTTTAAAAAACACATGCAATGGAATTTAAAATACTCCTCCTAGACGATTCAACCAATCACCACGAAACTCGGTGTGCATGAAGTCAAGACATGGAGGATGAAAAATTGCCAGGGGATTTTTGATATCTCGAACGGTTTGGCCGTGGCGAGGAAACGAATTTATGGCGAATATTGGAAACAGGAAGTGTGTTATAACATCCTCATACATTAACTGATCTTGATGAAACTTCAGCAGTGTGTTCGCTGTAAGAGGCCGATTACATGGATGTGACTATTGTGAGTCAAAGTTATAGCGCCACCAACTGGCAGCAGGAAGTGTGTCACTTTCAAAATGCTTTGAATTCACCCTCTTATTTTTACCCGATTTGCTTCAAACTTTATGTGTATAATGTAAACACACGGCAGATGTAGACCTGTGAAAGAATTATTGATATCTTAAATACTGTTGCCATGGCAACGCTTTAAACTTTTATATTCTTTTTGGGTGCATTTGAGGCTCTTCACATGCTTCAAATTGCATGAAACTCAACATGCATATCAGATTTATTAGGCACTAGGCATGTGTGAAGTTTCAGAAACGGGCGCGGTGGAGGGGCTCAGTAGCGCCACCTTTAGTCAAAAATGGGGTATTAGTTTTACCTACAGTAACAAAAATCGGTATTTATATTTATCTCCCCGAGCCGGACAACTTTCTAATTTACAGTCATTAGCTCCGACCAACAGGAAGTCAGATATTTTGGTTTGAATGTGATTTGATGGGAATTTTGCCAGTCTCTCTCAGTGTCTGTGTGTGTGAGAGAGGAGGGGGGCTTTATTTTAACCCTTTCTCTGCTGTGTGAGACTTCTCGGGCACTTTTGGGGCCCTTAACGTGCTCGAAAACTCTTGAAACTTTGCACACAGGTCAGAACCTGCGGCCATCAGGGCTGGGCTGAAGCTGGTACCCGGGCGTGGCAGGGGAGCTCAACAGCGCCCCCTTGAACGTGGTCCGAAAAACTTGGTCCATATATCAAACACGTTTGCATGTAATAATATGAAACTCGGTACACATATAGATTTAATCGGGCCGAACAACTTTCGTGCTCTAAGTTTTACGCCAGTCCAACAGGAAGTCGGCTATTATGGGCTGTATGAAAATGCATGCCCCTGGAATTTGATATACTCCTCCAAGAAAAATTATCCTATCGCCACCAAACTCGGTCAGCATGAAGTAAAGACATTGAGGACGCTAAATTGCGGACTGATTTTTGATATCTCGAACGGTTTGGCCGTGGCGAGGAAACGAAGTTATGGCGAGAAAAGAAATACACAATGTGTTATAACGTCTTCATACATTTATTGATCTTGATGAAACTTCAGCAGTGTGTTTGTTGTAATAGGGCGATCACATGGATGTGACTATTGTGAGTCAAAGTTATAGCGCCACCAACTGGCAGCAGGAAGTGTGTTACTTTCAAGATACTTTTGACTAAAGTGGGGGGGTTATTTTTACCTACAGTCACAAAACTCGGTCTGTATATTGTGCTTATCGATCCGGACAACTTTCTCATTTACAGTCATTAGCTCCGACCAACAGGAAGTCAGATATTTTGGTTTGAATGTGGTTTTGTCTCTCTCTGACAGAGTTCCCCCTGTCATTCTCTCTGTGTGTGTGGGGGGTGGGGGGGGGGGGGCACACCCCTTTTCACACACCCCTTTTCCACACACCCCTTTTCTGTGTGTGTTTGGAGGGGAGCAGAAAGACTCACACTGATACAAGCTCTAAAGCAGACTTCTTCTCGACAGTCAAAGTGGGGTTACGTTATTGCCCGTCGTGCACAGGAACCCGAAAGGCAACGGGGTGGCGGCTTTATATATATATATATATATATATATATATATATATATATATATATATATATATATATATATATATATAAATAAATATAGCTGCAAGCAGCGATGGAGGGCCCAAGCCGGTGGCAGCGCCAGCCTGGTGCCTTTAGTGTAACTAAAGGCACCAGGGTGGCGGTGCCACCGGCTTGGGCCCGTAATCGCTGCTTGCAGCTATATTTATTATTATTATTTTACTACCTTTTGGGCACTTTTGGGGGCCTTAACGTGCTCAAAAACTCTTGAAACTTTGCACAAATGTCAGAACATGCGGCCATTAGGGCCGCGCTGAAGCTGGGACCCGGGCGTGGCAGGGGGGCTCGCCAGCGCCCCCTGGAATGGGATTCAAAAACATGTCCATATATCAAACACGCTTGCATGTAATAATATGAAACTCGGTACACATATAGATCTCATCGGGCCGAACAACTTTCGTGCTCTAAGTTTTACGCCAGTCCAACAGGAAGTCGGTTATTATGGGCTGTATGGAAACGCATGTTCTGGCATTTGAAACACTTGTCCTAGAGAATTCATCGGATGACCACGGAACTCGGTGTGCATGAAGTCAAGACATGGAGGATGCAAAATTGCGAGGGGATTTTTGATATCTCGAACGGTTTGTCCGTGGCGAGGAAACGAATTTATGGCGAATATTGGAAACAGGAAGTGTGTTATAACATCCTCATACATTAACTGATCTTGATGAAACTTCAGCAGTGTGTTTGTTGTAAGAGGCCGATCACATGGATGTGACTATTGTGAGTCAAAGTTATAGCGCCACCAACTGGCAGCAGGAAGTGTGTCACTTTCAAAATGCTTTGAAATCACCCTCTTATTTTTACCCGATTTGCTTCAAACTTCATCTGTATAATGTAAACACACGGCAGATGTAGACCTGTGAAAGGATTATTGATATCTTAAATACTGTTGCCATGGCAACGCATCAAACTTTAATATTCTTTTTGGGTGCATTTGAGGCTCTTAACATGCTTCAAATTGCATGAAACTCAACATGCATATCAGATTTATTAGGTACTAGGCATGTGTGAAGTTTCAGAAACGGGCGCGGTGGAGGGGCTCAGTAGCGCCACCTTTAGTCAAAAATGGGGTATTAGTTTTACCTACAGTAACAAAAATCGGTATTTATATTTATCTCCCCGAGCCGGACAACTTTCTAATTTACAGTCATTAGCTCCGACCAACAGGAAGTCAGATATTTTGGTTTGAATGTGATTTGATGGGAATTTTGCCAGTCTCTCTCAGTGTCTGTGTGTGTGAGAGAGGAGGGGGGCTTTATTTTAACCCTTTCTCTGCTGTGTGGGACTTCTCGGGCACTTTTGGGGCCCTTAACGTGCTCGAAAACTCTTGAAACTTTGCACACAGGTCAGAACCTGCGGCCATCAGGGCTGGGCTGAAGCTGGTACCCGGGCGTGGCAGGGGAGCTCAACAGCGCCCCCTTGAACGTGGTCCGAAAAACTTGGTCCATATATCAAACACGTTTGCATGTAATAATATGAAACTCGGTACACATATAGATTTAATCGGGCCGAACAACTTTCGTGCTCTAAGTTTTACGCCAGTCCAACAGGAAGTCGGCTATTATGGGCTGTATGAAAATGCAAGCCCCTGGAATTTGATATACTCCTCCAAGAAAAATTATCCTATCGCCACCAAACTCGGTCAGCATGAAGTCAAGACATTGAGGACGCTAAATTGCGGACGGATTTTTGATATCTCGAACGGTTTGGCCGTGGCGAGGAAACGAAGTTATGGCGAGAAAAGAAAAACACAATGTGTTATAACGTCTTCATACATTTATTGATCTTGATGAAACTTCAGCAGTGTGTTTGTTGTAAGAGGGCGATCACATGGATGTGACTATTGTGAGTCAAAGTTATAGCGCCACCAACTGGCAGCAGGAAGTGTGTTACTTTCAAGATACTTTTGACTAAAGTGGGTGGGTTATTTTTACCTACAGTCACAAAACTCGGTCTGTATATTGTGCTTATCGATCCGGACAACTTTCTCATTTACAGTCATTAGTTCCGACCAACAGGAAGTCAGATATTTTGGTTTGAATGTGGTTTTGTCTCTCTCTGACAGAGTTCCCCCTGCCATTCTCTGTGTGTGTGTGTGTGTGTGTGTGTGTGTGTGTGTGTGTGGGGAGGGAGGGAGGGAGGGAGGGAGGGCACACACACAGACAGCCCCCCCCTTTTCTGTGTGTGTTTGGAGGGGAGCAGAAAGACTCACACTAGAGTGCGGATCGGGCCAAATTTTTCAGTCCGAGCCTGGTCCGCGTCCGACAGAGCAGTAACCGAACCTGACCCGAGCCCGACAGGCATAAAGATATTTATGTTCGAGCCCGACCCGAGCCCGACAGTTAAAATCCCATTTTTTTCTCATACTAATGACAATTGTACGTTTTTTTGTGTGGAAAGCCCGCTTTTATTAAGCAACTGTAGGAAGGCAATCGGAAATGTCAACAGGACAAGCGCATCAGCGCGCGGAGCAACAAGCGCTCTTAACACCTGGCGCGCGCACATTATGCACGCGTTTCGTTGTCACGGCTACATAAACAAATGTCCGCACACAGGAAGACGGATGTTATGGTAATATTTTACATGTATTTTAATCACAAAAACGAACGTTTGCATCAAGTGAAAGCATCAGGCACATCGGCTACCTACATAATAAGCTGTTTTAAATTTAAAATGTTCAATGCCTTATCGCGCTGATGTGACCGAGCCCGACCCGAACCCCAACATCATTTCTAAATATCTGTCCGAACCCGGCCCGGCCCGTCGGGTACCGGCGGGTCCCGTCGGGCTCGGGTCGGGTATCCATCCTCTAACTCACACTGATGCAAGCTCTAAAGCAGACTTCTTCTCGACAGTCAAAGCGGGGTTACGTTATTGCCCGTCGTGCACAGGAACCCGAAAGGCAACGGGGTGGCGGCTTTTTATATATATATATATATATATATATATATATATATATATAAATAAATATAGCTGCAAGCAGCGATGGAGGGCCCAAGCCGGTGGCAGCACCAGCCCGGTGCCTTTAGTGAAACTAAAGGCACCAGGGTGGCGGTGCCACCGGCTTGGGCCCGTAATCGCTGCTTGCAGCTATATTTATTATTTATTATTATTATATTACTACCTTTTGGGCACTTTTGGGGGCCTTAACGTGCTCAAAAACTCTTGAAACTTTGCACAAATGTCAGAACCCGCGGCCATTAGAGCCGGACTGAAGCTGGGACCCGGGCGTGGCAGGGGGGCTCGACAGCGCCCCCTGGAACGCGGTCCGAAAACTTGGTCCATAAATCAAACACGCTTGCGTGTAATAATATGAAACTCGGTACACTTATAGATCTCATCGGTTCATATATCCTTCGTGCTCTGACTTTTTACCCCAGCCCAACAGGAAGTCGGCTATTTGGCGTAGTTTAAAAAACACATGCAATGGAATTTAAAATACTCCTCCTAGACGATTCAACCAATCACCACGAAACTCGGTGTGCATGAAGTCAAGACATGGAGGATGAAAAATTGCGAGGGGATTTTTGATATCTCGAACGGTTTGGCCGTGGCGAGGAAACAAATTTATGGCGAATATTGGAAACAGGAAGTGTGTTATAACATCCTCATACATTAATTGATCTTGATGAAACTTCAGCAGTGTGTTCGTTGTAAGAGGCCGATCACATGGATGTGACTATTGTGAGTCAAAGTTATAGCGCCACCAACTGGCAGCAGGAAGTGTGTCACTTTCAAAATGCTTTGAATTCACCCTCTTATTTTTACCCGATTTGCTTCAAACTTTATGTGTATAATGTAAACACACGGCAGATGTAGACCTGTGAAAGAATTATTGATATCTTAAATACTGTTGCCATGGCAACGCTTTAAACTGTTATATTCTTTTTGGGTGCATTTGAGGCTCTTAACATGCTTCAAATTGCATGAAACTCAACATGCATATCAGATTTATTAGGTACTAGGTATGTGTGAAGTTTCAGAAACGGGCGCGGTGGAGGGGCTCAGTAGCGCCACCTTTAGTCAAAAATGGGGTATTAGTTTTACCTACAGTAACAAAAATCGGTATCTATATTTATCTCCCCGAGCCGGACAACTTTCTAATTTACAGTCATTAGCTCCGACCAACAGGAAGTCAGATATTTTGGTTTGAATGTGATTTGATGGGAATTTTGCCAGTCTCTCTCAGTGTCTGTGTGTGTGAGAGAGGAGGGGGGCTTTATTTTAACCCTTTCTCTGCTGTGTGGGACTTCTCGGGCACTTTTGGGGCCCTTAACGTGCTCGAAAACTCTTGAAACTTTGCACACAGGTCAGAACCTATCTAACCATCAGGGCTGGGCTGAAGCTGGTACCCGGGCGTGGCAGGGGAGCTCAACAGCGCCCCCTTGAACGTGGTCCGAAAAACTTGGTCCATATATCAAACACGTTTGCATGTAATAATATGAAACTCGGTACACATATAGATTTAATCGGGCCGAACAACTTTCGTGCTCTAAGTTTTACGCCAGTCCAACAGGAAGTCGGCTATTATGGGCTGTATGAAAATGCATGCCCCTGGAATTTGATATACTCGTCCAAGAAAAATTATCCTATCGCCACCAAACTCGGTCAGCATGAAGTCAAGACATTGAGGATGGTAAATTGCGGACGGATTTTTGATATCTCGAACGGTTTGGCCGTGGCGAGGAAACGAAGTTATGGCGAGAAAAGAAAAACACAATGTGTTATAACGTCTTCATACATTTATTGATCTTGATGAAACTTCAGCAGTGTGTTTGTTGTAAGAGGGCGATCACATGGATGTGACTATTGTGAGTCAAAGTTATAGCGCCACCAACTGGCAGCAGGAAGTGTGTTACTTTCAAGATACTTTTGACTAAAGTGGGTGGGTTATTTTTACCTACAGTCACAAAACTCGGTATGTAAATTGTGCTTATCGATCCGGACAACTTTCTCATTTACAGTCATTAGCTCCGACCAACAGGAAGTCAGATATTTTGGTTTGAATGTGGTTTTGTCTCTCTCTGACAGAGTTCCCCCTGCCATTCTCTGTGTGTGTGTGTGTGTGTGTGTGTGTGTGTGTGTGTGGGGAGGGAGGGAGGGCACACACACAGACAGCCCCCCCCCTTTTCTGTGTGTGTTTGGAGGGGAGCAGAAAGACTCACACTGATGCAAGCTCTAAAGCAGACTTCTTCTCGACAGTCAAAGCGGGGTTACGTTATTGCCCGTCGTGCACAGGAACCCGAAAGGCAACGGGGTGGCGGCTTTTTATATATATATATATATATATATATATATATATATATAAATAAATATAGCTGCAAGCAGCGATGGAGGGCCCAAGCCGGTGGCAGCGCCAGCCCGGTGCCTTTAGTGTAACTAAAGGCACCAGGGTGGCGGTGCCACCGGCTTGGGCCCGTAATCGCTGCTTGCAGCTATATTTATTTATATTTATGTTTATTTTTAGAGAGATAATTGACATTATAAAGAAATCATGGTGGAGACCTTTGTGAAAAAGAAGTACACTTTAGCATAATGTTTAAAAAGAGTACTTGTTATGGAAATAACATAAAAGAAAATACTTAAGTGTGAACTGTATGTAATGACACTTAATTGCACATTCACTGTAAAAACATATTTTCATGATTTGTAATAACTTTTTATCTCTTGTCAAATCAACTTCGATAACTAATGTGTGACGATAACATACTATTTTGTGTTTATTAAACCATTCTTCTTCATTGTATTAACTCAAATTTTTAATTACAATGAAAATTTTAAGGCAATTAAGTTATTTTTTAAGTTAAACCAACATTTTTTTTTACAGTGTATTTATAATTAAATGAGAATGTTTTATAATGTTCAAATTTATATTAAATGCAATTTGTTTTACCCACTTCAGTAGGACTTAATTACATCTTTATATGTAATCTCATAATTATTTCTATTGTCTTTAAAATATGGTAAAAGTTGTAATGGTATACTACTAAATTATACATTAATGTCATGCCTATTGAAACTTGTATGTATATTGAAACTTGTAAACATATATTTGTAATTCCACAACTGTAAAGATGCAGTTGCAATTAAGTGCATTTAAAATACAGTAATTAAATGTTAATAACACACTACAGTTAAATTTATAATCAAGTACTTTACATGTGTTTTAGCACGTTAGTCAAGATTATTAAAACAACGATTTTACAATTTATTTTAAAGTATAGCCTCTTATTTTACATTATTTCAAAGTACACTTTTAAGTTGTTTTTAAGTTTGTTAAGAAACAGTGATGAATGTGTACTCTCTTTAAGTACACTTAAGTGGCCTTTTATTTCATTTATATTATATTATCGGCAAGTAAGTTTTTTTAGACAAAACATTTACACTTTTAAGTTTTGAAATACACAGCAAGTGCACATTTAGTACAATTACGCGCACTTCTTTTTTACAAGGGAGGCAGAACTGTGTCTGGTAGCATGTGTCCAAAACTGAGCAGGGGTTAGGTAGTAAGACCCTTATTAAACTAGACTGAGTCACACAGAAAATATGCTCAGAGGTGAGCTTAACAAGGCCAGAGGAGCTCGCCACACACCCTAACTCTAATTGTCCACGCGTTCTGCGCATGCTACAAAATAAACAATAAACTTTTACTGCCACTGAGGGGGCAAGAAGTCCGGCAATGTGATTTGTGTATGTGCAAATCAAACAACAACTTTCTGTTTTTGAAGCCCATCAACAAAACACTGTTCCCAGTCATGAAAAAGCGAATACAAGCCCATTTCAGTGAGTCAGCTTTGAAGGACACGCTTCATTTGGACATTTAGGGGCCAGCAGGAGTCTGTTAAAACCTTTTATTCCTGAACTGGTGATCACAGCTGTTGTGGTTGTCATTAGCTGTGACGGTCATATTGATCCTAAACTACTGCCACCATCTTAGCGATCGATTTTACCACTCACCACTTGAGTGTCATAAATCAAATAAACGTACGTGTCAGACAAAGTTAGACCCTAACCCTGTTTTGCTACAGTTCGGAAGCTTGGAGCACAGTCAGAAATGCTACTTTGAGCTTCCAGCGGGGAGAAACAGGCATGACAAGCGCCAACCTAAGGCAGAAAGATGGCCTTTTTCCAGAATAAGGAGAAAAAGTCACACCGCTCCCTCGATCACTGCATTGACAGTCTAGCTGTTAGTGGCTGTGATTATCCTGTTCTGTCATCGCTCTATCGCCCCCTGTCCACATCGCTCTTGGACACCCAGAGTGGCAGTGAAACACTGGTTCTGTTCTCATCTCCGCTCTGGCAGTCTAACACAGCTTTAGGCCTCAGTGTGGAAAATGTTGATGGTCTGCCTACAGATTATTCATGAACATTTACAAGAGCGTGGAATCAAGGCAATAGTTTTACTTTTAAGAAACCGGGCTGTTCTTGATTCTTCTTTGTCTGTTTGCTTGCTTAGAGGCAGCGTCATATGTGCCATTCAGTATACCTGTATCAATTTCCTTGTACATTAATGATTTACCTATTAAATAAACATTTGATGAATTCATTTAAGTACCTGCACCCGAGACTAGCTGTAGATGGTGGGCTGATTTCGGTGGCAAAGGAACTGGTGCAATTTACATGAATGTGAACTTGGGTCCGCAATTGTTCAGGAAGTATAGTAACATGCACATGCACCTTACCTTGGATATAAGCAAGAGTGAGCATGCAGTGTAATCTTGCATAGTTAGTGCAATCAGAACAGCAACTGAATGTCTCACAATCAGCTGTCTCCTCAAAAGAGTCCATTAGCAAGTAGCAGAAAGTCCTTGTACAATCACACTCAGAATCAAACCACAGCAAACGTGCCCAGTGTGAAAACAAGTCATTTCACTTGGTGGCCAACAGGTATGTAGACAACCGAGGGTGCTTGCACACTAGTACTTTTTGGCAGCAGAATAAATGGTAATATATTTTTAGGAGACCGCTGATTGTAAGCTATTGGTTTGCTCCTCTGACTGCACTGTTCCTGGGACAGCTTTCACATTGTAAAACTTTCCATGATTCCATGGTCTTGGTCTGTTTCGAACTAAACTGCCAGTGTGAAAGCCCCCTAAAAAGGTGGTCTGAGGTATGGTTTATTTGAACGTAAACCTTAGATGACGTATGATTTTGTCAAGTTGAGTTTGTGCTCACTCACTTTCATGACAAGCGAGACTGACATGCAAAGAGATAATTGCGTATCTCATTTCTGCTCACCTCCAGCAGAAACTGTCTCCCATGTTCTTTCGAACCTTTGCAGAACATCTGGAGCGAACGGACGCCAATGCTGTTCTGTGTTGGTGCTTTGTAAACAAAACCAACATTTTACTCCAAAGTACAAAACTGAAAGGAGCAACAGTGGCCGATCTAAGCACATGGTCTAAAGCGCACGTCGCAAGTGAACTTAGAGCGCGTCCGAATCCACTTTTGCTAGTTTAACGACGAGAAAAATTGGTCAGTGCGCGCGGCACATGGTTTAAAAGGGTTGTCCCTATTCTCTTAATGAGTAATGGGTGTGTTTTGGGCGTAATGTGCAAAAAAACAATCAAAGTGTAATTTCTCATTCCCTTTAAAAGCCAGTTGAGCTGGCGCCATTGGCGGATTCACTGATTACATGGCGGAATTTGCAAGCGGAAAAACTGAATGCTTCTCCAGAGAGGAAACGGATTTGCTTGCACGCTTTAACCTCGCACACGAGCAGAACCGTTTCCTCTCTGGAGGAGCGCTCAGTTTTTCCGCTTAAAAAGTAGCAGTCTATTTCAGTTGCCTTAAACAATTCAGTTGCTATTTAAACAACGTGGCGCAGGATGTGAAAATGATAACTGCGTCAGGCTGAAACTAGCAGAAAACACTTGCGTCACGCCTGGCGCTGCATTGCGTCGGTTGTATGATAGGTCCCATATACTTTTAGTCTTTTGTGAAGTCCACAAGACCGTAGGACAGGGGTCACCAAACTCGGTCCTGGAGGGCCGCTGTCCTACAGAGTTTAACTCCAACCCCAATTAAACCACACCAGAACCAGCTAATCAAGGTCTCATTCGGCATACTAGAAACTTTCTGGCTAAACTCTGCAGGACAGCGGCCCTCCAGGACCGAGTTTGGTTACCCCTGCCATAGGGTGTCACGATAGTCATTTTAGGTTTCAAAAGGATGCTCATGAGTGCCCCCTTTGCGGTCGATATGCGCCCTCGCTGCGCTGAAGCGAGCTCCGCAGAAGACTTCTTCCCACCAGTCAAAGCGGTGTTACGTCACAGAAGTGCGGACGCGTAGGAAGACTGCAGGTGTTCAGGGTTCCAATTGGGACGGAGCCAGTATCTATTTTGCAGTCTTTCTCCAGGGGTTAACAGCTGTCACTTGATGAAACTTAGATTTGAATGCTGATAGGAAACATATTAGTTTTAGTAAGCTATCAACAAGGACGTCATAAAGGTGCTTCTTCAGCACAAATTACGTTATAAGCAGCAATTTTCAGGCTGGTCCAGCTAATGCACAAGCATGTTAAGAGTAAACAAGCAGGCTATGCATCTTTTAAAAAAGGCGATTGCTTTTTATTTAGCCCTGTTTGTATTTCCACTATATTATTCCCATTCATTTTTCTATGAGTGGTTTATCTCATTCTCTCGATAATGTCTCTGCTGTTGTTTAAGTACTTTAAATTATGAGTAGCTTATAGTTTGGCTGGTAACAGTTTCCCCAAAACTGAACTATACTTGAATTTTTTTTTACTAAATAGGTTTACACACACAGGTCTTATTGGTTGTTTGAAAGAGATGAATACCATCAGGTTGATTTATTGCACAAATGTTATATGACTCACATGGCACTGTTACACTGAAGTGTTCTGGGTCAGAGAGTAGAAGTCTTCTCTTTAACTCGTTCACACCAACCCCAACAGGCCCTGTTCAACACACACACACACACACCAGCAGTTTATCACTAACCAATTAATCAACAACAAGAAGGCAATAAAGCAGCAGTCAGGATTCACTGAATAATTCATTCAATATAAACGCAAGCTTATCTAAATCACCAGTATACATTTTCATCACACTTCAGCACTTATGATCCCCGTTCAAATATTTTCTCTTTTATCTCGCGCCCAATATAAAAGACTGCAGACTTGGCTGGTTGAGTGGTACATGAACAACTTCAGTGAAGTCCTTGTTTGTAGGCGGACATGTACTGTATTTAAACGGACTGTCTGGGCCATGAAGTGGCCCATTATTCCGACAGGCATCTGCTGCTTCCATCACTGGGACGCAAGTATGAGGATGATGGGGTAATGCTGTATTGATTTCAAGCTGTGGCTCCCGCCACTCGCACCCATTCCAAAACACAGATCCAGTCTCTGCTCTGGCCTGAGCATCCCCAGAAGGTAAAGCCATATTACTGTAGTGAAAATGAAGAATCTGTCTGGTGCCCACTCAAGAGAGACTAAAAGCCAATGTCTGCCAGCCGCAAACAGACAGGATGGTCCCTGAGGGCGCATCTCAAGAAATCAAAGTATGTATGCAATCGCCACACTGGCTGCAATTGGCCTTTTAGATGTGATTCAGGAGTGAAATTCCTGCCATTCTGATAATGCACGAAATGCCTTCAGCCAATTCACCTCACGTTTGGCCCAGTACTGTTTTTTTTTTTTTTTTTTTTTACAGCAAACGAGTTTCACAGAGTAAGAGGAAAGAACAGAATCGCATTGAAGTTGAATATGAAAACATTAAGCCATCTTGTTTGACCTCACGCAAGCTTTTCTGCCTGCCCTCGTAGTCATCATCCACCAGTGCTCATCTCGCAAACAAACCTGTGGGTTGATGGTCTTCGAAATATTTGCAAGCTATGTCTGTGGTCAGTTGAACAAACACATTAAGGAAGATACAGTATATTTTCATTCCAGGATGTCTTTAAAGTTATAGTTCTATATGGCATTCCTAGGCAAGCAGCGATCATAGAGTTAGTCAAATTAGACGTTAACGTTCTGTAGCCGTGGCCAACGTAAACTCACGAGAATGACATACATTACAAGTGAAACTAGTCATTTGAGCAACAACCTGCTCATTAGAGATGAGCAAACTGCTTTGGTGGGCTCAAGCTATTGTGGACATCTTGTTTGTCTCATTTGCAATATAAAAAAAATATACATATTAGAAAGTTTATGATAAAGAACTATCAACACAGATAAAATAAATATTGTATAAACTACGTAAAATGTATATAAACATGTCACGTCACTGGCCTGAATTCTCCTTGTCTGAATCCAACATAATTCATCAATGGTAGACAACCCAAGTTCTGACTTTGCTGAGATGATTTAACGTCTTTGAAATAAATCCACGCAGTCCTTGAACACATTGGCTCTTTGGCCAGACTTGTCAAGGCTCACTTGAAGTCCTTCAGTGGGAGAGAGTTCACAGTGCTCCTGTACGTTTTCTGTTGTTTGTTTAGGAAAGAAGTCTTGCATTCACCTACACCTTGCCAACAGCTGTTCTCACCCCTGATATATTTAAGAATTAATGCTCTAAATTTACCACAGGGACACATTTTTGATTCAGCAGTGGATAAAAAAAGTGAAAAAGTCTGAATGATCTCACACGCCTCATCGAATTTCTAAGTAGAATATCATGCATTCGTAATTATGCAAACACCAGAGCAATGATGACGTTTTAGGCATACAGTTACAACTTTTATGACAATAGAAATTCTACCCGCCAAGACGCCATTCAATTCAGAATATTTATATATAGATCCTCAGCAACAGAGAAGCTGAACTCCATTAAGCAGGATTTCCTGCTTAATGGAATGTCGACCTTTAATTATGGTCATTTTCTAAACTGTTGCAACTGATGGACTCTGGCAACAGGGAACTTAAATGACATTCAAAAATAGTGTGTGGCTCCAGCTGTATGAAGGGCTTTCATGTTTAGATAATAAGCACATATTCTATTGGCTCATTTGGAGTCTTGCCTTTGGAAAATGACTTTGAGGTGAACATTTTGCAGACCCAGGTCTACGTCCAGGCAGTACAATGAAAACAGATACATCCATGTGTTCATTTAACCTTCCAGACTTGCTCTTTCTCTGCAGTATCTTTATATTTCATCGATACAACAGGAAAGAGTGTTCTTAAAGCAATTATTCACCCCAAAATAAGAATATGAACATACAGTATATATATATATATATATATATATATATACTAGAATATTATACGCATGAAAATTGCCTGCAATTACAACGAACAGCAACTGAAGCTGTCAAGCTTCAAAAAGACACAAAATAATCAGAAAAGTATCGTAAAAGTGGCCCTTTTGACGTTTACGCTCTATTTCAAGCCTTCTCAAATATAGCTTTGTGTGAAATTTAAGTTAAAATCTTTACATACTTCCAAGCTCTCCTTCATTAGTGTTCATGAGAGATGTAGCAACGTCCGATTTGTGAATGATTCACTAAGTCTGATCTTATTTTTTAATTAACTGATTTCACAAAGATGGTCAGAACGATTTCCTCACAAATCAGAATGTTCTGGTTCACGGCTCACTGGTGGGGAAGATAACCAATGATGAAAGATGCAAATTTAGATGTCTGAAATATAGCTAACACATGAGTTTTTTGGACAGGTTTTCATCAAAATATTATATTATTTTTGCACAATGGTACCTTTTTGAAGCCTAAAAACAAATTTTTTGATTAACTATTTCTTTGAGCAAGTATATTTCTTACCAGTTAGAATCACAAGGCGGTACGGCTCTTCGAGGTTTCTCCGGTGAGGCAGAACCTCCTGATATATTGGTAAATGGATAATGGCATGTCCTTTACCCATCTTCTGCCTCATTTGTTGACTTGTGTTGTCCTTCCGGCTCAGTCGGAAACTTCTCCTTAAACCAGCTGTGAGAAGGGAGAAAACTAAATAAATTAAGATAAAATCAATACTTGAACTCTTTTTAACATTTATTTATTGATTAGAATTTTCATAGGTATGACATATGTCAGGCTTGATTTGATTCTTTTTTTCTCTTATGTTTAGTAATGTATTTAGAAATTACTGCATAATTTCCTCAAGAGTTCCTACCAAGTAAAGTTGCCAAAAATATTTGGACAGTGGTACTTGCATCTGTTTCTTATTATACAAGTGTGTTTGTCTGGATCATTAGTGTATGTTTTAGATAGCTGTCAATGTCTAGTTTTGCTTTGGAATTGATTCTTGGAACCTGAAATCAGACAGGAGGACCAAAATAGGGTCAACAAAACTGAGAACTTAGAAAACTTAAATCCAAGAATTAGTCAAAATAATAGTCCAGGCAAGACCAGCTGTTTGGTAAACCTCTGACAAATGCAAGCATTCAGTGACCAAAGAGAATGAACAATGTGGTAGTCAGAGGAAAACATTAACTATGAAGAAACCCCTTCAAGAAACTGTCCAACAGGAGTATTCACCAGGGTGCAGGAGATTTCTCAAAGACTATCCGTGTGATGGAAGATGAAGTCGAAAATTTCAAGGACAGTGGTTCCCAACCCTGTTCCTGGAAGCCTCCTAGCTGTACACATTTTGGATGTCTCTCTTATCTGACACACCCATTTCAAGTCTTGGAGTCTCTACAAACGAGATGATGAGTTGAATCAGGTGTGTTTGATTAGGGAGATAGCCAAAACGTGTAAAGTTTGGAAACATTGCTCTGAGATATCAAGCAGAACTGATTATTGTAGTCCATAATTAAGTGCAGAACAGAATGGACACAATGACTCGTACAGACCTTACTTGGAGAGGCTAACTTACAAGAACATAGGCTTCACTATAGTGGTGAGGTGGAGTAGTCCACATCTTTGTTCTAAATGCTTTGTCATGCTGATGCTTTGTGAAGTGCAGATGAGTTATCATGGCCAACAGTGATTGGAGCATTGAAGTCCCTTAGGAACATCACATAAAAGTTTGGAAGAGTTGAATCCCCTTTACTGAAATGGGTTAGGGCCAGTCCTTAACAATTTAAGTCTTGCTCGAATCTATTTCCATGCAATCAAGATATGAGAAATCTCAAGTATGACATTGTGGAAATGTGAAGCACATTGTTCCGAACTTGGACACAGTTCCCTTTCTATAATAGCTTTGTGGACAAGGTACTTAGTAATAAGCATGTTGTCAAGGTATTCTGTTAAGCATGTCTCAAAGCATATCACTGATGAAATTCTGGAAGACTGTAGAAACCTGGAAGACTGGGAGACCGTCCAAGTCAATTTGCATTCATTAACTGTTTCAGGTTTGTTTAATATGGGCTATTTTAGTTCTAGCTCCAATCAAACAAACCCGAACCAGTTGATGAAGGTTTTTGGGATTACTAGCAAGTGTGGCAGGAACAGGACTGGACATCCCTGATTTAGAGCCTGCAAAGATCCAGCTTTGTGAAGATGGTGGAACCTTTAGGAAACTCAAAAGCTGAAGCCATCAACTTAAGAGAATAATTATTGTATTTTAAAAAAAAAATACTTTCATGCTCATTTAGGAACTCCCATGTGTCAAAATCCAGCTGTCAGTCACTGATTCCAAAAAGCGTGAAATATTGTAGACAATAGTGATAGCATGCACTTTCAACAATTGCTGACAGATTTTATATAACCAATGTCAAGGGCCAAGTGCCCAACTAAAGGGAACATCAATCATCATAATGATTTCAAACAGACTTCAACAACATTTGTACATGTACCATATGAGTAATAAAGTACCATATATGTAATAAAGCCAAACTGGTTTGTAATAAGTGAACATGGCAATGCTGTTTTTGGAGATATTATTTATTTTATTAGCAGATGATTTTATCAAAGGCTGTAAGTCGGTTGTAGTTGTGTGTCTGCTCATCTCTTCTCTTTTTATGTTTTTGTTGTTCCTCTTATCTTCAGAGATTCTGCTTGTTAACAGCAGGTGTCATCACTAATGTTCAATAATTTTTGTAGAGTGAATACTTTATTTCACTAACTGCAACGGTGATTCAGTGTTACTTTTACACTCTTTAGATTAGGACAATATTAAAAATCGAGCAGTGTTTGTTACACATTGATGGCTTTGTTGTTTACAAGTAAACCTAACCTGCAACAGGTGCTTTTCTTTAATGAATAATTTATTCAAATTAATTGGAAAATTGTCTGAAATAACTATGAGCACACATTAAGAAATGTAATATGTAACAGGTTTTGTTGTTGTTGTGGTCTTGCTGGGATGATAACAGCACTCAAAAGACAACATATCCAACAGCACAGCAGCATCCCAAGCTGGTCCCAGTGTGCAAAACATATGCTAGTCCACTTTCACCCGCTTCCCATGCTGGAGACCAGCAACCAGCATCCCATGCTAGGATCCCAAAACCAGTGTCCCATTATTGGAGACACTAAAATGATGCAGGTGAGCAGACCTGAGTAGAGGTGTCAAAGCAAGTCAAGTCAAGCAGCACCATTTTGAATGCACATGTGATGTACAGTATGACAGATGCTGGTATCAACAACTTCATGGTACTTCAATGCAAATTTTTTGGTCCACTTGTCCACAGAGGCTCCTTTTCACTGTGGTAAATATTTATTATCTAAATAGTTACCTGTAAAAAATGCAAACCCTGAAACCAGGGCTTTTGTGCTTACTCTGCTATAGTAAAGTGATGAGATCTAATCGTAAATTTGAATGTTTATATCTAGGGAAAAGGGTTTCTTTTCTATAAATACAACAGGATGATAAGGAACCCAGCCACCTCTTTATCAACACTTTTAGCAGGCATATGATATCCCAAAAGCTCATATCTCATAAACTATCCAACTCGGCAGCATAAACTAAACATACAGTAATCACAAGCTTTAATTCAACATATAAATCAAACGGGGCCGAGACTTGGTCTCTGACCGCGGCCGATAGGCAGATGCTGGCAGTGACCGAACGCGCCCTTGAGCGGCGGATGGTCGGCATCAAGAGGACGGACCACATCAGCAACGAGCTACTGAGGAAGACGAGAAAGGTCAAGGACGCCGTCAACCAGGCCAAACTGTTCAAGAAGCGCTGGGCCGGACACGTGGCCAGGAGTTCGGACGTGCGATGGATGCGGGCCGTGACCGAATGGCTGCCACTCGACATTAAAAGACCGCTCGGCCGCTGCGCAACCCGAATGCGGGACTCGTTTAGAAAAGACATCGGCAGAGACTGGATGAGTCTGGCCAGGGACCGAAAAACCTGGCAAAGTTGTTGTGGCCTGCGCCGAAAGATCGAAATACAGGCCGATTGAAGATTGAAGATAAATCAAACGAAGTATTGTACAATAAACAAACAAAAGATCTGAGTTTGTAGGATTTTTGTGGAAAAGATACATACATCAAACTCAATTTTCAAGTAACATTCAACAAACTGATATAATTGATAAAAAATATTTGTAAAAATGTTGGGTAATCACTTTTAAAAAACATTTTCTGCCATGCCAAGAAATAAAAACTGGAAGCCATTCAACAATTGTCCAATTCATGTGGTAGCTTTTATAAGTCTCATAAACACATTAGAGGGGCACTGAATGGCTGTTGACGTTTATCTACACCTCTGGGAATTATGTAGAAGAGGGCCTTGAACATAGGAACATAACTGTCTTGGTGAACAGATGTAAAGCATATCTCACATTGTCTGCTGCAGTATTCCCTGTACAAATACTTGTTTGATTGGTCCCACCAATATTAATCTTGCTGAATCCCTTAAATACTTCCAGACGTTTAGTGTCTCACATAGAGAGCAAAATCCAGCCTGAAGGCAAAGCTGCTTCTGGATAAATAAATCAAAAAGAAGCTAGAAAGTTTTGACAGAGATAACCAAACCTAGGTCTAAAGATGAATTTTATCTGAGTGGCCCACAAGACTCCCACTAGATAAGAATCTCTAGACAGTAGTTTTGCATTTTCAGGTTTTTTAATTTTTAATTTATTCTTTCTTATGGATACAACCAGCATAACGAAGTATACTTAAAAAAGGACACTTAATATACAATACAAAAATTATGGTTACACTTTACTTTAAGATGCTCTTAGTGTGCAACTTCCATAATATTTATTAACATGTACTAACTAGGGTTAGGGTAAAGATGAGGGTTTGGTTTAGGGTTAGGTGCATGTATGCATAACATCTACTGTTATTACTATAGTAAGTACATGGCATCTGTACTAGGGCACTGTAAAATAAAGTGTTGTTATACTCTATTTTGATGGTCCACTTTAGACACTCCACTAACTATAAGTAATGTTATTTAGAATGTTCAGTGGCGTCACATAACTGTCAGATTTCTTACATGTATTTCGGGAGAAACTGATGAATTCACGTGCTGTAAATCCGACTGACAGGACTCTCTGAACTGCGGCGCAAAAAAACATGGCGGCGCCGATCTCACGTTATAGATCAAGATCAAGATTATTTGTAAAGGTTTTTAAACGACCGAATACACTGACTTACACGTATTTGAGAATCGGAATATCAGATAGTTGGAGACATGGTAAGCAAGTTTGTGAATATTTTGAATAAAAACGGAAAAAGGAAATAAAAGCGATATGATCTGTCATACAGTGTTATTGCGGCTGTGGTGTATCACGTGACAAGGGTGGAAACCATGGAAACATTGAAAGTACAATATGTAAGAATTATGTAATAAAATATAAAAAAATCACTTGCACAGTGTGATATATTTCCTGCTGTTGTGTACTTACAATATCTGAAATAAGTTTTTATTTCAGAGAAATTCCAATTTTAAATAATTGGCCGTCCCGGAAAAAAATGTCGCCTGTCAATGATGCAATATCTACGCTATCCTCGGTTTCGGCTCGTACTGCCATAGCCATGACGTAACCATGGCCACAGACGTGGACAACTGCGTAGTGCGTAACGTTTAGCGGCACGCTGTTCTTATTTCGTTCAAACATTATAGACCATGGCAAACAGACTTTGGGACAAAAAAAGAAGAACTAAAATGAGGATCTATATCGGCGTGGCGTTTTCGAGATGCCGAGAGCTCCATGTCCGTGACTAACTTGGTCCACATGATATCAAAATAGACCATATTTACTTTGTTTGCCTAAATTGATAGTTTTGTGGTGAACAATTCATCCATGCAAGTCAATCCACACACAAAAAAAATGTTTGGCTTCGTAATCTTTAATCAAAATCTGAAAATGCCCCTCCCCTCTGCATTGGAGGACCTTCCCTGATGACGTAGGTTTTGGTGTCTGCTTAACATCCGTAACCACGCCCCTCCAACTGACAGTAGACAGGCTGAATGAAACACCTACTTTTCTAGATCCAATCAGGTGCTAGTTGAAAAAAAAAGCCACGCCCACTATTTTTCCTCATTTAGTATTCCGTTTATCTCGGAAATACGTTACAACACTGAGATAAAGTCGGTTGCAACTTCCGGTTCACGCGGACTTTAATGAGTCACGACTTGACAGTGACACCGCTCTTGCACATACTTTATTAGACAGGTGAGCAAATGTACTTCTAGCTTACTAACGTTAGACCTTGTAACGTTACTTGTAACGTTAGACAAAGTGAAACAGCGCTGTGTTACCTCACAAGTTTAATTTGTCAAATAAACTGACCTGTGTGAGTAGTAATTCAGCACTTGCGGGTAGTTCGGTAGTTCGGTAGAATGAAATCTCCTTATTCCTTTATATCCGCGGGACTCGTGTGTGGCCCTGATATTTCTGTCTATTATTAGCAATCGCGACCTGGTTCATTCAACTGTAATGTTAAAAAACATGAATGTTTTCACTCATCCATAAACATTATTAGATCCATCAGCTTGACAGCAAGTCCCATATGACTACGTCATAAACGCCTTTGTTATTGTAAGAGGTTAGCGACTCCTAGCGGCAATTTTTTTTAAACATATTGTAACTTTAAGGGGGAACATTCTATAATAACGGTCGCCTTGAAAAAGAAAATCACTCTGAGAGGTCAGATATAATATTTTAAACTTACACGTGAAAGGGTTAGGGTTTTGGTTGATCAGATCACAAGTGGACAACACTAAATACCGGTGTAAACTGGGTCTTAAACATTTTGAGCGTGTCCACTTTCAACCACTTCCAGGAGTCATTCGAAACCGCATTTGACCGGATTGCTTTCATAGTGTAAACCCCAGTTTGGTTTGAAGTAAAAAAATGTCCAATTTATTTTCACCATTACTGATTTCTAACACATCTGTAGTCTTGCGGATATCAGAGCAGAAACTAAATCTGCTGTTCTCCGTATGTTTTAAGACAGTCGAGATGACTTGCAACTCAAGTCTCTTAAACTTGAAGAAACCAGGACAGAAGTGGTTGAAAGTGGACAAAAGAGACTTAAAACACTAGGTGTAAACGGAATGTGTCTCCCTCGTCTACTTGTGATCTAATCAACCAAAACGCATCTTAAAGAGTAAACCGGGCCAAAGACAGATCACCCGTAACATCTCCCCCCATCAAGAAGGCACGGCCTCACGCCTTATTTACAACAAACAAAATAAACAAAGTCCACCAGAGGAGGGCAGGAGGGGGCTAAGATGGAGGATGCAGGGCAGGCATGAGGGAAGACAGGAACCAAGGTGGAGCAAACAGTGGGAGAATACAGGGAGGATAAGACAGTGGCAGAAGACAGGGAGGGTTAGGGTTATTGCCTTTTTATTGTATATCACTTTTATTAAATTACTGTTATTGCCTTGGTTCCCTACTTGGACAGTCTATTTTGTTCACCGACCCTTGCCTGTATATTTTGACCACCCCTTTGGCTGTTGATTTGAATTTATTGTTTCAATAAACTTCTGCAAATGGATTCAAACCCAACATCAAGCCTGAGTCCGTTAAATGGTCTCCTTACTGCCAAGAACACTGTTTTAACTCAAAGATCACATTACCATGTTTTACCATGAGCGTGGAAAGCCCAGATACTCACACAACTACAGTGATTCCAGTTGAAAACTCTGAATTCTCAGAGGTCTTTAGTAAGGCAAAGGCAAACCGACTACCTCTCCATTGGCCATTAAACTTCTCCAGAATATTGCACCTCCCAAAGCAAAGTTTACCTCTTGTCACGTCCAGAGACTCAGGCTTTGGAAAACTGTATCGAAGAAGCAGGCTTTATCCGTCACTCTACATCCCCACCACTGGCAGGGTTTTTCTTTGTGGAGAAAAAAGATGGAAGACTAAGATCATGGACTGATTATAGAGGTCTCAATGCAATCACAATAAATAACAGATAGCTTCTTCCTCTCATCCCTTTATCATTTTGATCAGAGAAGGAGCTGAATAGAAGACTGACTTCCTCACCACTAGGGGGCACTCTAAATACCATGTCTCTTCAACATGCCTTCTGTCTTCCAGTCTTTCATCAATAACATCTTCAGAGACCTCCTGAACCATTTTGTCATTGCATACATTGATATTCCAATCTATTTCCAAACAAAAGAAGAACACATCCAAATGAAACACAAAAGCTGTTAGTTTTGTACACTTGGTCTCAAGATTGGTACATGAGTGAATGGTTTCACTGAATAGGCCTCAAGTACCACTTTTAGAGTGTAGGAAATAAAAATAAAAAACTGTAATATCTGGATGATTAAATTAACCTTAGCATTAAGCCGTTTCCCTCAGTTTTCTGTCTTTGACAGATACAATAAGGGAAAAACAGGTCATATCTTCATATTCATAAGATTTTAATATCTAACCGAAAAAAAGAGAACAATTTATGATACATAAGCTATTATGAGGTTATAGGAAAAATGTTTTAATGAGCACAACAATGCTGCTAAAGATATACAAAAGACAATTTCCTAGTCCATGACACTATAATTCCATCGGCCTTTATGCTCATCACTGTCCACAGATGACCTTGGTTACAACTAATGAACATTACTGCTTGTTTCCATCCTGTTCAAAGAAAGCTGAGTGGCTGGCAGTAAACAACTTGGAACAGGCCTGATCCTTAATGCAACCGATGACTGGTGATCATAACATGATGGTGGTGCTGACAGAGGCTGACTTTATCAAGAGATTAGAAATCTGGAACCGGCTGCATTTTTGGTGTCGGAAAAATTAGAGAAACATGGCTACATGACCAGTTTCAGAAAATAACACCATGCAGGAGTCACCACTCTAGAAGGTTAATGTTCCTCAATTCATAGGCTACACATAAGCAGGGCTTTCACCACATGCATGCGGTCTCACGGAAGCCATGTTGTGGGCAAGGCGAGGCCCTGTCTTACTGAAATGAAATGGGCATCTCCTAGCTCTGACATCTGTGAAATTACACTCCGTGGGTAGAACAGCCGCTGTCTTATTATAAGTTAGAGATGTTTTGAGTTTTTGGAAGCCGTTTTGTAGGGATCATGTTAATCCTGGTGGTCATGTTGTTTTCCAGAGTCTGTAACATGGAATATCGCTGCAGACAGGGAGCAATGGATCTCAAAGCCATTTCATGCAGACTGCCTAACTGAGGAAAAAAATAAAACAAAAACAACAGGATACATAACATCTTGGTTAGTGATGTAACCCTCGTTCCATGATGGAGACATTATGTCAAAGGCTGATGAATGGGGTCTCACTACATCCCCTCCTGAAGGTATTTGCGCCCTGATATACTGTAATTTACCACTTGAGGAGGTTCTGAGGCGACGGCATTTGATGGAGCTGGTAGTGGTGTTGCCGAAAAGAGAGAGAAGGAAGATCGAGCATGGAGTGGATTATTAGGAGGGAGGAGTGTCGGGGCTGTGGCTGTTAGCGGAGGCATCCTCACGCTAAAATTGATCCCCGGGATAGGTGGAGGGGTATGAAAAGCTGAAGAGGGGGGGACGGGAGGGGGAAACTTTCACGGGACAGGTGTGAGGGACGGCTATATATACACCGACATTTCAATAGCTATAACAGGATCTTTTAGGAAAAGGGGCGTGGCCAAGTGTACCCGAAATTCATCCCTAAACGAAAACTCTGAACTTTGCGACATTAGAGCGAACATATGAGCTCTTGAACTTCTGTGCTGTTCTTGAAAGGGGGCCGGGAGCAGTAGCTCATTTGCATTTAAAGGGCGTTTTTGCTCACCCCCAAAAAGTGGCAATTTTAACATTCTATAAAAATCTGATCTATGGGGTATTTTGAGCTAAAACTTCACATACTATTCTAGGGACTTATTTTACATCTTGTAAAAAGGGGCACAATAGGTCCCCTTTAAAGTGATTGAACCCCGACAATTGCTGCTTGCAGCTATACTTTATTTATTTATTTGAACTTAAATTTAATAACTAGAGTTTTGGTAAAATTACAGATTCTGTCTCAGTGTTTTTCTCTATATATACACAATGTACAACTATATACATTAAGCTCCTTTTAAAATATCTTCTTTTGTGTTCCGCAGAGGAAGGATAAATGTAAGTAAATTATGTTAGAATTTTTTTTGGGGGGGTGGACTATCCCTTTAAGAAAGAGTGAGAGGTACCCCAAAACACACTGGATACCCTCTACATGTCCAGACTGCTGCCCTCACGTTCCTAGAGAGAGGCACAGAGCCACCCTGATGAGCCATTAAATCATCGATAGCGATTTAACATGCGAGCAGTGATCCAACACAGACACAGACACTATCCCATGCTGTGGAATCTGGACAGACAATCCGCTAATATGACGGGAAGTGCTTTGTTATGCCTCTTCAGAAACCATACGCTGCACTTAACCTCATCAAGCACTCAGTCTACATTATCTGCCACAAACGGTACATAAAATGTATGACATATTATATGCGGTTAGTTGCACCAGACTGCATGCTAAAACCATTATCTGTTTGATGGAGCATTTTGATTGCCATATTACCGAAGTCTACTAACGCACATGCGCTGTGGCTACCTGACACCGAAAACATCCAAAAAGATCTGGAGAAGTAAGCAAGCTTTCTGGAGTTTCAAACATGCGTTAACGTATTGGCTCTCTGTAGCATGTGGGACTGCATACTGATTAAATAATCTGGTTTGTAAATAGAGCCTGTTTTTAATGCGTCCCTGTTTTTCCACGTCTGGATCTTATTGGGATTTGCTGATACCTTTTCCAGGTTTCCCCAGTTTAATATCCCACCACACCTCTCCCTCATGACCCTTTTCGTATCCCACAATATCCTGGGCCTTGTATCTCTGCGTGGTTACTCCGAAGAGCACCTCTAAATTTTAGGCTTTGCTGAATAGATTTATAGAAGAATGTTGACAATTGCTCAAAAAGCATCCAGTGCTACCAGAGCTCTCCATCTGTGGCAAAGGCATCCAAATTTCCATCACATACTTGCTTGCACTGCTGCTGTGATAAATCTGAAATTCTGGAGCTGGCAAAATAAGCCCAGTATGGCTTGGTCCCATTGTAATGTCTTAAGCATGTTTTCTTGAGGGACTGCGGCAGCCCTGACGCTAGTTTGGCCATTGTGTGTCATGGAGATTAGCTGTGGACATGTTGGCTTTTGAAGTGGAGTCAAGGTTGCCAAAGAGCTGAAAATGAGGCGCGTCTCTGCTAGATTCATCCGCTAGCCTAGCCGCTAAATGAGCGCAGTGCACGTTCCGCTCTCCGATGGCCTTTATCACTAATGGACCAGCACAAAGCACCCAGTCTGAAGCCATCAGAGCCTCTCCCATTAGCATGAATGCTCAAACCAGATCAGGCTAAATCTAAAACGAATGACCCTTACCTTGAATAAACATCATCCTCATAATGGTGTAGGAATGTAATGCAAAAAGTACGAATGAAAAAAGGACGGGATGGATATCTCTAACAACTTGTTCATTAGCACTATGGCTAACAGGCTAAGTCATACACCGTAAAAAATAAATAAAATAAAAATAAATAAATGTGTGACTGTTTGCAGTTGAGTTAACAATACCATTATTTGGCTAAACAGCAAATGCACATCTTTAAACAGATTGTTTTTCTTTTATCCAAACCGAGTTTGATTCAAGATACGTTTTACATGTTTCCTTGGAACTAAACCTATGCCAGTTTTACATTTTTATAGTAATGAATATGTTTAATGCAATGATTTTTAAAACACTAAATCTGATACTGTATGATTTTTCATTCTTCTTTTTAGAGACTGGTTGGAAATTATAAAATGAACTGTCTAATTATAGGTTTGTGTAGGAAAAAAGCTTCAGGTTGTATACAACAAACATTAAACATTAAGGGATGTACTGTAGAATATGATCATGCAGAATAAGAATAAGGCATTATGTGCTTTATAAGTATAATAAACAGCCAAAATCCTAGTAATATCGATGCTAATATACAAGTAGCTTAAAGTGAGAATTGGACCCTAAAATAAAGTGTTTAGGAAGAGGGTTCCATGCACGAGGGCCATCATATTCGGAAAGGTTTCTAACTTTTAATTGACACAAATAAATTTGCAACATTCCTCATGCATGCTATATTGACTCAGTATCAATGTTAAAAAAAGTTGTTAAACTAATTTTATTATTTCAGGCCAAATATTATTATGTGATGAAATGATGAACTGGATGATGACATCACCGTTTTCTCCAGAGATGAACTGAACTCGTTTCAAAAATCTACTGAACCGAACTGAATAAACACTGAAAAGACTTCAACTGAATAATGATTGTTCACTGTTGTCTTTTTAGAGCTGCTTTACAGCAGAATTGAAGTCTGTTTGCATCATTAAATGATTATTTTCCTGATGATCCCTGTAAAGCTGCTTTGAAATCTATATTGCATAACGCACTAGATAAATAAACTAAAGGTGACTTGACGTGTCATACTGTGTCAATGTTTCTGAGCATTGATGTTCTAAACAGTGCATGGGAGCTACAGTTACCATCCAGAAAAATAAATCCTCACCTATATGTATGCCACTCAGCGCTCCATAGTCCACATCCTCTGGTCATAGAGAGAAAGCAGGGTTGTAGAGAGAAAGGACAAAAGTGCACTCTAATCAAATAATGATAAATGTGAAATGAAGTCAGGGCAACCCTTAATCGAGAAGTGGTGAAAGAAAGGGGTAATTTGCAATGTTACTGTTTTTTACACATGATGTAAACAAAGACAAAAATACCGGCAAATTAGAGTTGGGTTACGGTTATGTGATTATGTGCTGAAAAGGATGAAAAATTACCTTCCATGTTGTCTGTTCAGTGTGAGTGAGAGGGCAAGAGAGAGAGAGGGAGAGAGAGTTGATCAGAAGTTGCACTCACAACTAGAAAAACATAGATTTTGACAATCTGTAGAAGTTTCTGATGTTGAGGAATTACATTTTCATTCTGAGATTACACGGACAGAGCTATTTGTCAAAAGAAAGAAGCTGCACTTAAATATATCAAAAGGCTTAGCACTTCATTAATCAATCTTACTGCGAGCTTATTATTTCAATTCTTATTATTTTATTATTTCCTGCCCAAATTTGTACCATCATGGTCGCAGTTACACACGGCACCCTTACTGGCCAGCTCTGATCGATTGGCTGACTAGATTCAACTTCCAGGAGAAAGAGCAAATGGGGTCCAATAAGCTTAAGCAGGTTTAAAAAAAAATATTTCGTTAGTTATAGTTTTATATTACATTATATTATAATTAGGGCTGTCAAAAGATTAATCGTGATTAATCGCATCCAAAATAAAAGTTTGTGTTTACATAATATGTGTGTGTGTACTGTGTAGAATTATTATGTATAAATACACACACATTCATGTATATATTTAAGAAATATTTACATTTATAAGTTTAAATTTGTATATACATTTATATAATTTATATTATATATAAATATTTTATATATAAATATAACCAATTTTTCTTAAATATATACATGATTGTGTGTGTTTTTATATATATAAATAATTTTACACAGTACACACACATATATTATGGAAACACAAACTTTTATTTTGGATGCGATTAATCGCGATTAATCTTTTGACAGCCCTAATTATAATATATTTCAGATAAATCTGCCCCTAAAAATATAATATAATATAATAATAATTGACCTATTGCTTTGTTTCACTTTGCAGCTTTTAGGGTTAATCTAAGTTCATGAGATTATAGGAACATCACAGAGGGCATTCCTTTAAAAACCTTAAACACCTCTCATCTCTACTCTTTCATTTGGTGGCTTTAGGATGTAAACAACGAGATGACAAGGGTTTTTTGATGGATGTACCATAAATTGAAAAAAGAAAGGAAAATTCAATTATTTTGGAACATACATGCTTTTACTTCTCAAAAGAGACAAGGTGGGTACAATCAATCCAAAGCTCACAGTGTGCGTGTCCATGTCTTTAGAAGCCACAGTGCAATGGCATCCAAGGGTCAAGACATGGACCTTCAGTCCAAATGTCCATCATGCTGTGGCCAGAGTGGATTTTCGGAATAAGCTCAACTTGTCCTAACCATGTCCTCACCTGCGGTTCATTGGGGAATGATGTGTTTCGTGCTTTTACAGAGCCAGTAAAAATGCTGGTGCTGTCTTGAGTTTAACATGTGGCATTTCAGTAACCTTCTGCTCCGACCCAAGCTCTGTGTTTGAGTGTGTTATAGGGGAGGCCGTGAAGTGACCTCGTCCATCATCGCCGTGTGAGGACTCGGAGTCGCAGAGCAGCTGTCACTCTCCTCGCATCCAACCCACAGATGGAGCTTTTATTGGGAAGGCTGTTGCTTTGAACAGACCTACAATGGCTTTTCAAGATGAAATCAAACTGTTCCAGATCCATCTATTGGCTTCTCCCTTTTCCACCCCGCTTTAATTCCCTCAACAATCTATACTGCAGCTAAATGAAGACTGCACAATGGCAACTACATTTTTTGGTGGACAGCATCACTGACTCTCACTGAACTGATGAGAGTGTCAGCATATTGAGTTTTGATCTAGCTCTGATGTAATGTTCAGGTATTTCTCATTACCTGCATTACTCATTCCTTGATGTCATACTTGTTTATAGAGTCAAGTTGGAATAACAAATGCAGCATATTATAAAATAGTTCAATAGCTACCGGAAGTTTGCCTGTGCAAATTCTAGTAAGGAAAGATTTTTAGATGCAACTGATTTACATGAATGGAAATATTAATATTCATGGGTTATATATATATATATATATATATATATATATATATATATATATATATATATATAACAGCCGTGCGCGAGTTTAGTTCCGGCGGACGAGTGACCTCTGACCTGACGTATGATGTAGGATGTAAGAGTAGCGTAAGCTTAGGTGAGAGTATATGGCTGGGCAACAAACTCAAGCTCCTCTTCTCTTATATCCAAATCCAAATTTTTAGACTTCTAATCCGTGACCAGTGTTTTGTTTTGTTTTGTTCTATCCTCTGTGCGTCATGCATATTCATAGTTCAAATTTGCATCAAAATACAAAAAATGCATTGCTTCGCTTCAGAAGGCATTTATTACCTGGAGCCGTATGGATTACTTTTGATGGATGGATGAGCTTTTTTGTGCTTCAAAATCTCAGGCTCTACTCACTCCCATTATAAAGCTTGGAAGAGCCAGGATATTTTTTTTATATAACTCCGATTGGTTTTGGCTGAAAGAAGATAGTAATATACACCTTGGATGGCTTGAGGGTGAGTACATTTTCATTTGATTTTTGGGTGAACTAGCCCTTTAATAAAACATCCTGTTAACACATGCAGGAGGTCACCAGTGACCCCTTTCCACCAGTTTAGTGTAATTTACAGTAATACATTTAACCAATGTATACTAATTAAATCTTGACAAAATACGCATCAAAGGATTATTCCAAAAATATGATTATATAACTACATAAATATAATGTATTTATAAATATATTTGTCAAATGATATTTATTACATTATTGTAAAATAATATTCAATAATATTACAATAAAACTGAAAGAACAGCTTTGAGATTCTGTGTGTAGTTAGTAGACAATATTTTTTTTACTATTTTTTATTACAAATCTGGAGAAGTGTCATGTCTTCCTGTCTTCCAACACATCATCATCTTTACTTAGTCCATCCTGATGTCTTAAGCAATACAAGATGGACTAAGATTGTTCTGAACGGGGTGTCTGCGATCTTTCCGTAGCTCAGTATGAATGTGTTCACACGTAGTAAAACATTTTTTAATATGTCCGGCAGAACCACTGTGATTTACAGCAGTTCCTCAGACTTTATCAGGTCATTTATTCAGCTCACGTCTCCAGAGAGCAGCTCCAGGAAGATGCCTGGCACCCTTAGACACGCTCTCATCTCTAACTGACACTAACAGTCTTTGTATAGTGATCTTAAGTGTGACATCACTCCATTTCCACATCACTCTCTAGTCTAACACAATGTAATGGATGTTGAGTCTGTTCTTTGTTTATATATTTCATCCAGCAAGAGCTCAAAAATAAACAACACATGCTAGGCTTATAGGCTATTTGTTGTGTTTGATGACTTATTTAACATATAGTTTCCACTTTATTTCGATAGTTCACTTTAGACATTCGACTATATGTAACTTTGCAACTTGTCAACTAACTGTTAGGGTTCGGGTTAGTAGAAAGTTGACCGTGGCAAGCAGGGCGAGGCCGAGAGCCGTGAGAGAATGGCGCGGTGGTGATTGCGGTGGTGATAATGAGCGTATCTCGTATCTCACAGAGTAGCTACGGAAGCATAAGAGGAGGAACGATGCCAGTGAAGGACGAGAGAGGACCAGGGCTGGACTTTACATTATGTTTAGTTTATGTGTGTGTGGCAGTTGTACGAGGAGCTGCCAATTTTACTTTCGTTTTGTATTTGTTTATTTGATATTAAACTTTTGAACGTTCGCCGGTTCCCGCCTCCTCATGTTTCCTTCTTTTCTCTCGCCTCGTCTGTCCTTACCCCCAGATGCTGCGGCCGGCGGGCGGATGGGAGTAGAGTTCAGTCTCGAGGGTAGCCCCCCGGCCTGTGAGGGGCGATGGGGGTATGTCGCAAGCAGGATGAGGCCGAGAGCTGTGAGAACAGACCGATGCCGGTGGCGTGAATGTTAATAAACATCAACTGCGCATCGCACCAGCCTCGTGTCTCTCACGGAGGAGCTCAGGGAGCATAAAAGGAGGAACGACGACAGTGGGCCAGGCCTGGGCTATTTTACGTTGTGCTTTGTTTATGTTTGTGTGTCAGTCGTCCATGAGGGACTGAATTACCAAATTATATAGTACCACTGTGCAATATATTAACATTTGCAATATGTAAACTCAATCCTATTTATTAAACATTCTGTACATTTGTCTCAAGTGATTTATGTTTCACACTTCAGAACATCCATTAAGGGAACATAGTGAGCATAGATGCTCCCTGGTTTTCATGGTGCATTCTGGGACTTTTTAGGTGGCGAACGTGTCAGTGCACTGGTAGGACCTTGTGATTGAGACAGCCCTTAAAATGTCCGACTCCCTGATAAATGCCCTGACTACTGAACTAGGGAACTAACTCACTCCTTGTTTCCTTGATCCCTGGTTCCCTTTCAAGGGAACTCGCACTGCATCGGTTGACGCTGTGGAAACGCTCTGCGTGACTACGTCACCAAACAGTGCAAAGCTAGCTTCTGTGTCTTTAGTCGTGCTATGGCAGCCCTGGTGGCCTTGGAGAGGCATTTATGGTTGAATCTCAGTGCCATCAAAGAAAAAGATAAGAGCTTCATTGGTTGCCCCGCTATCACCTCCTGGCCTCTTTGCACTCTGTCAACACAGTCGTCGAGAGGTTCTAGGAGGACAGCAAACAGGCGGCGTTCCAGAAGCTCTTCCCCCGCCACTCTCAGGTCTCTGGGACTGCTGAGTAGGTGCAGCCCCAAACATCGAAAAGCAAGCACCTCACACCATGCCACACAAAAATAGAGCGTTACTCCCCGAACTCCCCCCTCCAAACTTTGTTGGGGAAAGGGGCCATAGAACGTGTTGGCACATGAAAATGTTGGGGTTAAGGTTAAACACCAAGAAGAGTGTGCTTTTTCCAGCACAGAAGACCACTTTTCTAGGCATGCTGTGGGATTTTGTTACGATGCAAACACGGCTTTCCCCTGCACGCATTGAATCAATCCTGTCAGCTGTAAAACGACTCTTGGGTTTGATGGCAGCAGCGCCCAAAGTGATACATTTTGGCCTGTTGTACATGAGACCCCTACAGTAGTGGCTAAGGACCAGGGGGTTTTCCCCAAGGGGCAATCCTTGTTGCATGATCAAGGTCACAGGGCGATCCTTACGTGCCTTGGTTATGTGGAAGAAACCCTGGTTCCTAGGCCTAAGTCCCATGTTGTGAGCTCCTTGTTGCAAGAACTACAGATACTTCCCTCACGGGATGGGGACTGATTTTAGAGGGTCGCTCAACTCAAGGTCTCTGGAGGGGGCACCACCGTTCAGTCAGACAACACATCAGTGGTCGCCTACATAAATCACCAGTGGGGTTTGCGCTCGCATCCACTCCGCAAACTGGCATACCAAATCCTCATGTGGTCCTAGGCTTATTTCACTAAGCTTACATCCCTGGGTGCCATAACCAGGGAGAAGACATGTCGAGACAGGGGCTGAGGCCAGGCGAATGGAGGGTGCTTAGCCAGGCACAAATGGATATGTTTGCGTCTCTGGAGACATCTTACTGTCCACTCTGGTTCTCCCTCACACATCTAGCTCCTCTGGGACTACATGCTTTGGTTCAGACATGGCCGATGCTACATCTCTGAACGATTTCCCCTCGATCGCTCTGCTTCCGGGAGTTCGCCGGAAACAAGAGAGTTCTGGAGAGAGTTCGCCGGCACAAGGTCCGTCTCACCTTGATCGCCCCGCGCAATATATATATATATATATTTTTTTTGTCCTCTCTCTTTCTCGTGTGACACACCTGAATGAAAGGCTCATTATGCAGCTCATTATGCAGGTCATTGTCTTCTCAGGTGTGAACCACTCATTATTCCACTCATTACTCATTATGTGTTGGATCATTCACGCCGCTGCACATATTGCCTTTCCAAACAAAAAGAGTTTTAAAAAAATTAAATCAATGTATGTTTTATGTGAATTATTAGGCAGGATGATTTTCAGATCATTTTGAAGGAAAAACTATAGGCGACAACTTCCATTACTCAAAAGTATTGTGGATACATATTTAGTATGTGTTTAGTGGCGTTATGTCAGACACTTTAATTTTTGTTTTTTGAATAACCATGTTTTTTTGTTGTTTTTTTTCACTGCAAAATCACATGTACATTTATATTGTCGCCAGTGGCGATCTCAGCAAAAATATCACTCGCAAATTAATATTCAGCCTATTCGAAACGCATGTCAAGCTAATAAAAAATGTATTGGACTTCCCAATGCACCACGCTCTAGCAGTTTTCCTCTTAATGAGACATCTGACATGATTTCTCAGTGAAAGCTCAGAAAAACTGCACAATGAGGGTGCAAATTAAAGGTACACCCTGCCTTGCCGGGCTAAAGTCTGCTAGTGCACATCAAATGCACCATTTTGGACAGGGCTAGAGAGAGTGGATATTTTTAGCATTTGAATTTTTCAAATACTGTCTTATCTGCATGTCGTTTTAATACAGCTCTGTCTAGTAAATGTCAGGGATTTCTGAGCTTACCGCCGAATGCCTTCGACACTCTGGGTGGGTGAAACAGAACTTCAGGCCTCTGTAAAGTAACTCTCCTGTAGGAAAAACATTGAAACTATGCTGAAAACACAGTTAGCCCCAGTTAATTTCTCATAAATATTGTAAAGCTGTCTATTTAAAGTCAGATGAAGTTCAATCTTGCATAGTCAAAACATAGTTTGGCGTCATTCAGAGTCTCTTATGCTCTCCAAAACTGGATTAATTTGATCAAAAATAGTAAACACAGTAATAGTATGAAATATAATTAGTTATATTTTAAACTGTAATTATATTTTATACTATTACTGTACTATTGTGTTTTCTATTTGAATATATATGTATATATATATATATTTCTTCAGCATTCATTTTTGTAACCATGTACAAGTCTTAACTGTCACTTTTGATAAATTTAATCCTTGCTGAATAAAGTATGGATTAAAGAAAAAAATCGTACTGATCCCAAAC
This sequence comes from Phoxinus phoxinus, assembly GCF_949152265.1. NCBI lineage: Eukaryota > Metazoa > Chordata > Actinopteri > Cypriniformes > Leuciscidae > Phoxinus > Phoxinus phoxinus. The sequence goes on along the minus strand of NC_136880.1, from coordinate 15,906,854 downwards.
TTTTCAACGGTAGTAAATATTATACTAAAAAATAAAAAAAATAATAAGATATGGATATAGAATTCGTGATCTGCACGTCTAAAAGTAATAAATACACACTATTTCACAGACAAAACTCTCTTTTACAGTTCTGCTCATTGATATCAAGTTTATTTGTAACTAAGTGTCTCAAACAGAAATATTCAATTTCACTAATCTGGCAAACTATTTAAATGCACATAAATCAACTAGCTTTTAAATATGATTTTGGGCCGTATTAGACCGTCAATGAACTGACTGTGGTAAACGTGTCATCTAAGGCTGAGACTAGATCAAGTTATTGCCTATAGTAAACCTTTCAATGATGTCACTGTCATGTCCTCAGTTGAAAGACACATAAATAATAAAATCTCAGCAGGCTGATAGATTCCCATTGTCTTTCCAAGTGTCCAGACAAAAGGAATGTTATTTAATGTTGATGAGATTGATTGTTTTTCTTACAAGATTTAAAGTTTGACTAAGGGAGTGTCAGACTGAGTTGCCATTGACTGTGTCTAATTCAACATTGGGAACATGATGACAGGATCTGAGTCTGACTGACAACATCTGTGTATGACTCTGACAACAAAAGGATTTAGTTTCTTCCGTCTAGACTTGGAGTGAAACTTTGCAACAGTCTGATTATGAAAGTTTTCTTACCTTTCCTGAAGCTGTCTTGAGGGAATCAATCCAGCCCTGAGGTTGGCGTCACCGTGCCGTCTGGCCTGCCACCAGGTGTCATCTTCTTGGCTTACAATCTGCAACACATCTCCTCTCCGGAATTCCAACCCGGCGGAATAGCGGGATCTGCTTGGGGATCATAGTCAAAAAGTGCCCTCACAAAGATCTGCAACAATCCACAAACACATGTTGATGTCAACAATTTTGGCTTAAATTATCTGGAGTGTAAAATGCAATGCAGAAACCGACTCTGTGTGCTTTGACTTTCATCAAGGGACCTTGGTTTCTATGGTCTCCGGCTCTTCTTTGGTGCCTGGGATGACTTTGAAGGTCACTGCTCCTTCTGAATGGGCCTGGAGGATGTGATAAGGACATACAGGCTCGAGTAGAGCTTACAAGGTTCAGATTAAATAACACTTACTCTACTGGTCAAAAGTTTGGAATAATTACGATTTTTGTTTATGTTTTTGAAAGAAGTCAAGTAAAGTAAAGTATTTATACAGCGCTTTTTACTATACAAATTGTTGCAAAGCAGCTTTACAGTGATAACAGGAAAATATTCCTCTTATGCTCATCAAGACTGCCTTAATTTGACCAAAAATACAGTGAAAACATTAATATTGTGTACATAAAATGTAAAAATTGTAAATAATATTGTTACAATTTTAAATAATATATTTGAAAATGTAATGCATGCCTGTGATGGCAAAGCTGAATTTTTAGCATCATTACATCTTTAGTGTTACATGATCCTTCAGGAATCATTCTTATGGCACTTATGTATTAGCAATTTTTATTGGTGCTTAATTATTAATAATGGTTATTATTGTTATCAATTTTTTGTTGCTTAATATTTTTGTGGAAGGCGTGATACCTTTTTTTTCAGGATTCTTTGACGGAAGTTAAAGATTTTTTTTTTCTTTTGAAATAGAAGTCTTTTGAAACATTATGAATGACTTTACTGTCACTTTTGATTAAACATATTATTATTATTTATCTTAACAACCAATCAAAAGTGTGGGGTATAACAATTTCCACAAAAATATTAAGCAGAAAAACATTCATACAAAACATTGATGATTAGCATATTAGAATGATTTCTGAAAAAAAGTATAATTATTGCAAACTTTTGACTAGTATAGTGTATAAACAAAGATAGAATGCAAATTTGTTAGGCTCCAGAAAACCCTCAAACATAAATGCACACCACGTCAAATTAAAGCACAGACACACTAAATGCCCAAACACATTCCAGCATGCAGCTTAGACTAACATCAGTTTCTATTCTGCATATTGCTGGTCTAGCCAGCTTAGCGGTGTTGACCAAAAGAGGTTTGCTGGTTAAGCTAATTAAGAAGCCTGATGGGGACACCAGCACACTAGCATCCCATGTGGGGAACCTGACCAGCAATGCATACTAGTATGGGAATGATCTCCTCTGGGTTCTTGTCCTCCACTGGAACTCCATTGACTTCCTTGAGTTTGTCACCTTCATGAATAAGACCTGTAGCATCCACCAATGAGAAGAAAGAATCGGCAGAAAGAATTACGTTGAACATTGTGAGGTGAATTCAGTTATTTCAGTTTAAATCTGTGTGTCTTATTCACTAACCACTTACAATCCAGCTTCAGGAAGTATAAGCATAACTATAACTATAACATGTTTGGGGCGTGTATTACACTGTTGTCTTATGTGCATAATTTCTTTAGCCAGTAGCATTCAGAATTCTCTTAAATAAGCAAGAATTTTGAGTTACATTATGTATATTTTAAGTGTACAATGTTACATGTTCAAAACATGTAAGTTACATGTTTTAAAACTACTCGCTTTTGTTTGGTTTATGATAATAACCTTTCAGTAGAGGATTTAAAGTTGCAATGTGATGGAAGTAGCAACATATTTTCTTCCTCACTATGATGTACATCCAAGAGAAACAAAATGGAGGCAGATTTGAATGCAAGCTTTGGAGGAAAGGGGCGGGTTTAAGCCGACTAAATGATTGGAGAAGTCCAGCATACATCAAAAAAGTCACTGAAAGTTTGAGTTATGACATTTTGATTAAATATTACAAAATTGTTCACAATAAGATGGGAAATTTCCGTTTCAGGTCGACATAAAGGGTTATTTCATGGCATTAATCTTTACACAAATTTAGTTTCTAAATATAAGAGTGTTGATCAAGAACACAATGGTGAAAGAGGTTATGATATTATAAAGTGCATCTCACCACTCCGATCAGCAGCTCCTCCTCTCAGGACCCGAGCTACAACTATAGCACCAGTGGACTCGTCTCTCTTTATGGTGGCTCCCTGAAACATAGACATGTTTGTTGAGGGTCTGTAAGTCTAAGGTTTGAGAATTAATTCAAAGCAAATCGACTGTAAATCACAAGTTCATATATCTGGAGGGACCAATTTCTAGCAAACAATCCCAGTTTGCCTTGTAAATCAATATGTGACTGTCAGGATAAGTCCAAGTAGAAATCTGGACAGAAATGTCTCTAGAAAAGGCAATATAGGTGTGAATATCACAATAGGAATCTTAAACATGTTATGAAGTGGGAGCTGAGTGTTAAATGTTCCATGAAACCATGACGAATAAGTCAAACTTAATGAGGAAAACTCTATTCATGAAAGCTCAAATTAAGACAAAAAAAAAAGCTTTTGTTAAAATCACACAGCTTGCTGACATATGTCAAACATCAGATCAGTTGTCTTTCCTTCATTTGTCTGAAGGGGGAAAAAATCAGCAGCCAGTGAAATTAATCTTTCAGGTTCATTAGATCTAAACACATATCAGATTTGACCTTTATAAATTATACACAAGTGTGTTTTGCTTCAAGTCCATTTTCATTAGCACCATCTCACATTGCTTAGAGAGAAAAATAATTTCTGTTGTCACAAGCCCAGGTAAATCAATACACCAACCATGGCCACCACATGCAGCAGCATTAGCACTAATACTAAAGGTTAAACTCTATAAACCATATTAACAACTTGCAGAGGTCCTGAAATAAACTAGTCCAAACTATGGTTAAAAGAACATTTTCGTCCTCAACGGGCCTCTGACATGACCCGTTTCAGGAGACCAAGCTTTAACAAGCCTGTTTAGAAGCAGACAATGATGGCAGTTAAGCCACATGGGACACTGATACAGGAGTTAGGAGGCCCTGCATAGTTCCTTGACCACAGAAGCCAAAATGGCCTGTAATCCTTAATCACAGGGCTCAGGTCCCCTATTAGAAGCACAAAAAGATCTCTGGATTGTGGAGAGCTTTCTAGTTCCTTCACATGCTTCTTAAATAGAACATGGAAAAGCCATGACCCAGTGTTTATAGCTCACTACCCATGGTGCAGAGAAAACGGATGGGCTCAGGACTGTGCCTCTTTAATATTGGTCTGCCCCAAGACAAAACCATCATATATAAGGTTAATGGTTTAATCACTGATTACTAACCCCATGTGCCTGGTCTGAAAACCGCAGACTTGGCAACACTGATTAGATCACTATATGCAAAGAAATTGAGAGAAAAAAAAAAACTGAAATAATACAAGAAAAGAAAGTGTAGATAGATAGCATTCAAAAGTTTGGGATCAGTAGATTATTTAATTTTTTTCTTATGTTAAAGGGGTGGTAAAATGCCATTTTCACAAGATGTAAAATAAATCTCTGATGTCCCCAGTGTGTGTGTGTGTGTGTGTGTGTGTGTATGAAGTTTTAGCACAAAATACCCCACAAATATTTGTATATATTATGTTAAAGTTGTCACTTTTTGAGGATTTGCAAAAACGCACAGTTTTTGTGCCTGGCTCTTTAAATGCAAATGAGCTGCTGCAGAGGGCGGGTTTCAAGCAGATGGGAGTTTTAGTTACTGAAACATGTTCTGAGGGCAGAAAGGAAAATGATTGGTTTACAGCTTCAACCAATGAAACTGAAGCAAAGGCGGGGTCAAGACGTTTGAACGTGCAGAGGGATATATTAGTCGGACTCGCAACACACAAGAAAAACGCTACGTGGGGAAAACGCATTTATTGCAAGGTAAGTGATTTTACCAGGGACGTGCACAGGAATTTTGAGGGGCAGTTGCTCTGACATGAAAAAAGGGCACATCCCCCCCCTCCCCCCCCCCAAGAAAAAAATAACTCACAGGCTATATGAGGGACTGAGAATAACAGGGTCTTTATTAAAATATATACACAAAGTAAAACACTGAAATACGCCACTCAATCACCTTAACTACTACTAATAATAACAGAAAAACATGACTTGAGTCATGAAAATCCCTACATCAATATCCCTATCGCGCATATTAATCAAAATCAATTGATACGATGGTATCGAGAGAGAAAAAACGTACAGTTACGTTAGCTAGCTGTCGGCTATAGCTTGTCAATAGTCCCTCCCATTCATACAAGCTGTATGTGTATAGTATTACAGTCGAAATTCACAAATTCTACAATTCGAATAAATTCTAGTGAAATTCATCGTTATCTAAGGGATTATGTCAGCCAAATACAGGATATTTAACATTCAGATATATGTGCCAAATGCCTTTCAGATTTCGCGCTCTTAACTCTTCTTCTGTTTGGTTTCTCCTAACTCACTGACGGTGCACGAGCTACTAAAGGTAATGGGAAAACATGACATGGATTTCAGGAGAAATAGGTTTTTGTTAATGTATAGTAGGCTACATGAACAAAAACCTATTTCTCCTGAAATCCATGTCATGTTTTCCCTATACCTTTAGTAGCTCGTGCACCGTCAGTGAGTTAGGAGAAACCAAACAGAAGAAGAGTTAAGAGCGCGAAATCTGTAAGTAAGGCCAGTCGAATGGATTTGGGAAATAGACCGGCCGGGATTTTATATTTTCGGACATCGATATTGCCCGCATAATCAATTATACAGTATGATCAAATATTGGGGGGGACAAATTGTCCTTCTTTGAATATTGGGGGGGACGTGTCCCCCTGTCCCCCCATACAATTACGCCTATGCAAAAAAATAGTAGACTAGCTAGGCTGCTTGTCTGCAAGCTATCTGTCTGACTCTGATTATTTAGGCTAAACGTGGCAAACGCAGCCTGCTGGATTTATGAAGATTTTAATTAATTTCATAAAACTTGATAATGATGAATGATGATCATTCGTTTGTTATATATCACAAACGAATGATGATCATTCGTTTGTTATATATCACAAACTCACCTTTTCCGACAACGCTGAAACGCCTCACACCGACAACCGCGACAATCTCCTTCTAGGGAGCGCCCACGCTCATTCATGACATGCAGCTCAGGTGCCGGTCACGTGCAGCGCTGCAGCCACGTAAACAGAGTTTGTCCCCTACTGACTTTCACTTTCGGTGCCCGAATGGAAGTGAATGAGGCTTTGCGATTTTTTTATTTGTATTATTTTTTTAAAATCTATGTCCACGTGAAATTCTGCATCCATCGAACAATTTTTTTTTTTTTTTCTCTTTCTCGGAAGGGCAACGTGAGTCGAAAAGGGCATTTGGGCAGTTGCCCGGGCAACCTGAGCAACCCCCCTGTGCACGTCCCTGGATTTTACCATATATTTTGTTAAAATTCAGCATCCTCTAACGTTTCTTAAGATAATCAGCGAACATTAAAATGCACAGAACTAATCATCGTCTAAATGTGGTATTGTATGCGTTTTGATTCGACTGTTTACTCAGTCAACCGCAACATAGCTGCTTAGGACGTAACTGGTGTAAAACCTATGTGTAAAACATGCTTTTCCAATGCTATCTCGCTGTGTGTGAAATTGATATGCGACAACAGAACTCGTTCAAATCTCCGAGAAATTTCAACGGTCAAACTGATACATCTCCCGTCCTCGCGCTGCTCTCAGGGCAGGAATAGCCTACTAAATAGATTCAGATCGCTGTTATTTTAGTGCATTACGCGCTGCTCTCAGGGCAGGAATACTAAATAGATTCAGATCGCTGTTATTTTAGTGCATTACGCGCTGCTCTCAGGGCAGGAATACTAAATAGATTCAGATCGCTGTTATTTTAGTGCATTACGCGCTGCTCTCAGGGCAGGAATACTCAATAGATTCAGATCGCTGTTATTTTAGTGCATTACGCGCTGCTCTCAGGGCAGGAATACTAAATAGATTCAGATCGCTGTTATTTTAGTGTATTACGCGCTGCTCTCAGGGCAGGAGTAACTCAATAGATTCAGATCGCTGTTATTTTAGTGCATTACGCGCTGCTCTCAGGGCAGGAATACTCAATAGATTCAGATCGCTGTTATTTTAGTGCATTACGCGCTGCTCTCAGGGCAGGAATACTCAATAGATTCAGATCGCTGTTATTTTAGTGCATTACGCGCTGCTCTCAGGGCAGGAGTAACTCAATAGATTCAGATCGCTGTTATTTTAATGCATTACGCGCTGCTCTCAGGGCAGGAATACTAAATAGATTCAGATCGCTGTTATTTTAGTGTATTACGCGCTGCTCTCTGGGCAGGAGTAACTCAATAGATTCAGATCGCTGTTATTTTAATGCATTACGCGCTGCTCTCAGGGCAGGAATACTAAATAGATTCAGATCGCTGTTATTTTAGTGCATTACGCGCTGCTCTCAGGGCAGGAATACTAAATAGATTCAGATCGCTGTTATTTTAATGCATTACGCGCTGCTCTCAGGGCAGGATTAGTCAATAGATTCAGATCGCTGTTATTTTAGTGCATTACGCGCTGCTCTCAGGGCAGGAGTAGTCAATAGATTCAGATCGCTGTTATTTTAGTGCATTACGCGCTGCTCTCAGGGCAGGAATACTAAATAGATTCAGATCGCTGTTATTTTAGTGTATTACGCGCTGCTCTCAGGGCAGGAATACTAAATAGATTCAGATCGCTGTTATTTTAGTGTATTACGCGCTGCTCTCAGGGCAGGAGTACTCAATAGATTCAGATCGCTGTTATTTTAATGCATTACGCGCTGCTCTCAGGGCAGGAGTAGTCAATAGATTCAGATCGCTGTTATTTTAGTGCATTACGCGCTGCTCTCAGGGCAGGAATACTAAATAGATTCAGATCGCTGTTATTTTAGTGTATTACGCGCTGCTCTCAGGGCAGGAATACTAAATAGATTCAGATCGCTGTTATTTTAGTGTATTACGCGCTGCTCTCAGGGCAGGAGTACTCAATAGATTCAGATCGCTGTTATTTTAGTGTATTACGCGCTGCTCTCAGGGCAGGAGTAACTCAATAGATTCAGATCGCTGTTATTTTAATGCATTACGCGCTGCTCTCAGGGCAGGGATACTAAATAGATTCAGATCGCTGTTATTTTAGTGCATTACGCGCTGCTCTCAGGGCAGGAATACTAAATAGATTCAGATCGCTGTTATTTTAATGCATTACGCGCTTCTCTCAGGGCAGGATTAGTCAATAGATTCAGATCGCTGTTATTTTAGTGCATTACGCGCTGCTCTCAGGGCAGGAGTAGTCAATAGATTCAGATCGCTGTTATTTTAGTGCATTACGCGCTGCTCTCAGGGCAGGAATACTAAATAGATTCAGATCGCTGTTATTTTAGTGTATTACGCGCTGCTCTCAGGGCAGGAGTAACTCAATAGATTCAGATCGCTGTTATTTTAGTGTATTACGCGCTGCTCTCAGGGCAGGAGTAACTCAATAGATTCAGATCGCTGTTATTTTAGTGCATTACGCGCTGCTCTCAGGGCAGGAGTAACTCAATAGATTCAGATCGCTGTTATTTTAGTGCATTACGCGCTGCTCTCAGGGCAGGAATACTAAATAGATTCAGATCGCTGTTATTTTAGTGTATTACGCGCTGCTCTCAGGGCAGGAGTAACTCAATAGATTCAGATCGCTGTTATTTTAGTGTATTATGCGCTGCTCTCAGGGCAGGAATACTCAATAGATTCAGATCGCTGTTATTTTAGTGTATTACGCGCTGCTCTCAGGGCAGGAGTAGTCAATAGATTCAGATCGCTGTTATTTTAGTGCATTACGCGCTGCTCTCAGGGCAGGAGTACTCAATAGATTCAGATCGCTGTTATTTTAGTGCATTACACGCTGCTCTCAGGGCAGGAATACTAAATAGATTAAGATCGCTGTTATTTTAGTGCATTACGCGCTGCTCTCAGGGCAGGAATACTAAATAGATTAAGATCGCTGTTATTTTAGTGCATTACGCGCTGCTCTCAGGGCAGGAGTACTCAATAGATTCAGATCGCTGTTATTTTAGTGTATTATGCGCTGCTCTCAGGGCAGGAATACTAAATAGATTCAGATCGCTGTTATTTTAGTGCATTACGCGCTGCTCTCAGGGCAGGAGTACTCAATAGATTCAGATCGCTGTTATTTTAGTGCATTACGCGCTGCTCTCAGGGCAGGAATACTAAATAGATTCAGATCGCTGTTATTTTAGTGTATTACGCGCTGCTCTCAGGGCAGGAATACTCAATAGATTCAGATCGCTGTTATTTTAGTGTATTACGCGCTGCTCTCAGGGCAGGAGTAGTCAATAGATTCAGATCGCTGTTATTTTAGTGCATTACGCGCTGCTCTCAGGGCAGGAATACTAAATAGATTCAGATCGCTGTTATTTTAGTGTATTACGCGCTGCTCTCAGGGCAGGAATACTAAATAGATTCAGATCGCTGTTATTTTAGTGTATTACGCGCTGCTCTCAGGGCAGGAGTAACTCAATAGATTCAGATCGCTGTTATTTTAGTGCATTACGCGCTGCTCTCAGGGCAGGAATACTCAATAGATTCAGATCGCTGTTATTTTAGTGTATTACGCGCTGCTCTCAGGGCAGGAATACTAAATAGATTCAGATCGCTGTTATTTTAGTGTATTACGCGCTGCTCTCAGGGCAGGAATACTAAATAGATTCAGATCGCTGTTATTTTAGTGCATTACGCGCTGCTCTCAGGGCAGGAATACTAAATAGATTCAGATTGCTGTTATTTTAGTGCATTACGCGCTGCTCTCAGGGCAGGAATACTCAATAGATTCAGATCGCTGTTATTTTAGTGTATTATGCGCTGCTCTCAGGGCAGGAATACTCAATAGATTCAGATCGCTGTTATTTTAGTGTATTACGCGCTGCTCTCAGGGCAGGAATACTCAATAGATTCAGATCGCTGTTATTTTAGTGCATTACGCGCTGCTCTCAGGGCAGGAGTAACTCAATAGATTCAGATCGCTGTTATTTTAGTGCATTACGCGCTGCTCTCAGGGCAGGAATACTCAATAGATTCAGATCGCTGTTATTTTAGTGCATTATGCGCTGCTCTCAGGGCAGGAGTACTCAATAGATTCAGATCGCTGTTATTTTAGTGCATTACGCGCTGCTCTCAGGGCAGGAATACTAAATAGATTCAGATCGCTGTTATTTTAGTGCATTACGCGCTGCTCTCAGGGCAGGAATACTCAATAGATTCAGATCGCTGTTATTTTAGTGCATTACGCGCTGCTCTCAGGGCAGGAGTAACTCAATAGATTCAGATCGCTGTTATTTTAGTGCATTACGCGCTGCTCTCAGGGCAGGAATAATCAATAGATTCAGATCGCTGTTATTTTAGTGTATTACGCGCTGCTCTCAGGGCAGGAATACTCAATAGATTCAGATCGCTGTTATTTTAGTGCATTACGCGCTGCTCTCAGGGCAGGAGTACTCAATAGATTCAGATCGCTGTTATTTTAGTGTATTATGCGCTGCTCTCAGGGTGTATTTTAGCTTTATATTAGTGTAAATTAGTCTTTTAGCTGTCCAGGCGCACCAAACTTACTTCAATGTGCACTTAACTTGTGAAACATGTAACAATAAGACTGTGATCTAAGTGCTATTTTGTTGTATGACATATCAAAGAAATTGACGGTTTTGAGGGCGTTATAAACGTATTTTAGCTTAAAGATCTTAAGGTTTCTACTAGTAATTCTGTTTGTTTACATTGCTACCACTTTACAATAAGGTTTCATAAATGTTCCAGGCACCAAGTTTACTCCACAAAAGAAAGTAGTCCAGGAAATATTTGATAATGAGGTATTCATTGTTCAATATCCAAAACTGAAGCCTGCAGTTGAAATACATTTTACGTTGTTTTTCTATGACTGTCAGTGTACATTGAAACCAAAATCTTTATGTATTTAATTTGCAGGAAGACATACACTTCAGGTATTTGAGGAACTGGCAGACATTTGGCCAGGCGACCCATGGCCTTGGGTCTGGTTTGATGGGAAGCACATTCAAGTTCAACGACTTCTGTCTAAAAGAAAAAAATTAAAGCATCTAAAAACCTCTAAGAATGATGATATGAACTAGTTAAAAGTACAGCAGTTTAATGATACATCTTTGCTCTGCATTTTTTTGCTGTTTTATCATTTTAATCCACTGGAAATGTTTTGTAATAGTATAAAAAAGGAAAGTCTAATTATACCTGAATTGTAATATTGGACTATTAAAATCGTTCAATAAAAAATATAATTTGTGAACTGATTATTTACAATCAACGTTCGTTCTTCCATTGTCTTATACAAAGAATCTCCACAAGTCATTGAATGAAAAGACAGTAACAGCAAGATAAAACAGGGTTCCTACGCATTCTCCATTCAAAAAATCCATACTTTTCTAAGGGGTGGATTAGGGTTCAGGCTGTAGGACTGCCGAATGAACGTTTCTGTCAGGACCACTGATGCTACTCTTAATTATCATTAAGATATTAGAAAGCTGTATATTTCTTGTCTATTACCACCCACTTCTACTTATACCAAAGATGGAAATAAGCACAGTTACAATAGCTAAATATGTGGGAGAGCGTTGCTATAGTGTGACGATATTGAATTGCAGTAGGTAGCACTTCAAAATCAATACCAAATCAAAACTAGTTAGCACATTATTTGTAATTGAAAGGTTTTAATGACAATATATGGTTAGGTTACACTTAAAATAGTTACAAAATAGATGATATGATAACTTCTACCATTAATTGTACCCAGCATATATGTAAAAAGTTACCTGAAAGAGAGAGAGAGAGTGTAGAGAGTAAGATACAAAGAAAGAGACAGAATAAAAAGGCCCAGAGCAACTGTTACAATCTTCTTTTATTCATTCTTTGACCATTTGACTGTAACCCAAATGTGAGATGTTCAAACTGACCAATCAGATAATTACAATTTCCCCCACTGTACTAAAGGTGTGAAAATTCGTAGAACCCCGATGTACACACATTTCAGTCAACAGGTCTTGAGCACTCTTTAAATCACATTTCCTTGTTTCTCTGCAATACTCAGTGAGAAAATGTAAGTGTTTGCACATAGATCCACATTAGGATCTTTTGCAAGCACATTTATGCATCACAAACTCAACTCTGTGATCAGGTGGAACCAAACGTTCTTCGTCTTTGAATCCAGGCTTTTTGTTATCATAGACTGGGCAGCATCAGGGCAGCTTCAGTGTTAGCTCCTCTAATTCATCCAGTTTCTGCCAGCTCCTTCAGGTAACTGAAGAATGAGATAAAACAACAAGTCAATAATAGACAGAAAAGAAATGGTCTACTGATGTAACAATTAGGGATGGGCATTTTTCTCATTTCGATCATCAACAGGTCTCAAAAACGAGTACTTGAGTAATCAGGGGGGCGTGGCGTGTCCGTCATGAAAATGTTAGGAAATGTTACATGTAAGACGGTTACGAAAATTAATGTTGACAAATAAAAATATGACATTAAACATAACACTATGATGCATCAATGTTTTCGAAAAAGAAAAATCTAAAAGGAATAGGCCTAGCTGCTTGAGGTAAAGCTAAAGAGTAAATGATCTCTAGTAAACTGAAGCACGTTCTACGACAACCTATGAGATTAATAATCAGATATTCTAGATACATAAACGTAACATTACAACTTACATGAACAAAAGAACGCGAATACCCATGTGAACTATTTTTTTTACAGTCAGTGGTTTGATAGGGAAATTTTGGATGTGCTATTCCCTTAACAGCGCGCTGATACACGAGCAACTAAAGCACAGAGAATTTACAACACTATCACAACCCTGTTCTCATTATAATGCTGAATATCTTGTGTATATTGGCGCTGCACATCTTTATGAGAAATTATGGTCTGTTCCCAACAACTTCCACTCCAATATATATATAGGCTATATCAAAATGTTCCTTCACTTAAGAGTTTAATTATCATATAGAGACAATTACATTCAATCTCAGTAATATGTAAATAGTATCACAGAGGGCAACCAACAACAATCTTGATTACAGGGACTTCAAATAGCTTGTCACCTTAAACATTTGACCGTTCTGTTTTAACAGAAGATCAAAGATGTGATCACTTCAGATAGATTGTATCACCTAAACCATTTGCTGTTCTGATTTCATTTACATTACGAGTTGACCATTTTGGTTGATCACATCCTGAACAAATGGTAATCAATTGTAGAATGGGAATGGGTGTGGGACACAGAGAATCTTCTCAGACAAGGGGGTGTCTCTCTCAACTTCATTAACATACAGACCATAGCTGTCACAATAAGAGCAACTTAATTTACATTAAGAGTTGTAAACTGTATCAGGATAAAAGGTTTGAGATTTGGATGTTCTGGGTTCATTCTGACGCCGGTGAACCCAAGGTGCTTTTGTGTACCTTGCCACTGCTATGATGTAATAAACTTCATTTTTGAGATCTTTGACGTCCACTTAATTTCTTCTTACACTTAATTTTATTTTGCATGATAGAAAGTGATTACAGGCATCATCACTGTGCGTTTTCAAAGCCAAAACTAGAAACAACCATCTTCCATCCTGCAATGGTGCTGAGACTGAGGCTGAGTGACTGTACGGTCGGTAAACTGCAGTTTTTTGCTAGCTGGTTAATAAACTAAATTAAACACGTATTGTATTTGTGATTAATCGGATATAGACAACATAAAAGTAATCTTGCAACTTACATCTGCAAGGACGTGAATGTGCACATGAACTTGACCGTGCGAGTCTGATGTGTAACGTGAGCGAGCTTCCTTTAACAGCGCTGAAAAACTAAAGCTCAAAGAATACAAAATTATATTACAATCGTGTTCTCAGTATAATGTTATGTAATATAGATTGGCGCTGCACATCTTGCACTGAACTGTATTTCATGATCAAAGTAAGTCCTGGCATCACTGCAGTGCGCATTTTCAAATCCAGTTTCACTTTATTTCGCCGGTCTGGAAGGGGTGCTCTCTAACTAGGAATGCTCATATTGACCGTTTAACCGAAAGTAAAAATTTTGACCGATTAATACTATCAGTTAAACGGTTAGATCAGCGCGTAATACACTAAAATAACAGCGATCTGAATCTATTGAGTATTCCTGCCCTGAGAGCAGCGCGTAATACACTAAAATAACAGCGATCTGAATCTATTTAGTATTCCTGCCCTGAGAGCAGCGCGTAATACACTAAAATAACAGCGATCTGAATCTATTGAGTATTCCTGCCCTGAGAGCAGCGCGTAATACACTAAAATAACAGCGATCTGAATCTATTGAGTATTCCTGCCCTGAGAGCAGCGCGTAATACACTAAAATAACAGCGATCTGAATCTATTTAGTATTCCTGCCCTGAGAGCAGCGCGTAATACACTAAAATAACAGCGATCTGAATCTATTGAGTATTCCTGCCCTGAGAGCAGCGCGTAATACACTAAAATAACAGCGATCTGAATCTATTGAGTATTCCTGCCCTGAGAGCAGCGCGTAATACACTAAAATAACAGCGATCTGAATCTATTTAGTATTCCTGCCCTGAGAGCAGCGCGTAATACACTAAAATAACAGCGATCTGAATCTATTGAGTATTCCTGCCCTGAGAGCAGCGCGTAATGCACTAAAATAACAGCGATCTGAATCTATTGAGTATTCCTGCCCTGAGAGCAGCGCGTAATACACTAAAATAACAGCGATCTGAATCTATTTAGTATTCCTGCCCTGAGAGCAGCGCGTAATACACTAAAATAACAGCGATCTGAATCTATTGAGTATTCCTGCCCTGAGAGCAGCGCGTAATACACTAAAATAACAGCGATCTGAATCTATTGAGTATTCCTGCCCTGAGAGCAGCGCGTAATACACTAAAATAACAGCGATCTGAATCTATTTAGTATTCCTGCCCTGAGAGCAGCGCGTAATACACTAAAATAACAGCGATCTGAATCTATTGAGTATTCCTGCCCTGAGAGCAGCGCGTAATACACTAAAATAACAGCGATCTGAATCTATTGAGTATTCCTGCCCTGAGAGCAGCGCGTAATACACTAAAATAACAGCGATCTGAATCTATTGACGACTCCTGCCCTGAGAGCAGTGCGTAATGCACTAAAATAACAGCGATCTGAATCTTATGAGTACTCCTGCCCTGAGAGCAGCGCGTAATACACTAAAATAACAGCGATCTGAATCTATTGAGTTACTCCTGCCCTGAGAGCAGCGCGTAATACACTAAAATAACAGCGATCTGAATCTATTGAGTACTCCTGCCCTGAGAGCAGCGCGTAATACACTAAAATAACAGCGATCTGAATCTATTGATTATTCCTGCCCTGAGAGCAGCGCGTAATACACTAAAATAACAGCGATCTGAATCTATTGAGTTACTCCTGCCCTGAGAGCAGCACGTAATGCACTAAAATAACAGCGATCTGAATCTATTGAGTACTCCTGCCCTGAGAGCAGCGCATAATACACTAAAATAACAGCGATCTGAATCTATTGAGTTACTCCTGCCCTGAGAGCAGCGCGTAATGCACTAAAATAACAGCGATCTGAATCTATTGACTACTCCTGCCCTGAGAGCAGCGCGTAATACACTAAAATAACAGCGATCTGAATCTATTGAGTACTCCTGCCCTGAGAGCAGCGCGTAATGCACTAAAATAACAGCGATCTGAATCTATTGATTATTCCTGCCCTGAGAGCAGCGCGTAATACACTAAAATAACAGCGATCTGAATCTATTGATTATTCCTGCCCTGAGAGCAGCGCGTAATGCACTAAAATAACAGCGATCTGAATCTATTGAGTTACTCCTGCCCTGAGAGCAGCGCGTAATGCACTAAAATAACAGCGATCTGAATCTATTGAGTATTCCTGCCCTGAGAGCAGCGCGTAATGCACTAAAATAACAGCGATCTGAATCTATTGAGTTACTCCTGCCCTGAGAGCAGCGCGTAATGCACTAAAATAACAGCGATCTGAATCTATTTAGTATTCCTGCCCTGAGAGCAGCGAGTAATGCACTAAAATAACAACAATCTGAATCTATTGAGTACTCCGCCCTGAGAGCAGCGCATAATACACTAAAATAACAGCGATCTGAATCTATTGAGTATTCCTGCCCTGAGAGCAGCGCGTAATGCACTAAAATAACAGCGATCTGAATCTATTGAGTTACTCCTGCCCTGAGAGCAGCGCGTAATGCACTAAAATAACAGCGATCTGAATCTATTTAGTATTCCTGCCCTGAGAGCAGCGAGTAATGCAGTAAAATAACAACAATCTGAATCTATTGAGTTACTCCTGCCCTGAGAGCAGCGCGTAATACACTAAAATAACAGCGATCTGAATCGATTTAGTATTCCTGCCCTGAGAGCAGCGCGTAATGCACTAAAATAACAGCAATCTGAATCTATTTAGTATTCCTGCCCTGAGAGCAGCGCGTAATACACTAAAATAACAGCGATCTGAATCTATTGAGTTACTCCTGCCCTGAGAGCAGCGCGTAATGCACTAAAATAACAGCGATCTGAATCTATTGAGTTACTCCTGCCCTGAGAGCAGCGCGTAATACACTAAAATAACAGCGATCTGAATCTATTGAGTATTCCTGCCCTGAGAGCAGCGCATAATACACTAAAATAACAGCGATCTGAATCTATTTAGTATTCCTGCCCTGAGAGCAGCGCGTAATGCACTAAAATAACAGCGATCTGAATCTATTGAGTATTCCTGCCCTGAGAGCAGCGCGTAATGCACTAAAATAACAGCGATCTGAATCTATTGAGTTACTCCTGCCCTGAGAGCAGCGCGTAATGCACTAAAATAACAGCGATCTGAATCTATTTAGTAGGCTATTCCTGCCCTGAGAGCAGCGCGAGGACGGGAGATGTATCAGTTTGACCGTTGAAATTTCTCGGAGATTTGAACGAGTTCTGTTGTCGCATATCAATTTCACACACAGCGAGATAGCATTGGAAAAGCATGTTTTACACATAGGTTTTACACCAGTTACGTCCTAAGCAGCTATGTTGCGGTTGACTGAGTAAACAGTCGAATCAAAACGCATACAATACCATATTTAGACGATGATTAGTTCTGTGCATTTCAATGTTCGCTGATTATCTTAAGAAACGTTAGAGGATGCTGAATTTTAACAAAATATATGGTAAAATCACTTACCTTGCAATAAATGCGTTTTCCCCACGAAGCGTTTTTCTTGTGTGTTGCGAGTCCGACTAATAATATCCCTCTGCAAGTTCAAACGTCTTGACCCCGCCTTTGCTTCAGTTTCATTGGTTGAAGCTGTAAACCAATCATTTTCCTTTCTGCCCTCAGAACATGTTTCAGTAACTAAAACTCCCATCTGCGGGTTTCAAGAGCTTCTGTGTGTTAGCAGCTGCGATTACCTCACGCAGACACACTAAAATAACAGAAACTGTTCTGCCTTTAATGTTAAAACAGAGTTAGACAAAGATGGAGAGACTCAAGAAGTGGCAACATGTAGACTGCAACAGGACGTCTCTGAATGGTTAGTTGATGAATTTATGTTGCTGATGTGGAGTTAACTATCTTCAATTAGCATATTCTGTCATGGTAATCTATAAATCGCTCGTATAGGAACTGTTGTGAGATGCACAGAGTGACTTTCTATTGCATGTGAAAAGATGGATGCTAAAGTTTGAGCTGACTCACAAATGTACTCTTATACAACAACTTTTCCTCTTCTCAACATGGACTGTGTTCCCGGGGGCGGGGCTTATGTACATTTTAGGGTTGCTGATGTCACTAACCCCGGAGGAATGTCGTGTAGTCCCTACCAGCCGTTTGTTGTAGTCCTTATCTTTAAAAGAAAATATCTTCCTTTGCTTTGAACTTTGAGCATGCAACTTTGCAGATGTTGTTCAAAAGTTAGAAAAGTGAAATCATACTTTACCACCCCTTTAATTAATCAAAAATACAGTGAAAACTGTAATGTTTACAAATGTTATATATATGAATAAAATGTTTTTTTTATTTAAATATATTGTAAAATGTAATTTATTCCTGTGATGGCAAATCTTATTTTTCAGTATCATTACTCCAATCTTCAGTGTCGCATGATCCTTCACTGCAAAAAAAAAAATGCTTTTCTTACCTAGTATTTTTTGTTTTGTTTCCAGAAATTGTTTCTTGTATTTTTTATTTGATGAAACTGCATCTATTTGTTCCCTTCAGACTTCTAGAATATGTTGTGTATTTGACTGTTATTAATTATTAATTCATCATAGACTATTCCATTCTAATCACAATCATCGTAGACAACAGATGAACAAAAAAAAAAAAAACATTGAGTCTAGTGAGTGGATGGCAAGGAGGGACTCTTTGTCACGGTCATACCAAAAACTGATGATGCTCTTTCCGTTCATTCTCTGAAATTCATAAAGCCTCATTCAAATGGCTGCCTCCTTCAACATTATTCACCAGATGTTATAGACAAAAGGAGTAAAAATGGAGAAAAATCGCCATTTTACAAGCTATGCATTGTGAATGGGAATACAGCCACATTGTGCGTCAGAAGTAGAAGGATAACCCACAGTAAAAAGATAAATCTTGTTTGAGAGGGTTGAATCTGAAGTCATGCGTTTTACATGCAGAGTGCTGTACAGTTTCCTATTTGTATTCAAAGCATCCCATTTAACTAACACAATTGTAAGTCCAGATGGTTTTGTTCAGTGATGGAAAATATGATTCTGGAGGTAGAGTTGAGGGCAAAACTGATCCAGGTTGCAATTTGATACTCTAGCATTATAGGATAATCCAAATCTTCCCTCTAAATACGCTGGCCTTATTAGTGTTCTGCTGATTACAATCAAAAACAATTCAGCGAAGTAATCAATTTCAGTTGATTTCAATTGATTCCTAATCAGTTTCAGAGCCATGACCTTTATCTAAACATGAGGAATGGGAAGTTAACCTATGGATGATTTTAAAACATTCTTCAAAAATGAGTTTTTAAAGGTATCTGATAGTTGACAGGGTTAAAGCTAGGGTTGGTAATCCTGTTCAGAAACATTTTTTTTTTATACTGGGTGAAATGGTCCTGCCATTCTGATAGTAGTCAATACATTATGTGTTCAGAAAAAGGAATGAAACAAATCTGACCTCTGTAGCAGCTGTAGGACAGTAAAAACTCTGACCAATCACTGCCATTCGGTGCGAATGTAAAGAACCAATCAGATGCCTTCATGTCTCGTGCCCGAGCACCACTGCGTGCACAGCAGTGATGCGCGGGTCAATGTATAAACAACCCGCACCCGACCGACGTTTTCAACTAACCCGCCCGCAACTCGGACCGCAAAAAAAAAGAAAGAAAATATTGTACCCGACCCACGTTTTTTAAAGTAGCTATAGTAAATGCTCATCGCGTCATGGGCCATAGACGGAGGAACTAGGGGTGCGCATTTTTCAGAATGCTGTATAATATAGCCTAGTGTTTTATAATAAAGGCTTGATTTATTCATTTATTTCATTTCATTTTCTTAACAATTAAGATGCTGCATGTGTTTATCCAGTCTAATCGAAGTGTGCGTCTCTCCCCGGACTTTCCCAACAAAAATCCCGCCCCCTCTCAGCAAATAGGCTACATAAAACTGACATTACTGAGCTATATGAGTTTAAAAGTAGCCTATTAAAATGGCACAATGGCATTGCTCAGTTCAACGCGTTGGGAAATCGGGCATTTTGTCCCGCGTCAGCTTTTATTCAAAAGTTAATAACGCGCTCAACATTCAAAAGGTAAATAAGGATTTCCCACTGTCATCTCTGACTGAGCTCGTGCGTCATCCTCGCGCATTCAGCCAATAAAGTGTAGACCTATGTATTTCATAGAACATTGTGTCTAGTACTATATAAATTACAAAGGTAAACGACCCGACCGACCGCGACCCAAATATCATGAAAAATATTTTTGGATGACTCGTAACCGCGGGCGCAGGCACCCGCTCATTTTGGATCAACCCGCGCATCACTGGTCTGGTAGGTACATGTAGCTGACTCCAAATGTGGATGCGCGTTCATGTTTGTGGGGGGGCGTAGCTTTGGACGGAGCACTGACAGGAGGGGGCGGAGCTTAGAAGAGGTGCCACTTTCAAATCTGGCTAGCTCTCCAACAATACCTACTCTAGCTTTAATGGGAGTACAATGTACTTTATATGTAAAGCTGAAGCAGATCTCAGAATGAATTAACTGCTGAGCTTCTAACCTGCATGAACTAACCTGTTTTTAACCAGCATAATATAAATGGACTATATTCTTATGTTTTACTCACGTTTAGAGGGACCTACCAGTGGCTCCTGGTTTTTCATCAGGCAAACGATCTTGATCGAATCTTCCTCTTTCTCATCGTTATCAGGGAGTGGAGGCAGAGGCGGCAACCGAGGGTCAAACGCTTTCTGGGCCACCATGTCATGCACTGAGAGAAAAGCCTGAAGAGGATAATGAGAGCACAGGTATGAAATTGTCTATCCCTTACACACTATCCCTTACTATGAACCAGCCTTTGGCTGTTTTTAGTCCCTATGTATAATCAGACCCGATGGTGTCCGGTCTATTGGTTAATATTTGGGTTATGACTTCACCATATATATGATCCAGTCCCGACGGTGTCTGGTCTTATCATTATATATATATTTCTATATGAATTATGGCTCATTTCTGTGAGCCCAGGGGTCCTGGGCTTTAGTTGCAGCCAGTTACTTATGGTGCAGCGTTTTACATTGTGTCCCCACTGCGTATAGCTACGCAATACGACGTGACCGTTCTCGAAAGGGAACGTACTCGGTTACTAACGTAACCTCGGTTCCCTGAGAGTAGGAAACGAGTATTGCGCAGCCTGCCGCACTATAGTAACATGGCAAGTTTGTCGCTTCAGTCGATTTAAACCTGCTATAATGGCAAATTCTGGTTAATTTTATAGGCTCTGCCACGCCCATTTAGAATAGAATAGAATATACTTTATTGTCCCCTAGGGGAAATTTGCCATTGACTCAAGAGTGCGTAGTGCATAGTAGTAGCTGCCCTTACAGACAATAAATACACGTAAAATACAAATAACAGCTAAAGACGTACACGTAGGATACATACACACTGATTTTTTTTTTTTTTATAAATAAAAAATACAAAAAACAACAAGCGGAACACCAAGTTATTGTACACTTCCCAGGCCTCAGCGTACAAATCTATTTCAAATTTGGATTTAAAATGTTGATGGAGGTAGGTACGAAAAAGTAGTCTGGGAGTCAGCCCGAACCCAGCACACAAAATTTTTTGGTTGGGAAGTTCAGTCTGGACTCGATCCGTTGAGGAGTAATTATGCTCAGCTCCCAGAAGGCCGAGCTAATCAAATTGCCAGGGCGGGCTTTAATCGATGATGGACAGATGATCTGCGGTTACGTAATCACCACGTCATCAAAGAGCGGTTGGGTTGATTTGGTTTTCAACAAAGATGACTGCAGCTGGAGAATTGAGATGTTTATATTCCGCGTCTGTTATAAAATAAATTGACAGCGCATTCATTTTAAAAGACGAACAGAGAACCGCAATCAAGGCATTGTCGATCGGAAAGATGTGTTTGCCGTCCTTCCTATGGGATTCGGCAAAAGTTTAATTTATCAGCTGGCTCCGATGGTCGCTAAGAAGATGGGACGCAATGAAAACCAATGGAAGGGATGGGCTCACGATCTCTTTTCTCTGAAGCCTCAGATGAACACGCTTCTTCAGCCTGGTCTCTTTCGTCGTCTTTCCATTTTTTTAAATCAGTCAAGTCGCGTTGCAACCGTGTTATAAAGTTGAGACAGGGCCGACAAATGCGAGAAGATTTATTTGCTTTATTGTCGAGATCTAATCCTAAACGGAGAACTTGTTCGTATATACATACACCTTTTGTATTTCTCTCAAAAATGCTATTCGTGCTTGTAAGTACTCTGCAAATTATTAAATTCTTTTTACAACAACGGCAAAGATTGTTTACACTCAATAATTTACTACTTCTTCCAGCATGCGTGCAGTTGAGCTCTGTGACAACTATGCGTTGCCAGAGCCCGTCTACGGAGAGCCTGTTCACTCCCTATTAAGTCCTATTGTACCGAGTTTTGGTTGTAGTTCCACCAGAGTTCCACTGGGGGCAATCACCCCCGAGTGCAAAATGAATGGGAGTCTATGGGGCTAGACGGCTAAATTTGTCCCTTTCAGCCGATTGCCGTTGAGAAATCTCAGATTTGATTGTAGGTTTGGCAAGTTCAACATGGGTTATAGGTCGAAAATTGAATGAACGAGTACTTATGTCCTTTCGATTTCTTACAGGTTGAGTTGTTGTTGCCCATAACACGCTAGTGTTACCGGTCTCAAACAGGGAAGGATGAGATAAAGTAACTGTATAAAATGATGAGAAAACACACATTAGTGTCTGCAGCGTTCTGGCGCTTTCTTTTAATGACTTTTTTTTCAAACCTTTTCAGGTAACAGGTAAATATAACTCAAAACAGGTCATGCATACATAATTCAATTCACAGCATTTAAATGTATGTCCATTAAGTCAGTTAATGTAATATATTTGACCATTTCTCTTCGATATTACACTTTTAAACAACTTCAATAAACATCTACTGTAGATACAACTTTACATGTGTCTTGTCTTGTACCATCACACTGTGTTTTCACTCAACACTCTCAAGTTTTTCTTTATCTATTTTATATATATTGCAGTTCTAAACAAAGAGAAGTCAGAATAACTTCTATGAAACAAATAGAAAAACTTAGATGAAATAAATCAACTAATAATGATCAACAGTCTCACCCGATGCTGTTTTAACACTTACAAGTGTATATTTTTAGAGTAAAACGTCATCTTGAATTTCACTTTTCCACATAAACGAAATGGTGTGAGTAAACACAATACAACACATTATACAGCTCAGCCTGGAAAATCTATAAAAATTACACAGGCAATATAGTTGTTGTTGTACAATTGTTTCAAATCTCCCACTTACAAATCACGTTTTCTACAAGCATCGTGAATTTGGACTGTTTACTCAGCTGGAGCTTACATCGACGGAATCACAAATAAAATAATCATTTTGAACACTCACAATCAGTTAAACTGAACAAACAGAGTCTAAATGTATTTATGAATGTCTCAATTATCACTAATGATCGATATTGATCCATACAAAACATTTTACATACCTGTATAAAATGATGAGAAAACACACATTAGTGTCTGCAGCGTTCTGGCGCTTTCTTTTAATGACTTTGCCCTTTGACCAGAACGTCATTCCTCATCACTCTAGTGCCATGCGCCACCTACAGGCCTCTTTCAGAATACACTTAATCCATGAAAACATTAGACTAACTTTTTAGACTCTTTTAAATACTTGAACTAAAGAAAGAGAGAAGAAAAAAAAGAAAGAATTTTGAGGTACCTCTTATTACTCAATACTTTTATCTTTCACTGTAATATTTTCAGTCCGTCACACTCTCCCCTATTTTTTTTATGACTCCTGACATCAATACTAGGTCAGTCTATTTCCTCTCAGTCATTCATCTAACAAGTCCAGATAGATATTGGTTGCCACCAAGGAACTGCATTAACTACCTGGTAAGTCATTGGACTTCTCGGAATCATGTAAGGCTGGACTGCATTTAAATGACTTTGTCTGTAAATCGGTTGACCTAATATGTCATAAGTCAGTATTCCTTTTGGCTTTGCTTGTCTGTTTGATCTTCGTAAAGTCTCTTGGTCCTCTTCATCAACACTCTCACATTGTTCATTTTGCCTTACAGGTAATTCTTGACTTGACGGAGGCAGCTCTTCTGAGCCGTATCCGACAATATCCTCTTCTTCTAGAACCTGCTCCTCGTCTTCTGCTTGATCCACTGTGGCCACTGGTTCCGACAATGCTGTTGCAGAAGGGTAAAACTCTCTTGCAATCGATCTTAACTGAGATCTCTTTTCAGTCTGAGACTTTTGTAGTAGTTCAACGTGGTCATGATTCCCTGGAGTCACTGGTAAGTAAGGATAGTACCATTGTTCGTCCTCCGAGCTTTCCTCTTCCCGATCTACACTCCGCTCTGTGACTTTCCTCTTATTCAGTTGTCTTGTCTTTACAGGTACTTTTAGAGTGTGATCTTCAACAGGTAAATCATTCACTGGTAGTAAGAGGTTTCTGTGTAATACGCGAATTGTCTTTTTACCAGTTTCAGGTTGGATCTTGTACACCGGCCCCTCTTTGATCCTCTCCACTACTTTGTGCACTTCCTTCTCCCAGTAGGGACGAAGCTTGCCTGGACCTCCTCTCTCAGAAAGGTTCCTTACTAAAACCCGATCACCTGGCTGGAGAGGTACTCCTTTCAGCTTCCTGTCATAGTACTTCTTTCCTTTCGCAGATGACTTTTGGCTATTTTCGGATGCAATCTTGTAAGCTTCTTGCATTCTGGATGCCCACTTCTCAGCAAACGTCTTGTGGCTTTGGGTCTCTTTTTCCGGTTTTAGGTTAAGCATCAGATCAATTGGCAACCTGGGGGACCTCCCATACAGTAAAAAGAACGGTGAGTATCCAGTGGCTTCGTGTCTGGTAGAATTATACACATGAACCAGATGTGGAAGGTGTTCTTTCCAATCAGCCTTTTTCTCTTCCTCCAGAGTGCGAAGCATTTGTAACAAGGTACGGTTTAGCCTTTCAACTGGGTTACCCTGTGGGTGGTAAGGGGTAGTCCTTGAATGAGAAATCCCTGCCAGTTGTTGCAGTGTCTGTAACAAATTATTTTCGAACTCCCGTCCTTGATCATGGTGTAGTCTCTCTGGATATCCGAAGCGTGGTATGAAATCCTGAAAGATTTTCTCTGCTGCCGTTTTTCCTGATTTATTCTTTGTTGGATATGCCTGTGCAAAGCGCGTGAAATGATCCACAAGGACGAGTATGTATTCGTACCCTCCTCTGCTTGGCTCCAAATGCAGATAATCAATGGAAACCAATTCGAAGGGTGAACTGGTGGTGATCGAACCCATGGGCGCTCTCTCAGGAACATTCGGACGCTTCTGTTTGATACAGTTGCACTTTTTGATCACATAATCATCAATTTCCTTCTGCATGAAAGGCCAGTAATATCTATCACGTGCTAAATGGGTTACCTTATCAGCACCAATGTGGCCCATGTTGTCGTGGAGGTTCTTCAAGACCAATGGCTTCAGTTTTTCAGGTAGGACTAGCTGTTTCCGATTACCAGAGTGTCGGTACAGAATTCCTTCCTCCACTACTAGCTTGTTCCACTCCTGAACCAAACGTCTGGTTCCTCTGGTCATGACATTTTTTTCTTTGCCATTTGGGATCCAGCTACTTTCCTTAAGCTTGATCACTTCCTTGATACTTATGTCATCCTGTTGTGAAGCTCTGATATCCTCCTGGGCTATTGGGGATACCATTTGCCCTTTCAACATTTCCTCTTCCCCATCACTTGCTGAGTAAAGAGTCAGTGAAGCCACCCACGGTACCTCTTCTTCAACGACAGCTTTACTCCCTTGCCACATGGCTGACACAACCTCAGATGGCACAGTCTCCGTGTAATCACTCAGGTGGTCTGTGATGTCTACTGGAAATCGTGAAAGTGTATCTGCGTCTGCATTCTGTTTACCTGGTCTGTACTTTATATCGAAATGGAAATCGGACAACTCACCGACCCAGCGATGACCCACAGCATTTAATCTGGCGGTACTCAAGACATAAGTCAATGGATTATTGTCTGTGTACACTGTAAATGTTGGGGCATAGTACAAGTAATCCCTGAATTTATCACAGATTGCCCACTTGAGAGCTAAAAACTCCAGTTTACCTGAATGTAAATGGTAACTGCGCTCTGCTGGAGTCAATGTTCTTGAGCCAAATCCGATAACACGAAGTTTGCCGGCTTGTCGCTGGTAAAGTACAGCACCTAAGCCCTCATTTGATGCATCGGTGTGCAACACGAAAGGCAAGTCAAAATCAGGGTATGCCAGAATTGGTGGATTGATAAGCATCTCTATGAATTTTGACACAATGGCCCGATGTTCAGATGTCCACTGGATAGGGGTTCTCGATGGCATTTGTGCTTTGGTCTCCTTCCTCACCTTCTGTTTACTTTGGCTGGTCTTTGCTACTTTCACAACAGTCTTTCCCTTGGGGTTCTGCAGGAGCTCATACAGTGGCTTCGCTATTCTTGAGAAATCCTGGATGAAGGATCTGTAGTAACTTAGAAACCCTAATAGAGTTCTAACTTCCCCCACTGTTTTTGGTTCTTTCTTTTTCAATTGCAATACAGCCTCAAGATCCTTCGGGTCAATCTCAATGCCTTCTCTTGACACCATCCGACCAAGGTATCTGACCTGCGTCTTGAAGAGTTCACATTTCTTTGGTCGGAGTTTGATACCATACTCACGCATTCGGCAGAGCACTTGCCTAAGGTCTTCGACATGCTCGTGAAAGGTTTTTGAATAGCAAAGCACATCATCCAGGTAAGGAGAACAGCATTTGTCTCTTATGCCCTCTAAAACACTCTCCATACACCTCTGGAAGGCTGCTGGAGCATTAGTTAATCCAAAAGGGATACGCTTCCACTCATAGAGTCCCCAGGGAGTGCTAAATGCCGTCATCTGCCTTGACTCCTCATCCACAAATCCTTGATGATATGCACTCCCTTGGTCAAGAATGGAGAACCATGTGAATCCTCCTAGACTGTCCAGCAAATCTTGTATCCTCGGTAGTGGGTGTCTATCTGGAATAGTCTTCCGGTTCAACTCTCGAAAGTCAACACATAGCCGTAAGCTACTGTCCTTCTTCCGGACACAAACCACTGGTGAGGAGTACGCAGAGGAAGATTTCTTAATCCAGCCACGGTCGAGGAGGTTTTGTACATACTCTTTAACTTCCTTGTATAGGGGTTTTGGAATGGAATTGTAGCATTTCTGAACTGGAGTGTCATCTTTTAAATTTATCTTCAACTTCAGATTTGGAATGCATCCTATATCCCCATCATCGTGAGCAAAGACATCGGATTCGTCGTAAAGCATTCGTCTAACTATCTCCTGCTCTGGTTTCGAAAGGTGTTCTAAATCAACAGGTGGGTGCCATTTAATTGTTTTGTTGACAGGTAACTGACTTCCCTTATCCAGTTGGCTCAACTGATTAACATAAACCTCACTTTCCTCCTGGTTGTTTCCTGTTCCAGCACCACTACATGGAATGAGGGGTAGGACTTCAAAAACCGGAGTGATAGTACCCAACACTGTCCTTGCAGGGAGGTAAATGTCATGTTGAGTGGAATTCAGGACAGGAATCTTCACTACTTTAGACACACCATTTGGCACATCAACCACAGTAGGAAATAGTTCAAGGCCATCTTGGGCTGGCCATTCTGGAAGTGGTTCGAATGGCATGACTCCTCCTTCAGGCTTACCTCTAATTCTGCATTTGACTTCGCAAAGTTCGCCTCTTTTAACTGTGAGTCCTTTTTTTCCTACTTTTACCACACAACTGTCCAACATTTCCTCTGCATCTGCTAATTGAACGACAACATTGACAATATTGTTAGCTATGCTCTGTCTTACATTCATAGCTTTACTCAGCAGAATGGTTAGATTTTCCGTGCTGTTTGGCCGGTCACTGCTTCCTCTGATCAATTCTTCAATGACATTAAAACCCAGAAGTGGATTGTCATTACAGCAGTCGCTTACTAGCATTGGTACATGAATGGAAAAGGTTCCAGATCCACTACTTTTGAGTTCAAAGAGTACTTCAATCCATCCAACAAATGGAATCACACAGCCATTGGCAGCAGTAATGTAAAGCTGATGGTCGGAAAGTAAGTCTTCTATAGGCTTGATAGGCACATTGGGAAGGAACTTTTCTACCCATGTCTTTCCTACCATGCTTACTTGAGCCCCTGTATCCAACAGCATTTCAGTAAGAACCCCATTTAACCAACATGACAGCATACATTTTCTGCCAATCAGTTGTGCTGCTTGTTTTTTTGGTGACTGACGATTTTTCCAACTGAAATTTTCAGGATGGTGTGTAGGCGCACTGTTTACCTTTACATGGGACGGACAGCTTGATGGGGTCACTGGTTGTCCCGTACCAGTGACCGTCTTCCGTTTCCCACCTTCGTTCCCTTCTTTAAGCAACCAACTGCTCTGTGTCCTGCCTGGCCGCAGCGGAAGCAATGGCAGCAGTCCTGGTTTCCTTGCTGGATGCAGTCGTCACATCTACGCTTGCTTTCAGGTTTGTCTGAAACTTTAACATTCATTAATGGTGCGGCAGTTTGGCTTTCAATTGCAGCAGAGGGTCTCATCATCTTTTCAAGGTTTTTAGTGAGAGCAGAAACCTGAGCTGTCAGTTCCATTAAGGCAGTGCGATTTGCTCTAGCTTCTCCTTCTACTCTCTTTTGCAATGTGTCATAGCTTTTCTCAGTATCCTCTTGGGACTGGGAGGAACTAACAGTCAGGAGTTTGTGTTTATGTACCGTGCTTAGGCGCTTCTGTCTCTCTGCTTCCTCATTAGCTGATTTAGTAACCTGCTCTAAGATGAAGTCATCAGTCACTGTCAAGTCAGAGATGTAAGGCTTAATGTCCAATCTGATATTACCATTTTTCTCATTTAGCCCCTGATACAGTGTATGCAGAAACACTCCCTGCACTAGTCTTTTGTCATAGCTAAACTCTGATCCACTATGTTGTGATGCCGAGATAATTTTTTGTTTCAACCCCATTAGTCTATAGACAAACTGATGTGGGCTTTCTTTATCTTGCTGCTTAGCATTGCTAAGCTCCTGAAACAATTCAGTGCTACTTCGTTCTCTCATATGCGACTTTAAGAACCGTTTCAGTTCTGCAACAGTCAGATCATCTTTGTTGGTCAACATGTCTTTAAAGTTACCGGGTTTGATCATTCTTAACACTGTGCGTATGATTTCAGATTCAGAGAATTTTTCTTTCAAACCCTCATCAATTTGTTTGCATACACTGTTGTAACTCATGTCTGAACTAGCATCTGAAATTACACCACCATGCATTTTGAAATCTCTGCGGGGCAACAAAGCAGCAACATCAGTCAGTTTAACCAACCCAGATACCTGTTCTGTCATTGATGACCCACCACTAACATCTTTACCATTGTTTGCAGTGTCCATGTCTGATTCACTCTCCTTGCTGGATTTTAGTTCATCAATCTTGTCTTTGATGATTAGCAAACAAGACATACCTTCATCTTCAAGCGTTCTAAGCTGATCGCTTTTCATGTAATCCACAATGAATTCAAAAAGTTCAGGTTCATTGGTACCAGTCACTTTAGGAACCTCCAAGCCTCTTTCATCTTCCAGTGACAAAGCAAGACTATACAGCTGTTCTTCACTCAGCAGATGAAGCTGTTTTTGGATATCCCATAGCAACGCACGAAGAGGAGCTGAAGACGCCATCTTTACTGGAACCCAGAAGACTTGCACTCACAAGGTGAACAAAACTCACAGCATTCCTTGTAGCTCAATCCAGACAGTCACACTGGTCTCCCACGTCATCAGTCTCGAAGCTGATACCAAGATCCTGATCCCGGACGAGCCCCCAAAATGTTACCGGTCTCAAACAGGGAAGGATGAGATAAAGTAACTGTATAAAATGATGAGAAAACACACATTAGTGTCTGCAGCGTTCTGGCGCTTTCTTTTAATGATTTTTTTTTCAAACCTTTTCAGGTAACAGGTAAATATAACTCAAAACAGGTCATGCATACATAATTCAATTCACAGCATTTAAATGTATGTCCATTAAGTCAGTTAATGTAATATATTTGACCATTTCTCTTCGATATTACACTTTTAAACAACTTCAATAAACATCTACTGTAGATACAACTTTACATGTGTCTTGTCTTGTACCATCACACTGTGTTTTCACTCAACACTCTCAAGTTTTTCTTTATCTATTTTATATATATTGCAGTTCTAAACAAAGAGAAGTCAGAATAACTTCTATGAAACAAATAGAAAAACTTAGATGAAATAAATCAACTAATAATGATCAACAGTCTCACCCGATGCTGTTTTAACACTTACAAGTGTATATTTTTAGAGTAAAACGTCATCTTGAATTTCACTTTTCCACATAAACGAAATGGTGTGAGTAAACACAATACAACACATTATACAGCTCAGCCTGGAAAATCTATAAAAATTACACAGGCAATATAGTTGTTGTTGTACAATTGTTTCAAATCTCCCACTTACAAATCACGTTTTCTACAAGCATCGTGAATTTGGACTGTTTACTCAGCTGGAGCTTACATCGACGGAATCACAAATAAAATAATCATTTTGAACACTCACAATCAGTTAAACTGAACAAACAGAGTCTAAATGTATTTATGAATGTCTCAATTATCACTAATGATCGATATTGATCCATACAAAACATTTTACATACCTGTATAAAATGATGAGAAAACACACATTAGTGTCTGCAGCGTTCTGGCGCTTTCTTTTAATGACTTTGCCCTTTGACCAGAACGTCATTCCTCATCACTCTAGTGCCATGCGCCACCTACAGGCCTCTTTCAGAATACACTTAATCCATGAAAACATTAGACTAACTTTTTAGACTCTTTTAAATACTTGAACTAAAGAAAGAGAGAAGAAAAAAAAGAAAGAATTTTGAGGTACCTCTTATTACTCAATACTTTTATCTTTCACTGTAATATTTTCAGTCCGTCACACTAGCATTCTGCTAATGAACGCTGATTGGTCAGTGAAGGACTGGTTACGACCAGAGATACCGCTTGATGGCATCATGGCATCCGAAGCGGGAACAGAATGTATTCTAGCAGAAACTCTTCTAGCTCGTGTGTTTACCTGTGTCAGCTGTGCTGGCGATGCCTCGAGAGAAAATAAAGTGCAGAGCGCGAAAGCACCACAGTGACTGAAGGATTGCCGTAAAGCAGTATCTCTGGTCGTACGATGTGTATGACGTCATTGACAGTTTGAAAGACTTTTTAAAGCAAATAAGTGACTCTAAAAAATCTAACACCCAGCAATGTGCAATTTCTTTGCATCTCCTTTCGAATACAACATTCAAATTACTAGACAAAAAATTATATCTTGAGAAAAGTGGATTTTGAGGGGTATAGCTCCATAGACCTCCATTCATTCTGCACTCGTCCTGTGAGCGCCCTCATATGGAATCAGAGTGGAACTGCAACCAGTCAGAAGCCGGAAGTGTAGCGAGAGTGAACCTTCTCCCCTTATTAGACATTCTCTGGCGTTGCTCAACATGCGTTGTTCTGATTGGTTGTAGGTCTATCCAATTGAGTGCAGAGTTTTTTTTTTCCTGGTTCGGTTAAGACACGCCTCATAATCAAAGCCCTATGGAGCAGTATCAGACTCACATTCTGCCCAGAATATGAGTATGACGAAGTCAGGCTAACGAAAGAGTATTTAAAACGGTTCAATTTAGTTTTTGGGATTCTGTACCTTCTGCCAGAAGGCAAGAGCTCGTATTCCGTTTGGGAACATACATAGTCTACATGATCACTCATTTGGAGGCGCCTTCGCCATTGGATGTGCAGTTGCTGCAGCACAGCCAATGAGTGAGCCAGTCACTCTCTGTGCTCGCTGTGCAGCCGCAATGCGTTTTACATAAAAGCTTCAATAATCTGAGGAAAGGAGTGAACACAACGAGGATAATTACTAAACACAGCTGATGGACATGAACTAATAATGATGGTGAGACGGATGAGTAATGGGAAACTGAACAAAGAAACATGTGACAGATGAAAACACTCAAAGTCCATGAACAAAACTAAACTGAACGTGACATCAACACTGTTGATTGGTCTTCTCACTTGGCCTGATAAAGTATCTTTCCACACTGAATATCACCTCACTGAGGCAACCCAGTTTTGCCTTATAAAATGTGAGAGCCAAACAAACGATCCAAGAAGCAACATATCATTAGACCAATCACAAATAAAGCTGTCAGGGCCCTCATAAGTAAAACTCCTGAACTCTATAAACTTAATGTGTGGGTCTGGTTTGTAACAGCTCTAAAGGTGAATTTTCTTTCTTTTTATGTCCAGTTCATGCTTGATGTCAGAGAGTAATGTGCATTTTTGATATTTTATCAGTGGTATATAATCATCTGCTCCAAAAGAATGCCTGCCTACAATAGACAACTCTTGAAAAGAAAGAAATACTCTTGATTTTACACTAAATACTTTTAATGTACTTTATCTAATGACACCAGCCCACCATAAAAGCAGGAATACTTTTATCTGCTTCTGTTTTTAGTCAGTCAGATATGTCAATCCACCTTTGTTGTGATCTTGACCAAAGCTTGACCCACATGTGCATTCTCTTCTCACCTGTACATGAGGTTTGGAGAGCAAGTGTAACAACTCTGTTGTCTCTGGGCTGGTGACAACACCACGCAGCTCTTCCGCCAACTGGAACGAAACATGAAACACAACAAAATTGAATAATGTCTATATGTTATAAAAGGCAAAAGTCTCTGGACATCCCCTTTTTGGCTTATAGTTTATGCTCAAGTATCATGAACTGATCTGGTAATAGTTTGCTTTGGCAATGCATGGTGGTCTGGTTCAATCTATCCCAACCCACTTGACAATACTATGCAAGTGTTTACATAGCAGGTCAAAAAGCCACAGAACCATGAGCCCTGGAGAAATAACTGTTTCTGTTGTGGTTCAGCCAAGCAAAAACCAACTAGACTGAATGTGGTTGTGAGTAACACCGGACCTGACGTTAAACATACATTAAATCTCCCAAACTGAAATTTTACACTGAGCTGCAACGTAAGGAAAATGCTTTTAACGGCTTAATGCTCCAAAATGTCCTCCTCGTTTTCAGTCTGAGAGAAGATGGAAATCGATATCACTTCAAACCCACTCTTTGCCTTAATGAAATACAGCGTGCACAGTCAAAAGCTGGAGATAATCTTTGTTTTAAGAGTCTCTGCAAAATTGAGTTGATAAAGACAGGGCTGATAGTTTTTGCAAGATGTGCAAGGAAGAGGAAAAACTTAGTTTTATAGGCTAATAGAAATTTGAATACTGTTAAAGGGAGATCATTGTAATGAAGAAAGAAAGAGGTTGAAGTGTAATCCAACTGATAACGTAAAAATGGTAATGATTTTTACTTTACAGGACAGACCATTCAAGTTTTTTTACTTTCTTTTTTTCTGTGAGCCTTGTTGAGCTGGTTTTTTTTTTTTTTTTTTGTGTCGGAATGCTGTGTTGGTTTGAAATCATTAAAGTGGTCATGACATGGTTTTTTTTTATTTTTTTATTATGTTCCCTTAGGTGCAATTATAGTATTACTATAGTTTTTTTTTACAAAAAAAACTTTTAAAATATAGTGATTTATGACCCTTTCCCACCCTGTTTCTCATCCTCTGATTCAAACAGTCTGTTTTGGGGGTGTTTCCCCTTTAAGACTTCAGTGTTAACGCCCACTGTTATGATTGGCTAACGTCAGTGCCTATGCATCAATT
Source organism: Phoxinus phoxinus (assembly GCF_949152265.1). Taxonomy (NCBI): domain Eukaryota; kingdom Metazoa; phylum Chordata; class Actinopteri; order Cypriniformes; family Leuciscidae; genus Phoxinus; species Phoxinus phoxinus. Next base: position 15,873,323 of record NC_136880.1, on the reverse strand, counting down.
ATTAACGCCCCCAGCCAGAACATTTGCGGATTCGGCGTATTTAAAAAGTAGTTTAAAGTTTTAAATACATTACTTACAGTTTGCGTCGTCATTGTTGAGCCCAGAATAGTCGGCACGGACTTATCTTTGAGCAACAGTTTTCTGGCAAAGCCAGCATCATTTTGGGATTTGTTCTCAAAACAGTCATCCTTCAAATGTATAGAACAAACGCTTAAACTAACACTGCCGTGACTGAGATGTCCGCAAAAAATAAAGTGCATCCATTTTTCCCTGACGACTGGATATTTCGCAGCGTATTCAAAGATGTTGTTTGTCCACAGCCAGGAACAGCACATCTGCGTGGCATCGTAATTTCCCTGTACACAGACCCACTCGCTGTCCGTCGACTGAACACTTGTGAGGCGCGCGGGCGCGACAATGATACGAAATGAGCGTAGTTGTCTTGCGCTTTAAGCGTAGTTGCCTTGCGCTGGAGGCGGTCATATGCAAACGCTGGTACGTCACTTCGTACCGTGACGTCACTTCTTACCATGGATCCAGAACGAGCTGTATTTAGAGCTTGATTAAATAAATTATTCGTTTATAATGGGGAGGAAGTCTTAAGCTATGAAACTTGCAGGACGTTTTAATGATACAAAGACCTCTTATATACCAAAAGATCAAGGCAAATTTGGTTTCTCATGTCATGACCCCTTTAAGATGATGGTGCAAAAATTACTGATTCGCATGATTCTTCCAACACTATCAAATGGAAACATGAACTTATGGGAGCATCCATGACAACTGGATCTTCAGATGACACACAGCTTATATTACCACGAATTACTGGAACACAACACATTAAATAAGCGCCTTTGCAGTGCAGAGTGGTTCTCGCAATATATGACATGGAAGACATTTGTTTGTCCAGTGCGGATTCATAGTGAAAGCAATGTGACAAGCGATGAAGCAACTGGCTGTTGCACCAACTGGTTCAGGTCAATGGCCATGTTTACAGAGCTGCCAACTCTCACGCTTTCGCCGTGTGACACACGGTTTTGCCTGTTTTCACACGCACTCACGCCACACATCACATTTCTCACGCAAAAAAGAAAAAACTCCCCGACCATAGATGGCGCTGATGCGCGTCACTGAACCCCTATGCGCTGCACCCCGAACTTAGTAACAGAAGAAGAGATACAAGAAAGACGGCGGGGAAAACCCGTTTATATACTGTCTATGGGAAAACCGCGACGACTGGTGATGAGAACCTGAGCTCAGCTGAGAGATATTAGTAAATAAACCCGAACTTACCGAAATGTATGCCTCGGATCAATCAGTGTTTTTCAACCGCGGTAAGAAGTCAATAAAACAGGTAAATGTTAAATGTAAATGGACTGCAAAACAGGTCGGCTAGAACAATGTCACATAAGTTACATTTACATCAGGAAAGCAATTTAATGACCATTTATAGGCTGGAAAAATGAGCTATAGAGTTTTGTTAAATATGTCCACTATATTAGGCTACATATATTTTTACTTATATCATTAAAATATTATTAAGTTGTTATTATAATAAAGAACGCATTATATTTTATTTAAGTTGTTATTTTTAACCTTTAATAAAAAAATAGGGCTCCCTATGTTTTCAGCATTAGTGATTTATTTGTTAACATGTATCTACTGTAACTACTAATTACCAAAATGAATCGATATTGAATCAAGATGTCAAGCAATAATAAATACAGTAACCTGCCAGCAATTGTAACCATGCAGCTAAACATTGTAACATGTTGTCAGTAAACTTAATAAAAATAAGTTACCAAATGTTTTGACAATCACAACTTATTGTGATGCAAGGCGTGTCTCACAAAGCAGGTTGAGGAAACTCACAAATGACTAATGATTTGATCCTGATTTAACTACGATTAACAATAATGAGTGTTTCACATGAAGTGTGGCATTTACGAATATCATGTGAAACAGAAGAAAGTCGGTGTTAAATTCTCATCTGATGAATGTACATTTTTTATGTAAATTAAAATGCTTACAAAAGTTGTTAAACTTTCAATTCATACATGATCATGCAGTTCTTGAAAATATACAAATGTCATTAAACTTCAGGTCATATAGTACCTAATGGACTTTTTTTTTTTTTTTTTTTACATTTACAAATGTACAAATGCAGAAAAGTGTTTGGTAGCTATGAGTGATCTGGATTCAACAGAAAATTGAACAATATAAGAATGACTGGTCTTACTTTATATTAGGTGTCTTTAACATGTACTTATGTATGTACTTATGACAAAATAATAATAATAATAATTAGATACAATTTACTTATTGTGTTCATGTATTATTCCAAAACACTCAGGTTTGGTGTATGGGTAGGTTATATATAGGGTTATGTATAGGGTTGGTTAAAGGGTCAACAGTGCAGAGTGGTCAATTTGATAACACGGTTCAAACTGTTACATTGTTTCAAAGTATTTTCTTGAAAAAAAAAAAATCTCCTGTTGATGTATGATTCAAGGATTATCCTCTGTTTAAGGATATAGTATACTAAATGCTGAGGCAATAAAAACATGTTTTGCACCCAAATTACACCATGGGCCCTATTTTAACGATCTGAAACGCAAGTGTTAAAGTGCAAAGCGCAAGTAACTTTGTGGGCGGATCCCGGCGCTGTTGCTATTTTCCCAGCGCGATAAATGACTCTTGCGCCCGACGCAAATGTAAAAGGGGTTGGTCTGAAGTAGCTTCATTATTCATAGGTGTGGTTTGGGCGTAACGTGAAATAAACCAATCAGAGCATCCTCTCACATTCCCTTTAAGAGCCGGCGCGCTTGTTCCATGGCGGATCGCTATTATAACGGCGGATTTGTCGGCGCACGCCAGGAGCGGTTCACAGCCGAGGCTAGGAGACCGACGTTCTCGTCAGGGCTGTAAAACACAGAGAAGTGACATTGGGAATGATGGGAGAAACCCACCCAAATTAGCTTCGGTTAAACAGGCGTATAATTTGGGTAGCTAGTAAATGTGTAGCCTAATCTAGATTTTTTTAATTTTTTTTTATCTAGATATATCTTTTTCACATCTTCACGGACACAACAATGATTTCCAAAAATGTGTTAATATTTTTCCTTGTAATAATGTATGATTTGCAAAAATGAAAACTGCTGCATCTTTTTATATTAGAGAATCAAAGTGGATGCGCGTTAACATTATGGCCAAGCACGCGCCCTTAAAATACCACATCACTAACGCACAACGCGCCACTGTCTTTAGACTGTTTTTTTCCTGGTCAATGGCGCAATTGCTTTCTAAAACTGGAAAATAGCACCATGGAAGTTTTGCGCCGGAACACGCCTCCTCTTTGCGCTGAACCGCCCCGGGAGCGCAAGTTCATTCCCTAATTTACCGACGTGCGTCTGTGGAGGGAAAAGTCCGCTGTGCGTGGGTGCAAAATAGGAATGATACATGCGTCGGTGTTCAAAGTCAATTGCGCTGGGTGCAAGATAGGGCCCAAAGTGTCATTGTTGTCTTTAGCAAGCATTTAGCTAAACTTAGCTATTACACAAACCTTGTTACAGCTAAAAGTCCAATGCACATAAAGGTACTTAATGATTAGTAAACATTTATAAACATTTAAAAATAATGAACAGTTTCAACTTTAGATTGGGTTCTGCAAAAACATGAACAAATAATTAGTAAATAATTAGTAAAGATCTGTAAAAAAAAAGTGAATTCAGGTCATTTGGGACACTTTTGCCATTGAAATGGCTGCCCATAAAGGTACTAAATGATAAGGTGCATTAACTACATTTACATTTACATTTATGCATTTGGCAGACGCTTTTATCCAAAGCGACTTACATTGCATTATCCTATACATTTATACATAGGTATGTGCAATCCCCTGGGATCGAACCCACAAACTTGCGTTGTTAACGCAATGCTCTTACCACTGAGCTACAGGAAAGCAGAGGAAAGGTCTGCAGTATAAGGAAAGGTATGCAGGGTGATCTGAGGATTACAGTGGGAGCTCTTCGACCAGGTGAATCTCTGTGACCCCTCACTCCTCTTTTCCATCACAGGCTATGGAGCTTCCGGCTGTGGTTGCTGGGCCTTCTCATTGAGGCCCCACACTCTAAAAAATGCTGGGTTGTTTCAACCCAATTTTCGGTAAAATATGGACAAACCCAGCTGTTGGGTTACATTTTTACATTACATTTTAACCCAACGTTTGGGTTTGTCCATATTTTACCCAAAATTGGGTTGAAACAACCCAATTTTTTCAGGGTTCCTACAGAGGACCGGATGTCGATCTCTGCATCGATGGGTGGGCTAGAGTCCTCTGGGGATGAAGATTTGGCTGCGTTTCCCCCTTCAGGGAGAGTAGCATTGTTCGAGTCCAACCCGAAGCTGACTACCATGCTTTCCAAACCTCCACCGCGTCCTGAACCTTCTCCTCTTCCCGGAAGTGCACAAGGAGGTCATGAAGTCATGGAAGGCACCTTCATCTGCCAGAAACCTATCAGCTGCCTCCTCCGCTCTCACTACTCTTGATGGCAGGGCGGTCAAAATGTAAGTGGAGATCTCACAGGTGGAATATGCAATTGCCGTGCAATTGTGTCTGCAAAATGCTGCCACCTGGCGGGGTCGTCCACGTCTCCCATTCAAGGCATGTAAATTCTCGTCTGCACTCACATCCAAGGCTTACAGTGCCGCTGGACAGGCCGCCTCCGCCCTGCATGCCATGGCCCTCCTGGAAGTAAACCAGGCCAAGACACTAAAAGAGCTGCACAAGGGTAGTTCTGGCCCCGGGTTGATGCAGGAGCTGCGTACAGCGACAGACCTCGGCCTCCGGGCGACGAAAGTCCGGACTGCGCGGCCCCTGGGGCAGACGATGTCCACCCTAGTGGTCCAGGAGCACCATCTCTGGCTGAACCTGGCCGAGATAAAGGAGGTTGGCAAAGTTCGCTTTCTCCAAGCTCGGGGCTCGGAAGGGGCAGCAGTGGTGGCGTCTTCCTAATTCGTCAATCATTCCGACATAACGTTGAGTGTGACTGGCTAATAGGGAAGGAGGAAGGAGGAAACGGAGACGTTGCGACCCGTCGCCACAATTCCTGTACCTTCTCTGGCATGGCTGGGCCCCAGTCTCAGCGGAAAACTTAATGTGAGAATTTGCACGCTGCCTTATAGACCTGGAAGCGGGGGAGCGGCTGCAAATCTCACTTGCTAATGTGCATTGGCTTGTTCTGTTACCACTCGAAGGTGATTGGGCTCACAGACGAGATCCCAGTTCGTCAATCGTTCTGACGTAACGTCATCGTTCCCTCCTTCAGGGAACGGGGACGATCTTCATAAGCTTTAAAAAAAGGTTTTTGTTTTTCACATTCACAATGGTGAACACATATATAGTAATAATATACATTTTAGATAATAAATAATCTGAGTTTTTTCCCAATCTTTCCCTACTTCCTGAGACAGGCCTCTGACCAGCATTACGTAGCATTATTGGCTCAACCAATGGTGCAAGTTTTGGGCGGGACTATTTATTTGTCCTACCAGGGGCAGATAAAAGGGGTGTTGGGGAAACCTCCTTTAAACTTTTTTTTTATTTCCGTTTCATCATGTTTGCGGTTTTATAGAGTTAATGGAAAACCAGGTCATTTTGGGCATTTATACACAAAAATGCAGTTTTGGCCTTAGGAGTTGCTAAATTATTTCATTTAAAAAATAACACAATAAATAAGTGAGTGTCTGTGAGGCTGCATGTGCAGCACATATATTTATGTGACTCTGGAGTGTTCACTATAGTAATCCCATCCAGTACGCTTCAAACCGACAACACTAAACAGACTAAAGGTCCTGCAACTGAATCTCGTCCCAGCTCTGCTGGATTGTCTGATCACTCTGGTCTGGAGACAAAAACCACTAGATGCCCCAGAGGAGAACTTACGTCCTGAGCCAGGCCCCGTGTGCTATCCAGCAGCGGAGCAGGCCGCTGGGCCCTGTACTTCTGCAGCCTGTCATAGACCTGTGAGAAGAGGAGAAGTGGCGTTAGGCTGCCGTCCAATGCCCAGAGGGTTAGTGCTCACCCCTTTGACCCTCACCCTTGAAATTCATCTAGTAGCAATATGTCTCTCTGTATTTTGTGAGTAATATATCACACAGTCTGATGAGCAAAAGTAACCAAAAGGTAATATATCAGTCAAATACAAACTAACGTGAAAGGCGTTTTGAGTTTTTATCTGTCTGTTCATCCATTGGCTGCACTTTATGTGCGGCATAAGCAATGGGAAAGCTATTAGAATATCAGCCAAGAAAGATGTAATCATATTTACGGCCCTCACACAGTTAACAGTACTCATAAAGAGGAACATGTTTCAAAACAGATGTATTAAGTAAAACAATTTTACATTTTTTAAAAGATGATATCACACACTAAAACCAGACACATTTTGGCCTGTAGGTTTGGGGCCGCATTCTACGCAAAACTTGAATTCACAAAGTATTTTTACAGACTTGCTGTCACTTAAATGTCTCTTGTTGTTTCTTAATGCAAATCCATGTGTAAATCACACCTAACATAGAGGAAGGCCAAAAAAAATTATGTCAATCCATATGTCTAAATAAATATATAAAACATGTATTTCCACAATAAGAGAACTGCCATTATGTCAACCCAGTGATATGCAAAAATGTACAATTTATGGAGATGTATTCTGACTCAGACCACATGCTACATTTAGTTCAGATTTTAATGGTACATTTCTTGTAAAGTTTATTCATGTTTGTAATGGCAGTATAATTGCTTATTTTCCAACAGAAAAAGAGCTCTGATTTCCTTTACAGTCAAATGGCAGAGCCTCGGAAAAAGCAGAAACATTCTCTTTGCGCATACTTAGTATAATCCTTTAGTTGCATGTTTGTGTTCGCTGCTGCCGAGATGGAGTCGGACATTAGTTGGAACTTCCAACTAATGTTGTGTGGTGAGAATTGGCCTGAGATATTTCAGACTCATGCAGAAATGTTTTGTACAAAATAAATGAATAGCTTGCTTATTGGGGGGATACCTGTCAATGTAACAAACACTTTTCTTTTTAATGGCCCCTCAACAAGTGTGTGGGTGAAGTTTCAAGAATTGTTTTTTTCTAAAAAATAAAATAATCTAAAATAATATTTAGAATTATTTTATAATTATTATAGTTGCAGGTTTCTATTATCTCCTTTTAATTTAAAACTACATGGAATATTTGTTCTTTAAAAATCACTTTAATTGTTCATTATTTGAACTGTAATGAAGGAAAGATTATAACATTACAGAACATAATACATACACTTAGTTATATACATCCACTATTCAAAAGTTTGAGGTTGGTAATATTTTGTTTTTAAAATTATTATGGCCTCCAAGGCTATAATAAATTATTATTATGTTCACCAAGGCTGCATTTATTTTAGATATTTTTATTTTTATTTATTTTATTGTAAAAAAAATACAATAAAAATTAATATTGTAAAATATGATTGTAATAATACAAATAATAAAAAAATATATATAGTAGCATTTATTTTGAAATAGTTTTTAGCAATGTAAAAGTCTTTACTGTCACTAATCACATCCTTGCTAAATGAAATATTAGTGCACTCGTTCATTCATACCAAAAATCTTGAATAAGGATAAAACATTGTAAATGTGTTTTATATCTTCTGCACATGTTTGTATGAGCATGTTTTATGATATAGCATGAAGCAGTATTCATAAATGCTACCGGGATTTAATGTAGTGCATTAAAATGATCATTGTGGCAGGCATTTGAGCAAGTATTTTCTGTATGACAGAAACAGCTTTCAAACTATTTTCTCGAGTAGTTCTGTAGTTTCTCTAAGGAAAGTAAATTTGATTGATTGGAAAATCTGATCCTTTCTTAGCATTAAAAGAGCAACATGGAGCAAGAGCGCTGAACACTTAACAGCTCCACGTGACTCATGGAACAGAGCACCAGCAGTCCAGCTGAGCAGTGTTTGGGCTTTTATCACAGTCTCCCCTTCCCCTTCGACCTCTCCTCACCTCCCCCTCTCTCAGTGTCGCAGACAGCATGTGCTGGATTCATTAGACTCGTCTGCCAGCAAAATATGATGCTGGGTGTGCACTGACTGCAGTGTTTGGAGGACTCAGCTTGCAAACGATTTCACCCTGAAGAAATGCCAGTGTGCCCAGTACCCATAACTAAACAAAGTGAGTGAGTGAGTGAGTAAATGAGTGAGTAAATGAGTGAGTGAGTGAGTGAGTGAGTGAGTGAGTGAGTGAGTGAGTGAGTGAGTGAGTGAGTGAGTAAATGAGTGAGAGTGAGTGAATAAATGATTAAAGAACTAGTGTAGTAGTTATAGACTTACTCACTGAATGAATGGATGAACAGGAAAGAATTTTGAAATAATGAGTTATATAATACTGAACAAGGTGAAGTAGCCTAAGCGAATGAGTGAGCTAATGAGTGAAATATAAAAAATGGGAACGTATGAATGAGTTAGTTATTGAATAAATGTGTGAGTAAAGGCTGGTATACACTACATTACTTAAAATCATACAGATTTTAAAACACAAAACATCATAAATGTGCTGACTTTGAAAATGGTTAAAACGGAAAAGCTGCATCATATAGTAAAAGACTGAGGGTCACGAACTACCAGGTCATTCTGAATACAAACAAACTCAGAAACATGCACCTCATTTTGGGGATGGCTCACGCGAAACTGACGTTCCGAAGCTTTGCGAGATCCCGAAGCACAGATGTTTCGAAATACTGATCCGAAGCGTGATTCAAAACACCCATGTCACGTGACTACGGCTAAATGAAGCTTCGTAGTGTTTCACAGGTGTTTCGACAGGTGGCATGGTCCGCTGAATCAGCGTTTGATTGACAGAGTCAGGAACAGACCACACAATCACATATCTGTATAAAAGTGAAGTCTACGCATCTTGACCTCGTGGGTTTTTGTGAGAGGAGTTCGATTTTTTGGTGATATAGTGACATTTATAGTGCGATTTGTTTAGTTATATTTAGGCTTACATTTAAATTTACCCATTGACTGATAGGCTAGAGACAGACTATATACATATAGTGACACATTAATAGATAGATAGATAGATAGATAGATAGATAGATAGATAGTAGATAGATAGATAGATAGATAGATAGATAGATAGATAGATAGATAGATAGATAGATAGATAGATAGATAGATAGATAGATAGATAGATAGATAGATAGATACTGTAGATAGATAGATAGATAGATAGATAGTAAAAGATAGATAGATAGATAGATAGATAGATAGATAGATAGATAGATAGATAGATAGATAGATAGATAGATAGATAGATACTGTAGATAGATAGATAGATAGATAGATAGTAAAAGATAGATAGATAGATAGATAGATAGATAGATAGATAGATAGATAGATAGATAGATAGATAGATAGATAGATAGATAGATAGATAGATAGATAGATAGATAGATAGTAGGGGTGTAACGATACCTTCATTTCACGATTCGATATATATCACGATACTGAACTCACGATACGATATTATTGCGATACTCCCAAGACATATGATAAAAGGTTAACAAAAAATGTACTGTTGATTAAAATGCTAACTTTGATATTACATTGTGGGTTTAAATGAACAGGTTTGGACTTGGTGCTTGTAATTCAAGGACAATGGTGACACCAGAATAAAAATATTCATGATTCTGAAGCTGACCATTGCATTATTATACATTATAATCAACATTATATAGTAGTTTAATGTAGTACTGACACTAAAACTCTGAAAACATGATTTTTTTCTTATACAGTAATTTCTATTTTGGGTGAACTATCCACGATACATATTGTCACTATCCACGATACGTATTGTTGCATTTTTGTATTGCGATATATTGTGGCACGATATATTGTTACACCCCTAATAGATAGATAGATAGATAGATAGATAGATAGATAGATAGATAGATAGATAGATAGATAGATAGATAGATAGATAGATAGATAGATAGATAGATAGATAGATAGATAGATAGGACAAGATCAGACAACGAACAGGACAAACACAGGGTTTAAATACACAAGCAAACTAAATCAAAGAATTGTGACACAGGTGATCCAACTCAATCAATCAATTAAATACCATGGAAACCAATTAACTCCGAAAAAGGAAACTAAAGTCCATCTCAAGCAAACACAAACAGAGAAAATTAGACAACCCAGACAGCTCTAAAATCAGCTCAAATAATCAATCGTGTCTTCCAACTGAATGGAATCATAGTCTGAAGATCATACACTATGGATCATACACTTTTCCATTAAATCTGTCAACTGGCTCTGACTTTCTACAAGTATGTTACATGGAGATCATACACTACGCAGCATACTATGGCTGTCACTTTATGTTCGAAAATCGATTAAACAATCAATCGGACCAACCAACACAAGTTTCCAAAACGAAAATAGGGAATCGAGGTACTATACGGTTATCCGGACCACACGATGGCCTACCCCTAACCCCGCCCCTAAACCTACCCGTCACTGGGGTTAAGACCAATCATACGATGGCCTACCCCTAACCCCGCCCCTAAACCTACCCGTCACTGGGGTTAAGACCAATCATACGATGGCCTACCCCTAACCCCGCCCCTAATCTACCCATCACTGAGGTTAAGACCAATCATACGATGGCCTACCCCTAACCCCGCCCCTAACCTACCCGTCACTGAGGTTAAGACCAATCATACGATGGCCTACCCCTAACCCCGCCCCTAACCTACCCATCACTGAGGTTAAGACCAACCATAAGATGGCCTAACCCTAACCCCGCCCCTAAACCTACCCGTCACTGAGGTTAAGACCAACCATACGATGGCCTATCCCTAACCCCGCCCCTAAACCTACCCGTCACTGAGGTTAAGACCAACCATACGATGGCCTATCCCTAACCCCGCCCCTAAACCTACCCGTCACTGAGGTTAAGACCAACCATACGATGGCCTATCCCTAACCCCGCCCCTAAACCTACCCGTCACTGAGGTTAAGACCAACCATACGATGGCCTACCCCTAACCCCGCCCCTAAACCTACCCGTCACTGAGGTTAAGACCAACCATACGATGGCCTACCCCTAACCCCGCCCCTAACCTACCCGTCACTGAGGTTAAGACCAACCATACGATGGCCTACCCCTAACCCCGCCCCTAACCTACCCGTCACTGGGGTTAAGACCAATCATACGATGGCCTACCCCTAACCCCGCCCCTAAACCTACCCGTCACTGAGGTTAAGACCAACCATACGATGGCCTACCCCTAACCCCGCCCCTAACCTACCCGTCACTGAAGTTAAGACCAACCATACGATGGCCTACCCCTAACCCCGCCCCTAACCTACACGTCACTGGGGTTAAGACCAATCATACGATGGCCTACCCCTAACCCCGCCCCTAAACCTACCCATCACTGAGGTTAAGACCAACCATACGATGGCCTACCCCTAACCCCGCCCCTAACCTACCCGTCACTGAGGTTAAGACCAACCATACGATGGCCTACCCCTAACCCCGCCCCTAAACCTACCCGTCACTGGGGTTAAGACCAATCATACGATGGCCTACCCCTAACCCCGCTCCTAACCTACCCGTCACTGAGGTTAAGACCAATCATACGATGGCCTACCCCTAACCCCGCCCCTAACCTACCCGTCACTGAGGTTAAGACCAACCATACGATGGCCTACCCCTAACCCCGCCCCTAACCTACCCGTCACTGAGGTTAAGACCAATCATACGATGGCCTACCCCTAACCCCACCCCTAACCTACCCGTCACTGAGGTTAAGACCAACCATACGATGGCCTACCCCTAACCCCGCCCCTAACCTACACGTCACTGGGGTTAAGACCAATCATACGATGGCCTACCCCTAACCCCGCCCCTAAACCTACCCGTCACTGAGGTTAAGACCAACCATACGATGGCCTACCCCTAACCCCGCCCCTAAACCTACCCGTCACTGAGGTTAAGACCAACCATACGATGGCCTACCCCTAACCCCGCCCCTAAACCTACCCGTCACTGAGGTTAAGACCAACCATACGATGGGCTACCCCTAACCCCGCCCCTAAACCTACCCGTCACTGAGGTTAAGACCAATCATACGATGGCCTACCCCTAACCCCACCCCTAACCTACCCGTCACTGAGGTTAAGACCAATCAGGGATGACTATACGGACTATACGGGACTAAAAGACACACGTGTGATCCGGATAACCGTATAGTTCTGGAATCGATTTTAACGGCCTTCCCTCTGAGCGCATCCTGTTCGTCACGATACGCCCACAGCGAACGCGCCACACACCAACTGCAGGCTCTGACAAACACACATAACAGCAAATTATACTTCAGCATAATGTCTCTGTTTACAACAAAACCAGATTCGGGCTACATTCTCCTGCGTAGGCGAAATTCTTTTGACATTTCTAATCGTAACACGGCCATGTTGAAGCCTGCAGTAATGTTTTTCATTGATGTTATGGCAGTCCACTCTGCTTGTTGCTTTTCAAGAATGTTGCACTCCTGTTTGTCATTGTGCACGAAACTTCATGCCAATAAACATCAGAAATATTTCTGACTTGTGCGCGTCTCAAGCACCCTCTTTGCGTTCGTCCTAAATGCCTGTTAGTTGTCCGTAGATCTGCCTATATTGGGCTTTATGCACAGCTGCACTACTTCCTGAACTTTAGCCAGCTCCTTTGTTTCCTGTCTTCCATTATTGGACAAACTGATTAATCCAGGTGTGTCTGATTATTATTTTTGGTCAGGCACACCTGGATTAATCAGTTTGTCCAATAATGGCAGACAGGAAACAAAGGAGCTGGCTAAAGTTCAGGAAGTAGTGCGCCTGTGCATAAAGCCCATTGGCATTGAAAATGGAAACGTCTTTAGACATGGAAAATCGATTTTTACAATCGATTCAATGAACACTTAGGTCTCAAAAATCGAACAGGATTTTTTCACAAAAGTGACAGCCCTACCATACACTATTATTTTCCATTAACTTTGTCAACTGCAGACTGGCTCTGACTTTCTACAACTATGTTACATCATGGTCCTTTTGTAAAAAGCTTAAGTACTGGCTACTATCAGAACAAATATACTGATATACTTATATACTGATTTTGTAAATCTTACATTCCTGGACATATATATTGTGATGTTTTATGTGGTGTATATTTGGTGTATATATGTGATAGTGTATGTTATTTTATTTGTGTATTTACTCTTAATTGTGCATTGTCCCTGTAAAAATAAAAAACAAAGTACAGAAAGCGAGTAAGCAAACTGAGATAATGTGTAGGTGCAGGTGTATCTTCTTATGGTCAAGCTAATGGAACAACTTGATCTAAATAATTTCACCCAGTTCGAGTCGTAGCACTGGCAAACGGCAGTCACTAAAGTGGGCTGGGTGGCTGCTAAAATAAAGTCTGACCTTAATAAGCAGATGCAGAGTATTGCCCATGAGCATGTCCTGTAGAAAAGTGCTGTCCTCTGAGGTGTCCATGTGAAACTCCAGCCCATAAAGCAAAGAGGCCAGCAACCTACACACACCTGAAGATAAGGAGAGGAATATGATAAACAATCTATTAGTCTACTATTCTCTGAACTATTCATCTTTGTCATTATGCATTTTCTTTCCGTTAAAGTCATAGTACACCCAAAAATAATTTACTCACTCTCAAGTTGTTCAAAACCTGTATGTTGTTCAAAACCACGTCAACTGAATTCTTCAAAATATCTTCTTTTGTTCTCAACGGAAGAAATAAACTCACATGTTTGGAACAAATTGAGGTTGCCGGTGAGTAAATGATGACAACAAATTATGTAAAAACAAAAACTCTCTCTCTAAGTGAGCAAACAGACATGTAAATAAAGGATGTTTATGATTTGTCTCATTCAAATGTCACCCTCTACTGGTATTAAGTCAACTCTCACCCTCTGCATTGAAACTAAAACATGATGGTTAAATTCAGAATCAGATGGTTTATTTAGCTTTTTACATATTTTATTACTAAACTTAACTTTAGGAGAGGTGCACCAGACTTTAAACAACATTTAAAACAGCTGAATTGACTACCGGTAACTACTTCCATATTCAGTGCTGGTCAGAATTATTTGCCCCCTTGGTAAATATGATGAAATCTGCATTGTTAATCCTTTTGATATTTTATAAATAAATAAAAAGAGCAAAAATCTAACCTTTCATCTAAGTAAAATAATTGAAAGTGGGGGGGAAATCACATTATGAAATAAATGTTTTTCTCCAAAACACGTTGGGAACAATTATCTGCCCCCTTTTATTAAATATGTTTGCAACCTCTTTTTGACAAGATACCAGCTCTGAGTTTTCTCCTATAATGCCTGATGAGTTTGGAGAACAACTGACCAGAGATCAGAGACCATTCCTCCTTACAGAATCTCTCCAGATCCTTCAGATTCCCAGATCCATGTTGGTGGTGCTTCTCTTCAGTTCAGCCCACTCATTTTCTGGTTCAGGCCAGGGACTGGGATGGCCATTGCAGATGCTTGCTTTTGTGCTCATTTTTGTTTGTTTTGGATCAATGTCCTGTTGGAAGATCCAAACATGGCCCGTTATAAGATTTCAGGCAGAGGTTGTCAGGTTTTGATTTTTTATCTATTGGTATTTGATCTAATCCATGATGCCATGAATCTGAACAAGATGTCTTCTGGCAGAAAATTAGGCCCACAGCGTTAAAGATACAGCAGAGTATTTCATTTTACACATGGGGTACTTTTTTATCCCTGTGTGCACCAAACCCATCGTAAGTGTTTGCTGCCAAAAAGCTTTTTAAATTTTTTTTATCTGACCATAGAACCCGTCCCGTTTGAAGTTCCAGTCGTGTCAGTTACTTTTCAAAACGTTCTATGGACAGAGGAAACAAAAAATAGAGCTTTTTGGCAGCAAACACTTAAAGGATAATTCCGGTATTTAACACCTTGAGTCTATATTGTAGTTTGTTTTGGATGAACAAGAGTGGTGGACAACATTTTTTTGACAATGGTTCCTCTCTCAAGTTTTTGACTATAATAGAATTGGCCATGGACCCATTTAACATTGGAGTCAATGGGCATGTCCGAAAATGTCATTAAAACAGCCAATTATGTTCGTTTACAAAACTGTTAAACTCACCGAGTGGTTAGTGGTGTTCGTTGATGAATATATCGTCGCAATATATGATTCCAATCCGTTTATTTTGCTATAGTGGAACTATTTTTTCAGACACTTCACAACCGTGTAACTTCCGCTCAATATTTGAATCTGAAGCGTTAGCACACTCCCGACCACTTGATGGCGATAACCGATGTTTATGTCTCGCGGGACACTCACGGTCACAGTCGAGTTCAACTTCATATTACAAGTAACAATTAATGAAGGTTTTGTTTGTTTATTTCGCTTACTCTCCCGGAGCACAGTTGCTCTGCTCGCTAGCCTTATGAGAAACGGAAGTGAGCAAAAAGACTACATCGACCAAATGTAAACAGCCCCCTTTCCGTTTCCGGTAGCGCATTTATATTAACGAGCACTCAGTCCTTCAACAGAATTCAATGGGATTTTACAAAATGACGAATAAAACACGACAGAAACTGTATTTCGCAACACTTTTTGTTTCTGGAACATCAACTAACATTACTAATCACTCGGTTAGTTGCACAGTTTTGAAAACTAATGTTAACGGTTGTTTTAATGACATTTTCGGACATGCCCATTGACTCCAATGTTAAATGGGTCCATGGCCAATTCTTTTATAGTCAAAAACTCGAGAGAGGAACCATTGTCAAAAAAATGTTGTCCACCACTCTTGTTCATCCAAAACAAACTACAATATAGACTCAGGGTGTTAAATACCGGAATTATCCTTTAATATGGGGTTGGTGTATTCATACAGGGATAAAAAGTACCCCATGTTTAAAATGAAATGCTCTGCTGTATCTTTAACGCTTTAACGCTAATTTTCTGCCAGAGGTCCTAGACATCTTGTTCAGATACATGGCATCATGGATTTGATCAAATACCAAGAGATAAAAAATCAAAACCTGACAACCTCTGGGCCATGTAATAGGCCATGTTTGGATCTTCCAACAGGACAGTGATCCAAAAACAGACATCAAAATCAAAACAAAAATGGGTCACTGAGCACAAAAGCAAGCATCTGCAATGGCCATCACAGTCCCTGGCCTGAACCAGAAAATGAGTGGGCTGAACTGAAGAGTAGAAGCACCAACATGGATCTGGGAATCTGAAGGATCTGGAGAGATTCTCAAAACTCAGAGCTGTTATCTTGGAAAAAGGAGGTTGCAAAAAGTATTTAATAAATTGGGGCAAATAATTGTATAGTTGTTTTTGGAGAAAAACATTTATTTCATAGTGTGATCCCCCTTCAATAAAAGGTTAGATTATTGCCTCTTTTTTTTTAAATAAAATATTAAAAAGGATAAACAATGCAGATTTATTTTTTACAGCCATCTTTGATCATATTTACCAAGGGGGGAAATAATTCTGACCAGCGTTGTACCTTCTATATGGACCTATACCTCTATATACAGTAATACCTTTATACCTCTGATATAAAGCCACATCCCACAGACTCTGCAGTCTGAAAACTGCATCCAAAGTATTCACAAGCACCAAATTGCATGCATGACCCTTAAACATCCTTCTCACCTCCTGATGCAGATGATGGGTTTATCATTACTCTGTGGTTTGGTGATTATATTATCAGACAGAAGACGAAGCCCCTGCTTACAAAGAGAAAAATAAATGTGGAAGTTCATGATAGTATCTCAAAATAAACCAAACCTAAAGATTACAATTGTGTGATTTCAAGTGGTTTCACATATGATAATACTTCCACCTAGTGGTAAATATTTCTCCTCTTGCTTTTAAGTGGAATATGAAAATAATGAAAATATATATATTTTTGTACTTACATTCAGCAAGGATTAAATGCATTAAAAGTGACAGAAATACATATATAATGTTACAAAAGATTTAAATTTCAAATAAAAATGATTTTACATTCAAGAATCCAGAAAGAAAATGTATCACTATTTCCACATACATACACAACACAACTGCTTTCAACATAGATAATAAAAGTTTCCCGAGCAGCAAATCAGCGTGTTAGAATTTCTGATGGATCATGTGACGCTGAAGACTGGAGTGGTGATGCTGAAAATTCAGCTTTGCAAAACAAGAATAAATTATATTTTACAATACATTCAAATAGAAAACAGTTATTTTTAAATGGGAATAATATTTCACAACTGTACAATTTTTGCTGATCAAATAAATGCAGCCTTGGTGAGCATACAATGCTTTTTTATTAGAAAAAAAAGTTTAAAATCTTACTGACACCAAACTTTGGTATAGTAAAAAATGTCACATATTGCTCCCTATCTTTAGATGCTACTTTTCCTTGTTTTTTGCTTTTTCACGCATTTTTGTGCTTTCAGCTCCATTTAAAATCATTCTGTTTTTCTTATTATAAATAACCAACTATTTTATTCCATTTCAGCCTCAAAAAGAAATCTCATTTTACAATGCCATGTTATTATTTACTTTTACTCATATTAACAGCTTCTTTTGTGAGATCATTTGTATTCTTTAGAATAAAAGAGTAGAACATCACTTAATGTCAATATTGGAAAACTGCAATAGCACATTCATTTATAGGATTCCTACACTGCTGTATCAATGCTCGGTTCACTTGGAACTGGATTGAAAATGGCAGTGTGACCCAACATATAAAACAACACAGTATGGACTGCATTTATGCTAGAATAATTATCCTACTATATGAATCTACTCAGACATCTCTCACTATACCCTATTGACTATGATTGTCACAAAACTCTTATTAGTAGGCAGGCCTATCAGAATTCAAACATTGCAATATTCAATAGCTTACCTGGCCTCCAGAATGTAACAATAATGGTCTTGTCTGGTAGTTCACTTCTGAACTCTGCATGGAGGAAAAAAGAGTGACAATTCATTCACATACACACTATCTCATTCACATACACACTATCAGACAGATAATCATCAATAATGACCTGAGTGGAGCAGACAAGCAGAAAAACTCAATAATGCAGCGCAGCATTTGACCTATTTAGTTCCCACATATAGCACACATAAACCTTCTGCAACAAACAAACAGGCACATTAAAAACCAACAACATGTATTGACTGACCTATAATATGGACTTCAGAAGAACTCCAGAAACTCCATCCCCTCATGTCTCTCTTGTGCTGGACTAGTTTAGCTACTATAATGAAACTAAACTAATATTACCATTAATGTAGCCTATTTACATATATGTAAACCAATGTGAGCATAATTATTGGCTTACCAATAATTATGCCAATAAGTCTTCGACTTCGAGGTGAAATCATTTCTGTTCCCGGTAGACTGCATGTGACGTGACAAAAGAAAGAACGACTCGGATCGGGAAGTGAGGTAAACTAACAGACTGAAGACCTACGCAATTAATTCTCCCTGCTTCTCATAATTTGGCATTGGCTGCATTATTTCTCTCTCTCTTATTTTACATGGAGAATTTGTCTAGTAACATAACATTTTAATTATATTCTGAAGAAATTAATTGAAAAAAGATTTGTTCATTTTGCTGAACGAGACTCAAAGATCCGAGTCAGTAAAATGATCCGAACTTCCCATCACTAGTATACAAATACATAAGTTTACAGGCAGGTAAACAGGTGGTGAACAGTTTCAACCAGTATAACAAAAAGTGTTTATGAAAAACATACGTTATAATTACAAGTAGGCTAATGTGCATTACGAAATCAGATTACTTTTTTATCAAACGAGTAAAGTAATGCATTACAAGTAACGTGCATTTACTTTTTGATCTAACAAGTAAAGTAATGCATTACATGTCACATACATTATGTAATCACATTACTTTTTGAATGTCAGTGAAAATTACATTCTAATAATACACATAGCCTACATTTATGCAGTCAAAAAAGTTACTGCTTATTTAAGTATTTAATTTTCAAAAACAACATTCACAGTATACAGTAAGTATGAATTGTAGCTGAAATATAGCCATTGATGCATGAGGCCTATAGTGGACAGATGATTAATCAGAATTTTCTCCCAATC
The DNA here is from genome assembly GCF_949152265.1 of Phoxinus phoxinus. Taxonomy (NCBI): domain Eukaryota; kingdom Metazoa; phylum Chordata; class Actinopteri; order Cypriniformes; family Leuciscidae; genus Phoxinus; species Phoxinus phoxinus. The sequence goes on along the minus strand of NC_136880.1, from coordinate 15,854,074 downwards.
TAAAATAAAAACTTGGAAAATTTAACTGTGATATGACTCATTAGCATTGCTTGATGCTGTAATATTTTTTTTACCTACAAGAGTCTCAGGATAGAAGGAATAGGTGGATATTCCGGAGCAACTTGGCATTTCTGACTGACCATTGGCCATCTTGGTTTGGAGGGGGAAAAAATCGACACACAACGGCTTGCCACTTGGTGGCAATGTATAGGATGATGCACCAGGGTCCAATGTACAGGTTGATGTGCAACTATGTCTATGCCAAGAATGAATGAGAAAATTCAAGAAAATGCTTTTTTAATAGCTATCCACTGTAGTGACCTCCATGGATGAAAGGGTTAATAAAAGAAGCATTTGAATAATCTTTGCTTTTCAAAATTAGTCATAGAGCATAATAACTCTTAAAGCACAGCTGCCTAAGTGCTAGCTAGCATGTTAGCTTAGCACAACATTAAACACTTTTATTGAAACCATTTTCTCCAAACTCACTTATAACGCAGAGATATTATTTTATATTATTATGTACTGTGATAAATGTGTTGATTGCATTATAAATATACTTTATTCTTATGAAAATACTTTTTTTTGTCTGGTTTGGATATTTTTAGATATAGATAATTGTTTGCCGCTGGAAATCTTATCATATCGCTGCAATTTCTTCCAAAGGCCAACTCAAGCAACAGAACTTACGAGCAGCATCATGAGCTATTTATTTTCTCTGTTTTGTCTGAACTGCCATACTCTGCCATACGTAAACACCGCCCACATTGCCGGCATATGGTGGGGAGGAGTTGGAGCTGGCCATAGGGTCTGTGCAGAGGACTTGTCTGGTTCTTGTGGTCTTTTGGGATCTGTGCCGATGGCTTTCGTGTCGACAAGGTCTTCATAAGGAATCTGTCTCTAGGGCTCAACTAGTTGTCATGGTCTCAGCTGACATTCAGGGCTGTTGTGGTCGTCAAGGTGCTGGTCCACCATCTGATCTAGATACGGACCAGATAAGGATGACACAGAGAGACTAATATAAGCGTAGATGCCATTCTTCTTACAATGTAACAAGTACATTGGTTGTCATGGGAAGTGTTCCTGGTTGCGGTTGACCTACAATTAATGCAGCCTAATAGTCCTTTAATGGATTTTAGGAATGTGACAGTGTAAAGAGATGGGTCTTTAAATTTAAACAGACAGAGTGTGTCTGCCTCCTGAACAAGGCTAGGAAATAAGACTGTTCAGAGTTTGGGTGCTAAATAGGAAAAGGATCTACCACCCGCAGTCGATTTTCAAGAATTTGATAGGAATTAACAATTGGTGTGGTGCGCTCATTTATCAATCACGCCAGGCCAGGTCTGTGTCAAACAGAGCATGTATATCATTTACAAAATGTGCTTTTGTAGAAAGGGATCTAATACTATTCAGCAAATCAAGCTTTATCATTTGTTTATCTGTATTATATGTGTTTTTTATTTGCTGGACATCAATTCAAATATTACCTTTATGGGTATAGGAGTTTTTTTTTTTTTTTGTATTTACTAGTTCTGGGAGCAGACACAGTCTCTATATTATAATATCTAGGTGAAAGAGTCTCTATGTGCTAAGATATGACTCCTGTGACAAGAGGTGGCTAGCAGAAATGGGCCCCAGTTAGTCAAGTACCAACTCAACGATTGTGTGACATATTTCTAGAAAGAAGAGTGGCACCACCCCAGGAAGGATGAAGACCATCTCTTTTTAACAGGTCAGATCTTCCCCAAAAATGGTCAAATTTTCCATGAATCTTATATTTTGTGGACACCACTTAGACCTCCAGCCATTGAGCGACGACAGTCTGCTATGTATCCCATCACCGCGGTAAACAGGGAGGGGGCCAGAGCATACTAAAGTGTCTGACATCGTACTTGCGAGTTCACACACCTCTTTAACAAACCCCTGAAGAAGTCGGACATCGTTAGTGCTGATGTAAATAACAATCTTAGAGTTTTTACGTTAAATTATTTAAAGTCACATAGTCATCATCGCAAAATAAACCCCTTCACTTCAAGACACACCGAATCACCCTGTCAAGGGTTTATTGTGTAATAGTGACCGGCTGGTTGTGCTTTATCTTTTACATATTAAACCACACTTTGCTTTTGCATTTCTCCAAGCTTGATAACGTAATGTAATGAAGTTACACATTCCATGTGATGACCTTCTTTGAATTGTGAATTTCAGCAGAAACGGTTAGAAACAGACTAAAAACAAGCCAATCACACTACATTTGGTAGGGAAGCATCTGGGGTGGTCAAGTGGGGGCAGGTGCCACCCCTGGACACCATCGCTCCACCCCTGCATTGAATTGCTAAAAAAGTCATCATCACATTTGAAAACATGCTGATATTCTGTAAAACAGCAATCTTGCTCGTATGGTATTGCATTCTTCCATCTTAAAAATATATCTAAATTACGACATATGCTTTCAATAAACAATGCAGAATAGTTAATGCGTTCATGACCTCAAGGCTAGATTATTGTAATGCTCTACTGGGTGTTTGTTACAACTGGTCCAAATGCAGAAACTAGAGTTCTTACTAGATTCAGGAAGTATGACCATATTTGTCCAGTTCTGTCGACACTGCATTGGCTGCCTATTAAACATTGTATCCATTTAAAAATATTGCTGATGGCTTACAAAGCACTAAATGCTTTAGATCCTCAGTACTTGAGCGAGCTCTTAATGCATTATAGTCCTTCACATCTATTGCGCCTATTATAAATGTATATTATTAAAATTTTAATGATTGTTAGGCTTGTTAGGATCCGGGCCGTATCCAGATCAGATGGAGGACCTGTGCCTAAACACGACCACGACGCATCCCTGAAGTGTCAGCAGAGATTGTGTCAACTAGACTCTCCCCTGTGAAGACCTCATCGACTCGACATTCATCGGCACTGATCCTCAACAAACCCGTCTCCATACCGGCGTGACTCAGATCTTCAACCAGATGGAACTGGATAATATTCTGAATGTTCCGATCCAATCTGACTTCTGACCTGTAATACTGCCTAAATCATAATCATACACTGTTTGTTCGTTGGCCCCCAACTGAGCCTGGTTTCTCCAAAGGTTTTTTTCTCAATTCTGTCTCCTGATGTAGTTTTGGTTCCTTGCCACTGTCGCCTTTAGCTTTTGGCTTGCTTAGTTGGGGACACTTAATATTTAACAATATTATTTATCTGCCTGCATTGACACCATTAAATGAGAACTGAAGTAGTTCAAGTCATACCTCTCAGGTAGGTCCTTTAGGGTGTCATGGAGGGGTGAGGTGTCTACGTTGCAAAAAGAAAAAAGTACACGTATGCATTAGATTGAATTGGGAAGGGTCATAGCACTTGCATATTGCTGTCCTATTGTTAGTTTAACTGCTTTTATTGTTCTCATTTGTAAGCCGCTTTGGATAAAAGCGTCTGCTAAATGAATAAAAGGTAAATGTAAAACGTAAAACCTAGCTATTGGTGTGCCTCAGGGCTCAGTACTTGGACCACTTCTCTTCTCTTCTACATGACATCACTAGGATCTGTCATTAAGAAACTTTGCTTTTCCTATCATTACTATGCTGATGATATCAACTCTACCACTCATTCCAGCCTGATGATCCGACGGTAGATGCTCGCAAAAAGACATTTCTGGCTGGATGAAGGACCACCACCTTCAACTCAACCTTGGGAAGACATGGTCCTGGCTAACCCAACACTTCATCACAACTTCACCATCCAGCTAGGCTCGTCATACAGAACTCCATCAAGATCATCCAGGAACCTTGGAGTTGTGATTGATGATCAATTGAATTGAACTTCACAGACCACATTGCTAGAACTGCCCGGTCCTGCAGATTTGCCTTATACAACATTAGGAGGATCAGGCCCTTCCTATCAGAGCATGCTACACAACTGATTGTCCAAGCGCTTGTTCTATCCAGGCTGGACTATTGTAATGCTCTCCTGGCTGGTCTCCCAGCTTGCACTGTCAAACCTCTGCAACTGGTCCAGAATGCTGCAGCTAGAGTGGTCTTCAACGAGCTGAAGAGAGCACACGTCACTCCTCTCCTCACGAAATTGCTGCTCGCATCAAATTTAAGTCACTGACGTTTGCCTACAGAATAACCACTGGCTCTGCTCCCTTTTACCTAAAATCATTACTCCAGACTTAAGTGCCATCCAGAAACTTGCGCTCTGCAAGTGAACGTCGTCTCGTGGTGCCATCTCAAAGAGGCACACAATCTCTCTAGCCAGCAGGCAGCAGCCATATCACCCTGTAGCCCAAGACTGGTTGCCCACTGAAGCTAAGCAGGGCTGAGCCTGGTGAGTACCTGGATGGGAGACCTCCTGAGAAAACCAGGTTGCTGCTGAGAGGTGCTAGTGAGGCCAGCAGGGGGCGCTCACCCTGTGGCCTGTGTGGGGCCTAACACCCCAGTGTAGTGATCGGGACACTATACTGACAAAGAGCACCGTCCTTCGGATGAGGCGTAAAACTGAGGTCCTGACTCTCTGTGGTCATTAAACATCCCTTGGCACTTCTCGTAAAGAGTAGGGGTGTGACACCGGTGTCCTGGCCACATTCCCTCCACTGGCCCTTGCCAATCATGGCCTCCTAATAATCCCCATCCACTGAATTGGCTCTATCACTCTCTCTCCTCTCTCTACCTGTAGTGAGCGCACTGGCACCGTTGTACTGTGGCTGCTCTTTTTTCGAGCGCAAGAGGAGAACTGCAGAAAAAAAAACATTGAACATTGATGGAGCAACACATTTTGTGAGAATATAAATAATATAAGTAGTTTGTTACAATTTTATTTAAAAAATAAACTTCTTACATTGAATGAGATCATTTAATATGGCTTTACATTAATAACAATAAATTAGATATTTAGCCTGTTTTAAGGAATAGACATTTTATTAATGTGGTATTTTTAAATATGATGATTCCAGTAGTCTATAAATTGTGATGATCTCTCAGGTGATACTCAACTTGATAAATTATACTAATCTTTCATGTCAATAACTAGAAAAGTCAGCAATGCCTTACCCTGACAGTAGGGGCGCTTTTTGTTTTTACTCCAAATGACTTTTACATTTTCTTCATTTATTGAAAAAAAAGTTTTAAGTAGGCTATATTTAACAAACATATTGACAAGGCATTTATTTCACAATATATTTGGTAATTTTAAGGATTATAATTTGCATCATAAATCTGTAACATTATAAAAAAAACATTAGATCAGCATCACATCAGCTCAATCGACATGCGACTTGCCAACGCGGATATTGGGGAAAGTGCTGCGTTGAGTTTTTGCGCCATCTAGAGGTTAAGAGGAAAACTAAATCAAATGCGCTTCATCCTCCTCGTTAGTACAGCCAAAGCGTACTAAGTTTGCTTGTATCAGGAAGTCCTATAATACTGGAATGGCGTCAAACTCTGTATAGATACATTGTATCCTCTAACTATTGAATCTTGGAGCCTAGGCTATCTATGGAGAAATGCAAATGCATAAACCTGAAGAACGGTGCTTAATGTAATTTTGTCATTTAATTTTTACTTGCATAAATAGGTTTAATTTCTTTAAGGTTTATGTAAATAGGTTAGCAAATATTTTCCGTTTGTCGGTCCGCGAGCACAGTTTTTGCAGTCATGTGCTCGTGCACGTCGCGTGCTGATCTGCTCGTGCACATGCAGGGCGCAGTCGCGAGCAAAACGAAGAGATGGACCGTCAGCTCTTTCCCGAATAGCGAAGCAGCACTGCAGCAGAGCTACTTTACCTTCATAACAGTGTGTGTTTGCAGACAGCAGCAGTAAAGAGAGCTGTAGTTCAACAGAACTGGTTCAGTAGTAACACTTCACTTCCACATCATTGCAGCATTAATGGTAATGCATGCAACGAATCCATCCAGACTCAATGATGGGTAAACAAACATTTACCTCCAGTTTAAACCCTTCAACTAATCGCTTAAAGCCTAAAATAACTGCATATCAGGTTTGAAGAAATGTATTCAAAGTAGTTTGTTTTGTATACCTCTGATAGCAAGTTGTTTTTATTTCTCTACGTTAGCATTGTAGCTGGCTAGCAGAACGCGTTTCTGACTACATTAACTTTTTTTGTTTTTCACAGGTGTAATGATCGAAGAGATCCTCAAGCCTACCAGGTACACAGAGAAGTATTTTGTCCATGAAAGTAGTTGTATATTTGGCAGAGAAGCCGAAATACTGTCAAAATTAGATTAGCCGGCTTTAGCATAACACTAGTGCTCGCAGGCCTAGTTCCTGCTTGCTAACTGAAACTATTATGTACATTACACGTCTTACTTTGTACGTTATTGCTTTTAATTATCTGTATTTGGCAAACTAATCTATATACTAACTAGTCTATTATGGCTTAGCAGCTATAGGCTAAATGGACTGATTAGAGAGCTTACGTCTCGTAGCTTGCTAGCTTGTTTTGTAGTCAGCTAACCTAGATACTGGATTCACAACCACTAGATAATAGCTCACAATTGTTATTTACTTTTAGATCTGATCAGATATAGTATTACATTTTATTGTGAATTGACTTGGTGAGCCTAAAAACACAGATAAGATTGCAGATCATCAGGTTCCCTGTCTAGTTTTGGTTAATGCGCATCCTATTTGAGTTTCTTCCAAAAGCACCGGGGTTTCTTTCACAGCATTTGTATTAAAAATTAATTTCCAAAAGTTCATTAAGTTATTTAATAATATGCAAATCATCCTCACCTGCTTTTATCCTCAAGAGTACAAGTTCATGTGTATTTGTGAAAAGGATGTCTGTAGCCCTTCTCTTTATGCATTGTATTTTTTGCAGCCTGTCAAATATCAGTCAAAGAGTCACTCGGCAAATGACCATCGCCATGACAAGATGCGAGACTCCTCGGACTCCACGCCACCAACTAAAATGCTGCGGCGATCAGACAGTCCCGACAACAAGCACAGTGAAGGAACAGGGCACAGTCAAACGAAAGCACTCCACGTTCACCGGCCCCGTGAGAGGGACAGCGGTAAGAGCATGAGCGAGAAGAGGTTCAACATGCGAATGGTTAATGTCATTTACATGCTGTTCCTAATTCCCCAGAACCTTAAAATCCTATTTATGACTTGGTTATATGGGGGAAAACAGAATTTACAGTTATCATCAGTTAGTGCTTATTATAAGCTTAAAGTGCCTATTATACTTGTTCGGATGTTAACTTGCATGCAGTGTGTAATATAGCTGTTTGTGAATGTAGGAGGTCTGCAAAGACCAAAGTGCACAATAAATGGAGTTTATTGTCTCCCAAAAGAAAGAACCGATTCTGGACTGCTTGAAACAATTGGTCAGTAGGTCCAGCCTTACTTCCTGCGCAAATCTACGTAGGTTTGTCACAGATTTGCATAATGCCAGCTTATGGTCCTCATTGTCTACTTTGACCTTCCTTCAAACACTGTAGTTGTAACTAAGGCCTGGAATAGTGTGGTTAATGTCCAGAAGACGCTATTTTCTTACTCGCCATTTATTAAAACAACTGTTTGTGTTGATGCAATGCATTTTATATATATATATATATATTAGGGCTGTGAAACGATTAATCTCGATTAATCGCATCCGAAATAAAAGTTTGTGTTTACATAATATATGTGTGTGTACTGTGTATAATTATTTTGTATATATAATATACACACACATGCATGTATATATATATTTGCATTTATATACTGTATATATTTTTATATATAAATAGAAATATTATATATATATATATAAAATATATACAGGTACATGCATGTGTGTGTATTTATATATACAAAATAATTATACGCAGTACACACACATTATGTAAACAAACTTTTATTTTGGATGCCATGCACACACACACACACACAAATCTTCTCAGCGCACGCAAGTTCTCTTTCGTGTCTTGCTCTTGAATGTTTAAATTGGCTAAGCTTAAATGAGTTCAGTTCAGGTCTCACCTGTGCTCGTGCGCCATCAACACCCGTGTGATGATGACTGCGTAAATGACTGGACATGTTCGAGCAGACAAAGCTTGACGTTGTTGTTGTTGATAAAGTTTACAAAGAGTAACCGTTTTGTTCACACTTTTTTTTATGATGGCTGTTGTAATGTATCTTTGGGGAGCCAGCATGTGCATCCATCAACAGGAACATACAGTAGCGGAACTGTTTCACGCATTATGTAAAAAATAAACAGATTATAGATGCCTCATCAGATTGCAGATCAACTGCGGTGCAAGTGCGCGCTAAACCGTGGAGAACAGTATGGTTTTTTTTTTTTTTTTTTTTTTTTGAGAACCGGGTTACACCCCTAATATATATACATATTAAAACGGGTCATGTGGTTTAGTTCTGTATTTGAATAATTGTTGCTTATTTAATTTTTAATATGAATGCATCAATAGTAAAAATTCTACTTTGTACTGTAATATTTTTAACACCGTAATTGTTTTCATGTTAAGGCAGATATATCTGTAGTGTTTTGTCAAACTAAAATCAATCGCTTTAAAATGCTCCTTTTTTTTATTTAGCCATCACAGCATTGTAATGTGCAGTTTGCAAAATTGATATTCAGTTTTAACGTGAGTTACATAATCAGATTACTTTTACTAGTAACTACCGGTAGTCAAGTAAAAATATGAGTTACTTTTTCAAATAAGTAATGCAAGTTGCTTTGCTTTCCCATTTATTGATCGACTTGACAGCTCTCCTGTCCCCATTTTGAGAGAAATTGTGAGTAATTGCAGAGGCGTTGTGTGAGTTCGTAAACATGATGGGTATTTTAGTTCAAGGCTAAATGTGAGCATGTGTGTGTACTCATCTCACTTGCACAAATTCAGTATTTCTCTAAATGAGTAAAAACAGTGAAATGCAAACTCAGAATATTATGCAAAGCTGCAATAGTTAAATGTAAAACAACACTAATATACTTTATGTATCTAATCTCACTTTATTAACCCATGCCTTTGATGGTCCATTTCAGTCATAATAAACAACAGTGTCTTTAGTTAAACATCACATTTGTGGTGGATTTTTTGCTCTTATTGCATTTCCTTTCCAAGAAAAAAAAAGAAAGAAAAAAGCAGCTTTTGCAGCCCAGATGAGAAAAAGTAATGCAAAATTAATGTAATGCATTACTTTGCAAAAAAAGGTAACCAATACTTTTTGGGAGTAACACAAAATTGTATAAATAAAATAATTTGCAGTCTTGCATTTCAGAATTCTGCATACTTTCTATTGAAAATTCACTTGTTACATGTTATACAATAAAGTTAAAATACATTTGAGAAGTCATTTGAGAAAATTGATATTGATAATAGGCTTTACGTGTTCATGGAATGGATTTGCTGGTCAGATTCTAGTAATCAAGCACCACAGGAGTTGCGCTCTTGTGCTCCTTTACACTGTTTTACTTCCTGTTGTCGCCACAGCCATGTGACTGCAGCAGTTCTCGGTACTGTTTATCGTATCTCCTCGGCTCGTCAGAGGCCTCTTAGCGGTCTTCTCTGATAGGAAGATAAAGATGTTGCCTATTGCAGATGTTTTTACCACACTTTCAACTTGGTTATTTTCAGATCTTGGTAATGCGGCATAAAAATATTCTAGTGAGAATTAACTTTTTTTTACATCAGTTGGACAAAAATGTAATAAACACAAGGTCTAAAATGATTAAGACATTCAAATTAGGACATGGCTCAGCCACAGGACTGTCAGGTCATGTCTATAAACTAAGCAGTCCAATGTTTTAAATGGATATGCAGATTGTCGTCTTGTTTCAGTGAATTGTATTCCGCAAAGACTTTTTAGTTTGTTTCTGATCGTCTCAATTATGTTTCAGGTGTCAGTTCTTCTCCGCAAGAAAACTCTCATCATGCATCCAGTTCTCACCCTCATCCACACAGAACTTCAGAGACGGTAAGTTGTTTAGCCAGTGGATTGTCTGTTCAACTAGTCGGCGTTAAGGAAGCCCTGTATAATTAAGCTGGTTTAGGGATAAACACATCAGATGTGTTTGTCAGCGCTATACACGCAGCCCTGCAATAGAGCGAACAGATATTCAACAAAAACTCAATTCTATGTAACAATTTATTTAGGGTACTTTTTTTTTTTTGATGGTCAATTAATCTCAACTGTGTCTGTGAAAAGTTTATTAATTCATTTAAATAACTGAATTTTATTTGTAGTATTAGTTTTTACTTATTTTAAATCCTCTCTTGCCCAATGTTTTCCTCCAAACAATTTGCAAGCCGCACAATGCATTTGTGTAGGCTAAGCTATACATTACGTGCAAACAAAAAAAGGGTTAAATGCACACATTAACACCCACACATTCACTTTTCACTGGATATATTTATTTATACCTCATTGCCTTTACATTTACTTCTTGAGTTCCATGTAGCATTTTAAACAGGCATTTATTATCCAACAAAATGCATATATAACAAAGGAAAATGTATATTTTAGTCAGTGTTATTGCACTCATATTTTATCGTGCTCCATCAGTTTGACATGCATATGTGCACCAAGTCTGAAAGTGAAGTTTAATGGAGTTGTGCTTTCTGTCGGGACAAGCCTTTGTGGAAAATGGAAATACTCGCATGACTTTTAAACGTTTACAGATAAGAATATAAACATAAAATGTGAGTTGTGCACTGGGAAACTGCTTAAAACGGCACACACGCGTCTATAAAAGCATCTGACAGGACGAGTTAAACAACAGGCTATGCGCTTAATATTAAGCATTCTCATGTTTAGGATACCTTGGGCACTTTTCCTGCAGCAGCTCAATCTTTGTCCTTCACTATATTCGTTTTATCCTTAGAAATGTTTTATTCATTAGGGACATGACTGGTTTTCCGTGCAGGTGTCGTTAATCAATAATCATTGTTGTTGATCATTTTTATTATAAATTATTATCAATTAGTGGTTGCAGGCCTATGACAACAACACTGTCACAGTCCTCACAACAACAAAAAAATCAGTTGGCATTGGTGACAAAAATGTTGGGAAAAACGTTGTGCATCCCCATGATGTTTTGTCAGATACCATTTTATATGAGGTGCCATTCATTTATTACATCGTTTAAGTGTGCACCAGTTTCCAGAAATTAACACTTTACGAGGTGTGATGTCCAATTCCTGAACAAATGAGTCAAAGTTTCACCTCTCAAAAGCTCACTTGTGAATTGTTTAGAGCTATTACTAAGTTCATAACTAACTCCCTCACTGAATTTTTCTTTATGTCTGATCCCAAATAAACCAAGAGTTGTTACTGTGATATTAGTCTTGGCCTCAGACGTCAGGCCCACGGACCGCTGGCCGATGCATAATGCACACAAAATGGGAAACGCTTCAGAAGTTTCAAAGTCGTCATCTGATTGGTTGAATTCTACAGGATTTCCAGGAGACGCGCGTGTCGCGTTCTTTATCGCTCCGCCTGGAAACAAAGCTGTCGTGACACCAAACCCCCTCACGGAAGAAGAAAGCCGTCATATTTACAACTGAGACAATGAGCGCTTATCAGGATCAACTAAACGCTGGATTTCCAAAAGTATGTGAAGTTCAGGGCACCATTGTTGCAGTAAACTTGCAAAATGTTCTTGAATGAATAGTTTATTAGATGCACGCCGGCCTGTTATCGCAGGGACATCGACTTTACATTACCCCTAAACATGACGTGGAACAAAACGAACTGTGATTGGTTGCTTTACATGTCAGTCAGACTCTTGGGCGGACCTTTTTCCAATTAAAGCTGTGATGTAGTCCAGAGCTTCTGCCGTCAGTCTTACGCGAGACTTCTGTGATGTATACTTTAGTGTGTGGGACACTTAAATCAGTCTCTTTACTGGTTGTTCTGTTTATATGCCAATGTATAACTACATATACTAATTGACAGCGGAGTTAAACAATTATAAATGTTATTCGAATTCAAACATTTTACAAACAAAATGTTACCGGTCATTGTTAAACATGGTGATGCCACAAAAAGACTAAGGAGCTGACCTCACTAATAAATCATTGTGAATCTCATCTCTATTCCCAATGCGCTCTCAAATGATAGATTTCCCTGCTCTGTCCTCCTCGATACATCAACATATTTCCTGTCTCTTTCAGCCCCGTGAGCCAGCAGATGACTGGTCGGAGCACATCAGTTCGTCTGGGAAGAAGTACTACTATAACTGCAGGACAGAAGTCTCTCAGTGGGAGAAGCCTAAAGATTGGCTGGAAAGGTGAGTCGCTTTAGATCCCCTGTAACCGCCTCTACTCCTCTTCAACCATCAACTGACGCCAGACTTCCTGTGTGAACAGAGAACAGCGGCAGAGAGAAGGTGCCAAGAACACGGTTAACAGCTTTCCCAAAGACAGAGACTACAGACAAGAGGCGATGCAGGCCAGTGCCACAAGTGCCCTCAGTAGTACAAGTAAGTAACAGAAACGCATTTGTTCCCTTCAAGTTGTTGATAGAAGGTTTGCTGACGGTTTCAACGGTTCTGAACACGTGGAAAAATCCCCTTTCTTTCCCCAGAATCTACTTTAGCGGAGAAGCCATCGTCAAACTCTGGTTATTCTCAGCCTTTGTCCATTAACCCCTCCAGCACGTCCAGCTCGTCCTCGTCCTCCACAGTGCCTGTGTCTCCTGCCCTGCAGGCTTCAGCCTCCACTCTGCTTCAGGATCCAGCACTCCTCCGACAGCTTCTGCCCGCGCTGCAGGCCACCCTGCAGATGAACCACAGCAATGTGGACATGGGCAAAATTAATGAAGGTAAGCGCTAAGTGCTATGTTAACTTGTTTCTGTTTTTATTGAGAGAATACGCTTGGAAATTAAATGTATGCTTTATAGGGGTATTCACTCGTTTTCTCAATGCATCGATTACAAGTCTGGACGTTGCATATGCATCCATTTTGGAACTTGTATCTTTGAATCATTGATTTCGGTCAATAATCGATTTAAAATGCTTCGAATTGAATTCGAATCGATTCAGTGCTTTAAAATATACGAACATTAAATACTACGTCATTGCGTGGTGTCTACTGGTTTTCAGGGTTTCCCAAATTTGTTTGCCACTAAAAGAATGGTTTGCACTCAAAGTCTTTAAAAAAAGTCATTTTAAGATTATTCTTATTTTCTATGAGATGCACTTCTTACAAAATCACCCTAATCATTCTTGTCATCTTGCGCCTATTAAAATAAACTCTTCTTTATGCATAAATCTCTTTAAAGTCAGAATATCAGATCGTGACTTTTTTTCTGGTCCTGTTACCATTCATGCTGCTTACATTCTTCTCTCTAATCTTGTCTAAATTTCCTATTGATCAAATGTGATCTGAGCGACTCAGAGGTAGGGCTGGGTACAGAATTTCAAATTCAGTTCTGATTCACAAGCTCCTGATTCCATTCGATTCCTAGTTTGATCGTACTCGTTGGAGTAAAGTTATGTACGGTACAGTAAAAATTCAATCTTGGAATTTTAAGAATCAATCTAGGGATTGTTCAATTAAAGACTGAAAAAAAAAGCAATATTTTTACCTTACCCATTGACTATACAACTGGACATCTGTTGCTCAAGGGAGGAAGAGTATGATCTGCCCTTGATCAGGAAGAGATGCTCGCTAGGCCACGGGTGTCAAACTCAGTTCCTGGAGGACCACAGTCCTGCAGAGTTTAGTCTCAACCCTGTTCCAACACACACCTGTGGTTTTCAAATAAGCCTGACTGACTTGATTTGCTGGATTAAGGGTTTAAAGCTAAACTTCGCAGGGCTGTTTCCTTGATGTATTCTTGAATGATCAGTTTGGTGCATTCTCTTGAGTTGTCTCTGCAAGTTTACTGATCTCAAACCCATCTGAACCAGTAGGATGTTGTCGTAACTCGTATTGTGCTAATGAGTGAAATCCTAAAACCTTTGCCAAGCGTTCTTCTTTGAAAGCAAATAAGAAAGATCTATACAAATGCACTTTCCTGTAGCAATTAATACTTATTGGCCTTCATCCAAACTGCTAGAAAACCATTTTGACACCTTGACGACTGCTTTTTTTGCACAATATACGGCATCTTCTTTCCACATGGTGAAAATACCATAAGCCGAAAGGCTAGAGCCTTTTTTCAGATTGCTTTCAGTGTGTAGGACTGCTTTGACTGTACGCGTGTCTTTTTCTGTCTTTGTCTTCCTCCAAGTCCTCACAGCCGCTGTCACACAAGCTTCCTTACAGTCTATGCTTCATAAGCTTCTCACTGCCGGACCGTCCGCTTTCAACGTCACTACTCTGCTTTCCCAAGCTGCTCAGCTTTCCACACAAGGTACGGCTGAAGTCCCAGTCACCCTTCACACCTCCCCTAACTGATGTTGTGCTGCAGTGCAACTAATCCTACATTTTGCATTGGAACTACGTGAACATATTTTACAATACTGTGTTAAGCCTAAGCTGTTCATCGTTCACACACACCCAAGACTATGGGCAAGAACATGCTGAACAATTCTTTAAAGGGTTCGTTCAGCTAACAATAACAATTCTGTCATTGCTCACTCTCTCATGTCGTTCCAAACCTGTAAGAGATTTGTTCATCTTCGGAACACAAATGAAGAATCTGAGAGCTTTCTGTCCCTTCATTGACAGTCTACGCAACTACAATGTTCAAGCCCCAGAAAGATAAAGACATCATTAAAGCAATACATGTGTCTCCAGTGTTTTAACCTCAATTTTATGATGGCTTTGTTTGCGCAAAAAAACACATCTCCTCCAGCGCGTTCACACAACGACGTCTGCTCACGTCAACACATGCATGCATGCGCATTGGAGATTAATATTTTGTAAATAAAATGGTGAATAGTCACATGGGATACTTTTACGATGCCTTTACTACCTTTCTGAGTCTTCAAAGTGGTAAGACTGTCAATGGAGGGATGGAAAGCTCTCAGATTTCATCAAAAAGATCATCATTTGTATCCTGAAGATGAACGAAATAACGTAATTAATGGCAGAATTTTCCTTTTTTGGGTGATCTAACCCTTTAAGCCACTTTTTTTTACATGGAAAAACTCAGACTTTGGTGTAGAATATATATATATATATATATTTGTTCATTTAGTTAAGTAGGATTCAGTATATTTATGCTATAGCAATCCAAAACTGGCAGATTTGACACATTTAAAAAGTAATTTTGTTCTTACACCAGCTATCATGTTGCTGTTTGTATGTACAGTATAGTTGTGTGTGAGATTATTTACTGGATTCAATGTCTATAACGGTGTTTCTAATGAACAGCTCAACAGTCCGGTCAGTCACCCATGTCATTAGCATCAGATGCCTCTTCACCGAGGTCATACGTGTCTCCTAGAGTCAGCACGCCTCAGACCAACGCTGTCTCTAAACCCCTGCTCAGCTGCGCATCTCTCTCTTCACAACCAAAGGTCAGTAGCAGTTAGTCATTTTATAAACTTGTGTTCTAGTGGCATCAGAAAGTGTTTGGACACTTAAGCCACCCTTAATTTAAAGGGGTCCTATTATGCTTTTCCACTTGCTCAACTTTAGTTAGTGTAAGTAAGGTTGCTGTTTGAGCGTTACAAAGCTCAAAGTCCACTCCAAAGGGAGATATTTTATTTAACAGAATCCACTTTCCAAGAACTACAACGAGCGTCTCGTTTGGACTAAAATGTGGTTATTCCGCTTCTTTATGAAGTCATAATGTTCCTCATTTAGGGGTGTGTGATATCACGGTTTTTGATCGTGGACGATTAAAATGCCTCCACGATCTGCTTTTGAAGAAATATCGTAGATCAGTTCTGGCGCCTCCATCTAAACATACTCAACGCGACATACATTCACACATCACATGTTAACACAGTGGTAGTTACTCCCACGGGACACTGCAGTTCATAAAAGTTCATTATTTGCCTGTACATTAAAGCTCTTCCTGTTAAACATTTAATTTGCGTGCTGTTGCGCAGTTCTAACTAGCATGCGCTTTTCTGAGCACATACACCCGAAGCACACGCATTAAAGCGTCAAACAGCGCCTGACTACTGGACTAAGTTATCTTTCAAGTCTTATTGCGTTAAGACTGTCAAATACATACACACAAGGTTTACATAAACACAGTTGGTAATGTCTAAAGTGAAAGCACACATTTGAGAGAAAATAGGGCGCGTGTCAATTAGATGCGCCGGTCTTAAAGCGACAGTAGCCTAATAGTAAACATTCTGCCGCTTGTCCTTAAAGGGATAGTTCACCCAAAAATGAAAATTCTGTCATTTACTCGGTTCCAAACCTGTATTCATTTCTTTCTTGTGCTGAACAAAAAAATATATATATTTTGAAGAATGTGGCCATCCAAACAGTTGCTGGTCCTCATTGACTTCCATAAGAAAAAAAATCTACTATAGAAGTCAAAACACAAAGAGAAAATCACTCACTGCTCTTGACTGAGAACTTTAATAGAATCAATGTATAATTTATACAGTGAAGTCTATGTAGTGTTTTATTTGTATATTTGTTTAATTTCTTTTAATTTGAATGCTACTGTTAAATACACCTACTGTAGCTGAAAAAATAAAGCACTGTTTATTTCATTTGTATATTATGTTGTGTAGCCTATTTTTATTTGCGCCACTTTGGCCTTTATTTGGCTCCTTAGGAAAATGAAACATGGTTTTGTGATCGATTACTGTTTGTATTACCATAGTTTTCCGACAAATATCACAAATGGTGGATAACATCGTATCTATAATGTTTAAGGAAATGACAAAAACCATAATACTTTGAAGCGTCCTATGAAATCCAAGCTTGCAAAGTCTGTGCATGAAATCCGTTCTGCACGATCCTCTTTTCTGTTAACATGGTCAGCACTGAATCGGGCCTCAATCGGTCTGAAATTGACGCCATCCGTAATATTTACACTAGAGAAGAACTCGCAGTTATGGAGGGGCGGGACATTTCCCGAATGCGCGCTAAGGGGCTTCATCGATTTCGGCCCGTTTGAGACAAAGTGGGGAGGGAGGTGCTGTAATAATGTAAAATATGTGAAAAATAATGCAGTTTTTAAACAATCAAGCATGAAGACATTCTAGTACACCCCAAAAACAAAATCAAGACTGTAAAAGGGCCCCCTTCAAGAGTGTGCATTAGATAACAAAATATAAAACAACTGGTATCTGCAAAAAAAAAAAAGCCTGTTTTGGCCATCATATACCAGAGATGGCAAATGTACACACAATCTCTGCTCAAGTAGAAGTGTAGATACTAAAACTTTAACCAGTCTTTTTAAACTTAAGTACTGAAGTAAAGAAGAATGGGCTGAGACATGTACTTGGTATAGAGTAGCCATTACTACCTGTTTTAGTGTCGCGCTGGGAACTGGACCTCACATCATATTAATACAAAATAACTTGCATTTCATCACTTAGGCCACATTCTAGATTGTAGGGGATATTCCACCTCTTGTCCTTAGAAACAACTCTCAATTATTATGATGTCCTTGGAAACAACTCATAATTTACACTTCCACTGGTTTACTAGTTCTACAACATATGTAAACTATCTGACTAAACCTGTCAAGTCATGTCGATGACGATCGTCAAAATTACATTTGAACATTTTTGGAATAAAATGACATCTTGCTGAGGATAACTTTACAGTTAGTGTGTGCTAAAGACAAACTATTCAATATTTTCAAAACTTTATTCAAATATATTTAAAAAAAAATTTGTGTGTGTGTTTTAGTGCGGTGGAAATAATACCACAGATGCAGTTACTTTTAGAAAATTGACAAGGCATTTCAACAATAAATATGGTTTGATTATTTTGATCTTGGTTTAGATGTTCTGTTTAGGTTTTAAATGTTATAATTCCTGCTTTTTTATGATGGATTTGTGTAGTTTAAGGTTGAATATCTGGGTCTTGGACAAGGGTAAAACAATTCAATTTCTATAGAAAAGGCACTATAGAAAAACACTCATATTTCATCATGTTTGGTTTAAAATGTGCTTTTGCTATCATTCTTTTAAATAAATGCCACTTTGGTTTGATATTTTTATCTATTCAGTGACGTTTCTACATTTTATACTGTACATTTGCCATTATTTAGTTGACATCTCTGTTCAGATTCTCTGATCTCTTTGTTGTTCTTCAAATTCAGGTAAGTTCATCACTTCAGAGACAAGGATCAACGTCCCAGCAGTCCGTCAGCTCTGACAAACCTCTGGAATTCAGTGATCCCCGGCTTCACAGGCAAATGTACGGATCTCTCAGTGGGAACTTTTCTTTTGTTTTGTTTGTTGGCTATGTAGAAGCAGCCTATCAGATGTTTTCTTACAGCACCATCTACCAGTTGAGTGTGGAAGTGCAACCAAGTGTATGTTCGTTACAATTACAAAGAAATGTTATTTTTTTTAATGGGTTTTATATAAAAGCCATCTATACGCACATGTGTATATTATATAAATGTATAAGGTGACCAGACGTCCCATTTTCCACGGGACAGTTCCGTATTTTAGCTCTAGTTTTAGTGTCCTGAATAACGCAAAAGTCATGTTTTCTTCTTTCCTAGGTGATCATAAAAGCGAGTACTAGTCTTCTTTCACGCGAGAATAGCCTAATAATCAAAGGTAGCCAATCTCATCATAGCATATTTTGGAGAACAAAAGTAACATCCAAACACAATTCGTAATCGATTAGTGAAGGCGGGATAGTAGAGCGCAGAGGAGAGCCATCCAGACGCAGCGATGTCAAAGAAGCGCCTGTTTACAATTAACGAGGATCTTCAAAAAGAGTGTATCAAATTATTATGCGCAGTATGTTGTGATAAGAACTCGATGTGGTATCGAGACCAGAATACAAGTAGCCTGATTAAAACTCCAGTGACTTACTAGGAAGGCACTGAAACACGAGAATGATTCTGAATCTAAATATATAGAATTTGATATAATCTGTTTATAGAATATATAGATAATATACCGTAACTGTGTATATATAAGTAAGGGATAATTTACATCGCTTCGCGGCGGGGTCCTCATCACCCTGTCGGGGGTTATTTTGAGAAAACAACTGGCTGTACATTATCCCACTTATTACACGGCTACTTGCCACATAAGTAAATAATTAGATAGAAATATTGATCTCAGTTGAAATATTTTATTAGCTCTTTAAAAGCAAAGCTTCCGCGGAGAGAGCAGTCGCTAGCAAGTCCAAACTAGATGGACATTCAAGTGATACGGTTTACAGTCACTTATTACACTGCATTTCTCCACATAAATAATTATGGAGATAAGAGATATTGATTTCAGATTAAACTGTTGGATTATAAAATGCAAACAGGTACAATTTTAAAACAGTGTACAAAACAATAGTCACAAAACGGCAGCATCTGCGTTTGTATGAAACGAGAGCGAGTCCATCATACTGGATGGCGTAATTAAATAACCGTACACAAAATATTGATTCGACTGGGTTTTAATACTTTATTAGCTCACAAAACGCATAACTTCCACGAAGAAAGAACGTTCCCAGCAGGCGTATAGCGCTGCTGACTTCACCCGGATGAGCCTGCGTTTCAGGTTTTGAGAGGTTGTTATCTGGGAATAACAAACCGCTGGATGGCGCCATTGACCAATAAGAATCAAGTACTTCACAGAGCCGTGTAATAATACGAGATTACGCCGCACCTTCTCGCCAGGATCACGATATGACGTTTCTACCGAGGGGTGTCACCATATATCCTACGCCACTGATGTACACATTTAAACGCATAGTCGCATATGTATGCCATTTCTTTGTCATTTTAGTGGTGATGTGACTTGAATACATAAAATACTTTTTTGCCGTAATTATTATACTACTTAAATTCTAGTTCTATATTCTTTATTTCATTTGAATGAATGTTTCTTATGTTTTCCAGCAGCCAAGACGGCTTGTCGAGCTCCAATGGCAGCGCGGGCATCAGCGTTCCCGCTTTAGGCAGCGCCTCTCGAACCCAAAGCACTTTCACTCCCTCTCTAGCATTGCACTTTGATGAAAGTCTCATCAAGCATGTTCAAGGCTGGCCTGCAGAACATGTGGAGAAGCAGGTGCGGACATGCCTTCAACTGGTCATCCATCTCCTACAGATCAAACATCACTTCTCTAACCCTCTCTCTCTCTCTCTCTCTCTCTCTCTCTCTCTCACACACAGGCGTCACGGATGCGTGAGGATATCCACAATATGGGAACCCTCTACATGTCAGAGATCTGCACCGAGCTGAAGAACCTTCGCTCTTTAGTGCGCGTATGTGAAATCCAGGCCACGTTGAGAGAGCAGAGGTCTGTAACCCCCGATTTAGATCAAATTATCGACAGCGTGCTGCTAAACGGCATTCAGTGAATTGACTTTTTATCTGCTTGTGTGCAGGATCCTGTTTCTGAGACAGCAGATCAAAGAACTCGACAAACTGAAGAATCAGAATTCCTTCATGGTTTGAGAGGGTGGCTATGAGCTCATCTCCGAACAAGCCCCCCCCACCCCCACCCCCGGCTGTTTGGACCCCCCGCTCTCAGACACACAGTCGAACTGCAGGCTGCAATGCCTGAAAACGGGACCGAGAGATAGGAAGCTTACAAAAGTACTTGGGCAACTCGAAGCCCTGAGATCATAGATTAATTTCACTGTCCTTTCACACACACGGCTTCTCGGTTTCTCAGATCCACGGGCAATTCGAGAAGTGTTCAGAGAACACGCTCTCCAGCCCAGGCTGACCTGTGAGGAATCATGCAGTGGATCTGGCGATTCACGTGCTGTTTTTTCAAGGTTAGGCCTGTGTTAATGGATCCTAAATTTCACTGTCACACCGGAGACTTAAAATCCCCCCTGTCCCCCCACAGTCCTCCAGTGACTGACAGTGATCATGAAAGATGTTAGAAGGGCTATCTGTGCACAAGGACGCTTCCAGCTGTGCTGGGATTTATCAAAGTGACCAATTCAAATAAACCCAATATCATTCTGAGTGCCCATTCTCAAAAGTTAGGAGTGACTGGCTGGTTCTCTGCCCCTCAGAAGATTAAATAAGACATGAATGATCTTCCTTAATTCACAGCAGAACAGCGAATGGGTGCTAAAGATTTCTCAACTGGTGATGTGGCACTTAAAAGCTTTCGCCGAAGCGGTAGACGCACATTTTCTGAGTTTCTGACCCGATGAAGGGTTTATTTTGTCACTATCTGCCTTCGATGTTTCTTGTTCTTTGCAGTGCTGTTACACATCTAACTGAGATTTCTATTCATGCTGCACCCCAGCACTGTTTGACTCTTTTTGTATTAATGTTGTTTTGATTTGTTTGTATTTGCTCAGTTTTTTTTTTTTTTCACTCATATAAATGAGTTTAGTCATTCCCATATTGCCCGGTTTTGGGGGATGCAATGAAAGGACTCCGTATTTTATACACGAGCTATGGTTGCACTTCGAAAATGCATCTTTTTAAGGATGAAAGAGGACCAATGGGACCGTCTCGAGCCGACCAGCGGGAGAAGAGTATGGCGAAGTACAGGATATGATTGCATTTTTTTCATCTTTCACGTAAAAATATCAACCAGTCTTTAAAAAAAAAAAGAATTGTAAGCATTTAGTCAACTTGTCGATTCGTATTTGACAAGGATGTGAAAATATGGCAGAACTGGTGATTCCTCTTTGATGTTTGCAATGTCATTCATAGTTTTTGCTTCATTGTTCTTTCTGTCTTTACTGCCCTCTAACGCAGGGTTTGAACTTAGACCAATATTAATGCAATAGGCTGTAAATGGACTTTCAGAATAGACATGATGGGTATGTTGCTTTGTATATGGTTTCTAAAAGCTACGGGAAATAAACAATTACTACATTGTGTTTTGGTACATGTTTGCTTTTGTGCATTGGCTGCTTTTAATAAAGTGAACGCAACCCTAGCCCAGGTTGAGCTAAAACAACTCAAAAGTAGCTTTCAATGACTTTAAACTTAGAGGTTTTGGACATGTTCGCCCTCCTGTGGAGCAGAGATTCAATTGCAATTGCTAAATATGTTCGATTACATTAGTGAAGTGAACTTCACACGGTAATAGCAAAGGTGGAATTTACTAGTAGTTTAAAGGTAAAGTCAATTTTGCTTATAAAAAAAAAAAAAAAAAAACTTCTACGACTAGAAAGTAGGGTAACACTTCCTATGACGGCTGTATTTACAATACATTATATTGGGATTCCTAGTGCATAATGCCTTATAAACACCTTTATAATGTGATGCATTAAAATACATATTTATAACTTTTAAGAAAATAATGAATTTTATCACCAGATGAAGCCTGCATTTTTTAATATATCATAAGGGTATTCTTTATGCTAAATGCCTAATAAACAACCTTATAATGTATCATCTCATGAATAATCGTAACAACCTGTTACCTACGTATTAGATTTGGCAAAGGCTTGTAACTTTACAGTTTTTCTAATAAAACATGGTTTGCATTGTGAATGTATTCTTTTTGTATTTTTCCAAATAACTGAATTTTACCTTATGGAAAATGTCTTATAACCATTTCATGATAAGAAATGGCTGTTTAAAAGACTTAACTTTTGTTACTTAAATCAAGTTAGATGCAGTCATGCCCTATATAGCCCAGGTAGACAAAACCTGAATAATAAAATATTACCTGTTCAAAAGTTTACATACCGGTACTTGATTTTTAATAGGCTATATGTGTTTTATACCATAGTAGCTATCTTATATCCACACCTGTGTCAATGTTCTGTGATAGTTTTGAATTATTTCTTTGTCCTGAGCAGTTAAAATCTTTCAAATCCTGGGTTTTCAGCATTTTCTGCATATTTTAATCCTTTCCATCACTGACTTCCTGATCCATCTTTTCATATAAAGACACATATAGGCTATTGTTGATTTGACTGCAATGAAAATTGTATGAGAACTGAACTTAGCTGGACAATGAAAACACTTTTTTTGTCCAGAGCTGCTTTATTACAGCAGAAATGCATAATTGAATAATTATTTTCCTGTTTATCTCTGTAAAGCTGCTTTGAAACTCTGTATTGTAAAGCGGCTTGGCTTGAGTGATTCATAGCCTACTATTACAAAATAGTATTGTTTATTAGCCTACTATGTTTTTTTTCTTCTTATACCAGGGTAAGTTGTACTTGTTTTGTTTTCTGGGGGATATGTGTGTATTTTACCAAATGTATATCCTAATTCGCAAATTTAAACTTTTAATTTAAGGGTATAAAAAAAAGGGTAGACTAAGGAGAAAATTTCGAACTATTAGCTATTGGTAGGCTATTTTTACACACAGGGTAAACACACATAAGTCAAGTCATGCTTTCCGTGCAGAAGATGAGGGTTAAGCTGTATTATCCCAGCATGGGCACACGGGGAGGCAACAGTCCCAAACTCACGCGTGTGAATGAAGCAGCCCAGCGGCTCGACGACTCTCTCATAGGAGGAGCTGCTCTCTCATTCCCAAGTCTTCAACATTTAAGGGCACTCAAGCGGAGTATAAACACAAGAGATTATCCGTGCGAATAGTTGAGAAGCCTGACAATTTCGCATCCGAATTGAAACACAAATGGATTATATGGGTTTTTATTTTTAAAAATCAAACAACCGCGCGTCATCGGCTTTTCTGCGCACAGATATGATTTTATCTGGAAGTCCTGAAGAGAGCACCGAGGACAGAACCACGATGTGATCGTTTCTATTTAAAAATGTTACGAAATGCTTTGAGCGAAGCGAGTTGGAACACATTTTGGACACCAAACGGTATTGTTTGGCTATAAAGTCCGTGTCTATGCGAATCTGAAGGGCAAAGTGTTTTTATCCAATGCAGCGGAACAGCAGCCTCGTTTCCATTTGGCTTCAGCTCGAGCTGTGCGCGATGGCTGTTCTCCTCACTAAAGGTGAGTGATCAAATAGCTTAGTCAGAATAGTATACAAATTGATATATTCACAATTGCTTTTTAAATATAACGATTTTTGCATTAGTAAATCTAACAAAGCTAAAAGTGATTAAAAGCTACAATAAGTAGGCTATATGTTATCAAATAGTTATTACATTAACATGCACGCTAAAGCAAAGTGGGTTACACTTTATTTTAAGGTGTCATTGTTACAGAGTAATTATTAAATTAAGTATTGAGTAATATTAATTAACTAGTATACTAGGGGGTTAGGGTTAGGCTACTGTACTTACTATAGGGTAAGGGTTGGATTAATATTTTGTTGAGGGTTAGTTGCATGTAATTATGCATAATTTACTGTTATTGCTATGGCAAGTACATGTAACATATGTAAATAAGGACACTGTAAAATAAAGTGTTGTGTAAATTGTGTTTTCTGAACACCTAATTTTATTTATTTATTATTATTAGAGTTTCCACTTTGTTTTGCAGTACTTTGCAACATAGATGAGAACATATTTGTCAGTATTAATACAAAATATTGTATTGTTCTGTCAGAGCAATTATCTTATAACCAAAAGTCTGAAAGCCAAATACCAAACATGGACTTCTATATCAATGTGCGAACTATATCTTTGAACAGCCATTGTAATAACAGTAAATTATGCATAATCATGCAACAAACCCTCAATCAAATCCTAATCCTACCCTGACCCTATAGTAAGTACATGTACTGTTACTTACTCAGTACTTTATATATAATTACACTGTAACAATGACACCTTCAAATAAAGTGTAACCAAAATGAGCTCTTGTTTTCAGTTGGAGTATTATGGGTCATTTCTCGTTTGTTGTAACAGGAGAAATACGGTGTTACTGTGATGCTCCTCACTGTGTGGCCACCGGTTACATGTGCAAATCTGAGCTGAACGCCTGCTTCACCCGCACCTCAGACCCTCAGAGCACCAAGTCTCTTTTATCCCACGGGTGTTACGACCCTCTGCTGAACTCTGGGAAAACGTGCCATCCAGATACCGTTCATGGATCCGCCACTCTTCAGTGTTGCCACGAGGATATGTGCAACTACAGAGGCCTGCAAGATCTCACATACAGAGGAAGTGAAATTCATGGTACGAGTCTTCTTTAGTTATTGCTAGTGATAAATGAACCAGCCAGATTTTTATCAGCCATTTTTTATTTTATTTCAGTCATTAACTGTGCTTATATACTTGGCCAATTAATAGAGGTGTTAACTAACATGAACTAACCATGAGTAATACATTTGTTACTGTATTTGTTCATCTTTGTTCAAGTTAGTTTATAAAAATACAGCTAAAGTAAAGTATTAGTAAATGTTTAAATTAACATTAACAAAGATTAATAAATGCTGTATGCAGTTCATTATTAGTTCATGCTATTATTAATAATCTAATGAACCTTATTGTAAAGTGTTACCCCATTTTAGGGTGAACTATCTCTTTAAACGAAATGTACTCTGTTTCACAAACCATCAGCCAAGCACAGAGAAGTTGTTTCTTGGGTAAATTTGATATTTCAGCTTCAGTTCAGGTCAAAGCTGAACAAAGTAATATTATTAGAGAGCAGAGTGGCAAAAATAGCAACTGAGATGGGTAATTTTGTTATCATAATCACTCTCATGTTGTTACAAACCTGTATGACTTTATTTTTTTTATTTTTTTTCCTTCTGTCCAATGTTGTTTTGGACCCCATTGACTCTGAAGAGCCATCTTGTCCATACATTCTTCAAAATAACCTCTCCGTGTTCCACACTATTTTTTGGTAACACTTTACAATAAGGTTCATTATTTAACATTAGTTAATGTATATTAACTAACATGAACTAACAATGACCAATACATTTGTTACAGTATGTATTCATCTTTTTTTAATGTTAGTTAATAAAAATCCAGCTGTTCATTGTTTGTTCATGTTAGTATGTTACTAATGTTAACAAAAACAGCCTTTGATTGTAATAATATATTGGTAAATGTCGAAATGAACTATAACTAAGATTAATGAATACTGTAGAGGTATTGTTCATTCTTATACCATGGTCTGGGTGAATACTCGATTCTGATTGGCTGCAGGGTGTCCATTAAAAAGTGATGTAGGACCCCTAGTAAAGGAGTTCTAAAACCGTTAGATTTCGATTGTAAAACTAATTAAAATATTAACTAATGTTTTAAAAATGTGTTATTTGGCAAGTGAACATGGTATAAGCGGGTAAATGCCCTTCGAGGTGTCCATTGTCAGGTATTAATGGACTTCCGCTGTAATACGGTAAATACGGTAATGGACGGTACGGTACGGTAAATACGGTAATGGACGACGGCGAGGCGTGGACCGTCCGACGGGACGGTTCACGCCTCGCCGTCGTCCATTACCGTATTTTCCGGACTATAAGTCGCTCCGGAGTATAAGTCGCTCCGGAGTATAAGTCGCAACAGTCTAAAAAATGCATCATAAAAAGGAAAAAACTTATATAAGTCGCACTGGACTATAAGTCGCATTTATTTCGAAATTTATTTCACAAAATCCAAGACCAAGAACAGACATTTAATCTGGAAAGGCAATAGGCTAAATTAACATAAGCCAGCGAGTCCAACAAGCAAGTTACCGGTAAGCAAGTTCACCAAGCTCCCGCGATCTCATTCCACAACAATGAATACATTGAATTCTTCCTCGGTGTCACTTCTAAACATCTCCGCTAACTAGAGCGCCCTCTCGCGGCTGTAGACGGTAATGTTTTCTCTTGGTTCATCTCAGTCAGTATTAATACATTTTCATATATAAGTCGCACCTGACTATAAGTTGCAGGACCAGCCAAACTATGAAAAAAGTGTGACTTATAGTCCGGAAAATACGGTAATACCTGACAATGGACACCTCGTCGGGCATTAACCCTTACTTAGTTCATGTTAACTAAGGTTGTTAACTAATGAACGTTATTGTGAAGTGTTACCGTTTTTTACGGGGGTTTTTACCGCTTTACCTCTCTGTTTTTATTCAGAAAAACACAGACATCAAACTGAAGGCAGCCGTCACGTGATCGCACGTCTGCAGGAAATCCCTTCCTCCAAGGAGGTTTGGTTTCGAGCTGCCGTCATCACCGTACCCATCGCCGGTGGCCTCATCTTGGTCCTCCTCATCACGCTGGCCCTGCGGATGCTCCGCAGCGAAAACCGCAGACTACGACAGCAGCGGCGAGAAATGCTCTCCCGCCTTCATTACAGCTTTCACGACCAACACCTCACCAAGGGTCACGTGGCCAAACTGGACCTAGAGTGTATGGTTCCAGTAGGAGGACATGAGAACTGCTGCTTGACCTGCGACAAGATTCGACAGTCCGATCGTAGCAGCCAGCGACTTCTATCATTGGTCAACTGGGGAAAATACAGCGGCCGAGGCAAACTGGAGTTTGTGTGATAAGACTTGAGAATTTAGCTTCTTTCCTGGGACTTGTTTGACTAAAACTTGTTTAATTTCAACCCTTCCAACGGAGGACCTTCAAGAGAACACTTGAAAGCGCTAACCACATGGTTGTCGCTCTAGAAGCACTTTACTTGAATTAGAGACTTGAGGAGAAGACTGCTTGTATTATAGGCTGCGACGAGGAGTGGCTTCGTGCTGGTATTCTTTATAACCGAAGGATTCCAAGAAATATATTTTTGGTTTTAACGTTTGCACTTTTTGTATAAAGAAACTATGGTTGATTTGCTTTAGTAGTGGTGCAAGACCAGCGTGTCAACATTCTCAGAATAAACAAAAATGTTTTGCCAAAATTGAAGGCGTACAACAGCTTGTAAAAGATCTTGGTACCTTAATTATCCCTAAAATGTTCATAATAGTACACATTACTACTCTTAAGGTACTAATAGGCAGTTTTCAGGGGTGGATAAGGTACACAATTGTCTCTTTAAGCAAACTTCCCCAGTGACAAGCTGTTGTACCCCTAAAATTAAAATGAATGACAGTGAATAATGTCCTCTGGTGTGTGAATGTGTGACTTTTCACTGTTAAAGTTATAGTTCACCCAAAAATGAAAATTCTGCCATCAGTTACTCACCTTTGCGGTGTTCCAAATTCAAACTTTTACTATTTCAGCTGTTTCAGTCTTTACAGTGGAAGTGAATGGGGTCCAAAACGTTCAAGCTCCAAAAAGGACATAAAGGAAGCATAAAAAACAACCATACAACTCTAGTAGTTTCATTCAAGTCTCCTGAAGCAATATGATCACTTTATAGGATGAACAAGCAAGATTTAAAGAGAAGGCTTATATTGACCTTTTAAGATTTTGTTTGCACCTTGGAAATTAGGTTTTGATGTGGCAGTACAAACTTCTTTCATATTTCGTCTGTAACATATCGTCTTTTATAATATAGCCTATATTAGGGCATAAATGTTAATTTGCAGTTTAAAACGTTGCTTATACAAAGACATTTTATTTCAACGTATTCAGTCGATTTTTACTCATCTCAGTAGGCAATAGATATTTCATTCACACACACAGACACGCGCGAGCTGTAACGTTAGTAAACAAACGCATGCACATGTGCCGTTCATTCATTCAAACACAGAAACGCGATTCAAATTTAAACAGTCTTTTGCGGTTTACAGACACCAGTTCATATCGCGATTAGAACAAAGCACTTACTGATGATCTGCAGCTGGGTCCGTTGTTCGGCTACTCCAGCACGTTTGAGGTAAAATTTCCAGGATAATCACGATATTATTAGCAGAGCTATTCCTCACAGCGAGTGTGTTGTCCAGCTGTTGTGGGCGTTGACTGGTTTGCATGTGTTGCTTCAGATTATCTGTGTTTGAATAGCGCGCGCGCTCTCGATGGGCGTGTCACATTAGCGGAGTAATGAGGTGCCAGAAAGATAATGAGCACAGCTGATCTCTCGTTCTTTTTATATAGATTACATAAACAGAGAATATTTGTTTTAGATTTGAATTAGATAATTTAAAACTACACACTTAAATGATTATAGAGATATATAGCTCATGTCTGAGTGAATAGTATTCGCTGAGTTTTATTTGAGTTTAGAGAAGTGCTTCAGAAAAAAAGTTCACGGAGACGGAGAGGCATAAAGCACTCCCTGTTTACTTTCTTTATTTTACAAAAGCACAATGTTTTATTTCGATTGTAAGTGGACACATAAAAAAGTAGACATTTAACAGCTAATTTTTTCATATTTCTTAAGTCTGTATGACCAAAACCGACGGAGTATTTTAGGTCTATTTTGCTGCTATGTAAAAAAAAACGAGCAAAACGCGCCCGCGCGTTTGCCGACCTCAGGGGGTTAAGTGCTAATTATTCACTGATGCAATCAAATCATTGATCAACTGTATAAATAAAAAATGCCGACACATTAGTAGCATCGCACCTTATTGGTGCTTTGGTCATGATGTTAAGGCGATTGAAAGTTTTGGACATTATGGACTTGGTATTTGAACTGAAACATACTTCCAAAAATCTTTTGTGTTCGGCAAGCGTGGAACGGCATGATTACTTTTGGGTGAACTAAACCTTTAACATTCACTAGTCACCTCTGACCTGCATGTAGATTTTTGTTCACTGTAAATATGTGTCACTGTAAATATTACATGTTCAACAAGTAATCATTGTGGTATTTTTCATCTTTACTGTCTCTTGTCCAATGATATCGCATTGGGTGAAACTGAAAGCACTGAAAGCACTCAGTGTTGTGTACGATATTGACGAGCTCATTACACCCGGAGGGAAAAGTCTTGGCTAATGCTTCAGTTTGTCAACACATGCACAGTTGCGAGCGCTCGACTGAGGCATTGGAATCATTAGCAGCAGCAGCATAAGGGCATGGCAGTGTAGTGTGGTAGCTATTACAATCGTGTCTTGTTTTACAGTAGCGCCAGGGTTCGAAATGAGGGGGGTCTGGGGGGGTCCCGGACCCTCCATAAGTCATTAGGGACCCCCCATAATAATTTATTTTTGGATTTTGGGGGGTCCCGACAAGTATATTTTAACATTAAAAATGATTGTGAAAATTATAGGTCTTCAGTGACGTTTTATATTTATAACAGTAATTTATTTATTTTCTAGCGTGAGGCAGCAATCAGGGCAGTTATTAGCGTCACAGACGAGACGCGAAGATGCGTGTCCATCTTTTTTTTACAGTCACAGATTGTTGTTGTGGTGCTCCCGCTGCTGAACGCGGCAAAAGAGTGAAATCCTGAATGAAAATCCTGTAAGTGCTTTGATTATGTTTATATCTCTGTAATTGCTTATAGTAAACTATTAGGAGTTCGAGTTGCATTAACTAGATACCCAGTGTAATGATGATTAGAAGAGTAGGCTACGTTTGTTTATTGCTAGCTGTTAACGTTATGTGTATTAGGGGTGGAGCCGAACCCGAATACATACGGTAGCTATTCGGAAAGGCACAAATAACGTGTTTTTTACAAATACTTATTTCGAACAAATACTTACAAAAATATTTGTATTCGGGAATGGGAAAAACTATATCAAAAAGCTGCGTTTCCTCATGAGACCGCAGTGCACGCCCGGATGAGTGAGTGAGTGACGGACGGACACAGGCTGCTCCACGGCTCGGCTGAGCGAAAAAACGCTTAACTCCATCACTATTTTTGTTGAATAGATTTTTGTACCTTAACTGGGTTCCTGAGGCAGTTTATAACTTTCGAGAAGCGGAGTTTGATCGGGAGATTATTCCATTACGCTGCATTATTGACGTCTGCAGTCGGGTGCTCTCATGCTCGCTCGGTTTACGTAACGTCAGCTGTTTAGCGCGGTAATTTAGACAATAGGCTGTTGACAGAGTAACGTTAACGTTCGGTTAAAAATGCTTGTGTAGTTGTGTCGAATTGTTTCTGAAAAACAGTTTCTGGTCTCATTGACTTCCATAGTAGGAAAAAAAAAATACTATGGAAGTCAATGGGACCAGTTAACTGTTTGGTTACTGACATTCTTCTAAATATCTTCCTTTCTGTTCAGCAGAAGAAAGAAATTCATACAGGTTTAAAACCACATGACATGAGGGTTAGTATATGATGACAGAATTTTCATTTTAAAGTATCCCTTTAACACTCATATTATAATATTAAATAGTATTTCTTAAGTAATATTTTTCTTCATTTTAATTTTGAGAACTAGTTAAGACAAATAAATAAAATGTGCCTGGACATGTTGATTTTGAATAATGTGGTGGTTACTATTGGATTATTGTCATGTTAGAATATTTTACGTTTTTTTTTTTTTTTTTTTTACGTGTCCCTAAATATTTTAGATCAGATTATGGATTGACTACTTTGAAACAAAGTAAACCTTCTAATGTACAGTCTTTTCAGACATCATTATTTTTCAATCCAGCGGCCAGTTGTTTTACAAATTACATTTAATGTAACATAAGGGATGATAAATGCCATTTGTATTTGATCAAACCCCTTGAAGGTGCATGGTGCTGCCATAATGAGTACACCTGGTGGATTTAGAGTTAACTTCCTCGCTCAAGGACAGAATGACCTGTTATTCACTTTGTCATGTCAGGGATTTGGATTTATTTAAGGTGCTGTACTTTGTTGCTCCAGAGTTAGAGGTTTACCTGTTAGATTATAGCCACTTCTCCAGACACCACTACAATACTGGGCCTAGCCCAAACCATGAAAAACATCCCAAGACCATTATCCCACCTTCAACATTGGTCCATATAATTTTGCCTACAGTAGTGAAGCAAGGTATTCTTCAGAATTTTTTATAATTTAATAATTCAATTTTAGGGGACCCCCCAAGAGTCCTAAGTCATTTCGAACCCTGAGTAGCGCTACACTGACTGACTCAGTCCCCAGGCCACAATCACTCAGCCTCAAACCCTTTCACAGTTACCGCTCGGCTTCTTTGGAACGGATCCCGATCCTCTGTGTAAACGTTCCATCTCGCACTACTTATTGGTAATTCCTCTGGACTCAAGGTGCGGTTGACACTGGTTTCCAGTGCAAATTAGATTTTATGCTAGTCTCTTAGCTTCTTCCTTTTCCTAATCCTTTTGTATTGCAAACAGGTAGTGCAGCGGGTCCTACAATCCTACAATCAATGTACAAATAATCCCTTGTGACAGCACTCCATGTCTCTTTACCCATTTATTATTATTTTTTTGCAGTAATTTTACACTTTAGTCCACTCCCGAGGTCCCGAGTCTTGACAGTCTCTTTCATAAGCTTCCCTAAAAATCTGTCCCCATTCACTCTCCAAGTCACTGCACACCCGGCTTCTGGCTCAATGCACAAGAAGTTAACAGTTATTGTTGGCCCTGGAGAAGAATGCAAGCGTTATTGCAGTGAATATGTTCCTCTGACAGTAATAACAGGGAACTTCTTCTGTGGCCCACACATATTTAAAAAAACATAAACTCAAATATTAGTGCATTTTTGCAGAGGTTAACATCAGAACAGAATAACCCTTTATTTAGCCTTTTTGGGCTTTTTGGTAGTGCTATTTTATTATTTGCTATTTTATTTATTTTATCATTGCACAGTAGCTACTGTACGTTTACATGCAGCCAAATAATCTAAAATAGTAATCGGATTGATGGCACAATCGGATTGAAAAGCCTTCATGTAAACACTCCAATCGATCCAATTCACCTTTGGCTAAGCCCCGCCCCCCTTAGTTACTGTTGCTACCTCCGACAACTTCATCTGGGCTCTGGTTTGGTATCAACATGGCTTATTCTGTGACGGCTCTTCCTGCTGAAATTTTATCAAACTTTTATAAAGCAGCAAATAAAGTGTCCGATAGAAGTAGGCAAAAGGGGCTGCAGTGCGCATTCGAAGGCTATATTCAAGACATACCGGTGGAAACGCAATCAACAACAAGGCATCCAAATAGAGACAAAAGCATAACGGTCACAGTCAAAAAATGAACCACCGCATATCCTAATCGAGACGGAGGCTGGGACTAACGATATCAAAGAGCTGGGTAGGTCTCTTCACTTCTATAATTGTTATTAAGTTACAAAGCAAACGGACTACGCGAGTAATGTTATAAAGTTGTATTTATTAGCAGCGTGTGCTAGCGTATCAACAATTAGGGTAGAGAACCGAAATCATAATCTAAAATAGCATAAAACTGTCTAACTAGTATAACTTCACAGTAAGGTTAAAAGCAAAAATAGAGCACACAAAAGTGTGCTTGTTGATCCTTGAGGGGTTTCGCTGACTGAGGACGTCCACACAGTGTAATCCAAAGACGACACTTGTCAGGATTTGACTTCGGTTTTGGAAAGGGAAAAAAACGGACACCCCCCTCCAACCTCTCTGGGAAACGCGTATCTGTGTTACAAATCCCCCAGGCACAACGTTTAACCATATTTTTGATAAAACTACGACGGTAATAGCCTGCCGAGACCAAATATATGAGACGCCTGTGTTAAAGTCAATGGAGCGCTGTGAAAAAGTGTCGGACCTCTGTGGGAGCTCGTTCTTGGCTGCGCTGTGATTGGTCAATCCACATTCTACGGCGTGGCTTAGCCAAAGGCGAATTGACTGTTCCCAAAGACACGACCCTTAGTTACTGTCGCTATGTCCGACAAGCTACGCCGCTCTCACGCCACACCATGTTCTCACGCAGTGAAAAATACATCGCGGAGCAGAGAGGAGACTGACAACACGCTGACAGACAGGACAGACCAGGTTACTTTTCGGTTACTTTTGATATTAAACATATTAAACAAAGTTTCAAAGGTTTCAAACACCTTTCAAATTTGGTAATTTTTTAAAATAAATTTAAACATTAAATACCGTTTTGTGGCTCTTTAATGTGTCTGTCAGATCGCTGTAGAGCATCAGTTAAAGCTGCTCGTGAACCGATCATCTCTTCATTAGTTCATTTATAGCATCAAATAAACATGGATGAACATCAGAAGGAATGTTGTTTTAACCGCGGAAAGGGCGTCAGTACACTCCGCTTCTCAAGTTCAAATCCTCCCATGTTAATCTACTAACTCTCCTGACTGCTTTGTCGGACAAAATGGCGGATGGCGAAGTATGATTGGTCAGATCACCTGTCAATCAAGCTCCCTGTGAAGGGTCAATTGAGCTCGATCCAAATTCAATTTCGGTTGGATTAAAAATGGGTGGTGTAGACGTGAAGTAATATTATTAACCGGGGAAAAAAAGGATAAAAATGCTTGAATATGACTATTTTCTCAATTAGATTCAAAAATACCTTGAGCACATGTTCAGTGCTTTGATGCATATATGTTTACCAGATTCATTTTAGAATAAGATCTCTGTTTAGACACTTTTTACTTGTTACATGCATATGTTTTATGTTTTGTTTTTTGTTTTTTACATCTAACAAACTTGTCAGTGGAGACTTTTTTCAGATGTCACATCTTCATTAGTAGTGCAAATCTTTATGACCTGTTTACAAAAGCCAACAACATGTCATACTTGCAGTACATTCTCATGCTGTGAAGTGCTGTTAAAGTGCGCCTGCTCAAACATGATAATATCAAAGTGTTTTAAGTGAGGTTGGAGGAAGCCCAAGTGTCCCTGACAAATAAAATGAAATAAATTAAAAAATCAAGACACATTAACACAATAACTAGCCTAAGTTTTAATTATTGATCTCTTTAAGAAATCTGAATTTAGTATAAAAACTTCTACTGGATGGCCAAAAGTAAATGTAGTTTAGCTTCTCCTTTTGTATTGTGAAAGTGTCACGGGTATGGTGCGGATGAAGACAGGCAGAGGCCCAAAGTTCCAATTCAAACTTTTACTATAATAAAACTTAAACAAAACTGGTACAGGCAAGGGTAACACTCTCCATACACAATAACATATACAAAACATTGACCGACAACTGAAAGGAGAAAGACAGGAACTTAAATACACAGAGGATGACGAGGGTACAACAGGTGATGACAATGAAGGATGATTAACTGATTAACTAGACAGGTGATGAAAATGAACTAATGAAAATGACGACAGAGATGAAAACAAACACTGAATGAGAAAAACAACCTAAAAGTCCATGGAAACAACAGAAAACACATTAACAATGTGACAGAACCCCCCCCTCCCCCCAGGCGCGTCCTCGCGCCGTAAAACATCCAAAGGGGTGGGAGGGTGGGCGCCCTGGAGGCTGATGAACAGGTGGCCGATCTGGAGCAGGAAGCCTCCAGGGCGGAGCAGGACGTGCAGGTGGCCAGGGCGGAGCAGGATGAGGGCGTGGCCATGGCGGAGCAGACGGACCCTCAGGCGTCCATGGTGGTGAGGACCCTTCGAGTGGCCACGGCGGAGACGACCCCTCGGGCGGCCACGGCGGTGAGGACCCTTCGGGCGGCCATGGCGGTGAGGACCCTTCGGGCGGCCATGGCGGTGAGGACCCTTCGGGCGGCCATGGCGGTGAGGACCCTTCGGGCGGCCATGGCGGTGAGGACCCTTCGGGCGGCCATGGCGGTGAGGACCCTTCGGGCGGCCATGGCGGTGAGGACCCTTCGGGCGGCCATGGCGGTGAGGACCCTTCGGGCGGCCATGGCGGTGAGGACCCTTCGGGCGGCCATGGCGGTGAGGACCCTTCGGGCGGCCATGGCGACCGTGTCGGAAGGGCCTCCACGATCCCCTCAGAGGACTTATTGCCCCCCCCCAAAATTTTCTTGGGGAGGTCAGCACTGGACTGGACCCGCGGCGAAGAGGACTCTGAGCTGACCGGGGCCAGCGGCGAAGGCGGTCCTGGGCTGGACGGGACCAGCGGCGAAGGCTCTGGGCTGAACGGGACCAGCGGCGAAGGCCCTGGGCTGGACGGGACCAGCGGTGCAGGAAGCTCTGGGCTGGACGGGACCAGCGGTGCAGGAAGCTCTGGGCTGGACGGGACCAGCGGTGCAGGAAGCTCTGGGCTGGACGGGACCAGCGGTGCAGGAAGCTCTGGGCTGGACGGGACCAGCGGTGCAGGAAGCTCTGGGCTGGACGGGACCAGCGGTGCAGGAAGCTCTGGGCTGGACGGGACCAGCGGTGCAGGAAGCTCTGGGCTGGACGGGACCAGCGGTGCAGGAAGCTCTGGGCTGGACGGGACCAGCGGTGCAGGAAGCTCTGGGCTGGACGGGACCAGCGGTGCAGGAAGCTCTGGGCTGGACGGGACCAGCGGTGCAGGAAGCTCTGGGCTGGACGGGACCAGCGGTGCAGGAAGCTCTGGGCTGGACGGGACCAGCGGTGCAGGAAGCTCTGGGCTGGACGGGACCAGCGGTGCAGGAAGCTCTGGGCTGGACGGGACCAGCGGTGCAGGAAGCTCTGGGCTGGACGGGACCAGCGGTGCAGGAAGCTCTGGGCTGGACGGGACCAGCGGTGCAGGAAGCTCTGGGCTGGACGGGACCAGCGGTGCAGGAAGCTCTGGGCTGGACGGGACCAGCGGTGCAGGAAGCTCTGGGCTGGACGGGACCAGCGGTGCAGGAAGCTCTGGGCTGGACGGGACCAGCGGTGCAGGAAGCTCTGGGCTGGACGGGACCAGCGGTGCAGGAAGCTCTGGGCTGGACGGGACCAGCGGTGCAGGAAGCTCTGGGCTGGACGGGACCAGCGGTGCCTCTGGATCGGTTGGTGTTACCGTGAGGGAGGAACCACAAACCCAAAGAGCTCTGTCCATAAACTCAATAAAAGGACGATCTAAGTCCCTGAGCAGCAATATCTGGGCTAGTGGATCATCAAGTCCTCTCCAGAACCGTTGCTTCAGAAACTCCTCCTCCCAGTAAACATCCTGATGAAGATGCAGGTAAACTTCCACCAACTCCTCCAATGAACTCCCATTCTGATTAAACAGAAATGCCTCCGTAGCGTCCTCCTCCATTACTTTTAGGTCGGTCAATCTGTCACGGGTATGGTGCGGATGAAGACAGGCAGAGGCCCAAAGTTCCAATTCAAACTTTTACTATAATAAAACTTAAACAAAACTGGTACAGGCAAGGGTAACACTCTCCATACACAATAACATATACAAAACATTGACCGACAACTGAAAGGAGAAAGACAGGAACTTAAATACACAGAGGATGACGAGGGTACAACAGGTGATGACAATGAAGGATGATTAACTGATTAACTAGACAGGTGATGAAAATGAACTAATGAAAATGACGACAGAGATGAAAACAAACACTGAATGAGAAAAACAACCTAAAAGTCCATGGAAACAACAGAAAACACATTAACAATGTGACAGAAAGTGTAAAAAATGTGTAAAAAAATATTATAATAATGATAACAATGATAAATTATACAAATAAATAATTGAAAACTGAAACAATTTCATCCAAGATGAAGCGGCGAAAAATGGTAAATGTAAACTATAAATCTACATATTATTCATTATGAAGTAAAAAATAAAATAAAAATCTATAATCATAATTGGATGACTTCACCCAAAATTTGACTGTGCTATGTATTATTTTGTGTTTAATAGTGTATTTTGTGTTTAATGGCAAACTATACTGGAATCAATTAGGAGTGTTGGAGTCAACGTAATTCTCGTGAGGAGCATGAATGATCATTAAAGGAGCTCAAATATTTCAAATTTCAAGAGGTTCCATTTCAGTTTGGATGCTTCCTTGAAAGGTATATGACTTTGTAGACCGTAGACAACAAGGCAGCTCAGTTTAAGAACAGAACAAGTTCTGAGCATTGCATAACCTGTTTTTCAAAAAACTAAAAAAAGCCCCAAATGTATCTCTGTAGTGCACTATCATGTCAAGTTTCGGAGCTGTACAAATGTGTTTTTGAAAGATTTTTCTTAGCAAAACCTGTGCCAGGTGTTTTGAGAGAGAGAGCTGGATCAACTTCTAAACCCGCCGTATGTTTGGTGACCTTTTTTCTCCAACCTTCACTCATGCCAGTTCTGCCAACAGACAGGAAGTACTTAGTCACTTGATGTTTACCTCAGAAATGGCAGACTCTCTACACCCAAGGGGTCGCACACTTGTAACTTTTTGATCTCATCTTTTGATTTTTTGACTGCAGTAGTCAAGAAAGTAAAAGGAAAAATGTTGTTTTCAGTTCAGTCTCTCTTGATCCTCAAATCAAAGGACATTAAGCAAATATTACATCACTGAGCAGAGGGGAAACTCTTTTACAGTTTGTAGCTACTGTAATTTTCCGTTATCAGAAAGCAGGGAATATGGTAGATTAGATTTGAGATTCACATATGACTGCTTTATAGTTTCTGAAGTAGCCAAGTAATGAAAAGTAATGACAACAGAGAGATATTGGTGGACTGGGAGTCGCATATAACTTTTAGTTCACTCTCAATTCTCAAAAAACAAACAAAAACAACTTTCTAAGATCATC
Organism: Phoxinus phoxinus; assembly: GCF_949152265.1. Classification (NCBI taxonomy): domain Eukaryota; kingdom Metazoa; phylum Chordata; class Actinopteri; order Cypriniformes; family Leuciscidae; genus Phoxinus; species Phoxinus phoxinus. Next base: position 15,815,788 of record NC_136880.1, on the reverse strand, counting down.
ATGAAACTCTGGAGCTATAATCTGTTGTATTATAGCAAGTACTTGGATCATTTCCTTGAATACTGGCAGTGAAATAAAAATATAGCATTCTTATAATACTGATGGATAGAACCACAAATATAACCGGATACCAGATTTTGTATATGATTTTGTTAGTAAGAACCAGGGTTCGAAATGAGGGGGGTCTGGGGGGGTCCCGGACCCTCCATAAGTCATTAGGGACCCCCCATAATAATTTATTTTTGGATTTTGGGGGGTCCCGACAAGTATATTTTAACATTAAAAATGATTGTGAAAATTATAGGTCTTCAGTGACGTTTTATATTTATAACAGTAATTTATTTATTTTCTAGCGTGAGGCAGCAATCAGGGCAGTTATTAGCGTCACAGACGAGACGCGAAGATGCGTGTCCATCTTTTTTTTACAGTCACAGATTGTTGTTGTGGTGCTCCCGCTGCTGAACGCGGCAAAAGAGTGAAATCCTGAATGAAAATCCTGTAAGTGCTTTGATTATGTTTATATCTCTGTAATTGCTTATAGTAAACTATTAGGAGTTCGAGTTGCATTAACTAGATACCCAGTGTAATGATGATTAGAAGAGTAGGCTACGTTTGTTTATTGCTAGCTGTTAACGTTATGTGTATTAGGGGTGGAGCCGAACCCGAATACATACGGTAGCTATTCGGAAAGGCACAAATAACGTGTTTTTTACAAATACTTATTTCGAACAAATACTTACAAAAATATTTGTATTCGGGAATGGGAAAAACTATATCAAAAAGCTGCGTTTCCTCATGAGACCGCAGTGCACGCCCGGATGAGTGAGTGAGTGACGGACGGACACAGGCTGCTCCACGGCTCGGCTGAGCGAAAAAACGCTTAACTCCATCACTATTTTTGTTGAATAGATTTTTGTACCTTAACTGGGTTCCTGAGGCAGTTTATAACTTTCGAGAAGCGGAGTTTGATCGGGAGATTATTCCATTACGCTGCATTATTGACGTCTGCAGTCGGGTGCTCTCATGCTCGCTCGGTTTACGTAACGTCAGCTGTTTAGCGCGGTAATTTAGACAATAGGCTGTTGACAGAGTAACGTTAACGTTCGGTTAAAAATGCTTGTGTAGTTGTGTCGAATTGTTTCTGAAAAACAGTTTCTGGTCTCATTGACTTCCATAGTAGGAAAAAAAAAATACTATGGAAGTCAATGGGACCAGTTAACTGTTTGGTTACTGACATTCTTCTAAATATCTTCCTTTCTGTTCAGCAGAAGAAAGAAATTCATACAGGTTTAAAACCACATGACATGAGGGTTAGTATATGATGACAGAATTTTCATTTTAAAGTATCCCTTTAACACTCATATTATAATATTAAATAGTATTTCTTAAGTAATATTTTTCTTCATTTTAATTTTGAGAACTAGTTAAGACAAATAAATAAAATGTGCCTGGACATGTTGATTTTGAATAATGTGGTGGTTACTATTGGATTATTGTCATGTTAGAATATTTTACGTTTTTTTTTTTTTTTTTTTTACGTGTCCCTAAATATTTTAGATCAGATTATGGATTGACTACTTTGAAACAAAGTAAACCTTCTAATGTACAGTCTTTTCAGACATCATTATTTTTCAATCCAGCGGCCAGTTGTTTTACAAATTACATTTAATGTAACATAAGGGATGATAAATGCCATTTGTATTTGATCAAACCCCTTGAAGGTGCATGGTGCTGCCATAATGAGTACACCTGGTGGATTTAGAGTTAACTTCCTCGCTCAAGGACAGAATGACCTGTTATTCACTTTGTCATGTCAGGGATTTGGATTTATTTAAGGTGCTGTACTTTGTTGCTCCAGAGTTAGAGGTTTACCTGTTAGATTATAGCCACTTCTCCAGACACCACTACAATACTGGGCCTAGCCCAAACCATGAAAAACATCCCAAGACCATTATCCCACCTTCAACATTGGTCCATATAATTTTGCCTACAGTAGTGAAGCAAGGTATTCTTCAGAATTTTTTATAATTTAATAATTCAATTTTAGGGGACCCCCCAAGAGTCCTAAGTCATTTCGAACCCTGGTAAGAACTAGTGATCTGTAACTGTGGCCATATCTTATATGATTTCAACACAAGCATCACAAAAACGTTTTTTATTGTGTTTAGCTACTAAACAACCGGACACATTGGAGCCACACTGAAAAGCCTATAATTGTATTCAGACTAGTTATTTTCTGCCCCCTCTTTAAGTGAGGCGGTGATTTTCACAACTGTAATTTTCAGAACGATGATTAAAAGTTTTGAGTGCAAGTTTGGAAATTAAAGATCCCACAAAGCCGCGACACGCAGCACCACAGAAACGACCACGTGCTAGTTTATCAAAGCCTTATGCTAACTGCTGGAAAACCATATTCATAAAGGTGGTTTTGAACCAACAGATGAGGGGAGACAGAAATTGACTCTATGGTGGCTTTCTCAGAGAAGCCTCTTATTTGAGCAATATTGTCTGTAAAACAGTAACGCCTTTTCCCCCACAGCGCTTCTCTTCATGGCTGCCATTTTCTTTGTGGCCATGTTAAATACTGGCTATTTGGTGTAAGGTTTTGAGCTGAGGAAAGAGCATTTATTGTGTAGTAGTGGCACAGCTGAACATTTTTTACTTGAATACACTTCTACTATGATGAGCATGTTTTTAATTTCAGGATAAAATGTCATGTTGGTGCTTCCTTTTTCGTACAACTGTCTTAATATCAAAAAAGGAATAAATATGGGTTAGTTGACATTTGGACTGCATTTTATATAGCGCTTTCACAGACCCAATGGCCACCAAAGCGCTTCACATTTTTGCCTCACATTAACCCATTCATACACCGACGGCGGTGTCAGCCATGCAAGGCGCCATCCAGCTCGACGGGATGGGGTTAGGTGTCTCGCTAATGGACACCTCGACACTTGGTCAAGTGGAACCGGGGATTGAACCACCAACCTGGTTTGTAGACAACCTACATGAACCACTGAGCCACTGCCGCCCAACTGGCACGTTTAGTTAGATTAAAACCAACTTTTGTTCCCGGAGATCTACCTCCCTGCAAAGTTCAGCTCCAACCCTGATCCAACACAACTGAAGCAGCTCATTAAGTTCTTCAGGAGCACATGATAATTACAGACGGGTGTGTTGGATAAGGGTTGGATCTCCCGGATTGGCACCCCAGGTCTAAACTGTCATAGCGTGGTTGCAGGTTGCAACAGAGCTAAAAATTAATAAGAGCATGATCTATGCACAGCAGTTGTTTTAATAACAAAACAAAAACAAAAACTCTGGTTTCTCAGAGCTTTCTCAAATCATGGACAGAACAACCACTAATATAGACAATAACAGACAAAGGGAAACTGAGGGCAATAAATACACAGGGAAACACTAGGGCTGTGTCTGAAATCACCCCCTATACCCTCAAATAGGCCATTAATTTGAGGGGATAGCCATTTGTAATAAATATAAACCCTAGTGGACGTTATCGAGTGCACTCATTCAATCCCACAATACACCGCAATAGCGAGTGTACAGTCAATGTATGCTCAACGCCTGTCTGAATTCGCTCACTCGGTTTCATTCACCCCTTCAAGTGAACTGTATTAGTGGACTAACGTATAGAATAGTGAATCAGGGTTTAGGGGCGATTTCAGATTCAGCCCAGGACTAAACAGGTAATTAACAAGACACATTAGGGAAATTCAAAAACCATGGCAAAGTATGGGCTTGAATAAAGAAAATGAAACTGAATTGAGAACGGTGCAAAGCTAACTCAGTCCAACTGAGGCAAAACACAAACAGACCAAAAGAGACATTTACTACCAGTCGATGGAGCCATGGTGGAGAGGCCAGGCAGAACAAGGGGGCTGACAGACAGAGATGGAGCAGGTGAAAGTGGAGACCTAGGTGGAGTTGAAGAGACCAGATGACACTGAAGAACCTGGAGATCAAGGTGGAGCCACATTTGACAAGCGGCCAAGGTGGAGCCAGGGTGCCGGAGGACTGAGGCGGAGCCGGTGTGACTGAGGACTGAGGTGAACCCAGAGGGAAGGAGGAGCCCGACAGATCTGAATGGATGGAGGTCCAAGGTGCAGATGAGGGCCTGGCGAAGGCAGAGCGACAACTGACCAAGGTGGAGCCGGAGGGACGAGTAAGCCCGGTGAAGCCGTAAGGACGACTGTCTTAGGTGAAGCTGAGGGAGCGTTGGAGCTCACTGGTTGACGGGCCGAGGTGGAGTGACGGGGTTGACGGGCCGATGTGGAGCTAGAGGGTTCACACATCAGGGCGAAGCTGACGAGCTGGAAGCCCAAGGCGGATTTGAGCTGCTAGGTGGAGCCAGAGAAGGATAAGTTGGTCTGAAGGAAGCCAGAAGAGACAGGGCCAAAGAACTGGGTTAGACAAAGAGACAAAGAGTTACGAGAGATCTCCTTGTACGACAAATGACATGCCCCCATTTCTTCTTTCAGCGAAGGGATTGAAATATGATGGAAAATAATGGAAGGATCTACTGGCAGTCAGTTCTTTGATAAATAAAACTCAAAATTACATTTCTTCAGGCTATCTGGAAACAAAAATACAGGACACAGAACAACACCCAAATGAAACAAGATCTGACCAAGAACAACTGAAAATGAGGGCTAAATATACACACAAGGAAACACTACAGACTAAACAACATAATTAACAAGACACAGGTGAGATCAAAAGCCATGGCAACAGATGAGCAAGAACTAAGAAAACACAGGAAACTGAGCTAGTTATTCAGCTAGTTCCCAGCTGGTAAAAATACTAAAAACTATTTTTGTATACGCACATACAATGAGTGTGTTTTGACCACCACACAGCATTGATTTGGATGTTTGGTAAGTTCCATTGCAAAATATACATCATAAAAGCAATTTTTTTATTTTAGATTCAGTGTTAAAATGAATGTGTGAATGGTAAGCATACCAGGACTTTTTTGGTTCGGACCAAAGAAACCAAGAGAACCAAACTACAATGTGTATTCACTCTAAAATAATTTAATTTGGTATAATATTTTACTTTTATATCTTTAAAAAAATATTTTGAAAAAACTGCATTAGTCTTATCACTATTAAATATAATGATACAAAGTTTGGCTGTGAAATCAAAGTAATGTAGTACGACCAACAAGGACAGTAAATTATATTGTAGAGAGAATGCTATAATTTTTTTTCTCATTATCTTTATCATGCAGTCTCTCAGAGTATATGAGCGGATCTAGGATGAGTTCCCCTTTGTGTTTCTGTTCTTCATTGGAACACAAAAGCCAGGAACTGCTTTTAGGTGGGACGTTTGTTATTACACATGAGGAATTTAAAAGTCATCTTTTGATATACTGAAAAACAAAACCTGACAGGTTGTACTGTCACTAGCTCTAGTAGCCAGGCCTTTTCCCCTCCATTGTACTATATTCTGGGTGACTTTCTGTCAATAGCTGTTATGTTGACTTCTGGGAGGTGTAGTATAGGGTGAAGCTCCATAGAGGCTTACTGAAGCCGACACTAGATCTTCTCCTATCATGTCCTGTCATGCACATAATTACACAAAGCTGTCTTCTTCTGAACCAAGCCCTTAAACTCCACGCTATCATGTCTCTCTCTCGAAAGTACACGCTGAGAAGATAAACACACACTTCCACATATCTTTGACGTTAAACTTTATTTCCTGGTCACATGAGATGGAGGGTATTCCTGTGGCTGAGGACTTAGTAACATGTTTGTTGCTGAACGTAGGAGGTCACTTTGCCTTAAGGCAACCAGTGACCAACACCAAACAGATGTATCCTAAACCACTGTACATCATCTGGTCCCGAATGCACACCATGGTATCACAGACAACAAATATGTGCTATGTATTCAAATGACCCATAGGGACACTTAGGGATAGTTCACTTAAAGCCAGCAACAGCCATCACTTTAATTTTAGGGAATAGAACAGCATGAACTTTCTGCTAAATTTCTCTTTTTGTGTTCCACATAAGAAAGGATCATATCCCTTGCAAAAAAGAAGTGTGGTTAATTGTAGTTTACTTTACAGCTAACATTTAAAAATACTAAAATATTAATTAAATGAAAGTGTGCTTAAAGAGATGACACTTTCATGACTATTACATATAGTCACTTACACTATTTTTTAAAGAGCACTTTGCAATGTCAACTTAAACTTGTTCCGCTTTATGTACTTAAAGTACACACTGCAGTGTTATTTGAAATTATATTTTAAATGTTCAATAGAAATCACATTAAAGTATATCATAAGTGCTTTTCAGTACATTTAGCAGTACACTTTTAACATATTTCTAATACAGTAAATCTAAAATGACATTAAAAATTGTACTTCATTGTACTTGTACATCATTGATTCAAAGAAGTGAAACTAATTGTATTTAATATAAATGTAAACTATAATATATTTTCATTTAATCACAAATAACATGCATGTCCAAAAACATTACCGTATATTCAGTTCACACTGAAGTATATTCTTTCTAAAATGTATGATTTCTGGAACCAATATTTTTTTTAAAGTATGCTTAAGTGAACTTCCTTTACACAATGGATGGGTTTACATAAGTGATCTATTCTCATTCATTCCCCTCCATTTGGTTTGTGTCAGTCCAAACATCCATGAGATCTAAGGAGAAACATATAAGCAGACTTGAGATGTTATTATTTCTTGTTACTCTATTTGTTTTGTGTGTCATTTAATCAAAAGAGCTAGGGTTGAAACATAATTTTCAGTCTTCAGTTGAAGAAATGGACAGATACGCACACTATTGATTATTTGGTCTGGAGACTAGCACAGTTGAGCTGGATTGCATGACAGGAAGACCTGGAATCAGGCCGCTGATGAGATTAAGGGACTTTTTTTCAATGTTTCAAGGCAGTTTTTGTCCTAGATTTATGAGAGCGAGTGTGCCTCAAGTGGACTGAAAAGACAAATCAAAGAGTACGAATCAAAATTACTTGGACAAGAAGGATAATGGGATGACGCAGCAGAACCGGTGAAATAAAATGTCATTTTGGTTTTGAAATACATCCTGACTTAGTCCTTACCCTGTGCTGCATTGCATTACAGTAGCTTTGAAGCCACCACAATGCGCTGAGCATTCTCTCTCTCTTTCTCTCGCTCTCCCTCTCTAGTCAGGCTAAGTCAAGCCAGCACCCGGTGCTTCTAATTATGGGGCCGGAAGATTGTAGGGTTTGAAGTCATCTCCACAGGCCAGCCAAGATTACAGTGCTGCATCTGTGCTTGTGCTGGAGAATGAACACGGGGAAACCGACTCTCTGCTGAGTGCTGTATTTAGATGTGCTCGAAATGGAAGATTGTCATCCCGCAATTTTTTCTTTTTGTGTTTTTGAAGGTGGGTGTTGCAAGAGTTACAGTACAAATGCCTAAATTCAACAGAATTATGGTATTAACAGGCAAAAAACAATTAAATAGCCTAACAATTAAAAATCAAATAATGGGCTTTCCGTTTGGCAGGCTTTTTTGGATGAAGATTTAAGGTGGAAATTTGTGAAAAAAAGTGTCAGTAGAATTTAACCCTTGTGCATTGTTCAAATTCAAAATTCAAATTCAAAATAATTCAACAGTAAATGAGGGAGAAAAAGTTAAAATCTGAGGCTGCACAAAAACTAACAATGCATCAAAACCAATGTTGTTTCTAATCTTTGACATGTCCAAGACTGTGATAAAAGGTAAAAAAAAATCCAGTCCACAATCACATTTTATATTGAAAATAAGTCATTTTGTGTGTTTTTTCCCCCAAATCAGTGACATCATTTATTAATTTGGCAATTAAAGAGTTAAAATCTTGAAATTTTTAAAAAAACATTTAGTAGTTTTGAACAGGACGGAGGTTGATTAATAGATTTATGCAAAAAATAAATAAAATAAATATTTATCTGATCAATTTTTACAGTAGTTTAAAGTAGTGGCTGTTTTCAGCCATGAACAAAACGAAAAGGTAGTGGATTTGCCCACAGTGTACTGTTGAGTTTTTGAAAATTTTCAAAGCATTTTCCCAAAATATGTGTCAAAATAAGATTTGTCACCAAAAATCATTCCATTTGCTGAAACACGGAGAAAGTTATAGCCAAATTAAGACTAAAAAATACCCCATAATGGATGAAAACATCCCCAACAGCACATGGGGGTTAAACAATAACAAGATCATTACATTTACATTTTACAAATAGCAGCAAGCTCAGCGATTTGGTGTTTCCCCAAAACCATAGTTACAAAGTTACAAGGGAACATACTCAGAACTCAACAAGGTTCTTTAAAAGATATTAACAAATGTTCTTCCAGTAACGTTATAAGAACTTCCGTTCAAAGTTATCCTTAAATAATGTTCTCAAAATGTTCAAAAACATTATATATCATGCATTGAATTTTTAAAAAATGTTTTAGTTGGATGTTCATCTAACATTTTGTCAATGTTACTGCTTGTTTCATAATGCAGAACATTCAAATGTAACTATAGGTTCAAGGGAAGAAGGAGGTGGGAACCTGCAAACAATGAATGCAACTTTAATAGTAAAATAAACATGAACAACAAAACGAAAGTAAAGCGTAAAATAAAAATAAAACAAAACAACAACACAGAGTCCCAGGCCAGGGGTCTATACCATGAAGCCATTTTAGGTGGCTAGCCAGGTATGTTTCAGTTTAGTTTGTGCCAACCCTGGGTTCTACGGAGCCTTCACGTGCTGTGGAAAAGATGATATTTTCCACCTGTGAACTGGTATTTACCAGTGTGTTGTGTTCAAGTGCTTTTGTTGTCGTAATGTAGGGAAAAGATGGACTCACAGATCCAGACCTGTTATTTGGCTAAAACAATTTTAGATTGCTTAAGTCATCTGCTACAGCAAGAAGATGATTTATCAAAACTCAAACGGTAAATAATATGCTGTATATTTTCTAGATCATGAATAGTAGAGATTTTTTTAAGGACAAGGGAGTTAATAGAGCTAATATTTCTGTTTTAGCTGCAAACGCTAGGTCTACCCTTATGTGAAGCATAGCTACTAGCCTAATCTTTCCTTTACAACATTTTGAAAAGGTCAAAGGTTATGTCATCTCGGCAACTCGTGCATCAAAATATTCTACGAGTTGCCCAGTGGAAATTACCACATGAGGGGGTGTTCATGTGCATTTTTCCACGTCGGCTTTTGGTATTTACCATAATTACCATAGCACGTGAAGGCTCCATTAGGCACCATGAAAGTGCTTTGGCTTTTAGAAGTGTTCATTGCCATAGTAACTCGCTCCACGGCTAACCTGGTCCGGGGCAGGTTATGTTCCAGGTAAGAGTTGCAAACCGAACTTGGACCAATCAGCTGTGAGCACATGTCTGATGGGATAAAGTCACTCCACCTGTTTCCACTCCAAATTAAAGACCAGATTTTTAAAGACCAAATTGGCTGGCTTTTAGAAACGCTTATTTAGAATAATAATTTTGTATGGTTTAGATAGACGTGTTCCGGCGCAAACGTTCCCTGGAGCTATTTTGCAGTTTGAGAAAACAATTCCGCCACAGACCAGGAAAAACCTAGTCTAAAGTCAGTGGCGCGTTATTCAGATGCGATTTTAAGGCCGCATGCTTGGCCATAATGTAGTGCGTGCACAACGCACACACACTTTGCTTCTCTCATCTACACAGACGCAGCAGTTCCCATTTTTGCAAACCATACATAATTACAAGGAAAAATATTACCACACTAGGGAAATCATTGTGGTGTCCATGAAAATGTGAAAAGAAATAGGCATAAATCTAGCAACACATTTACCCAAATTATTCAGGCTAATTGTAGTAATGAAGGATCAAACCTGTTGGATCAATAGTGGCAAGACACATCGGTATAAAAGGACATCTGACAAAGTGGGCTGTCCGTCAAGAACCAGGAAACTGAAGACTGCAAAATCACCTTTACCATCATGTAAGTTGCGTGCGCCTGGAAAATCCGCCGTTATAATATAATCCGCCATGGAAAAAGCGCGTCTGCTCTTAAAGGGAATGTGAGATGACGCTCTGATTGGTTTATTGCACGTTACGCCCAAACCACACCTTATGTAGCTTCAGAACAACACATTTTAGATTTTGTCGAGATCCGGCCACAATGTTACTTGCATTTCACGTTTGATACTTGCGTTTCAGATCGTGACAATAGGGCCCTAAATGTTCAATTCTATCTATACCTTTATCAAATGTATAAATCTAACTTCACAACTTTTACTTGCACTGATATAGCAAGACTTTTTCTTTTAGTTGTTGCATTTCATAGACAGTTATTTTCTTCTTGCTGGGTACATTTGTTTAAATCCTTAATATTTTTCAGACTGCAGACCTCAGACTGTAAAAAAAGTTGAGTAGAGTAGAAATATGAAGTAGAACCCAAACGAGGAAGAAAGCTTTTTCCGAGTGTAAATGTGGATTTTGGTTTCGGTGAAACTGACAGTTAACTACCATGTTTCTGACAATGCCTGTTTGGATGCTTTGTGGCTCCATTCTTCCAGCAGAGTCTGACAGTCTGTTATCAGAAGCTGTTTAGATGGAGCCATACACACATTTTCAGCATAACAGAGTGACAGCTACCAATAAACCCTGGGATTCTTTCTTGTTTTGCAACATTGTACAAAAGCATCTCCAAAAACCCATGCACAAGAAAAGGCAAATGAGTACCTTAGTAAACTTTTGAAGTGATTGATGGATCTTTGAGAATGGCTGAATGACAAACATGCATGATACCTTACTTTAAATTCAGCTCTGTATAATTGTCTCTCAAATTAGAAGCTACGATAAGATCTTCAGTGACATTTAACAGAAATGTAAGTTCCTGGTTTCTTATTTTCCCTGCGACTCTTACAAATAACAGTCATTAAAATGTCTTCACTCTTACAGAATTTGTGTGAGTGTTTCTGAAACACAGAGAGGACTGGGGTCACGTATGAAAAAGAAGTGCACCTGCTGACAAGTAGCTTTAATAAAACAGCAACTGTTATGGGAATGCTGTGTATGTAACCAGTACCATTTTCTGGTTACCAACATGTGTAAAGAAAAAATATATTTAGCTTTGTGGCAAGCAGGGCGGGGCCGAGAGCCGTGAGAGAATGTCGCGAGGCCGGTGGCGTAATTGATGATGATGCTCTGTGGTCTCATTCCTGCGTAATAATCAAGGAACTGTGCTGCCGTACCAGCAGTCGCAATGATATTACGCAGCGCCTGAAAATAGTCCCCAGCTCGGTAACTTCCAACGTGACCGGCACTAAGTTTGTAATATCATTGCGCTGCTGGTACGGCAGCAGTTCCTTGATTATTACGCAGGAATGAGAGTATAGTTCCTAGTCATATTGGCCTAGAAAATCGCAACTTTTAATTTTCTGTTGGTCTTAGTACACGATAACTACAGGGGCCGGTTTCACAAAGCTATTTTAGACCGGTATATAGTGTTAGACAAGTCTAAAATTTGCTCATAGACTAGTCTAATGCAAGTTAGACTGTTTCACCAAAATAAAGACTGACTTAATTTAGACCAAAAAAATTAGACACCTTCCCCCCAGGCTAACTTCGGTCTAAGACTCTATGTTACCTTGGCAACCAGCAGTAACAATCAGTTACATCACAGACAGCCAAAAGAAAAGGGAAAACGGCTCATAATTTGTGGTTTGCAGACAACGTGGAGAGCGCTGAGAAGGGAAAGGGTTTTTAGGGACTGCATAACCTACTGGAAATATATAATAATGAGGACTTCATCGTCAGTATCGTTTTTGTATCTTTTCTGTACGTCTTTAACGCTCAACGGTCGGATTAACGCTGTTAACGGTCATAGCAATCTTTTTTCAAACATTTCTTCTTGTTACTACATTCTCCGCTAAATTTCCCAAGTAAAATGTCCTTGTAACTGTTATACTCCTCCAACAAACACATATTTTCTGCTGGGATAAACTGCACTGAGCGGCTGGATGCGCTTACTCGATCCGCCATGTTTTTTGTTTTGAAAAGTGTCTTAGTTTACCCAGAATGCATTGAACTGTAGTCCTACTTAAGATAGTCAAAGTCTTAAGTGCTTTGTGCAACGGTCTGATTTAGATGTCTATCTGAAGTCTGATTATCTACTATATCTAAGCCATAGTCAAAGTCTATCTTTGTGAAACCGGCCCCAGAAGAGTCAAGTTTTAAATAGGAAAAATATAGAAACTCTTTGGTCATTTTTTCTGAGAGAGATGCTAACGGTCTAATCAGATTCAATGATCTATGCTAAGCTATGCTAAAAGTGCTACCGCCAGACCCGGAGATCGGCTGAATGAATTCGAAAACGGTAAAACTAAACCGTTTAACTCTGGAGTTGGAAAATGAGCCTATTTCCAAAAAAAACTGTTCCTTTAAGAATTCGTATTACCATATTTCAAAAAACGGTATTTATACATAGTATTAGCGGCTGCTGCAAAAAAGTGGAGTGTTCCTTTAATATTATGTATAAAAAGGGCCAAAGTGACATTCGCCCAACGCCAACTTCTGGACTGACATGGATAATACAGCATATTATCGCGGATCATTGTGAACCGGGATCGTTTTAACAACATAATCGGCTGTATGCGATAAATATAAAGGTACAAAAACTTCAGTACATCTTCGTTGTAATGTACGCACTGCCACATCTTACCCTAGTCTCCCCTACTGTGTTTTAAATACATACAGTATACGCTTAATAGCTTGTTTTCTTTCAGCTTGTTCCTTGTGTAGGTGGTTTCTTTGAGCTGTGTGTGTAGAAGGGCGTCTTGCTGGGTCCTGCCCTATGATTGCTGAGCTCGTCACTGCGTTTAAACGTGCTCTGCTCTGTAATTATGTGTGTGCCAGGCTGTCTGGTGAAAAACAGGCTGGGAGAGAGAGAGAGAGAGAGAGAGAGAGAGAGAGAGAGAGAGAGAGAGAGAGAGAGAGAGAGAGAGAGAGAGCGAGAGAGACACAGAGAGAGAGAGAGAGAGAGAGAGAGAGAGAGAGAGAGACACAGAGAGAGAGAGAGAGAGAGAGAGAGAGAGAGAGAGACACAGAGAGAGAGATAGAGAGAGAGAGAGAGAGAGAGAGAGAGAGAGAGAGAGAGAGAGAGAGAGAGAGAGAGAGAGAGCGAGAGCCTTGGGCCTGGGCTGAGAGAAGGGAGGAGAGCCGCTCTCAAAGCCCCATCCTTGTTATTTAATAGTCTGACAGACAGCCATGGCTGGCTCCACACTACCTTTTTGTTCTACATAATCTGTGTGTTTGATTTGTAATATTCTATGACGAGGCGGCTGATTTGAACGGTTTTGAAATGGAATGAACACCTGAATGCTGCTCATGCAGAGCAGCTTGCGCATATGAAATCTTCATCAGTAAGTTAATTGAATGCTAAATCTGAGGTTTTTTTCATCAAAATATAAACAGACTGTACGACTTAAGATTGTACGACACCATACACCACATCAGTTCAGGACAGCTGCTATCTCTGGCCAGACCTGCAGGATCTGTGGCTCTTCTTTAAATAACATCCCACAGGCTTTTATCATTTACACCAACCCCTACATGTGTGCAAGAGCATATTAATATACTCTTACCATTTATGCAGTATTGTGTACACAACATAACTTTACATAATATGCACAATCATATAACGCAACTGTTTTTGCCAGAAGGTGCTGTAAACAATAGAACACACTGTGTGGAATACTGTATCCCACAATGCAAAATCTTGACCTGCCCTTTTATTTTCAGTGTGATGGATGAACCAGAAGTAGGCTAATTACGGCCACAAAAAATGTAATACTTTTATATGATCAGGCTGACTAAAGTTAATATATTTGTATACAGAACTGAAATGAATTAGCTTGACGCAATATTTTTTTTTAAATTGACAAATCAGGGGCCTTATAAACTGATCTGATCTTAGAGTGTGTGTACGCTAAAATCCACGCTATCTTAGAGTGTGTGTACGCTAAAATCCACGCTATCTTAGAGTGTGTGTACGCTAAAATCCACGCTATCTTAGAGTGTGTGTATGCTAAAATCCACGCTATCTTAGAGTGTGTGTACGCTAAAATCCACGCTATCTTAGAGTGTGTGTACGCTAAAATCCACGCTATATTAGAGTGTGTGTACGCTAAAATCCACGCTATATTAGAGTATGTGTACGCTAAAATCCACGCTATCTTAGAGTATGTGTACGCTAAAATCCACGCTATCTTAGAGTGTGTGTACGCTAAAATCCACGCTAACGTTCTTATTTATAAAAATAAATAAAAAACGGTGCTAAACGGTTGGGTCTAAGCAGACATAAGCACCTTTCCTTGTGGAAGAGAATTGGAGAGCTACAGGTATTTGGAAATCGAAGCAACTCTTGCCGATCTTAATGAAATGAATTAGGGGGCGTTTACACGGCGGAGATCTGAAACCATTCAGCTGCGCAAGATTGGGTCATTCTCTGAATCACATGCACACAGATTTGAGAAATTATTGTTTTTTACGCAACATTTTACAAATGAGGCTCTTGATTCCTTAGATGATTTTCTTTTTAAACTGGGGCATAGGCCCTCAGGGAGTGTTAGGGAGTCTGCTGAAAATTTCAGAGAAAAAAAAAAGAAGTGTAAAAATGTTCCGAATTTTAATTTTACCAATTGTGAACAGCGCTATCAAAATAAATGTGATTTTTTTATAAGAATTTTTTTAATAACTATACAATTTTTCAGACTATATTTAATTACCTTTAGTACAATAATAACAGGTTTTTTTTTTTTTTTAAACCTCTCCTCTCCACCCTCCAACCATTTTGTGTGTGGTTGTGGTGGTAGAACAAATCTGGCTCTCAATGTTCCCCTTTGTCATTTAACTATTTAGGTGTGTGAAAAATTAGTTTATGCATGTTGTGCAATGATATGAGGTAATAGTGATATCATCATTAAAGTAAACTCTACACCACTGTTCGGCCCAAAGAAAGGCAAGGCCTGTGAGGCAGCAGACAAAAGTCACATCTACACTCTAGTTTGATTCACTAAGACTGCATTAGACTACTGAACAATACTAAATGTGTGGTTTAATATAATTTTTAAATCTTCAAAGGCTTAATTCCATTACACGAAAACACCGATGCGACACTCGTTTAGGTTGCTCGCATCGCGTCCCTGTATGTTGCTCTTCATAAAATTAAACGATTTACAACACAGTAACGATTGTATAGTTAAAATAATGTGAAAACAAACCTGTATTTTACTGAAGAAATGCACTAATTTGATGGCGGTGGGAATTGCTCTCTCCGGAAGAGGATGCAAAAAGCGTACGCTAAATAACTCAACGGCTGGGTTTATATGTCTGACCAGGAGCAGGGTAACACAAAATCTACCCAAGCACTGAAAAAACAACCCCCAAAAATGACAGGCTCAACCCAGCGTTTGGTTTGAAAAAATAAACCCTTTTTAGAGTTTAATGACATATTCCTTAATGAGTTAAGGCATGTGCCTCAAAAAGTAAATTAGCTAATGATTCATTAAAACAAGCGGGCAGCCAGGATTTGAAATACATGACTTTGACCCTTGTGGTAATTAACATTAATTTACACTATTAGTGTCACGGCTGAGTTGCAGAGACGTGGAGAAAGATGATATCCTCGCAGCAGGTTCACTTTATTTCCCAAGAACATAAAAGAAACAAAACACTCAGGAAACAACCTCTTGACATTAAACAGAACAACCAAGCATATGAAGATGACCACAGAACAGGACTATTTTTGGACTATAATAGACTTTTCCTATTTAGCACCAAAACTTTGAACACTCTTATAACATGATCCGGGAAGCAGACACACTCTGTCAGTTTAAATCTAGACTAAAAGCACATCTCTTTAGCCTAGCATAGACATGACACGTTACAAACTTATATAACTCAATGTTAGGCTGCATAGATTAGGTCAGCCGGAGCCGGGAACACTTCCCATAAATCCTGATGCACTTGGTACATCATAAGAAGGATGGCATCGATGCTAATATTAGTCTCTCTGTTTATCCCGAGGTTTACCGCAGTCCGCCGGATCCAGGCCGGATCCGGATCTTATGAAGGACCAGCGCCTGGACACAACGACAACGCAGTCCTGAAGTGTCAGCTAGTCTCTCCCCTGTGAAGGCCTCCTTTAATAATTCATTACATTTATATAGCGCTTTTCTGGACACTCAAAGCGCTTTACATAGAAGGTGGGAATCTCCTCAACCACCACCAATGTGCAGCATCCAGCTGGATGATGCGACGGCAGCCATATTGCGCCAGAACGCCCACCACACACCAGCTTACTGGTGGAGAGGAGACAGTGATGAAGCCAATCAGTGTATGGGGATGATTAGGAGGCCATGATGGACAGAGGCCACTGGGCAAATTTGGCCAGGATGCCGGGGTTACACCCCTACTCTTTCGAAAGACATCCTGGGATTTTTAATGACCACAGAGAGTCAGGACCTCGGTTTAACGTCTCATCCGAAGGACCTTTCCTTTACCTCTGTACAGATAAAACATTGTCGGGATAATTCTGGTTTACGTGGCTACGCGGAAGCGATAAATAAATCTTTTATTATAAATTTTTAAGGCCAAACAAGTAGCTAATTTGTTGAGGGTTGGTTTTCAAAGAAGGACTACACACCTGCGAACATATTATTATATTATTATTATTATTACACATATATTCAAACGCACATACCTATAGACTAAACATGTGATGCGCATGTGCACGCCGTCTGCGTTTTCGCGGGTTTGCGGTTTTCGCAGAGATAACCTTTTTTTTTTTTCAAGGCTTCCACCTTGGAACCGATTTCAATGTTTGCGTTCTCGAGCCACCAGGCACAGTTGTTGTGGAGCGAGTTAAGGGTTTTCTGTTAGAACGGTGTCGTGTTAGCGGCTCAAGTTCATAACTAATGATCTTTGCAACGGAAGTGAATCAATCAATCAAAACTAACTTTAGCTGGACAATAACTTTATTCTAGAGCTGCTGTAAAGCCAAAACAATCTCTGTTACTGTCATTTCCTATTATCACTGTAAAGCTGCTTTGAAACAATCTATATTGTGCTATAAATGAGGGTGACTTGACTTGACGACTAAACACAGGGCTTTAATACACAGCAAACTAAAGGGGGCTAATTAACTAGACACACCTGAACATTACTAAATCAACCAGTAAACATGGAGACAAACTGGCAGAGCATGGAGGAGAACTGAACCAATTAACAACCCAGACCTCAACATTGTGTCGGCCCAGATCCGGACCACATTTGGTACATGTGGATTTCACGTCTAACAGACATAGCCCAGCTGTGTATTTAAACCTTTAGCGACTGATGCGGAAGGCTACGGTCTTTAGCCTCTTTAGAGCGCCCGCCTCCCGTGCGGACGGGCCCGGGTTCGTGTCCCACTTAGAACTGGCAGTGGGGACTGGAGGGGCTACACACGCATACCAGATGTGGGCCGGATAAGGGCCGACACTATGTTGCTGTCTGGAAACCTAGAAGATAATCAAAGAAACTCAGACACAGACACACTCTGTCAGTTCAAAGCTAGATTAAAGACACATCTCTTTGACCTAGCATTCATATAATACATTATAGACTTCTATAACTCAATGTTAGGCTGCATAGATTAGGTCAGCCGGAACTGGGAACACTTCCCTTAAATCCTGATGTACTCGTTTCATCATTAGAAGAATGGCATCTACGCTAATTTTAGTGTCTTTGTTTATCCCGAGGTTTTCCCGCAGCCTGCCGGATCCAGGCCGTATCCAGATCTGACGAAGGACCTTCGCCTGGACCCGATGACAACGCAGTGTTGAAGTGCCAACTAGCCTCTCCCTATGGAGGATCCTTCTACCACTCTACAGATAAAGCGTTGTCGGTATAAGTTCGGTTTTGCGTATCTACCCCGAAGTAATACAATTCTGTATACATTTTAGGCCAGACAAGTAGTTTTAGGCTTGGTTTGTAGGTAATTACAAACCTGCGCACATATATTCAAACACACATAACTATACAATTAATTCCTAATGCGCACGTGAGCACCATCAGTGTTTATCACAGGTTCGCGTTTAAAGTCTGTGTAGAGAGAACGGTGTCGTCTTAGCGGCCTCTAATTTAATAACAAATGATCGTTGCGACGGAAGTGAATCAATCAAAACTAACTTTAGCTGGAAAATAACTTTATTCAAGAACCGCTATAAAGCCAAAACAATCTATGTTACATTAAATTATCCGTTAATTACTGTAAAGCCACTTTGAAACAATCTACATTGTTAAAAGCGCTATATATATATGAAGATGACTTGACTTAGGCCAGAAGAAAAAAAACTAAAAACCTCTAAACATGAACAAACAAACTCAAACCACGACAATTAGTTCATTCAAAACGTTTAGGGAATTAATCCATGATGACACATTTATTTAACAGAAATTCATATATGGCAATCTATCAATCTACTGCAATCATTAATGAATGGCTTAGTTCTTCATTAGTCATACATTAACCATGAATTAATTTATTAAATTAGTTTAATGAAAATAGCATTATCATTTCATGTAAACTTCCTAAATACTATATGGGTACCAAATGTACTAAAATGACCAAATGTGTGCTGATGTATCCTGCACCACAAAGGAAATACCGTTTATGGAAAGAATGGTAGAGACACCTCTGGCCAGTCCCAAGAAAAAATAAGTGATTTCTGCCAGTAGTCTGTTTGTATTAATAACCTCATCAAACGTGGAAGTGGCATCGGGAAACACTTGCGGTTACCCCACAAATGAATATTACCTTCCTTCTGAAACAATTCCCTAAAGGGCTCAGGATGTGAAAACAAATGGGCACATCAGTAAATTGACATCTGTTTGTGGTTTGTCTGGACTCCAGAGCAGAACTGGAGTTGATCTGGCTTTAGTGCTTTAAACTATTAGTCGGTTTAAGCGAAGACCTTGATCTTCTACAAAACAATAATACCCGTCCTCTTTAATTATTCCTGTTAGCTATTTACAGTATAATCACTTTGGGTGAAGTAGGCTATTGAAAATAGTCCCTGTCCCACCAAATAAATGTTAACTACGAGTAGCTCAGATGCGTTCCAGGCCCAAATGACGACAAATTTGTGTTTAAGCATTTATATTGTTTAGTCTTGTACATTGATATTTTATGACCTGGGGAATTACGTTGGACGGAACTGCACAGTTCAAGGTCTGAAAGAGGTAGAAATGAAAGGAAAGAGGATGAGGAAAACCATTCCCTGCGCTCTCCATAAAATAAAATAAAAAACAGTTCTGAAATCTGGGCGACTGTGCTCTCCATAAAGTCACTCTGAGAGGGCCCCTTTTTATTTGGTTCGAACAGGAGGTTTGTGTTAACGCCATCACCAACTGTACACAAGAGAGTCCCTGGTTCTTTTTACAGAGGGGTCTGGAGTACATTAAGCCCTTTGGTGGGACGAGAGAGAGAAAGAGCCCTGGAGCAGGTCTTTACATAGAAGGACACGAGCTGCCCGCTTCTGAGCATGGAGGCCAACACCTGTGCCGACTGGATATCCTGAATGAAGTGGAGAACAGAATTGTTTTATTGCAATTTTAGGGGAAACTGAGTTTTGTTTTATAGTTCCATGTATACTGATCCAGTCATTTCCTAATCATGTAAGTGCTTCTGTGTTGAATGTTGAGTGTTTAATGTCACTTTGATAATGTCTGTGCATTTTGAGAGCTTCTTTTTTTGTAGACACACTTTTAATAAAACGTAATTCACACCCCAATTTGTGTGCGCTCACATAGAGATTTGCTTGCGGTAATGTTTATATATAAATACATTTTTTAAATTTAAAGTGACAAGTCTGACATTTCCATAACAATCAGTCACTCATGTGTCATGTCCATGTCAAGTCAAGTAATCTTCATTTATATAGCGTATTGGGTGACCCCAATTCAAATGGGGAAAGCACTCATGCTCTGCCTGGATTCACCCCAGATCACAAGACTCCAGCACTCCCAAAGGTGCTTAACAACGAGAAGGGATACTTAAAGGCAAATACTACCAGTCATAGTAGTACTCTACTACTACTCTACAACTACTACTACTTGGCAGGTTCTCCGAGATTGGTCAAGGCTCTCTCGGGGAGCAGATGACCCTACTTTAAGACCCTCAGAAATGGGGGACTGTTCTTCTCTATGTTCAACCCTGATGAACAGCATTCCTCTTACTGCAATCTAATGATACTGCTATCTTCTTAAAGGGAGTCCTAAGGGAGCTGACCTACTTAAAATATCCAAGTTTTGGGGGTGGCAGCTTCAACCCTCACCATACTCATCTAGGGCATGCTATAGCCTGTACTAATACAATTAGCATAGGCTACAGTTGGAGACAGAACAAGGAGAGACGCACCCCTCCTGAACATCCTCAACTCGATCATGTCTGCTACAAAGAGAGGGAAAGAGGAAAGATGTTATTTCTCCTCAGCGATTCAATCTTGTCTACTTAATCACTTTCTTTCAATTACTTCCCTCAGTTACTTCTCTCAGATCCTCGGCGCTCTACTCCTCGAAAGAAGAGCACGAGGCTGAAACCGACACAGAGGAGAAAGGCTTTCTCTTTCTCCTTGATGTCTGGCAGGTTTAACCACAGATGTCTCTCTGTGGCTACCATCACAATTGAATGGCCAATGGCAGTGGCTGTTTGCTTAGTCGACCGAAGAGCCAGATCTGTGGTGCGGTGCAGGTCAGGAGACAATCCCTGATCCAAATCTTTGAGCAGTTCCACCTGGTACGCCTGTAACACAGCCATCATGTGTAAGGCACCCCCGACCTGACCTACTGCCACATACGCCCTGCCATTCAAGCGTGAGGTGGTATGTAACGGCTTAGACAGCATGGTTGGGGTCTTTAAAGAAGATGTATCACCCTGAGAGAGATAGCTCGCAAGCCTCTCTTCAATGGGATGCAAATTCAAATTCTTTTCCTGGGCTGGCAGGCTGGGAGGCCTCAATTTCAGCGATATCCTCGCCCTCCTCAGCCAGGTCCACCTCCTCCTGGCTGGACGGTGCCAGCAATATGCTTTCTGCTGGATTAGAAGATTCAAGAGAAAGAACACCTCGATCCAGCAGATCGCTCGAGCCAGTAACCGAGTAACACACAGGAATAGCTTTCAATTTCTCAGCCAGCTCAACTTGTGATCCCCACTAGCTCAGTCTCGGACGTGCCTCGGCTACCGTCAGGCGCAGATGCTTAAGAATAGAGACAGGCGTGAACGGAGCTTCGTCATCACTAATTTCACACAATAGGCCCTCCTTGAGAACACAAAAAATGCAGAGGTCTTGTATTGTATGAGGTGTCAACAACCTGGGACACGGAGGCACACATTTCCTGAAACGCTTTCCTGAGTGCATTTCCGTAATAATCACCTTCACACACAACACAGACAAATGGCTCCAGAAGACAAAAAGCTGATGACGTACATTTAATCATGGGCACTTCCCTTCAGGTAGTGATGTTGGCCAATAAAATTGTTGTGTTTAAACCTGTACTTCAGACACAGCTCACGCTATATATATGTGTCTGTTTTTAAGTGGCATTGCATTTTTTTTTTTTTTTACATTAAAGGTGTAAAACTATCTGATATGATCTATCTGTTTCATTTTTACATCACAAAAAACAGATGTTTTTATCTACTGCATATCTACAGAATAGAGGCCAAACTATGGAAATATTAGATGTTGAGGTACTGTCCAATGGCCTTTTTTAATCTGTGACATTATTACAGTTATAAAAGTCGGGTTGTGTTGTTTGACATTTACTTTAGTACCTTGCGGTCAGTTCCCCGTATCCCTCATTATTCCACCTCTTCCCAATGAGACGGCCACATTCCTGCGTTTCACAGCCATAAACAACTATTAAGCTAATGGGTAAAAAAGTCATTACAGGGGAACATCTGTGGACCCCAAGGTGCCAGTTAAAGTGGGTAAGGGAGGTGCGGTGTCCAGTAACGCTGTGTCTGATTGGAGTAATGTGGCTTATCTTTTCTTCCAGCCCCTCCTGAGAGCACATTACTTTAAAGTCTGAGGGGGTGGGGGGGACTCAAACAGAAGGGATGAATAAAATAGAAAGAGAGAGAGAGTAAAAAGGAGGGTTGAGTTTAAAACAGAAAGCCTAAATTATTAAACAAACAGATGGAAACATTTAGCCACCGAGTGGTATCTACAATGCCCCCTCCTCTCTAGTCAGCTTGTTTAATGCTCTTTCATTTAGCCAGACTCAGATTTAAGGATGTCACTGAAAATTGAGGTTGGTAAACTGTCAAGCAAAATGATTGGGGGGAAAAAAATAAATAAAGGAAAAGGATCTCTGGCTGTAAATCACATAATTACAGGCCCCAACAAGGAACACAGGCTTTTTTTAAATGAAACCTGCTTCCCACCAGGACTTCCACTTCAATAACTGCACAGAGGCAGCCCTGGGGTGAGCGGGCAGGAGTCAGTGCGGGGTAGATGCTCTCTGGACTGCTGATCAGGTCAAACGAGCAATCGTATCTGAGCATCTGGCCTGTAACTATGCCCTGCCAAAGCAAGAGATGCCAGAGTACTCCAAAAGCAATAGAAAAATGGGAAGTTTCCCCTTTTCGGGAGGCTCAGGCGTGAGCCAGATTGGAGATCTGAAACTAGCGTATGTGTAGTTGCTAAATTTTAAGTTCTATAAAGTATGAACATGGGTAGTGTGAATGAAATTCGGACGTACTACATCAGCCATTTTGTTGTTGCTGTCATATGAGCTAAACCCGCGTTAGTTGCGTAACTTCACTGCCATAATTAATAGTGCCTAATTCATTTAAAATAAAAATTGTAGTCTTTGATCTTTCTCTTGACTTCAGTCACTTTTAAATCTAATGGGAACAGAGGTCAACTTAGTTTTGTTATATAAATGTCACATTAAAATTGTCATAGGAACTTATCTTTTTTTTTACCATGACTCCGATGTTTATGCAGAAGCAGCCAGACTTTCATCTATGAAAATCGATGATATATTAACTTTATTTTGATTTAGTCAAGAGCTGATAAGAGCTGAGCCTTGTGGGCAGCAATATACAAATAGGGCAGTTTGAGTCCTGGCTAACACAGTCTCACCCCAAAACGTCACATACTGACGGGTCTTGACCATACGGCAACATACGATGAAAAGGGTGCCCTTTAACGTCCATATGTGACGATTCGGGTATGGTTGGGTTTAGGTATGCGTTAGGGTACCGCTAGGAGGCGCTGCTGGTGTGCTTATGTCTGCGTCTCATATTGACTTTATAGGGGTACCCTTTTCGTCGTATGTTGACGTATGGTCAAGACCCGTCAGTATATGACGTTTTGGGGTGAGAACGGGCTGTCCTGGCTTGTGGTCCTTACAATCCCTCTCTCTCTCCAACGTTGCTTCCTGTCAACTCTATACTGTATATATATTTAAACTATGAAAATGTATTTACTTAAATGTCTTTAAACATTCATAAGAAAGGCAGAACCACCCCACCCCTTTTTTTTGCAACCCCCCAACAACTAATTTTATCGTCAAGAATCAAAGTACACTTGGACCCCTCACAAATGAGCTGCATTCTTTCATAAAGTGTGTCATGGTCAGTGGTAAAATCTGATATCTTTTGTTTGGATTGTTACTGGTTTGTGACCTGTTTCTTCCTCACATTTCTCTGGGCACAATGTTGACGTTCTTCAGCCACACTGGAGTTGTAAGTGAACTAAATACCCTGGAGAGGACCCCATAAACACCATGAACTAACAGATCTTTCATTTTCAGCTTTTTCCCCCCCACCCCCCTTTCCACTTCTCCAACCACTCCCACACTGTTCTGTCGTGAGCATGGAGGCATGAAAATACTTTCCCAAATGGAGATAATTGGGAGGGGGGGGGGGGGGGGGGGGAGCCCTGCCCTGTCTGCCTAATCAACTCACACAACAATCGGTGGATTGTTCCGGAAGGCTGGTGACACAAAACCTTGTCCTGCAACATTTGAGCTGTAATTAGCAAGCACTTACTGTCATTCGTGTCAGATGCGGTTATGTGGTGGATTGAATTGAACAATGCGAGGGCTTATACATTGTGTATAGGCATACAGTAGTAGTGTAAATGCACATAATACAATGTCTATAAAAAAATATTGTTTTACAATACTGAACAACATTTCAATTGGAGTGTATGTTTTTATTGCTGATTTTAAGCCATTGTTCTGAATCTGTAGTTTTATGCTTGGGTTCGCTGTCTTACTGAAAAACACATTTCTCAAGACAGTTTTCACTTCATCAGAATTTTTCATCAGGATTCCTGTATTTCCTGTATATTCAGCAGTTTACGCCTTCTAGGGTGGTGAATGATGTGTTTCTGCACTGTTTGGTTTACAACAAAAAGCTACATTTTTGGTCTCATCAGACCATTTGAATTGCATATAATGTACTTCCTGTATTCATTCCTTCCTTCGTTCGTTCGTTCGTTTGTTCGTTCGTCCGTCCGTGCATTCGTTTGTTCGTTCGTTCGTTCGTTCATTCATTCATTCATTCATTAATCATTCATTCATTCATTCATTCATTCATTCATTCATTCATTCATTCATTCATTCATTCATTCATTCATTCATTCATTCATTCATTCATTCATTCATTCATTCATTCAGATGTAGATGAAGATCCACTCATTTGATTTCTTTCCAAGCCGTTCTTTGGCCACCAAATCTGCATTTCATCCAACACAAACAAGCTCATTGTTGATTTATTTACCTCTCTGGTCCATTATAGCAGTATTGTTTATGTGTGCTGCACGATGGTGTAGTCTTCCCAAATATATAAATATTACAATAAACGATTCAACTCATCACAGCCAAAGTTCAGCTGAAAGTACGCATCTCTGCTGGTCTCTGTTTGTTATTATTTTAGCTTTAATGAACTGCTTTTCATACAGGATAACATAACATTTAGTGTCCTCATGGACATAATGATTCATGATCATGAAATAAGTAACATTTTGTCTTTTTTATATTGATTTTAGGCTAAAAAATAACTAAATATCTAATATCTTTACTTTAAATATTTACACATTTTAACATTACTCTATACAATTTTCATTCTGGTTCCAACCTGTCAGTTTCAACTTGTTGCTTTGTCACATGCATGTCTTGAGCCTTGTGAAAAAGAAATACACTTTAACATACTTATAAAAAGAGTACTTATTACTGAAATAATACACTTTAAAAATCATATATTTGTGAGTGTGAACGGAATGAATGAATGATTTCGGACACGTAATTACATGCTATTTACAATTCAATGATTATATTATAGTTTCAATTCATATTAAATCCAATTAGTTGAAATGAAAGCTTTAGCGTAAGTTCTGCCGGGAAGACTCAATTGCCGCGCCACTTATTATCTTCTCATCTGTCCAATCACGTTCTAATACTAGAAGTATAAAAGACCCGTACTTACACTTGTCTGAGTTCGCAGATGCTGAGCGCTTTCACTTACCACCATCCACCCCGCCAACACCACCAAGATGGTTTCTTCCCTCCACCAACAAGATGGGTTCTTCCGTCCATCCTCCCCATCACCGCAGGATGGCCCCTTCCCCTTCAACCTCCCCACCACCACCAGGATGGTCCCTTCCGATACCTCACAGGGGGTCGGCTGCGCCCCCGCCTTCTTCAGGCAGGAAATGCTGAATCCGTACCCTCGGATTGCAAGTTACGGACGGGGCCTACGCCAAAGAACTTTAATAAACGCATAATTGTTAAGTATCTATTCTCCCGAGTCTTTCTGGAAGAACTTAACAGTGCTTAAGTTTTTTTTTCTCCTCAACAATTCTACAACTCTTATGTAGCCCCGCTCCTTTCAAGCGCCTCGCTCACTGTCTTCCGGTTTGTATTTGTATTTCCACAGCATAAAAGTAAGATCGTAACGCTTGTTTTAAACTCTTCGATCCACAGTCATTTTGTTGTGACATCCGCTTCATACATTACAATGCGCATGGTCATTTCCGTTAACTATACAATAAGTTAATCCACTTCACCAGCTAATTACCTTTCGAGAGCAAAGATAAATATACTGATCACCCCCAAAAATGAAGTCTAAAGACAAAATTCAAAAGAGCTAATTACTAGACAACAGGTGAACTGAATACAACAATCAAACACACTGGGAAACTGGGTCAAAATGAGGCCCCGTTTACACGTGATTTAACGTGATTTACCCCGTTTACACGGGGTATATACAAATCATGATTTCTGATTTCATGGTTATGTTGAAAAACGGAGACATTCCCCTTCAATTTTGCCCTTCGTTTACACGCAAACAGAGAATTCGCCTCTGAAAACGATTCTTTCTAAAAACTCCGGCCAGAGTGGAGATTTTGGAAAACTTCGTTTGCACATTTGCATGTGAACTGAGAAAAACTGAGTTTTAGGCAGCCGACGTCACATGTGACCATCTTCGGGATTCTGATTGGCTAACGTGGGCTTGAGCTTCTCGTTACACTGCCACCTACAGGTTTGGCGTGCTCTTGACGGAATATACACGGGTTCGGGTAAACTAACACTTTTCTGAAAACTGACAGGTGTGCACAATGTCCACGTGTAAAAGCAGCCATTACTCCAGGCTTGCCATATGATCATTCCGAAATCATTGTAATATGCTGATTTATTATCAGTTATTACTGGTGCTCAATCGGTATTAATCATGACTATTATTATTATCAATGTTGAAAACAGTGTAACGGTTCTGTTCTGTTTGTGGACTCTTAGGAAACATTAACACGACAACGATGTATAAAAATGGGAAAGTTTTTCCTTTGTGTTTTTCGCGTTCAACGTTGTCAAAACGATTGGGTCTTGACCCTGGGTCTTGTTTGGTTCATCGTTTAGCATGTGTATTTAAGCCCTCAGTTTGTTTCATTTCATTGTATTGTCTTTGCTATTTGCTTAGCGGTTACGTTTCAGCTTCTCCGTGTTTTGGAATCCGTGTTTGTTTTGTTTAA
Organism: Phoxinus phoxinus; assembly: GCF_949152265.1. Classification (NCBI taxonomy): domain Eukaryota; kingdom Metazoa; phylum Chordata; class Actinopteri; order Cypriniformes; family Leuciscidae; genus Phoxinus; species Phoxinus phoxinus. Next base: position 15,788,698 of record NC_136880.1, on the reverse strand, counting down.
AAGTTTACGATTTTTATCAGGATTTTTATCAGGATTCTTTGAATAGAAAGTATAAAAGAACAGCATTTATTTGAAAATAAATATTTTATAACATTATAAATGTGATGTGTCCTTGCGGAATAAAAGTATTAATTTATTTCCTTTTAAAAAAAAGAAAATACCCCAGAATTATGACCCTGGATCACAAAACCAGTCATGAGTCACACGGGTATATTTGTGGCAATAGCCAACAATACATGGGTCAAAATGATTGATTTTTCTTTTATGCCAAAAATCATTAGGATATTAAGTAAAGATCATGTTCTACCAGAAAGACTCGGGAGAGTAAATATGGTGACAATTATTCATTTATTAACAACCCAGCAAGCAATAAAGTTCTTTGGCGTAGGCCCCGTCCGTAGCTCGCAATCTGAGGGTCCGGACTCTGCATATCCTGCCTGAAGATCGAGGCAGGGGCGCAGCCGACCCCCTGTGAGGTATGGAAGGGACCATCCTGGTGGTGGTGGGGAGGATGGAGGGAAGGATTCCACTTGGAGGTGGAGGGGAGGATGGTGGTGAATTGGCGCATCAGCATCTGCGAACTCAGACAAGAGTAAGTGACCAATCTTTTATACCACGAGTATTGGAATGTGATTGGATAGATAGATAAAGGTAAAGTGACGTAACAATTAAGTCTTCCCGGCAGAACTTTATGCTAAAGCATCCATTTCCATGAATATATTTTGTACATTTCCTACCGTAAATGTATAAAACATTTACTTTTGTGAGTGAATGCAGCACAATCGCGGACATAAAGGGACAAGTTTACAGGAGATTTTCTCAATGTTTCGATTTTTTGCACCCTCAGATTCCAGATTTTCAAATAGTTGTATCCCGGCCAAATATTGTCCTATCCTTACAAACCGGACTTATTTATTCAGCTTTCAGATGATGTACACATCTCAGTTTCAACCCATGTGACTGGTTTTGTGGTCAAGGGTCACAATTTTGAACGGTAGTTTATCCTTCTTTCCACAAAAAAATATTAAGCAGCTAAAAAATGTTTTCAACATTGCTAATAATAATAATGTTATAAATAAATGTTCCTTAAACAAATTAGAATGATTTCTTAAGGATCGTGTAACACTGACTGAATAGTGTAGTATAATGATGCTAAAAATTGAGCTTTGCATAACAGGAAAAAATGACATTTTTAAATATATTAAAATAGAAAAAAAAAACTCAAATGTCATAATATTTCCCAATATTCATATTTTTCGAGTATTTTTGAATAGATAAATGCAGCCTTGATAAGCATAAGAGAATGTTTAAAAACATTAAAAATCTTTTTTTTTATCATTATCAAATATACATTATTGTAAAATATTGATTGTGAGTATTTAAGGCAGCAATGTGGTGATGTGGTGTTTGAGAGTGTGGTTTAAATATGCTCAGTGCCAGACGATTCCTTGATCAGTATAACAAAACAATCTCACTCCAGACAGACAGACAGACAGAAAGTCAAATAGTCTGGATCCTGTTCTATGTTTAATCAATGATCAGAGTACATGTTTCTTCCTCCCCCGACTCTCTGTGTGACACCAAAGGACTGATAAGAGATAAAAACCTCACTCGCCCTATCTATCTATGCTTCCATGACCTCTCTTAAAACCAAACAGAAGCGCAGATGGCAAGATCCGTACCTTTTATTTTCTAGTATGAGGAAACAAAATTTCACAATTTATGTATTTGCACTTGTGAAAATGAAGTTCACTTAGGCAAACTTTCAAAAAGACTATATAGCTATTACGGAAATAGGATAATTTAAAAGAATATGCTCAAGTGAGGATTGAATTTAATGTTTTTGGACACGTAATAGTATGTTATTTGGAATTAAATTAAAATTTATTAAAGTTTAGATTTAGCAGTTAGCTAAATGCAGTTAGTTGAACTTTAGGGTTCTTGACCCACTTAAGTACATCTATATATGTAATGTCATAATTACATCAAATGTCTTTGAAATATGGTTAAAGTGTACTGCCGAATGTGCCGACAAGCATTTATGGTGAAATATGTAAATTCTATTGAAACTTGGATTTATATATAAATGTGTAATTATATTCTAATTTAGTACATTTAAACTATTCACTTATAATTGTAATATCAAATAATCCACTTCAGTCAAAATTATAATCAACTATTTGCATGTGCATAGTTTACTCTTTAATGAAGTACACTTATTCACATAAGTACTTCTTTAAAGCATGGCAAAACATTATTAAAACAATTATTTAAAATGTTCATAATTTTTGACATTATTAAAAAAGTGCACTTTTTTATAAAAGTGTACTTAAGTGTGTTAAGAAACAGTCATGGAAGTGAATTGTTTTTATTTTATTAATATTATTGTATCTGCTGTTAAGTACAGTCACAATAAAGTTTAACAATATACTTCTAAATTTACTACAAGTACACATTCAAAACAATTAAAGGGATACTTCATGCTGGAAAGATGAATGTGTATTAAAATGGGTCATTTATGTAGTAGAAATGTGAAATTATTTTTGAATTTGGAGCCTTCTAGACTAAGAAAAGCCAGAAAATGTATTTGTGGCTCATGTGGATGAAAGACAAAAACTCCCAGAATGCACTTGCTCCGCTGCCCTATAGGGGCCACTATACCGTCTATACGAGGCCACTCCCAAGCCACGCCTACCGGTAAGAGCACCGTTAAACAACTAGGCTAGGCTACTAGTTGACTCGAAACTTAAAAGATGCCGTTTTATTGTGAGTCTCCGTGACGAGTCTGCCTGGGATTGTCCGGAATTGGCCCAAAATGTCTGGGATTCGGCTTTTGCATTCTACAGTCGCCATTCATCATGTTTACTGTGGCGAGCAGGACGAGACTGGCGCCGCGGGAGAAAGACGCGAGGCCGGTGGCGTGATTACTGATGAGCGGCACCTGTGAGACGCACCGGTCTTGTATCTCTCACGGAGGAGTGGGAATTTTCTTAGCAATGTAAAAACACACATTAACCCATCACTTGTTTTGCGTTCATGTAAACACTATATTCAGATTCACCGATCGGAATGAATTCAGTTAGATTGAAACAAAAGGTGTGCGTGTAAACAATGAATGGCGACTGTAGAAAGCAAAAGCTGAATCCTGGATATTTTGGACGATCTCGACGGCCGGACATGTCCGGGAAAAAGAGGATGGTAACCCCAACTACTCGGCTTTCTCCACAGAATAAGAACCTGTTAGCTTAGCTTCCAAATAAAAGATGGCTGACACTATATGTACATTCTGTGAGTGAGATCCTCCTCTATGGGCGGGTTGAAAACATGCGGATCAAGCGCCTTCTACTGGCTGTAGTCTCTAGACTCTGGCCAAAAAAATCCTCCGATGACGCAAAATTATGATTTTTGCGTCATCAGAGGATTTTTTCCGGACAAAAAATACATAAATCTCTCACCTCAGGGGGATATGAGGGAGGGAAGCACGGTCATTTGGAAATACTACAGGTTTTCTACTGATACAAAGCTTAATGCTAAATCCTGAAGTATCCCTTTAAGCACACTCCTTTTTCTCAAGTGTCAAGATATTCCAAATATTAGTTTTTTTTTAGTATTGGGCCAACTCTTTCACATTTAAATAGAACTTTGGCGCCACAATTATAAAAAGCACGATAAAGGTATATAAAAAATTATGAAAAAATGAATTACATAAAAGTCCATTCAACTAAGTTCATATATCAAGTCGTTATTCACTGAAAGTCTTGACGGTCATTGAAAATTATCTCGACAGAAGCTCTCGATGCATTTTTGAGATTAACAGCCCAAGTTATTCATTTCTAATTCATGGAAAAGCGTAGCATATCCCTCAAAATGTTGCCTTTTGTGTTCCATGGGAGACAGAAAGTCGGATTCAGAACAACATGATGGTGAGTAAATGATGACAGAATTTTCATCTTTTGGGTGAACTATCCCTTTAAACCTTTGATATATATTCCCCCATAATAAAAATGTTGTTTGTCTTGAATGGCTACTCTGTGTTCTTTATTCAATAAACCTCAAAGAACCATTTCTGCTGGGTTATTAATTGCACTCTGAAGCAAGTTCACAGAGAACCGTCTCTCCTAACTATTCTGAGAGCTTCTCATCCATTTGTCCAATTTCTTGGCAGAACTTTAAAAAATATCACTGTATAAATCAAAGTAACAGCTGAGAGAGAGAGTGAGAGAGAGAGAGAGAGAGAGAGAGAGAGAGAGAGAGAGAGAGAGAGAGAGAGAGAGAGAGAGAGAGAGAGAGAGAGAGAGAGAGAGAGAGAGAGAGAGAGAGAGAGAGAGAGAGATGAATAAATAAGGTCAATCTGATGGTCACAGGGAATGACAGCCCGGGGGAGAGGTCGTTATCTGACCTGAAGGACCCTGAGGTGCCACTTCCCTGCCTGATTAGATCTCTGACGGCAGGAATGTGTGTTTTGTGACGGTGGTCAGGAAGATCACAGACCCAAGCATTCACAAGCTACAAGTCTAATGAGTCACGTGGACCGAGCTCTTGCTCAGACTAGTCCATCAGTTCTTCATTTTCTTTCAAGACCAGATCAACACGAGGCACTCACTTATACTTTACTGGCACGGAGACAACAAGAAAATCTCACAAGCCTGCCAAGAACAAGTCATCTTTCTCTGCAAAGTCCAAATAATCATTTTATTTGGCTTAAAGACAATGAAGTCATTTTAGGATCGTTATATATTACCAAGGCTATTTTAGGACCATCATATCAAGCCAAGTCAAGTTACATTTATTTATATAACACTTTTCACGATCCAATTTTTCAGTTGAAAAATCATGCAGTTGAAATTTGCTTCGTAGTATATATCCCTTTATGTAAGTGTATTGTATGTACATGTATCATGTAGGCCTACCTGAGGTTTGCTACACAATCTCAAGGCAATTCATAAATATTTTAGGTTTTGGCAATTTGGTGGGTAATTCTTATGAAGTCGTACAATCTAATTTGTACATTTCCGTACGATCTACTTTCGCCCTTGTGATGGATGTGGTTAGGGGTGGACCTTCATGCTTACTTTTTATCTAATAATCGCACATTTTTGTACAATTCACATCGTATGAATTTATACGAAATCCCCACCTCATAAAATTGTTACGTTTTCCCACGAGATCGAGTTAGATTTGCTATATAGTATATGTTGCTTACATCAGTATACTGTCAGGTTTATGTTTTCATGGACTTTTAGTGTGCATCACCTTGATGTCCTGTGTTCTGTTTCCTTTGTTTCCCTTTCTTCATCTGTTACCATGGTTAGTTACTGGTTTAGTTGCACACATGTTTCCAGTCTGCTTTGTTAACCTGTGTATTTAAGCATTTAGTTTTCATCAGTTCCTGGTCATGTCCTTGCATTTATAAAGCTGTTGCGTTCTTTCTGACTTTGGATTCCCCCCCTTTTTTTATTTTTAACAACAACAACAACATGTTCTGCTGCATTTGGATCACTTTTTATATATCACCAGGCAATAATAGTTACATATTGTATTTTGACCATTTAATTTTCTTGACAAGGGCCGCATTTCCATTCTTATTATCATATATATTTTTTAAATGTAATACACATTTATAACACTATACTTTGTGTTGTATTACCTTGTCAGTAATATATATATATATATATAAAATAACACTTAAGGGTGTTTCTAATACAATGGCACTCTCTTTTGGAAAGTCACATCATGTATTTTTTTTTTTTTTTTTTTTTTGCTATTGGAGCAAATGGGAATACAAAAATTACATTTGCTTTCATCTCCCGTTCACCGTTATAGATGTTTACCCATGGCAACTTCTGCTTCTGTACATTACTGTAATGCACTGTAACACAGAAATGGTTAATACTGTTCTGCCTTTATTTAAATAATAAACCAAAAAAATCTATAAATAAATCAATATTCCCAAAAGTGTTAAGAGTTCTAAAACAGATGTTGAGGTGAAATGTGACCTGGACATTCACAAGAATGTGTATATCTATATGTGAGGTGTTAACATGCATTTAATATGCCCTCCAACCCTGCAACAATCAAGATAAGGTCTTTAGAAGGTGTTTGCTCCAATGTTGTTCCAAACTCTTCAGAGTCCAAATCAAGAGTAAACCGCTGGAAACTCAACTTCCTGTTAATTCACCATAATTGCAGGCCTACACTGGAAAATACACAATATATGGCAAAGAATCAAAGCTTTAAGCCCTCCAAATGAGAGGAAACACTGCTCTTGGCTGCAGGCTGAATTCAGGTTTTCTTACTTTGGTTACTGGTTACCTAATTAAACACTTTTGGAGACACAATCTCTTCTGAGATGCAGTCAAGATGTTGATTTCTCCAGGGGGTAATGCAAAATGCATATGTATAGAGGCATTGTGTGAGAGTACAATTACAAATCTCCAGCCTGGTGATCAGTCATAAACCTCAAGGTCTTTTGGAGAAATACTTCTCATTCATTGTGTTTACACACAGGAGTTTAGGAACAATTTTGCAAAGGATGCTAGTGCGTTTATCCTGTTTTAATGGGCTCAATAAAAAAAAAGACTTGGAAGCCGCAATGGGAAAAAGCGAATCAGGAGCGGAAACACCATTGGCTCATTTCCTACCAATGCCAACAGCTGTATATCCCTTACATGTGCCTTTTACCAATTTCTTCATCCTTGACAGCTCTCAGCTGCCACCCAGATGAGCCTTGCCCAAATGAGACACACCTCAGGATGAGCTCCTTTCAGCATGTTGAATTCAAACAGATTTAGACAAATGTCTATAAACACTGATTCATGTGTTTGTAAGAGGAAGTTCTAGCGAAATACTCTCAGCTGAGACTGTGGGAGTCTTGCATTAGAAGGCCCTTAAACTTTATTTTCTGTTTACATAGAGTAAATTGAATCCACATCCAAGCTTAACAAAGAACCATAATGTTAAATCTGTTTGTTGAATATGTGATCATGGCGAATCGAAAAGCAATGTGACCCGTGCAGGGTTTGCTTGAATGCCGATCCCATTGCGCTCTGCTTTTCAAGTTGTAAAGGACAAGCACTCTTGACCCTCTTGTGAAAACAAAAGAGAGCCCGGTGCCATAGAGACTAACAGGACTGGCCCCAGGGCCAGGAATGGTTCACCACAAATGTGCCTGTTAGTCTGAGGCCTAGGGCTCTGTCACTAACCTGAAAGAGATTCTTGTTGGGTCAAGGATGTGGTTACTGTAAGTGCTGTGAGAATGGTTTGCTTCGTCTTTGGCAGAATGAGGAAACTGAAATTTGGTTTACTCAGGGAAACAGATCTGTCTTGTGCAAGCTTTAATATAGAACGATATGTGAAAAAGACTTTTGTTTCTATTTTCTGAAGTAACAAAATTATTGTTTTTTAAGCAACCCAATGTGATCTATTTATAAGAAAGGCATAGTTATAAGGAATAGTTATTTTCCAATAATAATAATGATAGTAATAGTAATAATCATGTTGTTACAAAGCCATATTGTAGCTGACGAGGATATAAACGCAGGGTTATTTAATAAAGTAACACATAAAACAGAGAACACAGAACTCGAAGAACAAAGGAGGGGAATCCGAGACAGAGGCAACCATTACACGTACAACAACTGACAAAGTAATAAGTGAAACACAAGGGCTATAAATACACAGGGACTAACAAGCTTAACTAAGTAATGAGGAAACAAGATACACCTGGGAACAATCATGACCTAATCAACAGGTAAACTACAAAGGACTACAAAAACATGGCACAAAACAGGAAACAACAAAAGTCCACACGGGACAAGGGGAACACAAGACAGGAATCATGACAGTAGCAATGTTTAAAGATCAGGTAAGGAGGAGGCGGGAACAGGCGACCGTTCAACGAACTTTAATCCAAAAATAAACAAACAACAAAACGAAAGTAAAGCGGCAGCCCCTCATGGATGACTGCTGCATAAATTAAATTGAAACAAAACAACAACATAAAATCCAAACCTGGTTCTCTCTCCTCTTCACTCCTCCTTTTATACTTCCGGAGCTCCTCCATGAGATTCGAGACCGGTGTGGCGTGCATTAGCATTAGCTAATAATCTATAAGTAACTTTGCTACTACATGTCCACTAACTCTCATGAGTGTATAAGTAGACTGTCTGCTTTACAGCTAAACACTTCATTTTGATGCTCCCCAAAAAGACATTCAACTGACTGTAAGCAACTTTGCAACTACATGTCAACTTAATCTACAAGCCATAACCCTAACCTAGCATACTTCAGTCTACTAATACCATCAAAATAAAATGTAACCAAGATAAATTTTTTCAAAATATTCTCCTTGTGTTTTTCACAGAAGAAATAAAGTTACACAAGGTTGGAGGAAATGATAAAAGCATTTTAATTTTTGGTTGAACACTTTTAAAGAAAACAGAAAAAGAAAACGGTTCACAGCACAATGCTAGACACACTATATTAGCTTTTTCTGCATTGGGAAATGAATGCTTTGTATTCATTTTATCATGTGTGGCTCTCTTTCTTCTTCTTGACAGATCTGTCTGGACCTGCTGACAATACGGTGAGAGGCAGAAGCTTACCTGCTTATCACAGCCTGCCATCAGACCCCTCTTGTCCCTCAGTGCTCTGACTGCTCCCTGCTAACCCGGTGGTCTCTCCAGCAGGAACAACAAAGGTGGCTTGTGAACGAAAAAAATCATTTGAATGATTAACTTACTCTTTTGCAGCCTTCACCAGTGTTATAAGCAAAATACATTATTTTGAGCAGTCTCAATAGTAATAGTAAAATAAAAAAGAAATCAGAAAACCCTATTGAGATAAAAAAGTAAAGATTTGTGGTATGAAAATTGTATTGCAAATAATATTAGCATTAAAAAAAGTAGTTTTTAAAATTAAAAGGGCATGGACTGTGGAAAAGCATTCCCGTCAAGAGATTTGATCGCTACAGGTGGGATGGTTAGAATACCAACGCATTTTGATATCATATAGCAAATCTATGACAGACTTCTGTTGTGTCTTACTCTGGGGAGTGCAGGACATGTCTGGGCCTATCTTTGGCCCAACATACCTTTATTCCTATGCAGAATCCACCAATTTGGATAGTTGTTCAAATGCATCAACATAAATCATTTTAAGCACAGTATATGTATGTCATTGCTCAGACTAGCATAAGGATTGCTTGCCTATATGCATTTAATAAATTAAATTGAATGTGCACTTTTAGTCTACTTCAAATCTTAAAATTATATTTAAAGGGATGGTTGATTATGATTTTACTTTTCTAACTTTAGGTAGTGTGAAATGTTGCTCTTTCAGCGTAAACAACCTCTGCAAAGTTACAACGCTCAAGTTCAAGACGCTCCGCCCTCTGTGCCGGGAGCAGCAGCTCATTTGCCGGTTATTGTTTCATTATGCATGGTTGTTTATACGTCTCCTGGGTTTTGTGTATTATAATAAAGACTGTTATTTCTTCCAGAAAGACTTGATAGGCAGAAAAACATTTGAATACATTTTATTTCCTGAAAGAATTGAAGACAAATTTGAGAAATATATCCAAGCAATAATCGTATCACATACAGTAGTTCTATGGTGTAAGCCTCGCCCTTAGTCCAGGTATTGAGGTAATCTGGCAGGTCCTGCTCGGAGATCTGGCCCACATCTGGACCGTGTGGAATCCACGTGTACCAGATGTGGGCCGAACCTGGACAAATGGAAAGGGCCAACCTGGTGGTGGTGGGGAGGATCGTAAGATCGAGCTTTTATATTAAGCGTTGAGCTGTAATTGGCTAGATCAAATTTTTTAACAATGAATGACGTGGCATTAGAGTCTTAGAGTCTGGTAGAACCTACGCTGAAGCTTCCATTTTTTATACCCTTCGTCGTGCGATTCCTACAGCAGCCAAGCGTGAGAGAAGAACATACCCTCTAAACGAGTAAAAATAAGAGACATAAACTTTACAGCATTGCATCTCCTCCGCCTCGAGCAGAATCATTTTGGTAGGGTGGGTGTTACTGCACAGCGGGTCCTCGATCACCATTTGTGAGAAAGAGCCCGAGCCAGAGCCTGCAACCTGGGTCCTCCCGGAGTCGACGCAAGCCGCCCAGTCCATCCAAGAGCCAGGAGGAAACGTAATAGATCTGTGGTCTGCCGATCCAAATTCCCTCACGTGTCCCCACCATAGAATTTGCCTTCTCTGCCAGAACCCGTCCAGCTATCTGGATTATCCGGTCCCGTCTGGAAATCTTCCTCCTCCAATGTGACTTCCCGACTTCCTGGCCCCATCTCCCCCGATAATTTTGGATCCGTTGCCTCCAGGCCAATGCCTCCACCTCGGCCTGTCAGCCCCTTCGGCTTCGCCCCGGCTCTGTGCTCCCTCGATTTCACCGTGGTCCGTCAGCCCTAGGAATCCTCCGGGCTCCCTCATCCCTCCGGCTCAGCCTTAGTCAGTCATCGCTCTGCCTACGCCACGGACTTCCAGGTCTCCAGCTGCACCTCGTCTTCACCAGGCTTCTCCTCCGGCTTCCCCGGTCTACCGAGCCCCCGTCTCTGCCCCGTTCTCGCGAGCCAGCAGTTCCACCGTGGGCTTCCAGGCTGTGGTTGTCGCCCCGGTCCATCGGTCTCTTTGCTCCACCGGATGATGCACCCTGGTTCTGCCACCGTCAGCCGGTCTCCGTGTTCCGCCTGGGCATTCTGCCAAAGCTCCATCCTGGCTCCTCCCACAGTAAGGTCTACCATGGTGTCTGTCTCCACCAATGACTCTTCTTCCCTACCCATCTCCAACTCTGCGCCATCCTCCTAATCCTCCTCCCTCCCTCCTCAGGTGTACTCGTTACGGTACGGGGACGCACCTTTTGGGAGAGGGGAGCACTGTCACGGTTATTGGCCTCTATACTTTTTGGGGGTTTTGTTTAGTTCCTGTTTCTCTGCTCCGTTCAGTTTTGGTTTTCTTGGTTACCAATTATCTTGTTTGTTTCTATGGTTACGTCAGTCATTATGTTCGTCTTGTATTTAAACTCCCTGTTTTGTTCAGACAAACAAAACGTTGTCTGACTCCCTTGTCGGTTCTCGTTTCAGCTTGCATGTTTTTTTTATACTTTATAAAATTATAATAAAGACTGTTATTTCTTATACCCTTCATCATGTGATTCTTACAGCAGCCATGCATAACTCGTAATATAAACTCAAATAATACATTTTCATTTAATTGTAAAGCCTTCATTCAATGAAGTGTCTGAAAAAAATACATTCAGTTCACACAGAAGTATAAAAGCATATTATTTCTGGAATAAGTATGCTAAAGTGTTTTAGCAAGTGTTCACCGGGACATATATATGTAGGGCTAGATATTACAAGGTAACTAAAATTTTGCATTTGAGGATGATAAAACTAATTTATATACAAGACTGTGTGACTGTGTGACTGTGTGTAGCAATGCAGACATTGTCCGGTTATTCTTAGCTTTATTTTTCTGTCCAACTTTTTTTTCTTGGTTCCCCTAATAAGTTTTTTCCTATTCCACATCATGAGCGATCCTGGGAACACTGCTCGCCCTTTTGCCCGAGCTGCAGTAATGGAGAGAAAGTCTAACATTTATTTTCCTGCTTCTCTTTGCGGAGTGCGGAGGCATGTTGTTTTCATTGGTCTGGGGAGACAGTGCTGTGAAAAGTTCTGGTGAACTGGCACCCTTGTGAGAGAACTAAATAGGCGACACTCCATCCCACACACATTGCATACGTTTGGCTCTGTGAGTATCGCCGTGCCTTTTTCCGCTGCCCACAAGTAAATATAGGGAAGATGATGACTGATCCAAGCTAATAAACCTCCTCTCCCAGAGCTCACTGCAACATTATTATTGTTTCATTGTAATTAACCTTACATTTACTTGTCTACTAACAACTTAAAGAGGATGGTTTGGATGAATTTACAAAGCAGCAACATGTAAAACATTAGCAAAGATACAAACTCGGGTCAGGTACACATACATACTTCTCTAAATTTAAAGTTTTCAGACACTTAATTGCATGTTATTAGTTGTACTTGAAGAATGATTTTTGACATTAGTATAGGACTTACGTACATTTATGAATTAAGACTTTATATGCAATTTATAATTATTTCTATTGTCTTTTGAAATATGGTGTACTGTACAATGTATTACCAATACCACTTTTTAAGTTTATTATTGTTAATTATACTTTAATGTAATTTCTGTTGAAACTTGCATTTCGTGCATTTCAATATATTTATAATTACACATTTTTAATAATGTAGTTCCAATTTAGTTCATTTAAAATATATTGACTTACAATGTAAAAACACACTACAGTAAAATTATAATCAATATTACGTTTTTGGTACGTCAATCAGCACATCAAAATAAGTGTACATTTCCAAAACACGACACAAGATGGTAAAACTATAATTATTTAAAATGTACTTTAAAATAAAGCTTTTAATTTGACATTATTACAAACTAATTTTTTTTAAAGTGTACTTGTGTTTTTTTAAGAAACATTCATATAATCATTCCTTCTTTAAGTACACTTAAATGCCATTTTATTTCACCAATATATAGGCTACTGTATCTGTAAGTACAGTTTTTTTTTTAAACATACTTTTGAGATATAAAGTACACAACAAGTGCACAATGAATACAATTAAGCACACTTTTCAAATAAGGGCCAACAGCTTGACATGATATATTAGTTGTTGAGGTCAGCATTAAGTTGAAATAATATCACACCCACACAGTGTTATTTCCTATCCAACAGGATGTTAGTTGAACATTGGACTGTTCAGTGTTTTAAAGGGTCACTCGGTTGTAGAAATGTTTATATATGAAAGTCTTTGTGGCTTTCAAAGAGCAACTTATTAAATGCTCCATTCTCTCAATGTAGTGTGTGATCTCACCCTTCCCCCAACATCTACAGTACGGTCGTTCCCTCATGCAACTGCTCTTTTCCGTCATTGCCAAGGCACTCTGTTTTGTCAAAAAACACCTGGTTTGAGATTGGGAGGTTCCTCTGAACTGGTGCTGAACCTGTCCTGATGAGGAAGAGATGGAAATCCATTAATAAGTAAAAAGTAAAGCACATTCGCTGTTTCCTAAAACACAACATGGCTCCAATCCTTAGACATTCTTGGATCTAATGCCAGCTGGAACTTTCCGGAGGAGAGGAACTCTTGATACAGCATGTCTCCTCGCCCGGTTAAGAGCAACAGTCCTTTCCTGGGCCTGTTATTATGACTGCAGTTGTGAGGAAATGTTATCTCTTCACCTTTGGCCTGTGTACATTTTCCTCTATCAACTAGTGACACATGTTCGACACAGAAAGAAACTCAGCAAGGAAATCACTCCTTTGGGGAACATGAAAGGAACTCCCAAAACACTCTTACATGAATAGGCCTACTCAACAAAGTTTCTAGCTTAGGCCGCCATACATTTTCAAACCAAAACACACTCTTGTTTGTGAAATAGCTTAATCAGTGGAAGCAATTCTGTGAATTTTGTTCTATACTATGAGCCTCTAACACAACATATTTGAGTCATTTCCGGGATTGCTGTAGATATGGATCAGTGTGAGGCTGTTACATGATCCACACGACCCTCTGACTTCCTTTTCCAAACAGTGCTTTGACAGGGCAAATAAAACCAACGCAGACTCACGAATCAAGAATACCCAGAGCAGTGGTGGGCATATAGAGAATCAGGCTTAGGTTTCAATGCATGGTTTTTGTCAGTTCATACCCCATTTTGTATACTTGGCTGTGTATTGACTTTATGGACTCGACTCAGAGAAAGAATTCTGCAAACTAAAGTTTAACTGACTAAATAACTTTTTTCCCCCAATGTATTGTTTATCATAAGAAAAAGAACAGTATGAAAAGGAAATGAATTCCTATGAATTAATTTATTTTGTTGCACACATTTTCTTTTCATCCACCACATGACATGGTTAAACTTAAATCAGTAAAGAATGTATTTCAGATCAAGGATTGGTTTTCGTTACACTGAATTATGACCATCGTGACGTAAATGTGGTTCCCAATTCCTGAGGCTTGTGGAGATAATCATAGACTTCAGGACATAAATGCTTTAGGGCAAGAAAATATTGTCATATTGTTTGACCAAGCAAAAATAGATGCTCACCCACACTCTGTTCTGTTATTTGTTTCTTCTTTGGTTATCTTAGAAACATGACTAGCTCATTCATGTGTTTCAACAGCAACTGTACAGCTTCTAGAAACAATGGCTGTACCTAAATAACTCCCAAATTATTTATTTCTCCTCTATTTGATTCTATACACAAAGGCAAATGGAAAACATCCCCCAGTTAAGACCTTACAAATGTTTTGTTAGTATCTTCAGGTACAGCAAACCATGCAGTTCCAGCATTGCCAATTTCATTTGTAAAAATCACCCCCAGGCTCTCTCTGCAAACTAAAACCAGACTTGGTCCAATCCTCAAAGCTAATGTGACTGAGGTAAATACAATTAAACCCAGCCAGAGGAAACCCTGGCTTATTATTGTTTATCTTTAAACCTGACTCCATGTCTCCCCCTGGCCCTGTGCCATCCATTTTTCTCCAGTCTAGAAGTCAAGGGTATTTAATAGATAGATAAATTACATAGATCCTTTGTTCTTTTCTTTTAAAGAAAATACTGTACATCAGAAATATAGTCCACTGGATTAAAAAAATAGGTCCCACTTTATATTAAGTGGCTTTAACTACTATGTACTAACATTGAAATTAATGATTTGATACAATGGACTTATTGTGTACATACATGTTTTTTACATTATATTGAAAAGGATTGACTGCACGTATAATGTATTCGAAAAGAAGTCTACATTAAATAAATAATTTTTCATATCCAGTGCTGGGTAGACTACTTGCAATTGTAGTCTGATTCCAAATTACATGACAAAAAATGTAGTTAGTAACAAAATCCATTACATTACACGTTTAAGGATTACTCTCCTTTTTGATTACTTGTAGATTACTTTGGACCTAACTTGTTCAACACATTGATTTGAATCGGATAATCTTGTACCATATGGACAGAGAAATACAAAGAGAAATAACATAGATTCCATTCTTTGTTATCAGCAACATGAAGTGCATTAAATATTTCATTGCATCAGGGTTTCCCAGACTGGGGTTCATGAGTGTCACAATCTGTGTATTTAGTTTCTCTCTTATGGGCTTTTAGTTTGGTTATCTTGTGGAAATTAAGTTCGGTTGGAAAAAAGAGGCAGTGCTTCCCACCCTGCCCATCCACGAAACTTCTCTGTCACTGGTCCCCTCCTGCACTAATGCATGTTCTTCACCTCTGTATTCATCATCTCCGCTGTTCCTGCCCAGCTTTAGTTTGTCGTCACCAGCAGTCTGTCCATCACCAAGCCTGCTTCTTCACCCAGTCTTTCTCTCCTGCATACTCCACTGAAGCCAGCCATTCTTTCGTCTCCGCCCCCCCTGGCTGCCTTCAACCCCTCAACTCCACCATCCACATCTCCTCAGTCGGACAATCGGTCTCAAAGGACCACCCTGGCTCCTCCCTCCATCCCTGCCGTGGTGGGACTCCTCCATCATGGCCATCTCTTAGGTCTTTCTGGGATCTCGTCAGCCATCCGTTCTCTGGATCCTACCACCACCCACTCCTCCATGGGCCCTTCCACCGTCATCTCCTCCATGGTTCCTACCATCAACTCATCCATGGTTCCTACCATCAGCTCCTCCATGGTTCCTACCATCAACTCCTCCATGGTTCCTACCATCAGCTCCTCCATGGTTCCTACCATCAGCTCCTCCATGGTTCCTACCATCAACTCCTCCATGGTTCCTACCATCAGCTCCTCCATGGTTCCTACCATCAACTCCTCCATGGTTCCTACCATCAGCTCCTCTATGGTTCCTACCATCAGCTCCTCCATGGTTCCTACCATCAACTCATCCATGGTTCCTACCATCAACTCCTCAATGGTTCCTACCATCAACTCCTCCATGGTTCCTACCATCAACTCCTCAATGGTTCCTACCATCAGCTCCTTCATGGCTTATTCCGCCATCTGCTCCGTCCTGGTTCCTCCAATTTGCCACCATATGGGTTTCCAGCACCTCGCCGGTTCCTCGTCCACCTCCTAAACCTCCACCATTCTTCCACTCGAGCCATCCATCACAGCGCGAGGCCACGCCTTTCCGGGAGGGGGAGTTCTGTCACAATCTGTGTATTTAGTTTCTCTCTTATGGACTTTGGTTTGGTTACCGTCAGTTTCCTGTTTCCTTTGTTCCTAGTTTCCCACCAGTCACCAGTTTCCATGAACACTCATTAATCATTACAGCTGTTTGTCATTGTTTCATTATCACTGTGTATTTAAGTTCCTCTGTGTGCTCACTTGAGTTGTCCATTATTGTCGTGTCTTACACGCTGTCACGTTACCTGTTCTTCATATGTGAACTATTTGTGTTTGTTTTTATAATAAATACCTTTATATTGTAACCTTTTGAAGGCTCATCTTTATCATCGTGACCTTAACATTGCAGTGAGTTTAATGAAAAGCTAATAATTAAGTGATAAAAGAATCGAAATGAAAATGAATCATTTTAAAAATAAAAACAATCAAAATAAAACACTTACTAAATGAATTAAATATATATATTTTATTTGTTTAGCTTCCTGTCATGCGACCATTAACCAACATCAGAAAACTGTAGTTTTAGCATGATCCACACCACTAGGTGACAGTATAAGTACAAGACAACTGCCATTCAGGTCAGCACAGCATAAACACAAATTACTTCATCAAATTTGCAATAAGCCATCACGCTAACACTTTCAATATGAGCATGGGAAAATTTCTGTTGAGCAGTCCTGATGAAAACGTATCAAATGTTATATGCATAGACTGTAAAAAAATATGTATATATTTATATAAATATATAAATATGTAGTGTCCGTGACGTCACCCATAGGTTTCTGAAGAGCATTTTTGAAACCTAAAGTGGGTGGAGCCGGCCATCTCCATCTTGGCCTCGCGTCACTGCTCGTCACTCCCGGATAACAGAATATGGGCAAAGAGGAGGACCTTAGGAGCCTGGCTATCTGAAACCATGCCTACCTAGCTCAACGTTATCAAGTTAGCTCAGGCTTGGGAGCTAATGCTATATGCTACTCAAGGTACCAAGTGATTCTGTACAGCTATTCTGCTAGTTGAAAATGTATTATGCAGTAACTTATTACTCCGAGAGTGTGTGTGTGACTGTGATTTATGTGCATACATGTCAGTCACTCATTACAGTCTATGGTCCGTCAGCACGGCATCGCTCGCCAAGTTTGTAGAGCTTTATTATTCAGTCCATTTTAAATTCTGATTTTGGCTGCATCTCAAATGGGTCAAACCATACATATATTACCTATGAAGTTCAAGTAAATGCGCTAGAAATCCGCGCTCATTCAAGGATGTACATTTATTGCATGGATGGAGAAAGCACCGATACCTGCAGGATTTCATCTGCCGGTACATAAGCATATAATAATCTGTTCCTGAGCAACGATACCGCAGTACGAGTGTAGCCTTATATCTATAGACGTTTTTTAATCTGAAAACTCCAAAAAGCAACGTAATTGTCAGATATCCATTAGTGAGTGTATGTTCACAGAGGAGAACAACTGAAATACAGCTCTGGTTGTTCTCTCGAACGATACTCGACGACAACGACGGAATCCAAAGACGTGGGCGAAGTAATGGGTGTATTAAATTGTATGAAATAATCCCGAAAAAAGCACAAACACGGCAGAGATGGCAAGTTCAGCAGCTGGAATTTGCTGAGGTGGAGTGACGGCTAACAGCAGACAAACGGCTAGTATTGACATCAGCGGCAATCCACCTGTCACTCAAGTGGCCACGCCCTTAATTATGCAGAACTTCAAGGCTTAATATGATTTAAACGGATGAGTTATAAAAAAATTCACCCCCCTCACAGTTTTCATGAAGGGCAAAATTAGCTGTATAGACCAAACTTGCCGTTTAATTCACTTCCGTGTTGGTTTCAAGAGAGAGACAGGGAGGTTGCCGCTCGGTTATATGTTATGTGGAAAAGATCACATTTGATATGTTTGTGGAATAAAAAAAAAGATCTGTGAGCCATTGTCTAAAATGTGACTCAGATCTCATTGAGGAACTGCTGAACTCTGATATGATGCTTATCAAAGTAGCCCATATTTTCATTACTATCTCAAGGCCCAGTTAATCATGTCTACAAACATCAGATCAAATATCATCAAACATCAAATATCTAAGAATGTATCCCCTTCCAATCTACTAAACTACCCCAGGTGAGAAGTATGCAGTTGGCAATGAAGTAGGACTGAGTAATGTAAAGCATTGGTGGGGGACTCTCATATTGAAAGACTGCTTCAGAGTCCCCTTCATTCTCCATCTGGTTTTGCTTATTCAGTCGCTGGTACTGCAGATCCCCTCTGGAGTTGACCTCTGCTGAGGTCTGATGCTTGTGAGGAGCTTTAAGATAGATTAACTTGGACTCAGTATGTCAGGCATCTTTGAAGGGAGATATGATCTACTAGTCTTGCAACAGTTGAGGCTGAATTTTCATAGTGAGAGAACATAGTATTAGTTACAGAAATCTTTTGAATGGAAATAGCATATCAAATTCCAGAAACTGAATTGTAACTTTTTTTAAACTGATTTGCATAAAAGGCACTATAACAATCTTCTAACCAAACAAAGGATGTAATTTACACTTCACTGGCCTTGTGTGACAATAAATGTCATTTACAATCTCTTTCCTGCTCCCGAGAGCTCTCCTCAAAGATATCAGCATGCATCTTTGCACAGCACAAGGCAAAATCTACAAGCCGTCTGTGGGATAGCAGACATGTCAGTGTGATTTATATATATAGATAAGACCCATGTCTTTGTCTGTCACAGTTTGTTTTTTGAGAGACAAGGCCCTGCCACTGTAGTTTGTAAGTCTACGCTGGGCCCCATGGGGCCTGATTGGACTGGAATGTGGGCTTGGTAAATGATCTGATAAATACAGTAGATGTGTTTGTGTTTCGTGAGATACAATCGTGGACTCTTGTGTAGGCAAGCTACAAGTATTCTTCAAAATATCTTTATAAAAATAAAACACACATGGAATTCTCCTTCTTATTCTGTTAAGTTAACGAGGAGCTAGCAAGATGACATACTTCATTTAATTTTTAACAACTTATTCTTGGGTCAAGTGTATCTCAAAGTAAAAACTAGCTAGTTGGGACATTTCTGCAAAATGATATTATGATGCAGCGCTTCTGATGCAGTGCTCTTCGCAGCCCTTTCAAATATAAATTTCTAGTGAGTGGAGCTGTGTTTTCAGTTGTATCCAAAAGAGATAAATGCGACAATGTTTGGTAACAATTTATTTCTATTTCGATAGTCCACTTCAGACATTCTACTAACTATAAGTAACTTGGCAACTACAAATCAATGTATTCTCCTAACCCGAACCCTAACACCTAACCCTAACCTAACAGTCTACGGACAGTCTACTACAGCCTACTAATACTCTAATGAGAGTTAGTTGACATGTAGTTGAAAAGTTACGTATAGCTAGTAGAATGTCTAAAGTGGACTATCGAAATACCCTACCCTACCCTAATCCTAACCGATAGTTTAAACAAAAGCAAATGTGGGATAGTGTTAAGAAGATTAAATGTGAGGAATCGGAAATGGCCCTTGAAATCACTCAAAGGCCCCTGTTATGTTGACCCTGCCCAAGCGCGCTGCATCATAAGTGCACGGCTGTACTGGGTGAGCTACCTAGCAAGTTTACTACATTAGATAAGCCATACTTATGAAGTTCATGATGTCCATAGGGGTATATACGTATCTTACCTTCTTCCGATAACGTCACTCCTGTAAATGCTCGATCTTGATTTAAGAAGAAACCATTGACAGCACTCCAAACCTGTTTACCTATGTGACCCTATAGGCTATATAATCAAGTGAACTCATAATATGGAGCTGGTTATGTGATGCAAATGTCAAATGAAAATGTTTTTCCAATGAGGTTATGTTGAAAATAATTTCCAATTAATAAATAATAAAAGTTTCTTTCAATGAAGAGATCTCTCAGGACAGGTCCAGGCAAAAAACACATAAGAAACCCGAGGACCTGAATCATCTTCGTTATTTGAAATGAAAGCTCTCTCTCTCTCTCTCCTCATATCTTCACATTCCACTGAATCTGCTCATATCTCTCCATCTGAGCAATGAAGAGGAAGTGTAGAACCACCCACTGCATATTCGCTGTCTGCAGGTCTATAACTCCTCTGTGCTCCGGGCCACACAAAGTGTGCTGGGCCTCTTCCTTCACTCAGCAACCAACAGAAGATCCTGATACTAACTCATTTTACAGAGTGATTTCTGACCTCCCTCACGGGCTCAGGTGGAGACCACCAGGTGAAGAAGAGAAACAGAGGAACATGGGCAGACAGATGCCAAATGGGGAGAGCAGTACTGCCAGTCCGAATTGAACGATTGAATTTTTCACTGATGAAATATTAGCTTATTTTGATGGTATAATACAATCAAGATTTGTTTGGTAAAATAGCGTTTGGTGTTAGGTAAAAAGCAATGTACATACCCATTTATTGTTAAGGTATGCCATACTTTATCATCAGATTTCTGGCTTGCAGCATCCCATGATCTCATTCGTTATCTTTCTCTCTATCATTTCATGTCCTCTCTCGAATGAAACTCGTAAAAGGCCAATAAATATGATATATGCCATATAACAAGTCAACATTCAAGTTGCTAAATCAAGCCTGAAATCAATAGTTTACCTAAATATGAAAATTATGTTATCATTTACTCACCCTCGTGTCATTCCATATGTGTTGGCATTTCTTTATTCTGCAGAACACACAAGAAGATATTGGTTACACTTTATTCTGATGGCCACTTTAGACATCCGCCTAACTATGAGTAATTTTGCAACTACATGTCAACTAACTCTTAATTAAAGTAGACTGTTAGGGTTAGGGTTATGGTTAGTAGAATAAGTTTAAATATACTTGCAAAGTTATTTACAGGCATTGGAATGTCTTTTGGCAGACAATCAAAATAAACTGTTAGCAGATATTAAGCAGACAGTCTACTAATACTCTAATGAGAGTTAGTTGACGTGTTTACTGTCTTCCAAAGGTACCAAATATAGTTAGTAGAATCTCTAATATGAACCATTGAAACTAAGAGTTACCCAGATATTCTGAAGAATCGCAATGAATCACAATCCCATTGTACAGTTTATGTTGCACATGTTTTTCCATTGAACTTCCTTATACACATCAAAGTCTCATTGTTAATGTATTTTTTACTTCAGATTTTAAGCATACAGTCAAAATATATATAGGCTTTCCTGTAGCTCAGTGGTAAGAGCATTGCGTTAACAACGCAAGGTTGTGGGTTTGATCCCAGGGGATTGCACATACCTATGTATAAATGTATAGGATAATGCAATGTAAGTCGCTTTGGATAAAAGCGTCTGCCAAATGCATAAATGTAAATGTAAATATACGGCTATTAAGTATCATAGCAAAAAGTTTAAAGCAAGGCTATGCAGCTTCGGGAGTTTCTTCGCTGTATTCTCACTTTTTGCTCGCAGGTTTCTCTATAGAGCTCCCCCTACAGCTTCGGAATAGATATTTGACAACACTATCGAAAAACTCGTTGGCGACTCTCAGATACCAGAGGCTATAGATCAACAACATCAAAGCAATCATGTCCTCTCTCGAATGAGACATTCTTTAAGACGTCTTCTTCATTCGGGTTCAAACAGCGTGAGGGAGCGCAATAATGACAGAATTTTAGCAGATTTTTTGTTTTTGCCGTAAAGCAATTTGTCACATCGCGAGACCTGATATCACACGATACTTCCTGACATGCCGGCTGGCGGCCCGCCGCCCCAAAGTTGCAAGGGTGTTTTTTCCGGTCACAGGCGATAGGGGGGGGTGCGAGACGGCCATCATTCAACCCGAAAAAAGTAATATAACCAGTCCAGTGACCCCGAAGCTGTTCGGTTAAGGTAAAAAACCTGCATAGTTCACCTTTAAACATACCACAGCACAACTGACCAGTTGTTGGTTTCATAAAATTCCATCCCCAACACTGTCCAGTAAAAGGAAAGAGAATAGTGGGTATTGGTCAGGTTTATTTTAGCTGTGTGCATAGACTGTATATGTCGGTCCAAACCAAACCAAAAAAAGCCAGAAATACACCTCTTTTCTGAATCGTATGCCCTTGTGAACTATTTGACCCAGGCAATATCCTTAAATGTTTGAGCTCTGTTCTAAACAGATCCATTGTGCTCAATTTACCTTTAAACGGTCTATTGAAATAACTAATAACAAAATGCACAGAGGACTGTGACCACTAACCCTATAAATAGAGGATGCAGTAAGTCAGTATGAAGGTTCTGGGATAACTGTGGTAAGAAAGGCACGGTGTCCTTTTTATATTTTATTTTCCTGCCAATGAGGCTCTGGAGGCCAAAAAAAAAAAAAAAAAAAAAACCTAATACAAGCCATCTATTTTTGGATGTAGGGAGCTACCAAAAAAGGCTGATTCAGTAAACAGAGGCTGGTGTTTATTCTCCTCAGTGACAGCCACACGTGTGGAAAGATTGAGCATTAGGCAGCTGACCTGATGCAAAGTCATTGTTTAGACCCTGGAAGATTAATACGACATCGGAGCAGCTCCTTGTGGATTGACGTGCTTTCAAAATGTTGCTTTAAAGAAGGCCGGCATTACTCGATAAATAAAGACTTCTCGAAAATCGCTTAGAAAGGTCTTTCAGCAACAGTTTAATGTTGTAAGCTAGTGGTCGGGGTCTGTCATTGTTATGGATTCCATGGAATAATTTGAGCAGTCTGAGAGAGGTTACACATGTTGGATGTTTAGGATAAAGCAAATGAACTGCAGTAAAAAAAGGGCCTCACCTCTCCACGACCTCACAAATCCTCCCAAAATATACTCCGAGATAATAGGACAAGATAGACAACCTCTTGACTTAACTTTAAACACACTGATACTCCCCACCCCACAATTTAACATCTATTGCATTCACGTGTGCTTGTGAACTGCATATCCCCATCTTGTACGACCCTGTGCTTAAATCCATTTGAAGAACATGACTGACTCCACAAACAATCCCACACTCTAATTGTAACTGTAGTCTAAATGTATTGCACATGTTTTAGATGCTATCTCAACCGAAGTGATGGCTGCTGTTGTTGAAGAGATAATGTAGATGTATCTGTCTGTGCGTTTAAGGTATGCGTGCTTGAATCAGGGCTGTGCTTGTTTTCGTATTTTACAATGTCAAAGGTGGCAGTTTATCTTGATTGAGTCTTTGGTAATGTTCATATTATTATTATTCTTATTATTCCAGTAAAGCTCATTTAAAAAACTGATAAGATTGCCTGAGCCAAATTCAGAGAAGAGTAGATATACTGTATGTTACTTTGCTTGGCAACAGTTTACATCCTATCATTATGAAATGAGTATTAGATAATAATATATAGGCTACGTAAATTTAGTTTTGTAAGAAATTATTTATTTATTTTATTTAGGAAGGACACATTCAATTGATCAAAAGACAGAAACAAAATACATTTAAAACATTACAAAATATTTAGATTTTTAAATAAATACTATTTCATTAAAGAATCCTGAAAAAAAGTCACACCAAAATATTAAAAATGGTTTCTGAAGGATCATGTAACAGAAGACTGGAGTAATGATGCAGAAAAATCAGTTTTGTTTGATATGAATAAATTACATTCTATAGAATAATAATGAAAAAATGCAGTAATATTTGGTAACAATTTATTTTGATGGACACTTTAGACATTTACTGACTATAACTGTCACACACACGGTTGAGGCAATGAAGGGAAACGATCTGGATCTAATCACTGGTAGTTATACATTTATTAACAATGGGCACAAAACAAAACCCTCAAGATCCAGTAACACTCACCGAGAACAGACAAATGAACTGAACAAAACACAGGACTTAAATACCAAGACAAACTAATAAACAAGAAATGAGCATCAGGTGCAACAACTCAAACAAACAATGAAAACCAATGGTAACAAACAGATAACCCGTTACAACTAAGGGGATGTTTATACGACACTGTTTTCAACTAAAAACGTAAAACTTTTTATTTTAACAGCGGTTTGGCTGTTAATTTACACGACAACAGTGTTTTGGGTGCCTGAAAATGCAAGCTTTTGAAAACAGGTTTCAAAGTTCAAGTTTTTGAAAACAGTCTCTGTGTAAACAACAAAAACTATAGTGTTTCAGTGCCATCTAATGGCCTGGCAATACAGCGTTTTTAGTAATTTTCACGGATCTGTGTGAATGGGGATCGTTTTGACAATTGACCCTTTTGAAGTCTGACCAATCACACTTCGCCATCCACCATTTTGTCCGACAAAGCAGTCAGGAGAGTTAGTAGATTAACATGGGAGGATTTGAACTTGAAAAACAGAGTGTACTGACGTTCAAAAACAACATTCCTTCTTATGTTCATTCATGTTTATTTGATGCTATAAATGAACTAGAAGGAAGAGATGATCGGTTCACGAGCAGCTTTAACTGAGGCTCTACAGCGATCTGTCAGACACATTAAAGAGCCACAAAGCAGTATTAATTGTTTAAATTTCTTTTAAAAAATGACCAAATTTGAAAGGTGAGACTTAGTTAAATATCCGTAACTGAAGTAAGTAACCGAAAAGCAACCTTATCTGTCCTGTACTGTCAGCGTGTTGTCAGTGTCCTCTCTGCTCCGCGATGTATTTTTCACTGCGTGAGAACATGGTGTGGCGTGAGAGCGGCGTAGCTTGTCGGACATAGCAACAGTAACTAAAGGGGGTGGGTCTTTGCGCACAGTCAATTGTGTCGTCTGTACGCAGATTTGATTTGTTCCTGATTTTTTTTTTTGTTATGCTGGTTGAAAGTGTCTTCACATCTTAGCAATTACTAAAGCCGCGTTTCCACCGAAATTGCCCGGAACAATTTGTCCCAGGAACTTTTTTCCCAGGAACTTTTTTTGCCCCAGACCGGTTGCTTTCTGCGTTTACACCGCAGTCTAAAGTACCGGGAAGATTATAAACTGCGTGCAACTGCACCTCCCAGTCTGCGACGGGCAGTAATTAGTTTTGAGCGCCACATTTATAATAAGTATGGAGGAGATTCAAACTGTGCTGTAGTTGTGTTTGTGATGTATTGCGGACATTGAATGTGAGATGGCTGGGACGAACGCGCAGAACATTTCCTGTTACACAAATACCCTTAATAAAGCCTAAAACTCGTCGTCGGTCCAGCTGTGTGTGTTTTTTATTTTTATTAAATTCCATATTTGCAGACAGACAACTCTTAATGCATGAAGCTGCAGACCGCAATAGATTTTTAAAAATGCCGGTTAAAATAGAATACTGCGTGGAGTCCTCCAGTTAAAATGCGGCGTGAACACAACCAATCAGCATGTTCAGCGCACAAGTCCCGCCCCCGAAAGTTCTCGTAAAGTACTACCTCGCCAGCAGGGACTTTCGGAGGGGGAAATATTTACCCGGAACTTCATTTAGATCCTGGTTCCTGCGGTGTAAACACACCGAGTACCACCCCAAAGTTACTAGTTCCTGGGGAAAGTTCCCGCGGTGGAAACGCGGCTTAAGTCAAGTGATCTAAATGTATTTATATATATATATATAGTCTGTGGAAGGCGTAGGACTATTCAATATCGTCCGATACGATGTCCTATCTGCCTGTCAACATATGTGTTTCCATACCTTTACAGTTCCTCCTGAACCAAAACAACAATGCTGTGTTCAACTACTGTCATTTTGAAGAGATGGAAATGTGACGTTGTTCTCGGAGTTGTTTGTGACTCAAATTTACGCGTTTAAATCGCAACACTATCAACGCTGAAATGAATCTGCAGCAGTCAGGTGTACAGGTCAGTGTTCTTTAAGTGGTTTACGGTCATTGTTACTGTAATGTTAATGCGCTTTAATGTTTATATCAGTTTTTTGTTATTGCAGTTCTTTGCACCGCTGTCTTGTGGCTGCTCTGTGACTGGGATAAGAGTGGTGGTCATTATTGAGATGAGGGGAGAGTGTCAGGACAGGGGCCGCAGTGATAAGGTCAGGAGTGAGAGCCTGGGGCCGGAGAGAGGGGCCTGATGAGTGAGTGCTCAGCTCTGGAACAGCTTCACACGACAGCAAACAGGTTTGTATCTGGCCTCTGTCCAGCTAACATGGGGGAAAACACCTGTGGAAAAAGGGTGGTCTTTGCACATGGGTAAACGCACATACACCTGGTAAAGGTACACACAATCCAGAGACATGGAGCTGCAGTGTGTCCATGGCAATTCATCTGTAATGATTATAAAGCATTTGAAGCATATAAAGCATCGGTGAATGCTTTCTTTAGATAGACATACTCACTAGGAACAATGAGGTCTAAAATACCTAGAGAGCTATCTGCCATCTATGAATTATCATTCATCTCAGTGGCAATAGCCCAGCTGACACAGGTCGCCCCTGGAAGTGCATCTTTGCTCGAGGACATTTTTTGTTCCTGTGCATGCTTTTGAGCCAATCACCTGAGCCGTAAATGACATATAGGCTGCGTCCGAAAGCTAAAAATGCTGCCTTCGGAAGAAGCATCCCAAGGTGAGAAGGTATTAAGGCAAGTCCGAATCCAATGTTAGCTTCACTTCTTGTCTCCTGAGAGACCTTCATCTGATACATTTTTGAAAGCAGCATACAGTAGATGTGTACTTCGCTTTCTTTTGATATCACAAAATCCTGCTTTCCATTCTGTGACAGTTGAGCTAAAAAAAATGAAGATGGTGTCTGAAAGTTGAAGTTGGTGGCTAGTTTGTGTAAATGTAAATTTTTTACCAACGTTGTACACTTCTGAAGTCATTGCTAGCGATATTCTAGTCATTTTAACATTTGCGTAGTTTTCACCAAAGCTCACGCTATTCTGCTGTAGATCATGAAGTCTGTTTCATGATTTACCTTTGCAAACACTGCCTAGTAGGTAGTTGGTAGTTACATAGGCAGTGCCTACAAAGTCATTGCCTGACAAGGCAGAGAGGCAACAGGTCAGCTGACTACGTTTTCAGACACAGCCATACACTCACTACCCGTTGAACAGGTGAATATCCGAATATTGAATATCTACTAGGCCAATGCCATGGCAGCAACTCATGTATGATCAAAACAATCTGAAGTTCAAGCATCAGAATGGGGAAGATCAGGGATTTAAGTGACTTTGAACATGGCATGGTTGTTGGTGCCAGGATATACATAAGTATAATTAAGTATTCTAAGTATACTTGGATTGTTGTGGAGTCTACTCTTTTGATTGAGAAGCCTATTATTTTTTCACATAGTATCTCAAAAACTTACAGTGTGGTAGTGATGAGGTGCAGGTGTGTGTGATTAGAACTCAGGTGAGGGAGTGCGCTGTGATTGGCTGGTGAGAGAGCCTGGCAGATCTGTAACAGAAAACAGATATGTTCCTAATTCTGAGGCCCCGTTTACACGTACATGGTTATTTTGAAAAACGGAGACATTTCCCTTCGGTTGTGCTCCTCGTTTACACGCACGGTAAACGAGGAGAATTCTCCTCTGAAAATGATTCTTTCTAAAAACTCCGGCCAGAGTGGAGATTTTGGAAAACTCCGTTTGCACGTTTGCATATAAACTGAGAAAAACTGAGTTTTAGGCAGTCGACGTCACCGTATGCGACAGAACTTGCACTGTGTCAAAAGTGCGACCTATATTTTCGGGATTCTGATTGGCTAGCGTGGGCTTGAGCTTCTCGTTACACTGCCACCTATAGGTTTGGCATGCTCTTGACGGCATATACACGGGTTCGTGTAAACGGAGAACGGAGAGGGTGAAATGTTCGTTTATGAAAATAACCGGCCACGTGTAAACGTAGCCTCAGTATCTGGGCCCGTATTCATAAAATGCAAAGAGTAGCTCCTAGTGACAAAATTCTTGGACAATTCTTAGAAATGTGGGTGTTTACTCTTAAAATTAAATAGAAAATCCTAGTAAAGAAAAAAGTAATTCAGAAAGCATCTTAACCCTTAAAGGAGGTCTTAAGGTCAAAATTGTTAGGAGTATGGACGAGGACTTTTAAGAGGCTGAAGAGTTTCTTTAGCAGAGGAGAAAATGACAGAAAGACAAAGAGGGAGAAGAAATGTGTTGCAGACAATGGATGACAGTGAGTTAATAAGACGCTATAGATCATGCAGGGATCATGTTTGTGACAGATCTCATTAGAGACACGCTAACATCTCAGACACAGC
The DNA here is from genome assembly GCF_949152265.1 of Phoxinus phoxinus. Classification (NCBI taxonomy): domain Eukaryota; kingdom Metazoa; phylum Chordata; class Actinopteri; order Cypriniformes; family Leuciscidae; genus Phoxinus; species Phoxinus phoxinus. The sequence goes on along the minus strand of NC_136880.1, from coordinate 15,760,271 downwards.
GCAGGAATGCCATAGCGCCAGAAATTAAAGTAATCACTACATTAAGATATTTGGCAACTGGGAAAACGCAACAATGCATCATTGATGAGTTGGGTCTGTCACAACCTTCTGTAATGAGTGATCACACAAACCATTACAGCACTTTCAGAACCTCTTATTGTGTCGCAGTTCATTTCTTTCCACTGGACATTCCCACCTTGCAGGCTCAAAAAACTGCATTTATGAATATAGCAGGTTTCCCTGGTGTGCACAAGCAGGGGAATGAACAACGCTATCTCACGACCAATTCGTACGAATTTGTACGAGTGATTAAAAGGTGGCTAATTCGTACGAATTTGTACGACCTCACTCGTACGAATTTGTACGATTTGTCTAAACCCACGTGACGGTTGGGTTTAGGGGCGGGGTCAGGAGTAGGTCATTCGTATGAATTCATACGATTTTGGCAAATCGTAAAATATGTACGATTTAGCAAAAAACTTACAAATTCGTACGAGTGAGGTCGTATGAATTGGTACGAATTAGCCACCTCGTAAAATTCGTACGAATTGCCGTGAGATCGGGTTGGAATGAACCGTTAATAATTTATTATTAACCTGCTTCTTGCCCTGTGCTTTGACACCCGCCCCGCATGTTCCTTGAAGGATGGCCTTGTGTTCATCCACTAACTGGGCTAACAGTAAACACTGTTCCTCTGTCCAGTTGGGCTTTCTCATCCTTCTTGATTTTTATTCCATGTTTGCTACATTAAAACCAACATTCAAACCATCACTTAAATAAACAGCAACCAGTGTAACTGGAAAGAGTGGGACATTTTTTTATCATTCTAAGGCGATCTACCTTGTAAGGCAAAATACCTTACAGTAAATGAACAGCATGGTAAAAAGAAAAAGAAAAAATGACTTATATACATATTTTTTCCCTTCTCGGACAACCAACCAATCACAGTCTTCAAAAGATTGTATCATACATAGCAACGGGGTCAGCCCCGCCTCCTCACTAAGATGAAAGTTTTTGCCTTTTCCTTGCTCAGAGTTCCTATCAGATCGGTCCCGAATTGCTCTTACGCTAACACCGTGTCCTAACCAGACGCGATGCGATAAGATCCAGCGACAAACCATTTGTCTGTCCACACTAGACACGACGCGACTGCGAGATGCGTACAAATCAATCAAAACCCACAGCCAATCAGAACAGCGTGTGGGCGGGCTCTCGCGGCGAGTGCACAGCACCAGAGAGTAATCTTGACGGCAATCGCAAGAAAATGGATAAGTAGGCTACATAACCAAATTCACAAATATTAGACCATTTAAACAGTATTCAAATACATAGGCTACTGAGTTACTAAAACAATCTTTGTCAAATAATACATTTGTTTATTTACAGTTGGAACGTTCTTGTTTCCGTTTGTTTAATTTCAAGATCTGAGGTGAATTATCCATTGTTGCTGGGAGCACTAAATGATATTCAAAGTCACATTACACGCTTTTAACATTAAATAAAGCACATAAACAGTACCTGAGATTATCATTCCCACACGTTTGTTCCAGCGCGACGTCGCAGAAAAATAGAAACAGTTTCTAAAATAGAATTGTCGCGTAGCGCGGGTGGTTAGGACAAGAACTCTGATTAACATGAAAAAGATACCTTTTATCGCGTGTCGCGGCGCGTGTAGTTAGGACACGGTGTAAGACTCCTACGTAGAAGTTTTTAAGCTAAATTAGGAGTTTTCTGAGAGGATTCTTAGAATTTTTGTGTAGGCTATAGGCCACGTGTAGTGTAAGAATTTACTTCCTACTGAACTGAACTTTTGTAAAGAAGTTATTTTTGAAGAAGAAGCAGAAACAAGTGATAGCAGCATTGCTTACACTAATGTAAAATAACATGATTATCAACCGTTAAACAGCATATAAGTTCAAAACTGCTTAATGTTGCTGGATGAAATGTTGCGTGAACAGGAACCGACATGGATGTCAACATGGATGTCATCTGTCTGAATTGTTTGTCTGTATTTTGACTATTTTGACCGTTTGCCTCTTTTGGATCGCGTCTTTGGATTACCCTTTAATAATCTTCTGCGTTTTGGATCCTCAGCTTTTGTGTCTCAGAGTGGTTTGTAACACTTCTTGTACCTTAATATTAGTATACTTAATTCATAAAGTATACTTCAAAATATACTAGGGGCACTTCTCAATAGTCAAATTGAGATCTCATTTCCTCGATCCTCCGTCCTCCAGCTTGGGTGTCACTCCTGTCAGCTGAGAACTGGAAAATGATGCATCTGGACTTCTGCTGGGACATTCAGACGGTCGTGTCAGAATTTGGCGTAAACAACATGAAAGCACGGATCAATCCTGCCTTGTATGGTTCAGACTGCTGGTGGTGTAATGATGTGGAGGAGATTTTCTTGTAGTATCAATTGATCACCGTTTAAACACCACAGTCTACCTGAGCATTGTTGCTGACCATCTCCATCTCTTTATGACCACCGTGTATCATCTTCTGATGGCTATTTCCAACATAACACCATGTCACAAAGCTCAAATCATCTCAAACGGGTTTCTTGAACATGACAATGAGTTCACTATACTCAATTGGCCTCCAGTCTCCAGATCAACTATTCTAGTGCATGAGTAATTTTTTACAGTCTCTAGGACATTTCTCAGTACTTAGGTCACTTTTTCAAAACACAGTGAGCACAACAGCAGTCTATGTGGGCTAAACTGTGGACCATTTTCTCATTGATTTGGCACAAAATAAATGAAGTGACTACATCTTTCAAATGACATTAATTATTTTCTCACTCAAACCTGACAGCAATATAATTTTTACAGTAATATAATTTTGAAATATATTCCAAATCTAAAAGGAAATACTATCAAAACAATTAGATGTAGCAGAACACCTATACTGAAAGTTGGAGAGGAGAAATGTGTGGGGAAAAAACCCTGTAACAACTGCAGACAGGGGAAAATGTCCATTTGATGCATTTTAAAGTCCCCCAAACAACCTTCACTAGCAAAACGCATACTATAGTACTTACTTTTAGTAATAGTAATCATTTGAGTAATATGGTTTTGCACACAAAAATTGTGTAGTTAGGGCAAATACCAGCAGGTATGACTTCCCCATGCTAACCAGCCAAACTTTACAGTGAATTGTGAGGCCTGTAGTTTAGCATCCAAAGCAGAATTGTGCTGCCATCTTCAGCAGGGTATGTGTACTTACACTGACATGAACATTACTGTAATGGAGATATTTACTTAATTTACCCATTGTTACTGCTCATTTGCTTTTTCAAAGTTGTAAATGATGAATTGATGAATGAAATATATTTTTTATTTGTACTTTTTTACAAGCAAAAAAAAAAATCAGTTTCTCTACTTCAAAATCTCGTTTAATTTAATTTGTTACTTGCCGTTTATTTGAGTGAAAATGTTGTTCTACACCAGTGTTTTTTTTTTTGTTTTTTGTTTTTTGCTATCACTGTAGTTAGTCTACATTTTGTCTCTCCTTTAAATAATTTCCTGTCAAAAACCACAAATAATTCATGATTAATTCAGGTAGTTATGAACTAATTCAACTATTTTTGTGAGCTCATCAATAATATTTTTTAATAAACATTTTATTTGATGTGGCGCATTTATGTAATCCAGTGTTGGCACTGGTACATTTTTACTCAGCAATGTTTACACTTTACAGAAATGTATTTGTTTACCAGATTGCAGAGGCGTAGTTTCATGCAGTTATGTTTTCTTCTAGGACATTGCGGAAGTTTATTTTTCATTTTACATCAAGTGTACAGTCGTACAGTTTAATATTTTAGTAATACTAAGTGTTTTATAACTACCTGAATGAATCATTACAGGAATACATGTCAATAGTTCACTTGTTAAAAGCATTCACTATTACTATGTCTTTATAATAAGATATATAAATGTACATTTCATTATTTTATTAATAACTTACACTTTCTAAATGATCTTATGAACCACTGCTAAATAGCTGGTTTGTAAATAATGTAATACTTAATATATTAATTATAAATGAATCATTAAAAATAATATGAAAATACAATTAATAAATACATTATAGATATGCTTATAAATTAAGAAATAAATGAATTATGAATGAACTATTTACTAATGCTTAACTAATGATTCATGGCACTCAGTTAATAAAGTGTTACCAGATAGGGTATATAACACTAGAAATGCTTACAGTTACGAAAAAGTTTGCAATCTTATAAGTAAATTGACTCGCCAAGGGAACAACACTCATTTTGTCTCTTGTTTTAGGGTTTCATAGGTACACTGTGTCCTTTGCTGCCAGCCAAGATATCCCCGAGGTCTAAAGTCGTGCTATTCAGAATGTAAACTTCCTGGAACAACACGGCAACTAACCTCAATGAATTCACAATGTATTATTACAATAGTGTTCTCTTTATAATGTTATCTATGACAGTCCCAATGATCATTATTATTAGTCATGCATTGCTGTTTGAGCTGCTTAAGCTGAAGATGATCACCGGTGTTCTTTATCCCGCGTTAATTCTTAACCAAATGCATCCTATCTGAGATCAATCATATATATATATATATATAGGCCTACACAAAATAAACTAATTATTAACTTACATTTGCACAAAACAAAATGCTGCGAATGCACACGCAAACTTGTTTGCGAATGCACACGCACAGTGTGTAATAAGCATAGTGTACGCGCGTTGTGAACCCACCTATAAGCGCACATTACAAACACGCTCTTTAAATAACAAAAACATTTTTTTGTCTATTTCAGTTTCCTCAAAATAGTGCCACACCAACAATGCGCCTGAACACACCTCGTTTTCAGACCAGCGAGCATGGGCGAACAAATGGGTGCAATGCATTTGCTATTTAAACAATGTGGCGCAGGACTTGAAAATGATAACTGCGTCGGGCTGAAACTAGCAAAACACAATTGCGTCGCGTACATCCCAGCAGCACATAGTACATCCCAGCAGCACACAAACATGCCAAATATTAAAAATAAAAGGATTACAGTGTAAAATATTATTATTGTGTACATAAAGCAGTGGTGGACGAAGTACACATACCATGTACTTGAGTTAAAGTAAAGATACTCAAGGTAAAATATTACTCAAGTAAAAGTAGAAGTGCTGCCTTTAAACATTCACTTGAGTAAAAGTACAAAAGTATTTGCCTTCAAATGTACTTAAGTACCCAAGTACTATGATTTTTTTTATGGTTATAATGTCCTATTATAATTTCCTTTAATGTCATTAATAGAATTAATTACATTAATTAGTCATTATATATATATATGACTAATTAATGTCATTTTATGAATGACATTAAAGGAAATATATATATATATACATATATATATGTATATGTATAATATATACATATTAATGTCATTTTATTAATAAATTGGTGTGCCAATATATATATTTGAATTGAAAATATTTTTTGTGCATTTAATTTTGGAGGGAAGGGGACTGTTCCATAAGGTTTAATACATTTACAGTATTTACTGTATATTTTTCTCGAGCGTCTATGGTCATAATTATTAACATCCTAATGTTATGATAGTCACATAAACCTGCACAACGCCATTAAATACACACACACACACATACACACACACACACACACACACACACACACACACACACACACACACACACACACACACACACACACACACACACACACACACACACACACACACACACACACACACACACACACACACACACACACACATTCTACGTTATGGGAGCAGCCAATTTCCCTCCAAAATTAAACACAAAAACGTATTAATGCAGTGTTTCTGCTACTCCCCAGAAAAAAAATGCTATTATATGCAAGTAATTTAAGTGTCAACGTAAAACGCAATGTAGCCTACATTATGCGTCAATATTTACCGATATTTGCTGCAATAATAGCTGCTGCTCTCTGCCCCGCTTAAAATCATTGGCAATGCGATTTGTTTGGAACTATTGAGAGCTACACGAATCATGTCACTGCGCGGCGGCGACCGTATGACCGTATGGCGGCGACCGTATGACCGTATGGCGGCGACCGTATGGCCGTATGTCGCAACCGTGGTCGCAATCTGGTTCGCGCTTAGTAGTGCCAAGGCAAGTTCAAATCAAAGCGCACGCTGTATTGTGATTATTGGCTCGTTTGACCAGTTAAGTTTTTATCCACTATATAAAAAGGAACGACTGATTTTGAAAATGTAGTAGAGTAAAAAGTAAGATATTTGACTTTGAAATGTAGTGGAGTTAAAGTAAAAGTCTTCCCAAATTTAAATACTTCAGTAAAGTACAGATACGCAAAAAAACTACTTAAGTACAGTAACGAATTACATTTACTTCGTTACTGTCCACCACTGACATAAAGATATGGTGGAATCCGGCTTTATCCGCGCTTTAACCTCACGCACGAGCGAACCGATTCCTCGTTCAGTCTTTCCGCTTGCAAATCCAGCCATGTAAATAGCGAATCCACCATGGAGTTACTCCCAAAACACACTCATTATTTATTAAGAGAATGGGACAACCCTTTTAGACCATGCGCTGTGCGCGCCGACCATTTTTCCCGTCGTTAAACTAATGTGGATTCGGCCTAAGTGCACTTGAGCCCTGCGCTTTAGACCATGCGCTTAGACCGTTAAAACAGGGCCTGTAGTCATGAGGGTGTAACTTACTTGAATTTGAATTTATTGAAAGGATAGCCTCTTGAGATGTAACATCTCATGTTCAAGGGGATCCTAAAAACACAAACAGAACAATACAACACAAACAGAATAATAATACAACACAAAACACAACAACCTTACAAAACAAACAAAAGAAAAAGAAAAGAAAAAAGCTCAACCTGCACCCCACACCCACAAACTAGAATAACTGATTTTTTATTTATTGAATGTACTAAAGCATACGTATGGAATGAATCAGAAATCATTTGTTTTCTTTTAATATAGTACTTTATTTGTGAAAATACTGTATGTGAAAAAAATGAATAAATAAAACATCCTGAAATTCCAGGCCAAAAAAAAAAGTCAACACAACAACAACACGTGTAGTCTAATCACTCATTCACTCGCAATGCAACTTGGAAAGTATCTTCTGGAACGTCTAATCCAACCCTGGCAGTCTTCAGGAGAAATGTCTCCACACCCCGCATTCATTGCCTCCAGTAAAGTCATCTGGTCATGTGGATGGTGGTCTTAAACCTTCCACCTCCATGCAGAGAAAAACTCTATGGGGTTTAAGAAGGGGGAGTATGGAGGCAGGAACAATACTGACATCCCCCTCTCATTCTCTCCTCTGCTGGCACAAGTTGATTATGCAGGTCATTCAGAAAAGAAATAAGCCTCTCTGTATTGTAGGGGCCAATGAGTGGTTTGTGTAACAGCAAACCATCATTGGACAGTGCTGCACACATCGTGATGTTAGCTCCTCTCGGGCCTGGGACATCCACGGTTGCTCTCTGTCCAATCACATTTCTTCCTCTGCGTCGTGTTTTTGCCAAGTTGAATCCAGCTTCATCCACAAAGATAAAAGTATGTGGAGTTCGGCTGGCTTCCATCTCCATTACCCTCTAAATGACAGTAATTTACATCATGCATTACTGAACAGACATCATACCTGGACATACTGATACCGGAGTTCTTTCACTCGTTCACAGTTTCTCTCCAAGGGTACAGTGTACAGTTGCTTCATCCTTATTTTATGTTTCTCTAGGACTCTGGCAATTGTCGCTGTGCCGACCATATTCACATTGCCAAAAGTGATATTGTCTGCCAGCACTCTGTCCCGATGTTCCCGCAGTTTTATTGGATTGTTGGCAATTACCATGTCAACAATGACAATTTCCTGCACATCTGAAAAGATTCTGCCTCTCCCTCCTCTCTGAGGCAACCGGTGGATCCTAAAACACAACAATTACTGTATTGTAATAGGTTTCAAAATTGTACTGTAATATGTATCATCTCACCTGTTGTTTTGCTGGAAAATTCGTATTGTTGACGCAACTGTTGAGCGGTGCAGATTTGGTTGCACCCTTAGACCGGCCACAATGGATGGTTCACAACATGGTTTATAATTGTGGCCCTTATTTCATCAGATATCACCGCTCTTGGTCGCCCTCTACTTTGTCCTCCACGCACTCTCCGTCGTACCACTCCTCTTTCTCCACCAACCTGTCTTCTGTGATCCATATTTCCAAACAAAATCAGTTCCAAGCTATCCCCTTTTACTAAAACATGGTAATGAAACTAAAGCAGGACACCTGGGTTGGCTTTGAGCTGAAATTGCAATTAGCTTGGAATGATTATTATTTCATTTACTGCTGAGATTTTCTATATTTCAAAATAATTACTGCAGAAATGCTTGAAATTTGCCATCATTCTGATTTGAAAGTGCTTTTATCAGTTTTGAAAGCAGTGTTAGCATATGAAAACTATCCTGCAAATATGTAAAAAAAAATGTATCCCAAAATTTTTTGAAATAGTCATTCATGCGTTTATCACCTCACGAATTGACTATTGTAACTCACTTTATTTTGGACCAAATCAATCATCTATCGGGCGCCTCCAACTAGTACAGAATGCTGCTGCCAGGTTGTTGACCGGTAGTCGAAAGTTCGACCACATTACACCGATTTTAACTTCCCTAAACTGGCTACCAGTAAAACAGAGAATAGAGTTTACAATTTTAGCTTTTATTTTTAAATCACTACACGGCCTAGCACCAGGGTACTGCTGACCTTATACACTTCCACAATCCACCCAGGTCTCTTAGGTCTAGTAACCTTGGATTGCTCTCGGTGCGCAGATCAAGATTGAAACATCGAGGAGACCGAGCTTTTGCAATAGCAGGCCCCAAATTATGGAATAGCCTACCATCATCAATCAGAACAGTATCGTTATTTGCCTCTTTTAAACTGAAGCTTAAAAACCATTTGCTTAATGTGGATACTTAACGCGCTCCCTAAATCTTAACCGTCTCTCTTTTCTTCTTTGCAATGTATTATTTATTCTACTGCTTGTAAATTGCATTATCTGTTTTTGCAATTTTATTATACTGTATTATCCCTGTTTCGATTATTCTATCTTGTTCAGCACTTTGGTCAACCATGGGTTGTTTTTAAATGTGCTATACAAATAAATAATGAATGAATGAATTAATGAATGTATTATTTTTTTTGCAGTTTGTGGAGTTTGGTATGAATGACAAAAGTGTTTGTGGATTTTGAAAAATGTGGTGATTGAATGCATTTTGAAAATGTGGTTTCAGTATTGAACAATGCTTGTTAGCAATTAAAAAAAAAACTGTCAAAATAAGTTTCTCAATTTTTTTTTGCAATAGAAACAAGTACCGGTCGATATTGGACGAAAATTATTCACATCAGATGAGTCTCCACTTTTGAACAAGGGAGTAACTCTTGCACATTTCCATAGATGGAACAGAACAGGTAGACAATGACAAATGAAATAGATCCGCAAGAGGATACATTAATACACGAGCAGCAGATTTACCAAATTTAGCTTCCAAAGGACCAGCACTACTATTTGTTTTTAGATCGCATATACAGTAACATAGTAGACATCAACAGGCATAATCTTCTTAAAGGAAAATTAACCGTTTGAAGTAATTGAATTTAAAGAACCAGTAGTATTGAAATAACTCTAGCCTTTAAACATAAAACGACCCCAAACAAAACTTCGGCACGCTCCCTTCATTTTTCCTTGTGTGTGTGTGTGCTCTTGTTTATGTGATTTATGAGGACACAAATTTGTATAATGACATGTGTATTACACTGGTATTACAACTTAAACGTGGTTTATGAGGACATTTCAGGAGTCAAATAGCTTTAAAAACATTAAAAAAAAACAATGTTTTATTAAAAATTTCAAAAAAAATCCTGTGATGGGTAGGTTTAGGGATAGGGGCAGTGTAAGGGGATATAATATACAGTTTGTACAGTATAAAAACCATTACGCCTATGGAGAGTCCTCACAAGTATAGCAAAACAAACTGTGTGTGTGTGTGTGTGTGTGTGTGTGTGTGTGTGTGTGTGTGTGTGTGTGTGTGTGTGTGTGTGTGTGTGTGTGTGTGTGTGTGCGCGCACTTCAAGGTCACAGGCTGGTCCAGACATGAGGGGGATTTCTAATCAGCCTACTCATATTACACCAGTATATCAATCCAGACACATCCCTCACATTAATATTTCAATATTAAATAGTTTATTTGTATAGTCTATATTATATACTATATATATACACACTATACACGACTACAAATCACTAAATAATAACACCATGTTGAAATTTTACATTTAAACAAACCCAGTCAATGCAATCAAACTTAAGAAACATAAATGCAAATAAACAGGAACTCTTACTATTCACTAAATCATATTAAAATAGTACAGTGAGCAAAGGGAATAACTCAAAAACTCATCATCATTTAACTATAATTTACATTTATAGTTTGTTCTTCCAAACTATAAATGACTTAATTTTCTCAGAAGGATTTTGAAGTACTGGTATGTACTAATTGTTTTTTGATGCAATTTAAGAACAAAAAATGTGGAGCTTTCAAACTTTTTTTTAAGATGCAAATTCATTATTGTAATTACATGGAAGAGACTGACAAGTAAATTCATAATTTCTCCTTTTATGTCCCACAGTAAATAAAGACATACAAGTTTGAAAAAATATGAGAGAGAGAGAGAGAGAGAGAGGGAGAGAGGGAGAGAGGGAGAGAGAGAGAGAGAGAGAGAGAGAGAGAGAGAGAGAGAGAGAGAGAGAGAGAGAGAGAGAGAGAGAGAGAGAGAGAGAGAGAGAGAGAGAGAGAGAGAGAGAGAGAGAGAGAGAGAGCTATTTGCAAGCTTTCATTTCAAATAACGAACACGATTCAGGTCCTCGGTTTCTTATGTGTTTTTTGCCTGGACCGTAAATGATGACAGAAAATTAATTAATAGGTCAATTTACTCTTTATGCAAAGTAAAATTCATCTCGCAAATGAGAGCCAGGTCTTAGAAAGCGATCTTGTTGCTCCCCAGTGTTCCCATCAGTTAGACTAAAAATACACTCCAAAATTGGACCATGCCATGCAACAACTGCTAGAGCTGGACAGTGGCCAATGGAAGACTCTTAACAATCCATTCACTTCATGCACACCAATACAGATTCGACTGGATGTGCATTACAGTTTTTCACAATTGCTAAAACACTAAACCCTATTCTCTGAACCAAATTCTCAATGGCCCAAACCAATTTGTAGAATAAATCTCCTGCAAAACCTTAAACAAGTTCAGGCAGTTAAACACCATTTGCAGATATTATGCACACTTTTTGCAAAACTCTAAACATTCTAAACATAAACACATTTTGCTCTATAATATTAAACACAACATTTACACACAACGACTACAAATTGTTCTCACTTGTTTCTAATGATGTGATCAAAGCAACTGTACAAACTTTAAGCCAATGTGCACAAGTGCACTGAATGATGATACCAACAATGGATGGAAACAATCTGAGAGGGAGAGGAGGAAGAGGTGGTGGACGAGGAGGAAGAGTGTGTATAAGATGCTTTTCATTTAAAATTTTCTTGGACTTTTTGGGCTTTTGCATTTGGACTATTGCATTTTTACAGTATGCAAAGTTCTGAATATGACATTCAATGTATATAGCACTTTTAACAATATAGATTGTTTCAAAGGAGCTTTACAGTGATAATAGGAAATGACAGTAATAGAGATTGTTTTGGCTTTACAGCAGCTCTAGAATAAAGTTATTTTCCAGCTAAAGTTAGTTTTGATTGATTGATTCACTTCCGTTGCAAAGATTATTAGTTCTTAACTTAGGAGCCGTTAACACGACAACGTTCTAGCAGAAAACACTCAACACGCTCCGGCCCGCTCAACCACACAACAACCGCCTGGTGGCTCGAGAATGCAAACCCTGAAATAGATTTCAAGGTGCAAGCCTTAACATAAAAAAAAAAAAAAAGGTTATTTCTGCGCAAACATCAAAAACGCAAACCCGCGAAAATGCTGACGGCGTGCACATGTAATTGTCTGGCCTTAAAAATGTGTAATAAATCGCTTCCGCATATCCATGTGAACCGGAATTATCCCGGCAACGTTTTATCTGTACAGAGGTAAAGGGAAGGGATCCTCCATAGGGAGAGGCTAGTTGGCACTTCAGGACTGCGTTGTCGTCGTATCCAGGCGCTGGTCCTTCATCAGATCCGGATACGGCCTGGATCCGGCGGACTGCGGTAAACCTAGGGATACACAGAGAGACTAATATTAGTGTAGACGCCATCCTTCTTATGATGTAACAAGTACATCAGAATTTATGGGAAGTGTTCCGGATGAATTATGAATCCAGATGTGGCCCGGATCTGGGCCGACACTATGTTGCTGTCTGTGATGATGGACAGCTCTAGAGCGAATGAGCTCTTTGACACATAACTGACACGAACGGACGAAAACAGCGCTCTCTATGCTGTTCCAAGCTCTTTAGATCGCATAATTCATAATTCAGTGGAAAATGAATAGAAAAATATAATCTGAATAAAGAATATGTGAGAATAAATAAGTTCTCAGACACCAATGATTAAAATAACTCAACATCCATTCTCTTCTCTCTTCTGGTATCATTTTATTTCTGTTTTACACAGGCTTTCAAAACCACGCCACCACTCTCACGCTTTTGTGGTAAGCATACAATCTAATTGGTCGGCTCGTTTTATCACGGGGCGATGGGGAAAATAATCGACACACTAGCCAAAAAAAAATCTTGCTTTGTCGCGCCGCGATTGATCAACCTGGTGTGAATTGCTCTTTGGGATCTATTGTTTCGACTCAAGAGCGTCATTATGGCGTATATTCACGCTGTTTAATCAGTGTGAAAGGACCTTAACTCTCATTAGAGTATTAGTTCAGTATAAGTAGACTGTTAGGAGTAGGGTTAGTAGACAAAGGGGTTAAGGTTAGTAGAGTAAGTTGACATGTACTTGCAAAGTTACTTATTCTAAGTAGAACATCTGTTGGGGATCATCAAAATAAAGTTTTAGTAGATATTAAGTGGACAGTCTAGTAATAATCAACTAATCCTCCAATGAGAAATAGTTGGCATGTAGGTGCAATCTTCCTTTTAGTCAACAGAATGTCGAAAGAGAACAAAATAAAAGTGTTACCCAATAATAACTGAAATCACTGTCCAAGGTACAGCTGAGTGTTTAGAGATAAATTACAAGCATGGAAGTTGAAGAAACATTTCCACTTGGTCTGGTAACAATACTTTTTTTTACTTTGATTTTACGAGGGTTACCCAGAGCCTTTAGAAACTCCACAACTCATCAACAATTTTTCTGCTTGTCAGCAATTTTGAGTCATTTGGCACTCAGTTACTATAGAAAAGCAGAGACTCTTTAATATTCACATCATCACACAAGCATTCTAGAAGAAGAAAAAGCTGATTCATTATATCTGAAGCTCTGTAGACATATCAATACAAATTATTTCAAAATCTCTCACTTGCACTTGCTGCATCGGGGGAGTTAAAAAGTACTTACTAAAAATAGCCAAACAAATTAATTGTACAGGAGTGTCAAACTCAGCTCCTGGAGGGCCACAGCTCCTGCAGAGTTTAGTCCCAACCCTACATATCACATCAACACACATATCTGTAGTTTATAAATAACCCTGAAGGACGTGATTATAGGTCAGGTGCGTTTCTTTAAGGTTGAAGCTAAACTCTGCAGGGCTGATACCCTCCAGGAACTGAGTCTGACACCCCTTATTTAGGATCTTGTCAACGTCTCTGTGCAGGAGTAGGAATAGCAGGGTACAGGAGGAAACCAGAAAAGGTGGAGTCGTTGGTATTATCTGCATACACTCCACCAAAGCCCTCGTCTCCATAGACCTGCAGCCATACCTCATCTTCTGCCTCTAAGCGCAAGATAACAGAACCTGATGCCTGGTCCACATTGCCTTCCTGGTATTGGTCATAGGTAAACATGATAGCCTTGTCATTCTTGTAGAGACCGACTTTAGCATCTTTAGTGTAGACGGTCAGATGATAAGTGAAGAAGTACACCCCTGGCAGAACGCAGCGGAACTTTCCGGAAACATCATCATAGTGGTGCTGGTCGTTGTAGAAGAACTTGTTGAAGCGGATTGGCACGTTGGTGGCGGGGACAAGTTCTTTGAGACCTACGCTAAAGGCTGAATGGTAAGACAAGGCACTGTCACCACGGGCTCCTTTCAGACCTGGGTTCCCAGGAAAGCCTCTTGGTCCAGCTGGACCGACATCCCCTTTCTGTCCAGGACCTCCTTCCTCACCTGCTTCACCTACAAAAAAACAGAAACATTGTGTGTGTTGCTGGTGTACACCTGGATGAACCGGATCGTAACAGCAGAACAGCAGAAGATTCATATGTACCGTGGGCCAAAACCTACCCCTTTACATATTCTATTACATACCAATAAGGCACTTTTTAAATATTTTCTGCAGTTTTATGTAAAAAAAACGCCTTTCTGATCTGATATGCAAAGGGAAAAGAGAAAAGAATGGACAAATTCAAAGTCAGGTCGATCGGATCAAAAGTTACCGCCACCCGCCTCACTCTCCACGTCACTGCTTCTATTAACAAAGTGGGCAATTTGCACATAGCTTACAGTAAATAGACACTCTGTACAAGGCAAATAAAGCTTAAATTGAGGAATTTACATCTTTAAAGATCTTTGTAAAAAATAATTAGTTAAATAAATTCAGTTGATTCACTTGCATCGATATACTTTGATATTTTCTTTCAGTTACTTTCCAGCAGCAGCAGTGTTCTTCCTGACTTGTACTTTTGTTTAAATGTAATATTTTCATAAAAATCTCTCTTATACAAGGAGTAAATCGAATAGACACTCTTCATGTTTCGTTGACAAAGAATGTTCAAAGCGAGTGCTGATCTAAACCAGGTTTGGTTTTGTAAACTCTAAACCAACCCTGAAACTCAGAGTTTGTTCAACTAGCTTTTTATGCAATTGGTGAGGTCATCATAGACGGAATGTGATTTCAGAGGTGAAGTTCCAAAGTTGGCAAAGTTCCAAACTGTGTAAATAGAGTTTACTCTAACCTTTATCTCCTTTCTCGCCCCTCGGCCCATCATGTCCGTCTCTGCCGTCTCTCCCAGGTTGTCCACTGTGCCCAGGTGTGCCAGGAACGCCTCCCATCCACATGGCACATGGCTGTCTGTCATCAGGTTGACTGACATCTGTCCCCGGACCCTCAGGCTCTCCTCCCTCCTCGGCCTCTTCATCCATTGCTATTTGCTTCAAATCTTCCTCTAATAGGTCTTGACCTTGACCAAGTCGTCCAATGAGAAGGATTCCCAATAAGATCTTCCAGACTAGAGTCATACTAATGTCAAAAAAAATTCAAGAATTTAAAAACCATGTCATTCTGCTACAAAAATGTATTGTACATCTTATATAACACTTAAGATGTCACACTTCACAACTTGTAAATTGTTTGACTTGTTGTCATGAAGATTGTAGAGCACAATATTATAACCTAACCCCTAATCTAAACTGCTTGAAGCAATTGGCTTAGGAAATACCTAAACTTTTCAGTGCAATGTCAAACCAAACATGTTTGACCTTTTCTTTACTGATATAGAGGTAATGTTATGAAAAATTGTCTTTCTTACCTGGTCTGTATGTTTGTGTTTGTCCCAAAAGCACAGAACGGTAAGAACAACCACTGAGCGACGCAACTGCCTTTGTTGGAAATGCACATGCATAACTGAGGGCTTTCTGAACTATATTTATCCAAGTCTAAATGTATTTATGGCTTGTTGAACAGCAGGCCCCTTTAATTCAATCTGATTCTAGTCTGACATAAAGAAGGGCTTCATTTCTGCAATAATTATTAACACTGGTAACACTTTACAATAAGGTTCATTAGTTAACATTAGTTAGTGTATTGACTTGAAATAACAATGAGCAATACATTTGTTACAGTATTTATTCATCTTTGTTAATGTTAGTTAAAGGTGCTCTAAGCGATGTTGGGTGACGTCACTTCTTGTTGACATTCAAAGTATTGTCAATCAAAATGAAGGCTAGAGACCCCCCTCCTCCTCATCCTGTCTCCTCCCCCTCCCTTCGTTTCCCAGTGAGCATAAACAACGGCTCCGTCATAAACAAATTTAGTCAAAGCTGTCAAAAGCCTACAAATGAACATTCAAATTCATAACAAACAGTGGGTGAATACAATCATTCACACAAGCTGTCGCCCTACTGTGAGTTTGCTTGATCATTTACAATAGAGATCGACCGCTAGCCGCTATAAACCTATATGTTGTATTCACTAAAGTTTGCGCTGACTGCATAGATCTAGCTAATTATATCCTTGTGTTGGTTAGGCGAACACGAACGTCCATTTAGAAAAACAAAAAAATGGATTTACCCACATGTCCAGCAAAAACAGAGCTAATGTCGGATTGGAAGCCCCTCTGGCGGGAGAGTTCTCGCCACCTTTCGCAGGCTTTTCCAATGTAAATTCGTGACTTTGCGCGTTCCTTGTCATTTTCCCTCTTTGGAATTTGTTCATCGGAACGTCGTCTCTTTGGTCGTGTGTCGGCCATATCAAACTTTGAGAGAATATAATTCTAACTTCCCTTGTCATGCTATCTCTAAACTTTGTTATGTTTCGTGGTGCAGGTTGGCCCAGTTTGTTTTTGTTGCCGTTTGTGGAGCCTGGGCTGTCTTTAGAGACCGCGTTTTTTTTACAGTGTGTTCAGGAGACAGGCAGCTAGTGGATATAGTGAGGAGATGTATGATGTATTTGACAAAAAAAAAATTTGGCCTAAAAAACGCGAGACATCGCGTATAGCACCTTTAATAAATATCTAGCTGTTCATTGTTTGTTCATGTTAGTTCACAGTTCATTAACTAATACACAAACTTTGATTTTAATAATGTATTAATAAATATTGAAATTAACATTAACTAGGATTAATAAATGCTGTTGAAGTATTCTTCATTCTTAGTTCATGGTTGTAGTCAACTAATGTTAACTAATGAACCTTATTGTAAAGTGTTATCATTTAAATTCTATGAGTGAGAGAAAACAGAATTATCGAGTGTCATGTCAAGTTTTCCTTCATCCTTTATTGACATTTTATGACACCGCACTGAACTTGCATTCAACAATTCTCAAAACCATTGTCTTTTCATAAACACAGTTCCAAAATACAGAGATTAAGAGTCTAAATAAAGTTGTGCATTTAATGATTTTACTAAATTGCATTGTTTCGGTAGATTAGTTTCTGTAATTGCCTGTAATTTATAACTGTCAGCATTAAAATACACATTATTCATGTGAGATCTCGGTTTCATCATATTAGACGAAAACTAATAAAGAAGCTTCATTTAGTTTCCTCAGAACAGAATGTTCTGTCATATGCAGAAAGTTTGGTTGGTAAAAAGCAACCAGATGGGGGCAGTGCTTGTTCATCTGGTGTACTTACACACAAAATCCCCAGTACATTATCAACCATTACCTTCTCTATCCCCCAAAAAGCATTATAGAAAACTAGTGATTTACATTTCATTTTACAGATGTAAATTATAGCTTTGATCGGTTGGAAGAAGCAAAAGTTCCAGACCAGCTTGTACTGTAAGTGCACCAGATGCTCAAAAGCTTGCAGACCTGTACATTTCATGATGTTATTAATAAAGCATCTAATCTGCATTATAACTCACTCATGGCACCAAATGTAATTCCTTTTTTGTATTTTTTGTATTAAAGTTATTTGTCTAAATATAAAATAATGAAAGCAATAAAATGCATGCACTCACTGCTTTTGTCTTCTTAATAGCTTTAAATTGTCTCTCCGGTCAGAGCAACAGATCCAGTATAGAGTGAATGTTACAACAACAACAAAAAAGTATGATATTACTAAATATTTTATTAAATGTAATAGTTATTTTTTAATATTTAATACTTAAGTCTTTACTAAAGTAAATTAAGAATAGGTACGAATAATACTATGTTAGTAGAATAACAATATCAGTGTAAGATATCTCAGTTTAATGTATTGCAATAATAACCAGTGGTTGAACAAAAAAAATCCGAGAAGATTGAAGAATTGTACCTAAGGCTACGAAAGGAGAAATAGAATTACTGTAATATTTGCAGTGAGAGAAAGGATTACGGCAGGTGCTCAAGGTAAAGCTTGGCTTATGCTGATGCAATTCACAATGTCATGCTGAGCATATTTTCTCCAAATTGTCCTCACAATATGATTGCTTATTCACATCCCAACAAAAATATTTGATATGTATCCTGCTTCAATAATACACACAAAATTGACAAAAAAAATTGAGGAAAATCAGGTACTCCTTGTCTCTTTTGAAGAATAAGACTTGCCTGAGGAAGCTTCTGTCCACATCAAGCTATTTTGTAAGAATTTCATGCCACTCACTGATGGGCTTCTTTAGATGTAATCCCTTTACTTATTCTCAGTTCATAGAAGATGTTGACGCATTAGACGTTTCGGTAACACTTTATAATAACTGCACGCTATTAAGCATTAGTTAAGCATTAGTAAACAGTTAATTCATCATTTATTAATAGACATCAATAAGCAGTTTATAAATACAGCTGTAAATGCTTTATTCTTTAAAAGCATATCTATAATTTGTTTAAAGGGCACCTATTATGGAATTTTGAAATTTACCTTTCATGTAGTGTGTAACATAGATCTAAGTGAACAAAAACATCCTGCAAAGTTTGAAATATGAAAGTGCACCGTATATAAAGTTATTGTCTTTCAAAAGTGAGAGTCGACTCTGAGTCAATTTTATGAATCGTTTGAAGACCGAAGCTTTTTCTCTGACTAGATGACGTCAACTTGTCAAGTTATTTGAATACGATACGCCCACTTATTGCGCTCCAAGGCCAGGGGAAAATATCAGGGCGACGAGACGCTGTGTTCTGAAGTTCTCAAAAGCAAACTTTTTTCATCTGCCCAAGGAGGAGCAATTGAAGACTAAGTGGCTACAATTCATATATACAACTATACCACAGAAGTATAGTCCGAGCCTTGTGCTTTGTTCGCGTCATTTTGAAGGCGATTGCTTTTTAAATGCAATATCAAACTTGGATTCGCAAGCTGGCTGATATTGAAGGAAGGTTCAGTTCCAAGTGTATTTGCATCAGCTTCCTCCTCCGTATCACAACCTGTAAGTGTTATTATTAATTTTTGCTTTTATATTTTATGTAGCATGCTTAATAATTATTTAG
Organism: Phoxinus phoxinus; assembly: GCF_949152265.1. NCBI lineage: Eukaryota > Metazoa > Chordata > Actinopteri > Cypriniformes > Leuciscidae > Phoxinus > Phoxinus phoxinus. The sequence goes on along the minus strand of NC_136880.1, from coordinate 15,740,927 downwards.
TTTGTTGTGTAAGCACCGTTTAGCTTCTAGGTCTTCAATGACAATTGTATTGAGATATGTGAAGTGTTTGTCGTTGTTTTCGGAGTTGTCTAAAGAATAGAATAATACCTCGTAGTAACGTAACTGCATTTTTTTTTTGTAAAAACGTTATGTTTATGCATCGGGCTAATGCAAACAAAGACTGATTGTGCTTTTACAATATTAACTCTGGGCTATGCTCGCTAACATAACATTAAATTCTTTATCTTATTTTTCGTTTTTTACTACAAACTATAAAGCAGTGGACTATAATCATTATTATAATACAATTTAATTGATAAAAGCATCATTGCACTCCGTGTTAAAAATAAGTATTATCTATGTAAACACTGCTGGGTCATCTGACCAATCAACGCAGATTAGCGTCGCGCAGAGGAGGGGTTTGAAAAACGAGTCGTTGAACGATTCATTTGGGAGTCGGTGAGCAAATCAGGTACAAATAAATGCATATTATACGAAAACAAAAGTGTTTTTTGTCATTGCATGCATGTAAAACTGTTGTTGGGGACTCCCACAACAACATTAGGAACATTTTAAATGTCATAATAGGTGCCCTTTAATAAATGTATTTTCATACTATTAATTACCAATTTTATCATTTCTAAATGAAGTAGGCCTATTGCTTTATTTACAAACCAGTTATTTAGGAGCTGTCAGGTTCATAAGATTTCTTAGAAAGTGTAAGTAAAAGATTTTATTGATTTTATTTACTATTTAAATGTACATTCATACATCGTATTAATCAGACATATAGTAATAGTTACTTAGTGTGTTAATAAATGCTTTATTAACATGTATTTCTACTGTAATTCATGGTTAATTCAGGTAGTTATAAAGCCTTTAGTAGTGGTCAGATAGCTATGTTTGTGAGCTCATCTAAAGTGAGGACTATGACTTGTAAAGCATTTACAAATGAGATTTAAAGGCTGTTAATATTTCTGTATCACTGTGTTGTGTCCTGTTTCCTTTTTCTGTTTAAAAGATAAATGAGCCTTTAAATCTCATTTATAAATGCTTTACAAGACATAAATAGTCCTCACTTTAGATGAGATCACAAAAATAGTTATCTGACCACTACTAAATGCTTCATAACTACCTGTATTTACTACATTTACTTACACTTTCTAAGTGATCTTATGAATCACTGACAACTCCCAAATAACTGGTTTGTAAAATAATTTAGAAATGATAAATTGACCATTAACAAAGTATGAAAATACAATTATTAAAAAACACATTCTATATATGCTTATAAATCAAGAATAAAGCATTTATAGATGTATTTATAAACTGCTTGTTAATGTATATTAATGCTTTATAAATTATGAATTAACTGTTTACTAATGCTTAAATAATGATTAACAGCGTGCAGTTATTATAAAGTCATCTTCGAGTATTGATAAAACGAGCCAATGCACATTGGCGTGCAAGCTTTGCATCTCACGCTCCGCCCCGCATCGCTGGTATAAATACGGAAGTGGATGCACGCACCACTTGTCTTTCGCTTTGGAGCCGATCGGTCTTCACGTCTATGTCTCTGAAGAGTGTTGATATTTTCAACAAGCGAGTGTGTCGGTGCTTCTTCTGGAAGTCTCTCCCGGTGCTGGTGTTTCTACAGCGCGAGTGCAGCGGTGGTCGCGAGCCTTCTGAGCTCTAAACTGCTGTTTTAACAGCATTCCTTTTTGTGTTTGTTGGTTTGACGGTCAGTTGAGGGCAAAGAAAGTGTGTTCTTCACTGGTACAGGCTGCACCATTCCTGTTAGTGTTGCCGCGATCATTCCCCTGAGTGCTCCGGCGCTGGTGAGAATCCCAAACTTCCTGAAAGAGCAACACGAGTAAAAAAAAAAAAAAAAGATGTCATTCCACCCCTGTGTTTCTGGATGCGATCGTTCCCTGTCCCCCTCTGACGATCACAATAAATGTATCACGTGTTTGCGAGGCTATCCCTCCAGTGGAGCGGTCTGTCGTGACACACCTGTGTCCTGCGGCCGCCGCCTCTTGGATGGGGGATCCTCGTCTCCCCTCTTAAGGCATGCGAGTTCTCATCCGTTCTGACGGTCAGAGCTTACAAAGCCTGTGGGCAAGCCGCTTCCTCTTTGCATGCCATGGTGTTGCTACAGGTCTACATATATGCATATGTACATATATACATATATGCCTATAGGCCAAAGCACTTATGGACATGCACAAGGGTAGCCCAGACCGTCCAGTCATAAGTGAGCTCCGCACTACAACCGCCCTCGCCCTCCGGGGCACGAGCGTTGTGGCATGCATTCTTGGTCGGGGAATGTCCACTTTAGTGGTCCAGGAAGTGCCATCGCTTGCTCAACCTGGTTGATTAGATGAATGTGCACAAGTTTCGGTCCCTGGACAACCCAATTTCCCAGGTTGAGCTGTTCAATGACGCGGTGCCAAACAGTTCTCTGCCGCCCAAGTACAGACAGAGGCTATCCAGCACATCCTGCCCCGGTGGCCCGCTGCCTGCTCAGAGACTACGGAGACTAGCAGAAGGGAAGGCTGTTTCCAAGCAGAGGATGGCCCACTGGATAGTGGTTGCCATCATCTTGGTGAGCCTCTCCAAAGAGAGAGTGTTGCTCCTTCCTGGGCATTGACACAGGGTGCCTCGCTGACAGATGTTTTTAGAGCTGCGGGCTGGGCGACACCAACCACGTTCACTAGAAAAATAGCCTATGTGTCGAGCCGGTTGCTTCACGTGGGCTCCCTTCACATGAAGCCAGTTTCACTGTAAGCCTGGTTCGAAGTGTCGGCTTGCTGTGCCTTTCCCCTTCTATGGACTGGATACTTGCGCCATTCTTGCTCCAGTAGAGTTCCCCTTTAGCCGTACCCTGTCGAGTTCCTCCACACACTTTGGCAACACTATGGTCCGATGCCAGGCCTAACACTCATATGCACTGGTGGAACCTGTGTTAGGCTGGGTCCCATATGTTGTGATCCCTACGGTGATCCCATATGTGTATTCTTCCACGGTACGGCTCCCTGCGGCGAGTCCGTGTCTTCCCTTGGCAGAGCCTGCTCGGCTATCCCGTCTAATTGGGATTATACGTCGACTACGTCAAACGTGAGCGACTGAAGGGGAAAGTTGCTGATCCACCGCTGACTCCAAGTTACACTAGACTCCTCAGTGAAAAACAAATAGTTCATCCACTTCCGTATTTATACCCGCGCTGCAGGGCGGAGCGTGAGATGCAAAGCTCGTACGCCAAAGTGCTTTGGCTCGCTTTATCAATACTCGAAGATGACAGGCTCCCTAAGCGTGATCCCAATCAGTCGACACGTCGACTACGAGGGTTACATATATAACCGAGACGGGTTTTTTTTACATCTGCAGTATGACCAACTATTAAGGAAGTCATTGCAAATGTCCTCATTCAGATTCCTGACTCTTATTAGAGAAGATATGCAATGACAAGTAGAAGCACTTTATTTTTTTATCACACAATTTCCAACCCCATCACTGACATATGTATTTATTTTGAACCATTGTACTGATACAAGTCTGATATTATTCACTTTAAAAGGTTTATGTGAACCTGGGCAATTAAGGCTCAACTCCAAGAAAAAGAAGATCCCTGCTGTTTTCATTTTTGATATCCATCATCTTAATTGGTCTCTATTAGCTTTTTTGTTGACAAAATTCACTGCCCTTCTCATTATTCTTCAAATCCCTGTCTCGGGACGTACGTTTCAAATAAAAGAGACTTATGCATCACAAAAGAGAGATATCAATTAAATTTAAGTGTAAGAAGCCTCCTGAAGTGTCCAAGGTTCACCAATATTTGTCTAGAGCTGTTCACCTAGAAGACTTCTGTTTTAGCAACTTGTTTTGATTAATGCAAATGTACAATTTTAATTCAAAAGACTTGCCTCATGTGAAAAATAAGTACACATTAGCATACTTTTTAAAGATAGTACTTGTAATGAAAATAATACATGTGAATGTAATGTTTTTGGACACTTAATTGCATGTTATTTGCAATTAAATTAAAATGTCTTATTGTTTACATTTATATTTATATTAAATGCAATTAGTTGACCCAGTTAAGTAGGAATTTAGTATATTCATATGTAATTTCATAATTACTTCTATTGTTTTCGGTTTTGTAATATGGTTAAATTGTACTACTGAATGTACTGACAAGCGTTTATGGTAAACTAAACTAAACTAAACTAAAACTATGGTAAAATATCCTTTAATGTAATTTCTATTGAAACTAGATTTGTAATTACACATTTGTAACTATGACTTTAGTAACATATTACAGTACATTTAAAATATAATCAAGTACTTAGTGTTAATCAACGCCTTTATGGCTCTGGCTTTGCTTGACAGTGCGTATGAATATGGTTGTTATACTGCTCATAAAACATTTACTATAGGCTTAAGAGATATAACCAGTTTAGAGTGAAAGGAACTCAAGCTGATAAATATAATATATATAAATATATGTATGTATACCCCAAAATAGACATGATACTTCCTTGAAAATAAATTCACAACCATAATGAAATGATCTTTCACAATCGATAATGCTTTACAATAAACTCTGTTAGATATAGCAATTTATCTGTACAGTATTAGCCTATATATTACTCACCTGTTGAGTAATAAAAACGCCATCTCTGCCATCTTCCACTTTTACATTTCAAATCCCTCAGTTCTCGCCATCTCCGAAAAGCCAAGCCAGTGTTGACTCCCATTTTATTAACAGCTGTGTTGCGTTCTCTTATTGCCAACAGACTCTCCACTGTTTGTTGTTGTTTTTTAAACGGGTGATTCCCTGAAGACTCAAGATTTAACCGCTCCACGGCTTCATTCAAAATTGCATCCTTCCCAACTATATGGTAGGTGAATAACAGTATGTCACAAAAGAAGTATGTCCGAATTGACAGAACTCATAAAAGAGTACACAGATGACCTACTTCTTCAAGCAAGATTCTGAAGATACTTTACAATCCCATGAGGCCACGGGTGAGAATTTGTAAAGGGCAGTGATGCGACATAACAGACCATAATAAGGCAACATGGCGAATGTAGCCTACTACATCCGGATTACATTCAATACTACACACATTCATACTAGTATACAGAACATTGTTTTTTAGCAGTCGCAAAATAATTACTTATACTGAAGAGACTGAAGAGAGTATGTGACTCTCATTGTAACAAAAACAATTAAAAGAACATAATACAATTCTGGAACAACATGATAGTGTTTTGTTTTACTTGGTATGGGTTAATGTAGGTCTACATGGTTTTGATCACACCCCTAATAAAAGCCATATTGCAGTTTTTCTATGTGTTCGTCAGACAATAGGGAAACCGGCTGACTGTGGAATTTTTCACTTTTGCCTGGCTTGCTGAATGAGGTTAAAAGCACAATGAGGGAATTGATTTAATTACAGTCGATTCATTAAGCTGGTTCCATTCTTAATTGTTTCAAGGGTTTTAATTACAGCTGAATAAATATGTGCTCAATAAACAATTATTCCACAAAGGGCTGATCACAGAATGCTTTTGAAGGACATGTGCCTTGATCATTCTGCTTTTCAGGTCTGATCTTCAGCATGCATTCCTTCCACCTTGCAATCACTCTGAAGAAATATGTCAAGTCAAATCACCTTTATTCATATAGTGCTTTGTACAATATGCCACGATGGGACAGCCTCTGCTCCAACGTATTTGCAGCAAGGAAAGCATAAAGCTGATCGGGCATCTACGGGGGTCTTCCCGGTGGGAAAAGCACCACTCAGCAAACAGTCTCTACTTCAAAGCATAAGCTGGCCTAGTAGTGGGAAATCTGGCTTGAGGTCCTTAAGTTCCTTCCTCATGGAAATCAACCAGGGAGGGGCTGTTGTGATCAAGTAAGCAAGTAAGTAAAGGTTTATTTAAAGTAAGTAAAACAGTGTTTACAGAGAAATAAAATATACATACATACATCGAAATAAACTAATAAAATACAACAGTGAAATTAAACGGGGAAAGGCAGAGCCTGCTCCGCTGTCATTGTTATCCAAGTCTGACTGAGTGGGTCTTGCGAAACAGCAGTGACATCCCTGGCCTAAGCCCTATCCCGTCTCCGCCTTAATAATGCTCAGAAGGCTTTTGTCTAGGCACTGGAAGGTGGCAGCACAGTGGCGTTTTAATTGGGATTCCACAAAATGTGATTTGAGATACTTTTTAAAAGTGCAGTGAGTCGATTGCTCATGGGTTGTCAGGAAGAGAGTTCCCTAGCTTGGGACCGAAATGACTAAAGGCTGACTCAGCAATTGTTAGCCGTGTTTTTGGCACAATCAACAAATTACTGTTTGATAGTCGGAGTGATCTTTCTGGAGTATATTTATTCCGCAAATTAGACAGGTATATTGGGGCAGTTCCATGAAGACATTTAAAAACGAATAAGAGTCTCTTCTTAATTTTACGATGGATGTATTATTTCTCCATGGTGCTTTAATTGTCCCAGAGACTGTCTTTGTTTTTAAAGGAGCAACAAAGTTAATACATTCAGAGAGCCTGAGACGACAATTCTCAACATAAGTGTCTACGGAGGGAAATGACATGAGCTCCATGAAATTTGCGGCAGTATCAGCGCTTTTATCAGATAGCGCTTTTTTCTTGACAGTTCTCTTATCATTCATATTTTTGGAACATACTGAAATTTAAAACAAAAGACATATGGTGGTCAGATGGCAACATCTACAACCTGTGGGTGGCTGATGGTTAAGCCACATGAGATCACCAGATTGAGTGTGTGAGACCATGTTTGTGTGTATGGGCCAGTTACATGTTGCATAAGACCAAAAGAGTTTAGTAGCTACTAAACTCATGCAGTCTCATGAGGCAAACTAATTTGGCCTTGTGCAGCATGTAACTGGCCCCACTAGAGCATCAGGTCCGAGTTTTTGGCACAATCAACAAAGTACTGTTGGATATTCGGAGTGGTCTTGCTGAAGTACATTTATTCAACAAATTAGAAATTAGAAAGGGCAGTTCCTAGCCTGGCAAGCTAGACCTACATCAAGATGTTAGGTCTGGCAACTCACCATTTGGATGGCTCAATCCGAGGAGTGGGATAAACTATTGTCTTTCAAATTCCCTCTGCACGCAATAGGATAGCGCTAAAACCAACCAGAGCACCGAAGAAGGTGACGTAGTCAGAGTGGCAAAGATTCGGTCCGGCAAAACTCCTTAATGACTTAAAGGGATACTTCAGGATTTAGCATTAAGCTTTGTATCAGTAAAAGCCAGTATTATTTTCGAATTACCGTGCTCCCCCCTGCCTCATATCCCCCTGAGATGAGATTTATGTATTTATGTACAAAAATCGTCATATTGCGTCATATGAGGATTTTTTGGCCAGAGGCTTAAAACTACAGCCAGTAGAAGGAGCTGTTCTGCATGTTTTCAACCCGCCCATAGAGGGTGGGATCTCACTCACAGAATGTACAAATAGTGTCAGCCATCTTTTATTTGGAAGCTAAGCTAACAGGTTCTTATTCTGTGGAGAAAGCTGAGTAGAAGGGGTTACCATCCTCTTTTTCCCGGACATGTCCAGCCGTCAAGATCGTCCAAAATGTCTGGGATTTGGCTTTTGCTTTCTGCAGTCGCCATTCATTGTTTACACGCACACCTTTTGTTTCAATCTAACTGAATTCATTCCGATCGGTGAATCTGAATATAGTGTTTACATGAACGCTAAACAAGTGATCGGTTGATGTGAGTTTTAGCATTGCTAAGAAAATTCCCGCTCCTCCGTGAGAGATACGAGACCGGTGCGTGCGTCTCACAGGTGGCGCTCATCAGTAATCACGCCACTGGCCTCGTGCCGTTCTCCCGCAGCCGCCAGTCTCGTCCTGCTCGCCACAGTAAACATGATGAATGGCGACTGCAGAACGCAAAAGCCGAATCCTGGACATTTTGGGCGACATCAAAATACCGGGCAGACTCACGGAGACTCACTAGTAGCAAAACCTTGTTGTTTACTGGGATCTCTTACCGGTAGGCGTGGCTTGGGAGTGGCCTCCTAGGGCAGCGAAGCAAGTGCATTCTGGGAGTTGTTGTCTTTCATCCCCATAAGCCAAAAAATAAATTTTCTGGCTTTTCTCAGTCTAGAAGGCTCCAAATTGAAAAATAATTTCACATTTCTTCTACATAAATGACCCATTTTAAATACACATTCATCTTTCCAGAGGTGAAGTATCCCATTAAGTGCCGTTCTTTGCTCTTTTTTCAAAGATAAACTTAACTCCAAGTCCTCCAGAATCGCGGCCAAAGCCGATTCAAAAGACCTCTGTTCGCCAGCAGCAGCAGCCATTCTTTTTTTTCAAGTGGCAGGGAACCGTCGCAACTCTGTCGTCATTATGTTCAGGCCGCCCATCGACTCTATACACGATGTGATTGGCCTGACCCAATTTAGGTTTTTCCAGCTTGAAAGTCAACGGAGAGTTGCTAGACTACCCTGGCTGCAAAATAAATTTTGCTGCCGCTAGGGTGCGTCTAGATTTCTAGGCTAGGCAGTTCCATGAAGACATTTAAAAACTAATAAGAGGATCTAGAAATCAATTATGAATGATACAGGAAGCCAGGTTCATGGGAGTTTGCCCAACCAATCCACATCTGCTTTGTGGATTGGGAGAAGGCATTCGACTGTGTCCCTCACGGCGTCCTGTGGAGGGTGCTCTGGGAGTATGGGAGCCCTTTGCTAAGGGCTGTCCGGTCCCTGTATGACCGGAGCAGGAGCTCAGTTTGCATTGCCGGCAGTAAGTCAGACTTGTTCCCGGTGCATGTTGGACTCCAGCCCTTTGTCACCGGTTCTCTTCATCATTTTTATGGACAAAATTTCTAGGCGCAGCCAGGGGCCAGATGGTGTCAGGTTTGGGGACCACACGATTTCATCTCTGCATTTTGCGGATTATGTTGTCGTGTTGGCCCCATCAGACCAGGACCTTCAGCATGCACTGGGACGGTTTGTAGCTGAGTGTGAAGCAGCTGGGATGAGAATCAGCACCTCCAAATCCGAGTCCATGGTCCTCAGTCGGAAAAGGGTGGCTTGCCCACTTCAGGTTGGTAGAGAGTTCCTGTCTCAAGTGGAGGAGTTCAAGTATCTTGGGGTCTTGTTCACGAGTGAGGGTAGGATGGAACGGGAGATTGACAGACGGATCGGTGCAGCTTCTGCGTCTGTCGTGGTGAAGAAGGAGCTGAGCTGCATGTTGAAGAAGGAGCTGAGCTGCAAGTTGAAGAAGGAGCTGAGCTGCAAGGCGAAGCTCTCGATTTACCGGTCAATCTACGTTCCTACTCTCACCAATGGTCTTGAGCTGTGGGTCCAGATGCCTCCTGGACGCCTTCCCGGGAAGGTGTTCCGGGTGCGTCCCATCCCATTTTTGGTAACCCAGCAAAAATGCTATTGCAGTAGTCTCGATGTAACAAATGCATGAACACATTCTTCACTGTCTGGAGATGTTTCTGGGGTGATAATATGCTGTTTTAGTAACAATGCTAATATATATATATATATATATATATATATATATATATATATATATATATATATATATATATTAACTGAGGTTACTGTCTAAAATGATTCCTAAGCTCTTAGCTAGATTACTGGGTTTTAGTGATGCAGTCCCGTAGGGTGGAAATTGAATTGTGGGCATCTGGTACAAGTGAGTTGAGTGTCATCTGCATACTGCAATTAAATATTGTGCTGATTAACTACACCAGCTAAAGGAAATATTTTTAGGTTAAATAATAGAGGACCCCAAAATGAGCCTCGAGGAACACCACAAGAAATTACATAACGCCCGGCACCCAGTGTAACATAGTTTTCCCTGTTGCTGAAGTAGGATTTGAACCTGTCAAAGACAGCACCTGATAGACCGACCCAGGTCTGAAGTCGGTCGAGTAGAATCTCATGATCACCTGTGTCAAAAGCAGCACTCAGATATAAAAGAACAAGGATTGTGAAGTTTCCTGAGTTCCGAATAATTTGCAGATCGTTTAAAGCCCAAATCAAAGCTGAAATGCCTCATTAAGTGTATTGGCACTTTAATTGGCACTTTTTTTTCCAATTATTTTACCAGGAAATGGTAGATTATAGATTGGTATGTAGTTACTGAGCACAGAAGAGCAGGGGCCTAACAATTGCAATTGCAAAAACTCCTGGCTGTGGGGATTGATTAATGATTTTCAGGATATAACAGTTTTGAGAAATTTAGTGGGTAATGGGTCTAGAGAGCGGCTAAGTATACTGGTGATAAGGAGGACATTTTACATTGCAAAGGACTAGCTGGGGCGTTGGAGACCTTACAAGTAGGGCAATGTTTTGTCTTATGGAAGCAAGGCAATTTTGTCTTTCAAAAATTCTGCAAACTCATTGCCCTTTGCAGTTGTGAGAAGTTCTCATGATATTTGAGCTGAGGGGTTATAACGGATAATAAGAATCTACGGTTGTCTTTATTGTGGTAAAATAAACTTGAAGTTTTTCTTGCAGACATCATTGCATTATTTAACATTTTCAGATTAGTCTTATAGATTTCAAAGGTGAACTTTCAGGTGATCATTGAGACAAAAATTCTCAGCTGGGCCCTGGACCTATGCAAATATGCATTTCCCACAGTGAGCCTGCTTGCACAGACACTTGCATAGACACAGGTATTGTTGGTTGCGCCTCACTGACCCACCTGACCTGGTTCTCGGACCTGATGCTCCTGTGGGGCCAGTTACATGCTGCATAAGGCCAAATGAGTTTAGTAGCTCTGTAAATGGCATTGGCTGTTGATATATATGCAACTGTTGCCATGTTGTCCGTCTGGTTGAGGTCCTGTCCAGGAGACCGGAACTGCAGGCCCATTGCATACAGCACCATTCTCGAGGCTGTTGTAACAACAACGTTCATGGACTCTTGTTCTAAGGGCTCTCCCGTCCAAGGAAAGGCAAGGTCTGACCAAGGGCTGAAAGTTCGGTGCCAGTTTGGTGTAATGGTCACACAAGGTGTGTCGCAGCACCGTGACCATCTCGGGACTCGGCTGTTCAGCCAGTGCTGAAGAGAACTCATAGTCATCAATCTGAGCGCCGTTTCCGCGGAACATAAAATCACTCTTTTAAATTAAACAAAATATTCTCCACACCTGCCCTCCTCTGGGGGAAGGAGTGGTATGATCACAACCTCCTGGTTCAGAGCAGTTCCCTCCATCTCTGGGTCGCCTGTCTCAGGGCCGATTTGATGGACGCTTAGAGGGTATAGCGGCAGCCTGGGGGACAGGCTATGGGAGGCTCAACTTTGCAGCCAGGATGTTGTTTCTGGCCGTAACGGAGCAGGTATAGAAGCCGTAGTGGGATGCCCTCGGGAACGAGTGAACTGGGGGCCAGCCCACGGCGGCTATCACAAGATGTTGTTTTGTGCCCGAGCTGTGACCTTGGTCATCGTGCACAGTTCCTGCATCAACCCTGCCTCAGAACTACCCTTGTGCAGTTTTTTTAGTGCTTTGGCTTTATGTACTTGCAGGATGGTTATCGCATCCAGGGCGGACATGGTCTGTCTAGCGGCACGGTAAGCCTTAGCAGCCAGGGCTGACGTCAGCTTACATACCTTGAATGGGAGCCACGGACAAAAGTGCACCGCAATTGCACGCTCCACATTTGGAATCTCCACATACCCCTTGGGTAGTGAGAGTGAAGGAGGCAGTGAAGTGGCTTCTTGCAGTAAAAGGTGCCTTCCATGATTTCTGTACCTCCTCATGCACCTCCGGGAAGAAAGGCACTTGGGCAGGACACAGCTGTGAATCACGCCCCGCACCCAGCAACCAATTGTCCAACCACAATTGTCAGGGCAAGGCGGAGAGTTCCACCCAAGCCCAATGCCCGTGGCAGCCTGGGTAAGCATGGCTGTCACCTCTGAATCCAACTCAGCGTAAGCGATCACCCCAGAGGGGAGAAGCTGTGCCTCGTCTTCATCCCGAGAGGACAATAGTTCACTCTCCAATGCAGCTATCGAAATCTGGTCCTCGGATGGTATTCCGAATGACATGCTGGGTCCGCCATTTGTGGGGGACCCATGCCATCATCTGGAAGCTTGACGGCACGCAAAGGGATGGAGGAGTGGGGGGTCCGTGGGGACTGGTCTGGCTGAAGAGCTCCCACTGTAACCCTCAGATCTCTCGGAGTGTTAACCCCCGCAGCCCTGTGCTGTACAAAGAAACCATCCACAAATGCTGTCTCAGCGTGCACGTGGCCCAGACATGTGAGACAGTGATCATGGACTTCAGTCGAGGCCAGGAAACAACCGCATCCAGAAACACACGGACGGAAAAGCATCTTTAAAAAGACGCTCTCCGCCCATGCTTGCACTTTTAGGGAAAACTGCTCTTTTAGGCTGAAGCGCCCAAGAAAGAATCGCTGCACTTTTATGTGCACACACACACACTGGTAAACTCACACTCATAAGCTCATGTGAATATACAATGGAGGCTCAGTAGAAAGAGCAGTGGAGATAAACCTTACTCCACTGGTCTCAAGAGGCAAACCCAGCGAGCCGAGCAGAACCAGCTGCATGTAATACATATTAGTAAGTTGGAGGACAAAACTAGAAAAACATGGCCTTGTAGACCATAAACTGCTGAGCATCAAGGTTAAGTAAAGTATTTCAGACAAAGGCTGTACAGTATGTGATATGCTGAATGGATGAGGTGGTCTTTGTAGGTCAGTCTGAGATATAGATCGAGAGTACCTCACAATCACTACAATTCTTTGTAAAGACAGGTAAGTCCAAGCTGTGAAATCTGTGGACAAGCAAGCATAATCACTAAATAAAAGTGCCCTTTGTGCCTTTGATGGCTTTCATGAGTCCTGACTACAGTTTGCTGGCTTGTATTACACAGTGCCAGGCTCCGCATTCCTCTGACAAGGCATGTAAGTAGCTTTGTGCTTGATGGATGACTTTTATTTTCCTGTCAGCCTTGAACTACTTTAATGTTTATCTTGATATCTCCCTGATGGCTTCCCATTCATCTCGTACAGTTCACAAAATAGGAGGACTGAGGGCGAGCATCTCAATCAATAGAAATCCAAAATGTACCTACAGTGACACCTGTGCATCTCACCTGTGTGAAACAAATACTTCCAAACGCAAAAAGACACCTTTCCTGTGTCTGGCCAGATAAAAAATGTACAAAGACGCATTACAGATAATATGCTATTTAGAAACCTCAACTCAATTCAATTCAGTCACCTTTATTTATATAGTGCTTTTACAATACAGATTCTTTCAAAGCAGATTTCAGTGATAACAGGAAAATAATGCAACAAAGTTTGTTTAGGCTGTACAGCAGATATAGAAGAAAATAGTGTCAATGTCAATTAAACTTAAGTAAGTGCAGTGTTGATTGATTTATGTTGTAAAAAATAATTAGTTATTAATTTAGTTCATTTATCCATAGCAGCTCTGGGGAAAACAGTGATGTCATCATCCAGGTCAGTTCATTTCTCGTACAATGGTGTCAATAAAGGCATATCAATACTATTGTTGAACATATTGTGTCCCCCGACTAAGCACGCCAGAGGTGACAGTGGCAAGGAACCCAAACTCCATCACGTGAGAATATTTTCCAGTTCCATCTGGTTGAAGATCGGAGTCACGCCGGTATGGAGACGGGTTTGTTGAGGATCAGTGCCGATGGCTGTCGTGTCGATGAGGTCTTCACAGGGGAGAGTCTAGTTGACACAATCTCTGCTGACACTTCAGGGATGCTTTGTGGTTGTGTTTAGGTGCAGGTCCACCATCTGATCTGGATACGGCCCGGATCCGGCTGACTACGGTAAACCTCGGGATAAACAGAGAGACTAATATGCCTTATTATGTAACGAGTACATCGGGTGTTATAGGTAGTATGTGACACTGTATCTATGGCAAACTAATGCTATTTTATAGTGTCATGTAAATACGGCCATCTACCAAAATTTGGTAATATTTTTTAATTCATATTATTAAAATAGTATTAATTAAAAAATACAATAAATCACTAGTCAATCAATAATTTTAGCACCCATATGGATGAGTGGCGCCCCTAGAATTTGCCTATTCCGTGGGCCGGCCCTGGCCTTGAGGTCATGAACACATGAACTAACTTTTCCGCCTTTGTCACTGAGAGCATATATCTATATATATTTTTTAAGATGGAAGAATGCGATTTTTCAGATGCTAGAAATTAAGATTTCAAATTAAAGATTGGTATTAAAGAGCACACCCAGGTTCCTAACCGACGACGAAGACTTGACAGACCAGCCATCAAGTGTTAGACAGTATTTTAGGTTATTATATGCAGAGGTTTATGGTCCAATAATTAGAATATCTGGTTGTTGTTGTTGTTTTTTTCCAGAATTAAGTAGTAGAACATTATTAGTAATCCATTTTTTATATATATATCAGCTCTGTATTCCATTATTTTGTGAATTGGTAAGTCTCATCAGGGCGCAAAGAAATATAGAGCTGCATATCATCAGCATAACAGTGAAAACTAAAGACTTTTACATGGAAGCAATTAACTTTAGAAGGCTATACACAACACTTTTGCAAGAATACCTACTGAGACGTAACAATGTTTAAAGCCTGCGCAGACCTCTAAAAGAGTAAAGCAAAAATACACACTAACATTTAACTGTCTAAGCATAAAAAAAAAAATCAATTAAAAAAACAAGCCTGCCTAATATACATTTAGTGCTGTGATGATATATCGGCAGGAAAATAATATAACAAATACTCTAAAATTGGCGTAGATCAATCAGGTTGTGAGGTGAACATCTTTGTGCAAATGGATCAATTTCAAAGGCTTTTTATTTGATGTCACCTTTAAAAAATAATCTTGTCACTACACAAATAATAATGCTTTCAGCTTTCACTCCACTCATGTACTTGAAAAAGCTGGTGCTGCAATTCATTTCTGCACCTGAAGGATAAACTGGCTATTACCACAAACATTACCACAAGATGAAAAGCAATCATATTATGGTTACTGCTAGTGACAGATGACCACCGCTTGTTATTGTTGCATTTATATTAGTCCATTGCTTATTTTTGTAGGGATTATCAGTGCAGGAGAATGCATGAACAAAAGAGAACAAGAGTAGATTTGCACCATCTCCCATCACGTCAATCTAGTTTCTATTTTGAAACATATTTGGAGTGTGTGTATGCGGCCAAAAAGTTATGTTCGGTCAAGGAAAATGTATATCTTCACCCTTTATCCAAATATTATTCAAAATGTGTTAAAGATTTTGTAAGCATATTGCATAGCTTTGCTTGGAATCTATTGTTTTATTGTGATAACGCAATGAAACATGCCAAATTGTTCAGATATCATTTTGACCAGGCTGTCATACAAAAACATTATGAATATGAACACATGCAAAAACAAGAGAGAACCAACCAAATATGAATAACTGATAATGTTGTAGTCAATGTATTCTTTTTCTTGTGAGCTTTTTGTTTTCTATGCATTTTTTTAATTATTTTTTTTGCATGGTAAAATAAAACCTGTAGCTAGTTTGCCCTTTATTAAGCTGTAAAAGAGTTACTTAATAAATAATAAATACTGTACATGTGATGAAATACACCCGTGCATACTGCAAAGACCCCCAGTGTGAACATAGGAACAAACTGCCTAAAGACCAGTTGGTGAAAGTCATTGCAAAAATTACATAGACAAACTTGGGCTACTTGGGTTTAATATTGCAAATCAGATTTCATTTTTTTTTTTTTTTTTTTTTGAAGCTTAAGTGTACAAATACTTTTTGGGACCACATATTGTTTAATGAACATTAGCAAAACATTATACTGTATTTTGCTAATATAAATGTCCCATTTTCATGAGACTTTTCGATAGTTTTATGAATTCTAAAATTGAACTGCATGGTCAAATATGGATGATCAGGGACTCTGTCCTTTCAAGGACTAATCAAAGGCTAAACATCTGTATTCAGCTGCCTACAATGAGCTGAGTTCAGGAGGAAAAGCAGAGCATCCCACTTGGATACTCCGCTGTGTTGCATTGGGACAGTGTACACAGAGCAAACAGCTGAGTCGTCCTCGTGCGTCCTTGCTCCCACTGCAACCGACTTATGAATTTCCTGCAGCTGTGTGCAGCCAGTAGACATCAACAGCAATATGCCTCATAAATACAGATTAATACAAACAGTCCAGCTGAGCGTTAACAGTGCCATTTCATGCTATTTGAGGAAACACAATTTCAAGGAGTAGTTCACCCACACATTTAATGAAATGTATACACTACAATAAGGTTCAATTTAATTGACTGATCATTAACTGATAATTTTTAGTTCATGATACTATTATTAACAAATTGTTAACAAATTAACCCTTATTGTATAGACGGGATTAGATTGTGTCAAGTTTAACCTCAGTGATGTTTGCGGTCACTGACACTTGAAACCACTTTTCTAGTCGAATGCAGAGAGGCCAGGACATTCTTCAAAACGTCATTCTTTCAGATCAGGTCAGAACATTTTTCCATAAGATGTGAAAAAAAAATGTATTTGCATTTTTTTTCTATTACCTGGTGCCTTACGTAAATCTCCAGACACAAGTTCAGGAAAGTTACACAACAGTTCAGGTCCTTTATTCTCCTTGATATCTTTTATATGGTCAGCGTTGACTCACTTTTCACTGTACAAGCAGCAACTCCAGATATCAAAGAGGTTTTATTAGAGAATCTCTGTTAGTGTGGCTCATAAATCATCTTCTACTGTTGACAGTCCTTAGGAAAGAGCTTTTAGCTCTGGGCTTTCTCATCAAGATACTAAGAAATTCCAATGTACCCACTGTCAAATCTAGTACAGAACTGTCCACATCCATTACATTCAATGTACGTATAAAATAAGTATAAAAATTGTATACTATTTTCTTTACACATTATGTCCTATTTGTCCACCAGGTTTGTGCAAGTATTCTTCAGTCAGTTGCTAATAAAAGTTTAAACACCGAGACAAACTTTTAAATATTTAGCACAATCAGAGGTTAGCTTTCACTCAAAGATCAGGTATGAAGGTGTAGAAGCATGCCAAAAGAGTATTGATCCAAGATAAGGCTCTAATGACCCCAAATTCACCTAAAGACGGCAGAGGTCCCCGTAATAACAAACTAAAGGATTCCTCAGAGAGTGATGAATGAGACAGAAAGCTGAGACAGCTTAAAAATATCATAACAGCACTTTTCCGCTCTGCCACACTTCGCTACATTTTTGGAAACAAACTGATAAGCTCTGTAAAATTGCGTTGGTAGTAACATATGCTTGCCAAATTTTTCCAGGTGGGAGTTTGTTACTTGAAGCGAATAAATTCAGCACACTGTAAAACGTATGGATGATGTTGAACTATGTTGGACATCTTTGTTGTTGTGCACAGTTCCCCTCGTAGAAGCTGAAATGAGTCGTGTGGCACAGAATTCCCTCCTGAACAGACACCTGAGTTATTGAGTTATTGATTCATTCAGAGACTGAATGATATATGGACTCTACTCAAGGGCAGTCCATTTTTAGAAAGTAGGAATAAAGGAGGAAAATACTTGCAAAACAAAGATTTAGACTTTGTGTCTTGTGTTTCTCACTGGCTGCATGCGTTCATGTTATCTTGTTCTGTGTGAACATGTGGCTTATGAGTGACCCTCATTAGCTGCATGTTCGTGTCTTGTTCTGTGCACGCTCATGGCTAGCGATTGGTTATGGTTGGTCATGTGCTTGTGTGTGATTTCAGGCTTGTTCGACTTGAACCGGCGCTGCACAGACCAAACGGTGAATGACATCAAAGTACCGCGAGGGCAATTAGAGAGCAGGCATCTCGTATGCTTTTGAATCTCTCTCTAGCTGTATTTTGATGTCATTAACCGATTGGTCTGTGCAGCGCCGGTTCAAGTCAAACAAGCCTTTCATGTTTGATGTGAGCACATGGCCTGTCTTGTGCTGCCATGTGCTCTCCTGTCTATTCTCCCGCCCATCTTGTTATCTCATTATTGGTTCGGTTTCCCCACCTATCCTCCCTCGTTACCTGCCTTGTTTGCTATCCTATCCATTCCCCTTGTGTTTGCTGTTCTCAGATTGTTGTTGCACATTGTCACATGCTGTTGTTACCCTGCCTGTCCAATGATTCCTTTTTTGTACGTTTCCTGCCTAGTCAGTTGTGTTGTGAGTCTGCCTGCCTAGTCAAGTCTAGCCTTGCCTTGCCTGTAGTGTTTTTCCCCCACGGGGTAGTTTCTGTTTGTGTTTTGTTTTACTTTTATATTAATAAAGCCCACATTCCTCTGCATCCTTGAGTCCTCAATTCCACACCACCTCAACCCGTGACAGAACGATCTGGCCACAAGAGGACTCAGCGGGAAATGGGCACCTTCCTCTTCCCGTCTCCTGCCTATTTGAGCTCTGTTAAACAACAGATCCTTCATGTTGTCCAGCCACTTTCCCTTCGTCAGGGGCGATCTGATGTCATAGACTTTGCCCATGACTTCCTAGCTGTGGTGGACGACATGGACTATCAAGACAATGCTGAATTGAAAGAGGTTTTTAACATCTGCCTCACAAAGCCCCTCAGCATTTGGGAAATTGGAAGGCTGTGACACCTGCCATTTTGGGAATTTGTGTACCATTTACATCAGCGTAGAAAGGTGGACTGCTACCACACTAACTGTTACCTCCTTCCACCTGCAGTCAGTGGAAGTCACAGCCCTCCGATGACCTGTAAACAGAGGAGGAGGAGGAGGAGGAGGAAGAACCCGAGGACGCAGAATGTGAGCACTGCGAGTCATTCCCCATCAATATGTTCTGCTCAAGACTTGCCTTAGGGAAGAGCGAGCCTGGGCGTCCTCGATGAGGAAATCCTGGTTCTCGCGTGTTGATCTGGCTGAGGAGCGGGACACGGGTCCTTCCCTTTCTATTGTTCTCTCTCCGGATCGCGACGTGCTCTCCTCCGCTGCTGAAGACGGCGCTTCTTCAGAGCAGGCTGAGGACATGGGTTCTCTTCTCAATAAAGAGTCTAGTGGCTCAGATCTCACGGCCCACTATATATGTACATAATGCGAGGGAACTGAGTACAAGGGAGATTCCATTTCTCTCTTGTTCCTATGATCGCGTGCAAACAAATTGTGTGTGTTTGCAAGCTATGATTGTATGACTTGAAACTGCTCTAATATGAAAATATAACTATATTCAGCCTTTTATCCAGACCATTTTTACTTGTCTGGTTGATATTTGGCTGCATTTAATTCTGAGAAATTATTTAATACTCATCTGATTTGAAAAGTTAGATGTTTGTATTAATATGTTGTCTGGCTGTTCTTTGGCTACATTTAATTCAGAAGAATTCAATGGCGAAATAGACATCTAGAGATGGACTTTGAGAACGTCACCTCTGAGCGTTCCTCCCGCAATGATGAAGCACATGAGGAGTTACTCAAGGTGGTCATTCATGCAGTGGCCAGATTGCAGCTTTACTGGCCACAGGAGAAAGAGCAAGCGCTGTAAGTTAGAGCAGATTTCGTTTGGTGGCCAAGGGAAGGGGACAACACGGCGGTAGTCGCTTATATAAATTACCACGGCAGACTCAGCGATGGTATCTCCCCTTATTCAAGGATCTTCGTGCCCTTTCTAAAATCCAGGTTTATGGTAAGGGTTACGCACTGCGGGCTTCGTACCCTTTCTATGTCAAGTCAAGTCACCTTCATTAATATAGCGCTTTTAACAGTATGGATAGTTTCAAAGCAGCTTTACAGTGATAATAGAAATTAGTGTAACAGTGAAGTTGCGAAGATCATTAGTCATTAACTCAGGGCCGTTCAAACATAATTTTCTTGCAGAAAACCCCCAGCGCGCTCCGGCCGCCCATGGACAGAAAAAGAGCCTGGTGTCTCGAGAACACACTTCCCGAAATAGGCTTGAAGGTGCAAACGATTATCCGTTTTCTCTGCGCAAACCTCAAAAACGCAAACACGCGGAAAAAAACACTCATCACGTGTTCAGTCGATAGGTAAGCTTCCCTGTAGCTCAAACAGTAGAGCGCCAGTGCCCGCAACGCCAAGGTCATGGGCTCGATTCCCAGGGAAAGCAAGAACCGATAAGAATGCAAATGTGCACCCTGAAATGCAATGTAAGGCGCTCTGGACAAAAGCGTCTGCCAAATGCATAAATGTAAATGTTAATGTGAATGCACATTTGAATATATATGTGCGTAGGCATGTAGTTCACAAATCAACCCTCAACAAACTACTTGTTAGGCCTTAAAAATGTATCATTCAGAAATTTTGTCACGTCTGCGTAGCCACGCGAACCGGAATTATCCCGACAACGTTTTATGTGTAAAGAGGTAAAGGTAAGGAGGTCTTCACAGGGGAGAGACTAGCTGACACTTCAGGACTGCGTTGTCGTCGTGTCCTGATGCTGGTCCTTCATCAGATCTGGATCCGGCGGACAACGGTAAACCTCGGGATAAACAGAGAGACTAATATTAGCGTAGACGCCATCCTTCTTATGATGTACCAAGTACATCAGGATTAATGGGAAGTGTTCTGGGAATTGGGTCCTGACACATGTTGTCTAACTCCAATAGAGATAAGAATGTCTTTAAATGCCAATCCCAATTAATCTTTTTCGTTACCAACATGTATATTAAAACCACCAACAATTAAGGCTTTATCTGCAGCCAGTACTAACTCTGATAGAAAGTCAGCAAATTATTTGATAAAGTGTGCATGGTGCCCTGGTGGCCTGTATACAGTAGCCAGAACAAATCTCCAACGTGATTTATCATTTACACTAGATATTGTTATATTAAGCACCAACACTTCAAAAGAATTATGTTTGAAACTAGACTTCTTAGTAATTCTGAAAATATTACTATAAATTACAGCAACACCTCCTCCCCCTTTGCCTTTCAGAGGAGGTTCATGTTTATAACCGTAATCTTGTGGGATTGACTCATTTAAAGTAATGTAATTGTTTGGTTTTAGCCAGGTTTTTGTCAAACACAGCACATCTAGGTTATGGTCTGTAATCATATCAATAACAATACTTTTGAAGTGAGAGATTGAATATTCAGCAACCCAAGCTTTATCATTAGTGCATCAATTAAATTTTTACCAGAGAAAAATAATTCTAGTTATTGGACAAAAAACTTCCACACGTAATAACCTAGAATACTGTCTAACACTTGATGGCTGCTCTGTTAAGTCTTCGTCGTCGGTTAGGAACCTGGGTGTGCTCTTTGATACCAATCTTTCATCTGAAAGTCACGTGTCTAGTATCTGTAAAACAGCATTTTTCCATCTTAAAAATATATCTAAATTACGCCATATGCTTTAGTTAATTAGTTAATGCGTTCATGACCTCAAGGCTAGATTATTGTAATGCTCTACTGGGTGGTTGCCCTGCACGCTTAACAAACAAACTACAGCTAGTTCAAAACGCAGCAGCTCGAGTTCTTACCAGAACCAGGAAGTATGACCATATTAGCCCCGTTCTGTCAACACTGCATTGGCTGCCTATTAAACATTGTATACATTTTTAAATATTGCTGATTACTTACAAAGCACTAAATGGTTTAGCTCCGCAGTACTTGAGCGAGCTCTTAACGCATTATAGTCCTACACGTCTATTGCGATCTCAAAATTCCGGCCAGTTAATAATACCTAGAATATCAAAATCGACTGCTGGCGGTAGATCCTTTTCCTATTTAGCACCAAAACGTTGGAACAGTCTTCCTACCATTGTCCGGGAAGCAGACACACTCTGTCAGTTCAACGCTAGATTAAAGACACATCTCTTTGACCTGCATTCACATAATGCATTATAGACTTCTATAACTCAATGTTAGGCTGCATAGATTAGGTCAGCCGGAACTGGGAACACTTCCCTTAAATCCTGATGTACTCGTTATATCATAAGAAGAATGGCATCTACGCTAATTTTAGTGTCTTTGTTTATCCCGAGCGCTTAAATCAAGTGCAGCATCTTGTTCCCACTTTTTCAGGGAACAGGGTTAGAGTCAAGTAACCCGAGATGTTTTCATTTAAGTATCTGCCATTGCATTGGTGGGACAAACAGCTCTACCACTTAAACCAGTGGTAAGCCAGTGTTGTTATTCTTTGCTGACTACAATGGGCAAACAAACAGAGCAAACTATGTTTTCAAAAAGCATCGCATATTCACAATCCTTACACTTTTCAAGGAATTCAATGTACAATTGGCGTATTTATATTTGTAAATAAGTCTAACTAAATCTAAACATTTGCAAACCATAAAACTGAAAACTCATCTGCATTTCAGTGTCTGTTTTTTCATTCCTCCAAGACAAAATGCATTAACATTATCATCCATTACCATGCTAAAAATATCCCACAAGTTGTCATGACAGAAATTATATTAACTGATCCAAATATTCATAATTAATTATAAAAAGTTATAATGAATTATTAATATTACCCTTTTGAGCAAATTTGCTACACCTGGAAAAGTTGAAAAGAATATTGTCATAAGATTGGTTGTCTCTATTGCCTTGTGTGCAGACTGACTCCCCCGATTAAAACATGAAATCTTATCCTCTAAAGATGATTCCAGATATTACCTTTAACATTAATCTTAATGAATCTCACCCCAGAGGCATTATACATCTTATTGAAATGGCATTAATGTTATTAAGTTTAAAAGGCCACTGAAGATTTACATAACCTAAATTGAATGCCATTCTCTATGGGTAAAATCTAAATAAGCTTGATTGACACTTGTTTCTGCCTCAGCTCTTAAGCAGCAAATGATAATGTGAAAGGAGGCAATAAAAAAGGCAGTTTATTACTCCATTTATTAGTAGAATGGGTTTGTCCATATTGTATAGTAGACATCAGTTAAATAAGCTGTTTCCGATGTTGGGAGTTGAATTGGAAATCTAAATCTAAAAAAAAATGTTGTAAGAATATCATTAGTGTCTTTAAGCAAAATCACATGAATAATTTTTTTGTCAACAGTTATCAACAGTGCATCTTTAATATATCACTGTCAAGTTCAGTAATCTGGAAATGCCACCTTGACAAGAGTTATGTTCTTAAGGTTTAGCAACTTTCTAGAAATTTCTTACATGGAGTGATGAAAGGAGACATGATGCTCAGCATTTATTTCATTTGTCATGCACCTTTTCCTAGGTAAGGCAAAACCCCCAGCGACTCCGTCTCTTAGCACTGAGCTGCATGTCAGTCCTCTGCGACAGCATAATATACAGCACGGCAGGAGATCTAGCACAGACAGCGATGACTTTCAATTAACCCTCAAAATGCTCTCATTTATTCCCATTTCTCAAGCTTTTTAAAATTTGATTAAACATCTCTCCTGATTTCGAAGTAGGAACTTTTCTGTAAGTTTCACAGCACACAGAGCATACCAAATACCACGATTCTTTGATATGTACCATGGAACTGGATGATTATGTGCATATATGATGGTATTTACATGGTATTCCAAGGGTACTTAAAGTCCCTGTAAAGTCAAAACGAAGTTTGTCACACCACAGAAAAATGTGTTATTAGCCTCCCAAACAAGTTTGAATAAAAAAGCCGGCAAGTACATAAAAAGCTATCAAAATCTTGAAAAAATGAGCAGTAGTCTCAGCTCTCAAACGCTGGGGGCGTGTCCGCTGGCTGCGCTGAAACCACGCCCACTCGCGGGAAAGCTGCAGTCGCCACACTCAACTGCGGACTACCTACTATAATTATAACATAAGCACACAAGCCAACTTACACTCATTGGTGGGCACGCACTGCTGATGATGGCACCAGTTGTCGGAGCGTCGGGAGGATGAAGGCCGAGGCGGGAGATGGTCGGTTCGGCCCCATTCACCAGTAACAGCGGATTATCAGCGAATACCAGTTGTCTCCGACGAAAGTTTAGAAATCTATCCCGTGTAAAATTATCACTACAGAGGCGGGTTTTGGCGGCGATCCTCAGCTCTCCATTAAGGTGGCTCTTCACAAAATGAATACATCTCTTCTTGATGTGATCGTTTTTCGGAAATTTATTAAATAAGGACACCGATCTGTTTAGTACATGATCGCATCCAGGTAGTACGCATTTCCGTGACGAAGGCATAGCTAGCTAGCAAACTGTAGGCTGTAGTAACTAATAGTAGCTACTGACAGTAACTCGCGATTGAGCTGCAAACTGATGTGAATGTGCGGCAAACTGATGTGAATGTGCTCTATTGTTAGGGGAGGGGCCAGCGTCAGTGGCTACAGTGCATCATGAAGTAGGGGCGGGGCCAGGAGCTCAGGGGCTCCAGTGCATCATCGAATCACCGGTTTAGCCCCGCCCAAAAAATCCAGAACACTGGAACTCCACAACTCAGTACTTCACAGTTCCCAGTCTTTATAATATGTTTTAGAAATACATTCCTTATAATCTGTTTAGATTTTTTTTTTATGCTTTTACAGGGACTTTAAGAGAATCTGTCACAGAACACAGGAGAATGCGGAGTACAATGATGAAACAGTTTATTATAGAGTGGATGAATAATGGAAAAGTTCAAACCCCAAATTGTTCAAATTGCACCACACACACACACACATTGATAATCACTGATGATGATAATAATACTAATGTCTCTTATCTTTTTATGAGCTGAACAAAGATGATGCCAGTAAGTAGCGATAAGCAATACAGGCAGTCCAAATTAGCAAAGACAAGGCCAGAAAACACCTGTGTCTGTGGTGCTGGCTTTTATGGAGAGTTGATAAGTATGATGGTAGACAGGTGTGGTGATTAAGAAGGGTGTGCAGGTGATAACCAGGGAGGATTATGGGAAATGTAATGTGAAAAGGAAACAGGCATGATAACTGGTCAATGGTGATCCTGAAAAATACCATATTATCACAGGTGTACAAAAATTGAGAAAGATGTGCTTGCATGTACTTCTATTCTGCAATATATACAGTATAGCACAACTAATAACATGATTGTGGTGAAACAACAAATGAGCTTTTTATGATGCGAAATGTACAATACAATTTTACTAGGAGATTCAGATTCAGATCAGTATGATATTTTGAAAGAATTTTTGAAAGAATTCCAATTAAGGCTGCACTTATTTAATAAAAAATACAGGCAAAACAGCAATATTGTGAAATATTTTTACTATTTATTAAATCATTATTTTTTAAAGACATTATCACTTGCCATTATTCTAGTCTTCATTGTAACATGATCCTTAAAAAAATATTGTGAAGCATAGTTTTTTTCTGAATTTTTTTAAATACTTTGTATCATTTCATAAATATCTGTTATTTTAAATGATACACTATGTTGTATCATTTTAAATGTAGGCCTACCATCATTATGTATCAATTGAATGTATCCTTGCTGAATAAAAGTTTTGAACAGTAGTGTAGGCCTATATCAACTCAGCACTTCTATGCATTACTTGTGGCCCATTAATGTGTGTTTTAATGCTATAATCGAACTTTACACCCTTCCCTTAAAAACCCTTTGTATGCTGTCTCTCAATATTCCGGGTAAATTGATTTTTTGTAACCTTTAGCCCCATTTTAAAGAAATCAGTATCAGAATTAATTAATGTGCACAAGGTTCAGTGCTTTGTATTATGGCAATATTACACGATACATTACATCTCATACTGTATGCTGAAATGAACACAACTGAACGTGCATTACTTACAGTAGAGTAGCAGTCATACAGTTGCTGTTTTGAGTCATCTTTGAAATTGCTAGCGTTCCCCTGTGACAGCTAATATTGGTTTAGTGGAGTTGGGGTGAATTTCCCAAATGGCAGTTCAGCGTAAATATTATAAGTTCTTAAACTGACCAGCATTAGTGGATATTCAGGCCCATTTGTGGTAAGAACTGTTAAAGTTGGTAAAGAGGAATAAAGAACAATTGTGAACTCACCAACTTGGTAACACTTTCTATGAAGTCCATGCTTATATTGAATCATAGCACCAACACAACATGCTAAGCAGCACATGGCTTAGATATAGATTTTAACAAATCAAAATGACCATTTATGACCTCTAATTCATACATTAGCCATGAAAGACATAATTGATAACTAATTGGCACAGAAAACAAGTCTCTGGTGTAAATAAGTGTATAATGGATTATGAACATGCACATTGAAAAAGCAAATGCATGACTTAAGTAATTATAAAAAAATTATGCAAATGTAACTATAACTTTTCTGGTGATGCAGTTATGTCTTAATGAGTCTTTATAAATAAATTTATAGAATAGTAAAACTTATAAATATGTATAAATGGGGGTATAATACATTATAAGCATGGTCTGTCACGAGTGGGAGACGAGAGACATGGATTCAATGGCAGAGTGATTTAATAAAAAGACAAAAAGGTAAGGTACACTCCAACACTGGGGAAACAACGGGAAGGTACACACGAAACACGTAACATGTACAACGAACCAGCACAGGACAGCAAACACAGGAAGACTAAATAGGGAGGCAAACAAGGAGGGTAACGAGCAGGACAGGTGGGACAACTAAACCAATAATCAGATAACAAGGGGGAGGGACCAGACAATGACAAGAGCACATGGCCCCAAAATAACAAAACACCCATGTGCATCACAAGACAGGACAGACATGTGACATTACCCCCTCCCTACGGAGCGGCTACCGGACGCTCCATAAGACCAGGGCGGGGCGGGAGGGACAAACCAGGGCGGGACGGGAGGGACAGACCAGGGCGGGAAGGAAGGGACAGGCGAAGCGGACAGTTCATCGGGCGGCCAGGGCGAAGCGGACAGTTCATCGGGCGGCCAGGGCGGTGAAGACCCCTCGGGCGGCCAGGGCGGTGAAGACCCCTCGGGCGGCCAGGGCGGTGAAGACCCCTCGGGCGGCCAGGGCGGTGAAGACCCCTCGGGCGGCCAGGGCGGTGAAGACCCCTCGGGCGGCCAGGGCGGTGAAGACCAAAGCGGAACAGGAACAGACCCTTGCTCAGGAACAGTCACAGACACCACCGGCTCAGGAACTGCAACAGCAACAGACACCACCGGCTCCGGAACTGGGACAGACACCACCGGCTCCGGAACTGGAACAGACACCACCGGCTCAGGAACTGCAACAGACACCACCGGCTCAGGAACTGCAACAGACACCACCGGCTCAGGAACTGCAACAGACACCACCGGCTCAGGAACTGCAACAGACACCACCGGCTCAGGAACTGCAACAGACACCACCGGCTCAGGAACTGCAACAGACACCACCGGCTCAGGAACTGCAACAGACACCACCGGCTCAGGAACTGCAGCAGACACCACCGGCTCAGGAACTGCAACAGACACCACCGGCTCAGGAACTGCAACAGACACCACCGGCTCAGGAACTGCAACAGACACCACCGGCTCAGGAACTGCAACAGACACCACCGGCTCAGGAACTGCAACAGACACCACCGGCTCAGGAACTGCAACAGACACCACCGGCTCAGGAACTGCAACAGACACCACCGGCTCAGGAACAGCAACAGACACCACCGGCTCAGGAACAGCAACAGACAGCGGCTCAGACACCGGCTCAGGAACAGCAACAGACAGCGGCTCAGACACCGGCTCAGGAACCAGGGCGAGTAACTGGGACGGTCCCGGCAGGGCGAGCAGCTCGGGCGGGGCCGGCAGGGCGAGCAGCTCGGGCGGGGACCGGCAGGGCGAGCAGCTCGGGCGGGGGCCGGCAGGGCGAGCAGCTCGGGCGGGGGCCGGCAGGGCGAGCAGCTCGGGCGGGGGCCGGCAGGGCGAGCAGCTCGGGCGGGGGCCGGCAGGGCGAGCAGCTCGGGCGGGGCCGGCAGGGCGAGCAGCTCGGGCGGGGCCGGCAGGGCGAGCAGCTCGGGCGGCGCGGCAGGGATGGCAGTTACCTCCGGGCTGGTCTCTGGGTTAAAACCCACCAGACGACCCGATGAAGAGGCTCCTCTCCTTCTCCTCCTCCGTCTCCGGACCACCGAAATCGGAACAGCAGACACTGGCTCCGACTCAGGAACAGCAGACACTGGCTCCGACTCAGGAACAGCAGACACTGGCTCCGACTCAGGAACAGCAGACACTGGCTCCGACTCAGGAACAGCAGACACTGGCTCCGACTCAGGAACAGCAGACACTGGCTCCGACTCAGGAACAGCAGACACTGGCTCCGACTCAGGAACAGCAGACACTGGCTCCGACTCAGGAACAGCAGACACTGGCTCCGACTCAGGAACAGCAGACACTGGCTCCGACTCAGGAACAGCAGACACTGGCTCCGACTCAGGAACAGCAGACACTGGCTCCGACTCAGGAACAGCAGACACTGGCTCCGACTCAGGAACAGCAGACACTGGCTCCGACTCAGGAACAGCAGACACTCCAAATAGTCCATCATTGCCTGGGCGGCTCCACAAATGGTCATCTCTAAATCTGTCTCACACTGGGCAGACGGGACGTGAACGGTCTCTGACTGGGCAGACGGGACACGCACGGTCTCTGACTGGGCAGACGGGACGTGAACGGTCTCTGACTGGGCAGACGGGACGTGAACGGTCTCTGACTGGGCAGACGGGACGCGCACGGTCTCTGACTGGGCAGACGGGACGCGCACGGTCTCTGACTGGGCAGACGGGACGTGAACGGTCTCTGACTGGGCAGACGGGACGTGCACGGTCTCTGACTGGGCAGACGGGACGCGAACGGTCTCTGACTGGGCAGACGGGACGTGAACGGTCTCTGACTGGGCAGACGGGACGTGCATGGCCTCTGACTGAGCAGACGGGACGTGCACAGTCTCTGACTGGGCCGGCGCAGATCTCCTCCTCCTCCTCCGTCCTCCCCGACGGACGCCTGAAGACTCGAGGCTGGCCAAAACCACCGATGACGTCCCAACGCTGGATGGATCCAGTGACGAAGAATTCCTCTCCAGATTCCTTTGGGCGCACATCGAAAAATACTTGAACAAGGAGATCCCATTCTCCCTCTCTGCCGGACAAAGTTCGCTCCGCTGAATCCACATGTGGCTGGTTCGTTCTGTCACGAGTGGGAGACGAGAGACGTGGATTCAATGACAGAGTGATTTAATAAAAAGACAAAAAGGTAAGGTACACTCCAACACTGGGGAAACAACGGGAAGGTACACACGAAACACGTAACATGTACAACGAACCAGCACAGGACAGCAAACACAGGAAGACTAAATAGGGAGGCAAACAAGGAGGGTAACGAGCAGGACAGGTGGGACAACTAAACCAATAATCAGATAACAAGGGGGAGGGACCAGACAATGACAAGAGCACATGGCCCCAAAATAACAAAACACCCATGTGCATCACAAGACAGGACAGACATGTGACATGGTCTTCATGGAAAGTGTTACCACTGACTCTACTACCGTAGTATTCCTTATTTGTAGACTAAACCTGTAATCTTTGCTCAGAATCTTAACTTTTAAGACCCCTTCACTCCAAGAATGATAACTATAATGATAACTAATAGCACCCACACCATATCATTCTGGTTATTCTAGTGTCACTTAAATAGCTTGAGCTCTTTAAAGCAGGATGGATTCTGATTGGCTGTCAATATTTTTATTGTTCATTGCCCGGAAAAAAAGAGCTCTGCTATTCTTTTACATTGAGAACAGTTTTTAACGGTTTTCTTGGTGTACACGGGCCTTTAGTCTACTTCAAACCCTACATACAATATAGGGTTCTAAATCACTACTAACCACATTTCACATTTAGTCATTTAGCAGACACTTTTATCCAAAGCGACTTACAACTGAGGACTACAGCAAGCGAGTCATTGTGAAGAGGCAAAAACAATGCAAGGAGTGCTCAAAATACAAAGTTCAGGCATTGCTCAGAGTAGCATAAGCCAGACAAGGGAGGATTAAAGGATTTTTTTTTTTTTTTTATGTCAAGTGCTCACGGAAGAGATGAGTTTTCAATTGTCTTTTGAATGTGGTCAGGGATTCTGCATTCCGGACGAGGGTAGGGAGGTCATTCCAACAGCATGGAATCATGAATGAGAATGTTCTGGAGAGTGATTTTGTGGCTCTCTGTGATGGTACCACGAGCCGTCGCTCATTGACCGATTGCAGGGATGTAGACTCGTAGGAGCGAGTGAAAGTAGGAGGGAGCTGAGCCTGTGGTCGAGCTGTAAGCAAGCGTCAATGCCTTGAACTTGATGCAAGCAGCGAGTGGTAGCCAGTGCAGAGAGATGAACAGAGGAGTGACGTGGGCCCTATTGGGCTCGTTGAAGACAAGACGTGCTGCAGCATTCTGTATCATTTGAAGAGGTTTAGTTGCACATGATGGAAGACAGCCAGAAGAGCATTGCAGTAATCAAGCCTAGAGATAACCAAGCCCTGGGCGAGAAGTTGTGTTGCATGCTTTTTATGTCAAGTGCTCACGGAAGAGATGAGTTTTCAGTAGTCTTTTGAATGTAGTCAGGGATTCTGCATACCAGATGAGGATGGGAACCATAACGTTTTGGTTACGTACGTAACCCTCATTCCCTGAAGGAATGGGAGGAATTGGGATCGCCTTGAGAGACCAATCTACTTTGAGTGTATTCAAATGAGTCGAGTCGTCGAGGTAGTTGAGAATGAGAAAACCACGCTCGCATATTGGAGCAATAGCAACCTCTGCAACTTGACTGCGAAGACACAGGGTGACAGGGCCAGCCCGAAGGGTAAGACCTTGTACTGATATGACCCTCGAACGCAAAGCGAAGAAACGGTCTGTGTCAAGGGAGAATCGGGACATGTAGAGTACATGTCCTTCAAACCAATCTTGAGGATGGATGCATTTGAAAATGCTTTTCTGCGTAAGCATCTTGAACGGCAGCCTGTGAAGGGACGGGTTCAGGAGACGCAGGTCCAAGATTGGTCATCATTTATTTTGGTCCTTTCTTGGGTACAATGAAGTACGGGAAGTAGAAGCCAGTCTTTAAATCGGCTAGACGGACCGGCTTGATCGCCGGTAGTACAGCGATCTCTGCCCAGTGAAGGCCGGGGGACGCCGGTCGAACTGAATCGCATAGACAAGTCGGATGGCACGGATGAGCCAGCGAGACGGGCTTGGAAGCTCTAGCCTTGCTCCCAGGAACCGTGCAAGCAGGAATAACGGCACCACAGACGTACCCTGCAGTGGGGCAGCGCGGCGGAGGGCAGATACCCGACTCGGACGGCATAGCGGCCCGAAGTGGGGTCTGAGTGTGCGGTGCAACACTAACCTGACACCACCGACCGGCAGGGGATGAGTGAGACGGCATAGATGCGGCCTCGAGCACATCAGGCTGCCGCTGGCGAAGCAAGAAGGGGCAGAGGGTGGCAAGGCATAGCATCGCACACTGCCAACCTCGCTCCTGGGACCCAGAGATAGAGAAGCTGCTTTTGCTGAGAATTTGGTACCCAGTGGCGGAACAGAAAGATTCAACGAAAGGGCACGAGGGGGCGCTTCTGAACCACTAGGGTCAATATCATCTGGCTGAGGTCCAGTGCTGTGACTTTAAACACGGTCAGTCACCACACACAGCTCAACCCCGACTCAGAACTACCCTCATGCATTATGACTGTTTCGCCTTCCACATTATTATTATTAAGGCTGTCAATCGATTAAAAAATGTAATCTAATTAATTACATACTCTGTGATTAAATAATCTAAATTAATTGCATACATAATTTTTGCTGTGAAAGTATTTTAAATATTTCAATTCAAACGCATCAATGAATAATCAGCATATAGTGACATTAAAGTTCAAAAACTCTTTTATTATTATTTTCACTGTTCAAATAATGGCCATAACAATCAACAATATGACCTAATATGCTGAAGAAATAAATTCAAAAGTGCTTCAGGAAGAATATTTTATTCATTTTACATACAAGGCATCTCAGGCCACATTTATAACCTAGGGGACACAATGAATAGATTAACACTCCCCTCAATGTCAACACTATTTCTCTTGTATGTGCCATAAACTCAAAATCAACAAAATAAACAAAAAAATCAACAATTTCTCATTTTTAAGTTGTAGTTAGACACATCTGTCTCACTTCTACTTCTCCTTCAGCCAGTCACTGAGACAAAGTAGCTTCTCTACATTCTCAGAGCTCAAGGCTGCCATCTTTTTTTGGACTGTTTTCATTCTCACACACGCACATACACACTCACTCACATACACACACACACACACACACACACACACACACACACACACACACACACTCACGCACATACACACACACATGCAGATTTGCTAAGTTTGCGTTTCAGTGTTTGCTCCAGTGTTGTTTGAAGATGACGTTGACTACCAGAGTTGGTATCACGAGACGTGCTGGTCGTACCTCCGGATTAACGTTAACTATTGGATGCTTTGCATTGATGTGGTACTTGAGAGTTGACCAACTCCGGTCATATGCAAATTCCCTGCGGCAGACGATTTTATTTTTATCAACACTTCCATCGGGCCGTTTTTTCAACACGATCTCATTAAAAGTGCGTATCTATACCACGAATGTTATTTCTCATACCATTTATACGTGCATATATGCTACGCACTGAAAACCCTTGGGTAGGATTAGGGGTGGGGAGTGCGTACGTATTACACGCCATAAAGTGCGTATCATATGCACGCGAAAACTGCATATCATATGCACACAAAAACAATTTTTGTCGTATAGATACGCACTTTCATGAGATCGGGCTAGTTTTTTTATAAGTAAATATTCCAATCAATGATGGCGTTCGCGCTGCAAGCAGAGCAGCTGATGCAATTATCACATGCCAATGTGCATTGGCTCTTTTTAATACACTCAAAGTAGATGTGCATGTTTATAATCCATTATACACTGATTTATAAATGATCAAATATAAAGTAGTTCCAGAGACACTTGTTTGCTGTGCCAATTAGTTATCAATTATGTATTTAATGGCTAATGTTTTAATTAGAGGTCATAAATGGTCATTTTGAAGTAGTCTCTTAAGGCGATCCCAATTACGTCGTCATGTCGACGTAACGTCGAATGTGAGCGACTGAAAGGGAACTATATAAAAGTCCAATTAAATTTAAATGCTGCCTCTTCAGTTGTATACATAACTTCGTTATTTGGTAAATGGACTGCATTTATATAGCGCTTTCACAGACCCAATGGCCACCAAAGCGCTTTACATGTTGCCTCACATTCACCCATTCACTCACTCATTCATACACCGACGGCAGTGTCAGCCATGCAAGGCGCCATCCAGCGCGTCGGGAGCAGCTGGGGTTAGGTGTCTTGCTCATGGACACCTCGACACTTGGTCAAGTGGAACCGGGGATTGAACTACCAACCTTCTGGTTTGTAGACAACCTACATGAACCACTGAGCCACTGCCGCCCCAAGATTTCATAATCAAGTAAATTATAATTTTGTTCAAGAGTGCTGTGTAAATCTTTTCTTTCTAAGTTGATGTTAATATGTAACACAATAAAAATTGGATAAATACATTATAATTATTTAATGGGATGTCTAAACATGTCTATCTGTCCAGAAAAGTAATTCCCTGGCTATTAACACAACAGCCATTTTAAAAGACCTTTCATTCTTTCTGAGAGGCTGGACTAATAAATGATGGTGGTGTAAAACATAATTTGCTCTCAATGTGCCACCAGGTCCCAAACCCCTGGCAGATCTGTCTAAAAGCCTGAACGATGATTTCTTATTGGGGGAGCAGCAGATAAAGGTGGGGGAGTGGGGCTAGAATGAACCGTTGATCCCACCACTGCAATTTGGAGTAAATGTCAGAGGTAGGATGATTTATGGAGCAAAGGATGTGAGGTGCACCATCTGTTTTCTGGCCGATCACAGCACCATCATGAGCCAAAGCTGATGTCTGCGCTCGAGTTCTCTTGCCATTCTGTTAAACTATTACCATAGCAGTTAGTAATACTAGGACACTAAAGAAGAACAGAGATGGAGATGGCCGAGCAGTGAAAGCTGTAAAGACTAACTTGACCTGAAAGCATGCAAATAAGTTTTTTATTTGTATTAATTATAATAATAATAATCATTTTCAACTTCCATTTTTACCTCCTTCAAAACAAGAGCATCATCTGTATATATACTGTCACTTATGGTCTACCTTCTCCATCTTACAGTAAATGCACTTAAATTGTAGAATTGTAAATTAAGAAATTGTACTCTGCAGAATAACAATACAGTTGAATCTAAGAAAAAGAAGAAGAAGTCAAGTCAAGTCAAGTCTTAAGATGACTTGACTTGACTTGACTTCTTCTTTATATAGCACTTTTAACAATGTAGAAACAAAACAGAGATTGTTTTGGCTTTATATAGCGGTTCTTGAATAAAGACATTTTCCAGCTAAAGTTAGTTTTGATTGATTCACTTCCGTCGCAAGGACCATTAGTTATTAAATTAGACGCCGCTAAGACGACACCATTCTCTCTACACAGACTTTAAACGTGAACCTATGAGAAACGCTGATGTGAAGTGAAATAACAATACAAAATAATATTCAAAAAACGGCAAATAGTACATTATTTTTTCCGCCTTCTGTTTTCATTTACATTTCCAGATTAAAAGGTAATGATAACAGGGCAGAATGAATCAAAATAATTTGAAACCTCTTTATAATTAAAGTTTTTCATTAGGCAATGTACCAGCAAGGTTTACTGAATTAACCGGAGGGCCAGAGATTGTCTTTAGAGTAGTTTATCAGATTTGTTGGGAGAAGAGTAATAGAGACCATTACTGATTCAATTAGGCAATTCTAACCAGACATAGAATAATATGACCGTGTGTGTGTGTGTGTGTGTTGTGTGTGTGTGTGTGTGTGTGTGTGTGTGTGTGTGTGTGTGTGTGTGTGTGTGTGTGTGTGTGTGTGTGTGTGTGTGTGTGAGTGTGAGTGTGAGCGTGAGTGTGTGCGTGCGTGTGTGTTTATGCTCTTGTTGTTCAAGAGCATAAATCACTTGTTGTTTATGTGATTTATGTGGACACAAATTTGTATAATGACATGTGTATTACACTCGTATTACAACTTAAACGTGGTTTACTATCATTCCTTGTTGTTCATTTTGCTAAATATAACTTACTCATCAACATATATTAGATATTGTCTAATATTGCCTATCACATAAATCTGACATCGCTAGCTTTCATCTAAATAGTTATCGCTAGCACAACACGCTAGTATCTCGCTAGCCTGTTTACCTGCCATCCGTGCTTGTCGTCTTTTTTTTGCGCACACACTTGTGCCTTTTCGAGTCTATCAAACAACTGTGGTAAGTAGGATCAGTCAACAAACATGGTGAGTAATGTCTTCTCCTGTTATTGTCACTTGCACGTCGTGTCACATGTATAGTATAGCATTCTCTGTCAGCACTGAGGGCTTTACATGTGATAAATGCAGGGAGATAATGAAGGCTGACGGAGAAGATTTCAGAACTAGAAACACGCATCCAAACTTTAATCGAGGATAGTAAGAGTGCAAGGGCTTAAGATACTGCTTTGGATGTGACTAGCGTAGTGAACTCTGTACATTGTTCGGTTCCAGCTGTAGATCCTGTGCAGCAGGGCAATTGGGTGACCGTGAGACGCTGTAGTCGCGGGACAAAACACCGCCCTTCCGTTCCGATTACAATAACAAATAGATTTTCCCCACTCAGTGAAACACCCACTGAGAATCCTGCTGAATGTGCCCTAGTTATTGGCGAGTCTACGACACGGAACGTGAAAATGGAGACACCAGCCACCATAGTCACATGTTTGCCGGGAGCCAGAGTGCCTGACATCAAAAGCAAATGTAAAAGTGCTGGCTAATGCTAATCGCAAATTCTCTACGATTATTATTCATGTCGGCACTGATGATGTTCGACTTCGCCAGCCGGAGATCACTAAAATTAATGTTAAAGAGGTGTGTGAACTCGCAAGTACGATGTCAAGCACTGTAATTTGCTCTGGCCCCCTTCCTGTTCGCCGGAGTGATGAGATACTTTGTAGACTGTCCTCACTCAATGGCTGGCTTTCTAAGTGGTGTCCGCAGAATAATATAGGGTAATATAGGACAATTGGAAACGTTTTTGGGGCAGACCTGAACTAAAAGAGATGGTATTCATCCCTCCTGGGATGGTGCTGCTCTTTTCTCTAGTAATATGGCACATAGTCTTAGAGCTCGAACATGATGAATTAGGGCTAGATATCATCATATAGAGACTGTGTCTGTTCCCCGAATTAGGGGGAAAAAAAACTCCCAAACCCATTTAAGGGTCAAATTCCCTCAAATTTTTCACATTCAATCTTACTTCAAAAGCACTTATTGTTAATGATATGATTACAAATTATAACTTAGATGTGCTGTGTTTGACAGAAACCTGGCTTAAAACCAGACGATTACATTACTTTAAATGAGTCAACCCCACAAGATTACGGTTATAAACATGAACCTCGTCTGAAAGGCAAAGGGGGAGGTGTTGCTGTAATTTATAGTAACATCTTCAGAATTACTGAGAAGTCTTGTTTAAAATATAATTATTTTGAAATGTTGCTTAATGTAACATTATCTAGTGTAAATGATAAATCACTTTGACATTTGTGTTGGCTACTGTATATACTGCACCATACTGACACCATACATACTGATTTTCTATCAGAGTTAGTACTGGCTTGCAGATAAAGTCCTAATTGTTGGTGATTTTAATATACATGTAGATAATGAAAAAGATGGATTGGGATTGGCACTTAGAGACATTCTGAACTCTATTGGAGTTAGACAACACGTGTCAGGACCTACTCATTGTCGTAATCATACTCTAAATCTAATATTATCACATGGAATAGATGATGATGTTGAAATTCTGCAGCAGAGTGAAGACATCTCAGATCATTATCTAGTCTCGTGAATATTTCATTTAGCCACGGCTGCAAAGCCAACTCTAACAAATATGTTAGACCTATCACTTCTGCCACTAAAGATTACTTTATTAATAATATTCCTGATCATTTTAATCTCTTCAGCATCCCAGATAGCTTGGAAGAACTCGAAATTACAACTCTTGACTCTCTCTTTTCCAGCACTTTAGACAGAGTTGCTCCTTTGCGCTTAAAGCAAATTAAAGAAAATAGTCTGACGCCGTGGTACAACGAGCACACTCAGGCCCTTAAGAGAGCAGCCAGAAAAATGGAGCCCAACTGGAAGAAAATAAAACTAGAGGTATTTCGAATTTAATGGGAAAAGAGAGCTCGATTGCTTACAGAGAGGCTTTAAAAGCTGCTAGATCTGCTTATTTTTCAACTCTCTTAGAAGAAAATAAACAAACCCTAGGTATTTATTTGAAACAGTAGCTAAATTAATGAAAAAGAAAGCTTCAAGCCCAGAAGTTTCCAAGCAGCACAGCAGTAAAAACTTTATGAACTTCTTTACTTACAAGATTTATAATGTCAGGAATAAAATTATAACTGTGCAACCGTCTACTACAGTATCACATCAGGCAGTGCATTGTTGTCTCCATGACGAAAAAATTGATTCATTCATTGCTATAGTAGAGGAAGTATTGTCTAAACTCGTTCAATTATCTAAATCGACAACATGTATGTTAGACTCATGTATGTTAGAAAGCTATTGAAAGAGATGCTTCCAGAGGTCATATATCTTCTTCTTAATATCATTAATTAATCTTTGTCATTACGATACGTACCAAAAACTTTTAAGCTGGCTATGATTAAACCGCTTGTTAAAAAAACGCAACTTGATCCTACAGAATTAGTAAATTACAGGCCGATCTCGAATCTGCCTTTTCTGTCAAAGATACTAGAAAAGGCGGTATCCTCACAACTGTGTTCCTTTTAGAAAGAAATTGTATCTGCGAGGATTTTCAGTCCGGATTTAGACCGTACCATAGTACCGAGACAGCTCTCGTTAGAGTCACAAATTATTTGCTCTTATCATCCGATCATGGTGGTATCTCTCTATTAGTGTTACTTGATCTTAGTGCTGCATTTGACACTTTTGACCACAATATTCTTTTAAATAGACTTGAAAATTATGTTGGCATTAGTGGAATTCCATTAGCATGGTTTAAATCATACTTATCTGACCGTTGTCAGTTTGTAGCAGTAAATGAAGAGATGTCACCGACGAGTTCATTATGGAGTACCACAAGGCTCGGTACTAGGACCGTTGCTGTTCACTTTGTACATGTTACCCTTGGGAGATATCATTAGAAAGCATGGCATTAGTTGTCACTGTTATGCTGATGATAATCAGCTGTATATTTTTCACACCAATTTACGAACTTACCAATTCACAAAATTAACGGAATGCATAGCTACAACGGTCTTTTTGTATTGAGCAAAGGATGTGTAGTATGTTCAATGATGTATTGTATCATGTTTATTCACAAGCTACAATGTTGATATATCAGTGCAGGTTTCAAATTAATTAAATTTGATGAGTGTTGTCACAGACCAAAAGAGTTTACTTATAAAGGAAAAGCATTTTATT
Organism: Phoxinus phoxinus; assembly: GCF_949152265.1. Lineage (NCBI taxonomy): Eukaryota > Metazoa > Chordata > Actinopteri > Cypriniformes > Leuciscidae > Phoxinus > Phoxinus phoxinus. The sequence goes on along the minus strand of NC_136880.1, from coordinate 15,702,337 downwards.
TTAGATTTATACACAACCAGAACAAGTATTATGGATATTTAGAAAAAGTTGGAAGGTTACGATGATCACAGAGGGATGTGCAGTAATACCTCACCATGAGACTCATGGCTTGGTATAAAAGTGAAAAGTGATTAATAATGCAGGGCTTTTCATAGTGTGTGGAAATCCCTTCCAGATGTTGACTAGAACTGCGATACTCAGTCAGAGCCAGTTATCTGAGCTATGCTGATGAGGATGATTATGGCTCCCCGATTGAAGAAGACACTGGGAGAACAGCAGTCTGTTCTATGTAACACTTGTTTGCTCTAACAGTTAAGCATGTTTTAATTCCAATCCTTCCCTCTTAGCACAGGAGAAGTCATCATAGTCCACATTACACAGTGCTGTGATGAGGTTAAATGAAAGAAACTCAGTGACTTTACAGAGGATGTCTATAAAATATACATGCCATTTTGAGAATATGGAAAGTGAGTTATAGAGAGTGACATACTTGAATTATGAACTTTCTGCCAAACAGCCCATCCAAAATAAGGCTAAGTAGCCAGTATCAGGTCAGCTTTAGACTTCGGACCAATAAGGTCATCTGCAAATAGCAACTAGAACTCTTTAAGAAACTTTCACCCTGTGAAGAGGAGCTCCCTAGATACTGAATGCCACAGTATAGGGAATATTTCCTTCCAGCCATCAAGAACGTTATGTGGAGCCTCTTAGCCACTTTTTGAGAAGCTTATAAACATACTGGGTCAGATTATTTTATTTTGAGGGAAAAAGTACGGTTCTTTCTCTTTCTCTTTATTCTTGATCGGTAGCATCATTCGGTTGGTGTTGACGATGACCTGAAAGGGGAGATTTTTGTTTATCCTGATCATATGTGCGTTGCGAGTATTTGCAGCACGCTTTTGTATTTGGGTGCACAGTCATTTCCCACCATGGACGGACATTTCCTTATCACACAACGCTTCCTACCATTAGCAAGATTTTCCAGCAAGATGTAGGGAGCGCTATTATGCATCTTCAGTACAGAAACTCCGGATACAAAAACAAGCGAAGATGCAGAAACATGCGATAGAAGCATTGCTTATGCACATGTAATATAATGCGATCATCAAACATTAAACAGCATTTAAATCAAAACTGCCTAATGTTACTGAATGAAATGTCGACCCAAGATTAGGTATAGCACTGAGCATGCTTTGGGGGTGTTAATAGACTCAATCTACTCCATCTATGTTTTTTTATCATCGTTCTGAATATGATCCGGACGAAGTATTTGACAAAAACGAAAATTTCACAACTTACTGTTCAAAATGTTTTTTTTTTATGTTTTTTTATTAAAACAGACCCACATTCAAGTGTTAATAAAAAAGAATGTCTCCGATGCATTTATCCAGATCTCCAAAGCAAGTTAATCTACATTCAAGGTTTTATCAATTTGAGTGTTCCCTGGGAATTGAACCCATGACTTCAGTGTTGCTTCTGGCTCCAAGTTCAATCGTTTGAGTCCTGAAGGATATTTCACTTATGTAAAGCAGGCTAGTAATGATTACATTTTCACTCTAGTTTTAGACCAAGTTATGCAAGACAGTAAATGACTGGGAATTAAAATAATCACTCATCTTTGTATTCATTAGGAAAAGCTGGAGCTGTCTCTGATAAGATGATAATGTCTTTTGTAATGGCAGCTAATAAACATCCTGTTGTGAGCACAGCACATCAGCTTTCTGTATATTCTGACTTTAGTCTTGGATAGCCAGAAGGTCCTCCATTGCAGCTTTCATTGGCCAAGGACCGCCCAAGAGTAAGTCAGGCCGATATGTAAAGCAAACACAGTTCGTTTTTATCAACATCATGTTTAGAGGCATGGAATTGTAAAGTCAATACATCCACAATAACAGGCCGGCGAGCAATTCATTCAAGAACATTTAATGTGGTTGTCTCACAGGCTCTATAAATATACTCCAGTTGGTTTAAATTGCTGCAGCAAGAGTGCTTTCTAGATCCAAGAAATATGTTCACATCAGCCCCATTTTATCTCGCCGCTCCCAGACTGTTGCAAAACCTATATCTGCCACACAATAATTGATACTTAAAATGATAGTAATCCGATCTGTAAAGCTACTTTAAATGTGTGTTGTGAAAAGCACTATAAAAAGAAACCTGACTTGATTTGTGCATTCTGATATGATATGAGCAAAAGTTTAACACAGCATGAAAATGTTGCAATTATGATGCAGTGGCCAAATGTTTAAAAAATGACTAGTCAGCTGCTAGCAGAGAACAACTGAATAGGCATTTTTTATTTTTATTATTATTGTGGCTTTGCAGACAATTGCTGTATGAGGATGTGTTGATACTACTCTACTACGACCACCGGTGGAAGCAATTTACCCTTCACAATACTGCAGTCTAATAATGGCTACAACTATATCTAGAAGACGTCAGGGAGAAAAAGTAGAGCTACGTATAATCTTTTTTGGTAACAGAGTGACGGAGTGAAAAGGATAGCCTACTGAAGCAAAAAGACATTAGTGATGGTATTTCATGGTCGTTTTATCAGTGGAGACAAGTGCCTCTTCAGAATTCAGAGAAAATTCAACCATAGTACACAATATAAAATGAAATGGTGTAGAGCTAATTGTTCTAAAGACACACTGTCCGAAAGCAACATCAGCTAAAGAATAAAGTTTCAGACGGAGGAATAATCTTTTGATTAATTTGTCATGAGCTCATTGTTTGAAAGTGAGGAAAGTCTGTGTCTTCAACACAGTCTCATGTCAATTTTTTAAATCTATATTTAAATCTTTAATATTTTTAGGTTATAACTATTTTATGTTTTAGCCAATTGGTGGCACACTCATTTGAAGTGTACAATCTCATTCTTACGTTTTCATAAGGTCTGCTTATGCCCCAGTCTACGATTCATATTGTACAAATTCATTCGAAATCACCACTTCTTAGGCCCCGTTTACACGATGGGAAAACGCAGATATTTCTCTGCGTTTTGGCCTGTCATTTACACGAAAACGCCGTTTTTATCCCAGAAAACGATTATTTCTAAAAACTCCGGCCAAAGTGGAGATTTCTAAAAACGCCGGTTATATGTTGTCGTGTCAACTGGGAGAAACGGGGTTTTAGGTTCTCTCTTGTCGATTCTGAGGATTCTGATTAGCTTGCATGCCTTTATCCTACTCCCTACACTGCCGCCCATAGGTTTGGCATAGCTATGACGGCACTCGACGGCGTATTTATGCGGGTTGTGTGCACGATGTTATTATTGAAAACGGAGGGGGGGAAATATTTGTTTCTCTAAATACCCGGCTATGTGTAAATGTGGCCTTAAAATACAGTAGTTGGTGCTTACGATCTTCCCCAAATGCTTGCAATCACTCCACAAATTGTTTTTAATGGGTCAGTTTGATGGGGCATGCGCCAATTACAACACATACATCACAGCTTTCAGTCACAGCTGAATAAAAATTAACTTGAAATGATATGTACTGTACTGTACATATTTTAAAATGTGAGGTGAAGGCAAAAGGTGAGGGAACAGCTTTCATTGAATTGCAATACAGATGGAACAAAATGAGTTTATTAGCTTTATTATAATTTAACAACTTATACTGAACATCTGGTACATGTACAATTAATGTCTGATATTGATCTTTCTACTGTTGGTTCTTGGTCCATTCTGGGAATGTATCCAAGTGTCTCAGAGACAAGTGTGGCTGTAGACCAACCGCAAAACAGCGCGTTCCTCCTTAGCTGAGATACACTGGACCGTTGTCTACATCAGATCTGTGTGGGTTTTCTTGAGTTCTTCTTTGTTCTATCAAGTCAACATGTTCCGAGGTGCCATAGGTCTCAATTCTCAGGGAAAGGCGATTACTAATGTATGAGAGTTTAGGCATTCTGTAAAGATTCAGCGTTAGAATGCTTTCTGTGATTTGTAAATCTGAAAGTTGCAACTTCTTATTAAACTTACTTTCTCTCTATAAAAGAATAAAATAAGATAAAAAGGAAAAGAAAAGAAAGAAAGACACTACACTGAGCTGTTTGATGTTAAAATCACTCTTTCGCCTCGTCTCGGTTAAGGATTCTACACCACAGACAGTAATTACACCTTTCAGATGAGCATGTCATCATCAGTAGGACAAATGATTATTCTGCTGTACGACAGAATCAAAATGACAAGTGTCACATGTATGGCTGAATTCCCCCTGTAGTGGTTCTGGCGTGTATAATATCAATCATATATGAAGGACCATATTGCATGTCTATCACCTTCACTTATTTCTGAATCTGCTTAGCTGTGACCACATGCTATTAAGTTTCAAAACGAGAACGGAACAGAAAGGGACAATCATTTGCACTTCATCTCCTTTACCTGCAGACACTATTCTATTTTATTTTATTTTTTTAATAGAGCTGGTGTAACCGCATTCAAAATGGCTCTAAAGTCATTTAACTATGTGGGGAATTAGTTATTTTAATCAGGAATATGATTAAGATATCTTGCATATTACAGTTACGTTAAATTATCGAAACTGATAATGGATCAATTGTATATATGAATGATCATAGTGCACTATGGTTCTTCATTAATATATCAATAGTCCAATTACAGATCGATTATAAGATAATTCTGATTGGAATTAAGTTAGTTACGTTCGTCCAGCGAACGGGCGTTCGTATTAATTCTCAATAGGATCATCGATTTTATAAACACAGAAGAGATCATCCTCTGGCCAGGAGAATGACGACTCCTATCCTATCCTTATAATGTGAGCTTGAGACAGTTTAATCAAATCATATTTGTATTTTAATGAAACTAAGCTAATGAATACATAATTCTACATCTAAACACGTGATATAGGTATTTACACGGGGTAACGTTACGTAAACACATAAGACAAACGGATAACGACATGGAGTTGCGCAGGGGAAAATGGAAGTGAATTAAAGCTAAAGAAGATTGGATATCATTCTCTAAATGATATCAGGAATATGAATTATTATTTTTTATATTCCTTTGCGAGCTGTAGGCCCGCGGCCTCATCTTCCGAAGGCGTCCCGTTCAGCACGTCAAGATGTTGGAACCAGAGCAAGGGCAAGAGAGAGAGAAGTCGGGCTCCTCGCTATTTGAGTGTGAAGCTGTCCTGCCCTCTGGGGGGGTGTGAGCCAATAGAAGTGCTCCTTTTGGAGGAAGATTTTATGGCTCTTTGTGTCCAGGACAGAGAATTTGAATAAGTAATTTGAAGGGTTTTTCAGAAGAGACCCTTCAAGGTTCTGATAACATACAATACTAATTCTTATAACACAACATTAGTTAAATGTAATGTAAATGAACCAGTGGCCGACGACGATTAGGGTTTAAAAAGACTAAACATGCAACACATGAGTGTGTCAAGTGAACATCAAGTCTTAAGCATTAATGAACACATAAAAAGGAATCCCACATTAACAAGTTTTACAATCATGAGATGGGAAAATTAGATACATGTTTAACACAATTTTCAAGTGGTTATATTTCTAGAATATAGGACGACAGGGGTTCATTTATCTTTCTCAGCAGGCATTGGGTTAATGGTCGACTCTCTCTGTGCATTCCTAAGCGTCGTAAATGGCTGTCGGTGCAGGACACCATGGGACACAGTTAGGTCACGAGATTTAAGATGATATTAAACACATCATATGAAAAATACACACTACATAAGATTTGCATTTTAGAAGCTTTCACACTTAGGTTGATGTACAAATACATTGTGGCCATTTTATATGATGAATTTAGAGAACTTGTGTGTGTGTGTTTGCCACATGTGTGTGAGTTTGTCACATGGCTTTCTCTCTTGCAGAGAGGAAGTGAAGAAGGGGGTTGGAATGTTTTTGAGGCTGGTCACATGGCAATGCGTGTTGTTTTAATTGGTGTTCAAACTAAATTTATAAATGTACCAACCATTGTCGCTACACTGGCCGTTATTTTTAGCCTGACAGAAAATAAATCTGTCTGTATCTATAAGGTGTTTATGTAAAACTACGTAAAGCAGAATTGTATGTCTCTATCATGATAATTTTGTGTTTGAATTGGTCTACAGTTCACACAGTTTTCCTAACCAACGTTCAACTTGGCACAGCAGTTCATTACACGTTCAAAAAGCACTAAAATTACTAAAACATTTAATAAATATCTCAAACTGTAAGCAATTCAATTATTAAAGAATTTCGGGCAAGATGTACATACATTTGCGAACGCAGCGTTAATAGCGCCATGGCCAAGGGTCAGAAAGTGCTTGATGTGAAACCGCATGTGCGTGTTATGTACCAAACCTGCAGTTCATCAGGTAATCAGCGGCTGTCCCCACCCACTACTATACCGTTAATTGCGCGTATTTAAACGCGCAATTGAATGGGCCTCCTCTCTTTCCATCCTGCTATGACTGTTTGTAATGATGCTGATGCCAATAATTGTAATGTGGCGAGGAGTTTAACAACTGCTGGAATGGAATGTGAACGCTGAGTCGGAGATTCGATGTCATCTTTGATTTCTTCCAGTAACTGTAATATTGCGTACACGGCAAACAATTATGGAGATCAGTGTTTAGTTTAGTTGGACTCTTGACCCTTACTCTTTTAACTTTAGATTTTGTTTGGCTGCTGTAACTCAGTTATAACAGCCAGATGAACAAAGGCAAAATGTGATCTGATGGTGTTAGTTGTGTTTTAACATAATCAATAGCCTGAAGCACTGAAGCACTGAACTCAAAGACAGCACAATTTCTGAAGCACTGAACTCAAAGAGAGCACAATTTCAGAGTTAAGTTTACCTTATGGATAACAGCAACACTGTCTTTGTAGAGTATGCCCTTTTAACCTTTTCAATTAAATCCAAATAATCAAATGAATTAAAAAAAAAAAAAAAAATCCTTCTTTTATGAAGGGTATAGTGAGAAGTCGTTCAGGTAGGCACACACAGAGATCAATAATTAGCGTAAGACTCTCAACAATGGTGACAAACAGATCACCTTTGAACATAAGCTCATTATGTATTCATGCAGCAATGCATGATAGGAGCCATGAATGAGATTTGATTGGTGGCATCCAGAATGCACTGCAAAATGCTTTATAATTGTCACCATTGTTGAGATTCTCAAGCAGATTCATGATGTCTGTGTTTTTAAAAAAAAACAAAAAAAAAACAGAAGCATCATCATGTCACCTTCTCGCTTTGTTCATCTGGCTGATATAACTCATGTAAAGCTAATGTTTTAAGGGTCAAGAGCCCAACTAAAACAAACACTGATGTCCATAATGGTAACATACCAATTACGATTTTCTCCTTCAGTGATTCTGCTTGTTATCATCAGGTGTCTTCAATAATGCTCAATCATAACTCAATTAATCACTTAATTATCTCATTAACTTTAACACTGCTTCAGTGTTCATTTAACACTCTCTGAGTGTGGACTCATATAAACACTTGAGCAGTGTTAATTTAACACTGGGGATTTTGCTGTGTAGCTGCTTAATCTGTAACGCTTAATGATTTAGTTTTCACTCAACTGAAAAAGTGTCTTCGTCTTGCTCGGATTACTGCTGCCATTTCACCAGGAGGCATATGACAGGAAACCCGCTTCCTACACCTGCTTTTAAGAGGCGGAGAATTTTCAGCGCAAAATAGAGGCACACTTTCACCGGCTTTTTCTGTACATAACGCAGAATACATAATTAGGCGCAGTTTACGGTTCCCCTCCCATCTCTTTATGTGACACTCCCACTTTCCCCTTGACCATCCCATGAATGCATATGCATGACACGAAAAGCGCATTTTGCCATTTTCAGTTCCCGCGACAGGCAGTCTGCGCTTTCATCTCTGTGCGTCCCGTTCGTACATACCCCGCCATGGTTTTATGTGCACTTTGCGAAACAAATACGTCTAAAGTGGGCGCAAAAGCGTTAGTACATCTGGCCTTCAGTCTTAATACCTTCATGTTTTATGATTCCACAGTCAGCGCAGCCCCATCTGCTATTCAGGCAACATGCCTCTCCAAAACCAGTCAGAACTGAGAGCAGTTCTCAGTTGCCATTCAAACGTGACACATTCATGCTTCCATAAAACAGAAAGCTGCAGCACAAAATAATTAAACTGAATGCAGGAGTCGGTTTTTAATCACTCAAAATGGTTGTCTGACATTTGTACATAGACCAATAATTAAGAAATAGTGCAGATGGAATGCAAGAACACATCAATTGTGAAAGGCCTCCAGCTCCACCACGAGTGTACAGTATTGACTGAATGGATTCCTGTAGACTGTTGACCATTACTATTATTAATGATCTAGAAATAAAACATATATACTGTTTATGCGTGTGATAATTGTGATCAATTTGATAAATCAACATGACATGTGGATGCAGGTAATTATGAAAAAGAGTTAAATTATGTTTCAAGTGTCTCAAGTGGTCCACTTTAGATGTTCTAATTATATGTAACTTTGCAACTACATGTCAACTGGCAGACATTATTCCAGACAGTATTATTAGACTCTCTGCTGACCGTTTTTCTTTACAATCTCTAGGACACATTTCTTGATACTTGGCTCACTTTTTCAAAATGATTGAGTACAAACTTTTGTGCTTTGGCACACAATGATGACATATTTCAATTTATATGAATTACTTTCTTACTTAGACACAAATAACACCAAAACTCCATGTACCTACTACAAGACAATTCGCATGTTTACAGACTTTTTACAAAAATGTTAAACGTGTTCAAAACACAACACAAAAATGAACAAGACAGCAATTTGCTACATTTCTACTTATAGTGAAACCATAGTGCAATGCGTTTCATTGAGTATTTTTATCACATAAAGTCTAAGACAGACTGTACTAAATCTTTGCCAGAGGTGAATACAACCAATATAAAACATGCTTGTCTTGTTTCCAGGAATTCCCTCCTCTTGTCATTTTACTGAATGTTAATTAGCTTATCCCTATTATAAGGAATGGACAATGAATGCTTGCAATTGACATGAAACATATTCACTGAACAGGATAAGTGAATCCAGATAAAAACTTAATTCGACACACAGCGGGCACAGGAGGAGCAGGTGAGTAATAAATAACTGAAAAAGTTTGTGGCTTTATTTAATGAAAAATAAAGCTCTTTTTCTAACTGATGACTGATGGAGAGCTGGCTGATGAAGCACACACCTCAGTCGACTGGCGTTGGAGCAATGAACAGGTAAGTATAGCAGGTGAATACACACTTGGAAGCTGATTTGGAAACACAAGAGGCCCTATTTTAACAATCTAAGCGCATGGTCTAAAGTGCACGACTTAAGTGCACTTAGGTTGTGTCCGAATCAACTTTTGCTAGTTTAACGACGGGAAAAATGGTCGGCGCACCCGGCGCATGTCTACAAGTGTTGTCCCTATTCTCTTAATGAGTAATGTTTTGTGCGTAACCTGCAATAAACCAATCGGAGTGTAATTTCCTATTCCCTTTAAAAGCCAGTTGCGCTCGCGCCATGGCGGATTCGTTATTTACATGGCGGAATTTGCAAGCGGAAAAACTGAACACGTCTCCAGAGAGGAAATGGATCTGCTCGTGACAAATTGTACGTGCGTTGTGGGCCCGCCTATAAGCGCAGGTAACAAACGCACTCTATAAATAACAAAAAAAATATTGCACCATTGACCTTGACCAGGTTTATGTTGGTCAATGGCGCAGTCTATTTCTGTTGCCTCAAAATAGCAACGCTCCAACAATGCGCCTGAACACACCTCGTTTTCAGACCATGTGCGCACAAATGGGCGCAAATGCATTTGCTATTTAAACAACTTGGCGCAGGACGTGAAAATGATAACTGCGTAGGGCTGGAACTAGCAAAATACACTTGCCTGTCGCTGCATTGGACAAATTGTACGCGTTGTGGACCCGCCTACTGGTGATTAGTACTCCAGCGACAGGGATCGGTGTGTGAGAGAGCCTGGTGATCCCATTACAGTAATGCATTTGGGAATTGATTAGTTCAGACTTGTAAATGCTCCTATATGGGAAAGGGAAATCCTAGAGATAGTGGCTGTGTCCGAAATCGCATACTTCCCTACCATATAGTAGGTGAATGACAGTATGTGACAAAAGAAGTATGTCCGAATTCACAGTACTCATAAAAGAGTTGGCTAAAAGTACCTACTTCATCCAGTGAGATTCTGAAGTGTGCATACGGTGGACACTTAACTATCCCATGAGGCCACAGGACAAGATTTATGAATGACAGTGAAGCGACGTACTCTAACTGATACTGGAACTTTACATGATAATGGCAACATGGCGAATGTAGTACATTCGGGTTACATTCATACTACACAGAACATACTTTTTTGGTGGTTGTGAAGTAATTACTCATTCAAAATAAGTACCTACTCAAGGGAGTATGCGATTTGGGACGCAGCCGGTGTGTCATTGCTCGTCTGGGCACATGGACTCCAAACAACTCTGATTTGTCTTATGTGAAACCAATGTTATGCTTTAAGATGCTGCGATTGGATCGCTACAACTGATTCTATCTCTTGTCCTTCATAAAAAAAGACTTTGATGAAGACTTGCTTTGAAGTGTTTAGACCTAAACAGGAACCGTCATGCATATCAGAAGAAAAACACGGCTTCTAGAGAGATGACATCTTTTGGTAAACCATAAATTCCTCTTTTGCCTGCTGACTGTTTGTTTACTTGTTTTGAGTATGTATTAGTATTATTATTCTATATAATGGCAAATTTAAAGTTAAAAGTTAACTTTAAAGCATAGGTTCATTTCTTAGGTCCATAAAAACAGAAAGTCTTCAAGAAACTTTTGCTTGACTAACAGTTTACACACTGCTATCATCTTTTACATTTAAGGGATGATTGAAGCTCACTAGACTTTTGCCTGTTGACAGAAGCCAGAGGTTATGTTCTGGAAGGCAAAAAGGGAAATAAATAATGAATTCTCATTTGAAAAATGCCACACTCCTTTCAAAAGACCTTTATTGATCAAACTGTGTTTGCAATCTCAAATGTAACAACTTTGGATTGAGATCTTCACACTTTACAAAGATAAATTAATACATTTCAAATCATATCTGACTAAACAAATCAAATGATTCACTTCACAAAGGTCATAGAAGTCTGTTTTCAACCTCTATATGACATTGTGAACAAGTGATGTTTGGAATTTTAGGAATTAAAAATGTGAACAATTTTTTACATTCCTTTCATAGTATTATTAATTGCACACGGTATAATTATAATAAATAAAAACACTTTAACAGTCTTAAGCTACAGAATTAAAAAATAAGAATTCAGACTTTAACAGTCTTAAGCTACAAAATTTGCACTTGATTTGCAGGTCCTCCACATCTCTTTTCCTGCCTGTAGTCCTTTATATGTTTATTGAGATATTACTGCTATGGCAAAAAATACTGTAACTGTGGGGTTCTCTGTATTATTCTGATATTTGTTATTACTGCATTATTGTATCAAACATAAAGCAAATGCAACTCCAGCATCTCTGGGTGAATGAACAGAAACACAGGTCATGCACAACTAATTAAGTTCATTTATATAAACCATACACTGAGCACAAATAAGCAAAGCTGATTAAAATGCTTAAAGGAGCTTTTAAAAACATCTTTCTCATAAAATATCACAGAGCCTTGAACTTGTGTTCTGCTCATCTAGAACATCTTAAATTTCAGACGCGTTTTTCTAAAAGGAATGTGTTTGGAGAGCGTGACTAATTGAATGTTAATTGAATGATAAAGCTGGAATTCTTCACCGTCTCGTGTACACACACGCATGCACACACACACACACACACACACACACACACACACACACACACACACACACACACACACACACACACACACACACACACACACACACACACACACACACACACACACACACACACAAAGAGTCAATTACAATAACTTCTAAGTCAAAAATACAGAAGACGCTTCCAACGTGGAGAACTAATAGATTGTCGGCTATAATAAATTGCTAGAGACCAGATTTGGATTTAAACCTTTTCTTTGTAGATATTTGAATGTAAAAAATTGATATTAAAAAATAACATACAGAGAAGTGAAGTATGCTTAAAAAAAAAGTGCTAATGTACGGGTTTGCAACAGTAAAGTTAAATGTCCTAACACAATAGTGTAATTTTTTCTTTTCCTTTTTCCTCTCTGTTTGGTCTAAAGAGCACTGGCTTATATCATGTAATTATATAATGTAATTTGTACAAATTTAAACAACAATAAATTAACACAAACATAAATTAGAAAATATTTTTAAGCTTTCCAGCTGTCCAAATATCTTTAGACTTATTCATGAATATAATATAATTGTAATTAGCCTGGAACATTGATCATAAAAAACATGATTCTGTACATTCACTGTATACAGGCCACACAGGTTTAAAAGCCATCATCAAACCCAACTTCCCTCTTTTTTTTGTTTTAAAAAAAAACAATACATGTAGAAAAACCCTTTTGTTTTAATACCATTCAAAACATTTACAAGTTGTACATTGTTACAAATATGTGTTTTTTTTTGTTTTTTTTCAGGGGGCTATTACAAAAAAAGTGTCTTTCGAAGAGAAATTTAAGAGCTGTTGTTTACTGTACTCAGAATAGTCTTTTGTTTTGTCTTTTGGACAGGTCTACAAAAATAGTAATATCAACATCTGCAGAATCTGAGAGAAAATTAGGAACTGCTACATATTACTACTAGAATATAACACCCTGTGGTTTATAGCAGACACATATTGAACACAAAAATAAACTCCAAAATCAGCTTCCCTCAGGATTCTTTCCTTTTCTCGTTTTTTTCATAGTACCGGTATTTAGACGCCATATGCCTGTAATATCCTCCAAATCTCACACTGCATTTCCCTCATTTAGTGTGAAAAGTTTATTCAAGTGTTGGCATTTTTGAAACAGAATAACTCTCAACCATTATAATGGGCCACAAGGGAGACCACTGCAGGCCTGGCGTTATCCGTTGATAGAGGGCCGTCCTCCACTGGGTTTGTCTCATTGGGGACGGCTGTGGGATCCACTGAAGCCACCACAAAAGTAAAGTTGTCTGTGCGCCGTCCAGGCCGAAAAGGTTTAGTTGCCTTAGAAGAACTTTTCATACTGGAACCTCGCTGGGGTTTGTCACAGCTGAGAAGTGCTCTGAAGCACCTGTAGAACTAACACAGATACACACACACACACACACACACACACACACACACACACACACACACACACACACACACACACGTGAAGGGCATTAGAGAACAACAATGCTGGAATTCATTCATGCACTTGCTATCAGTTTGCAGGAAACATACTGTTCACCTGTTTCTTTATGCTTTCATTTACACATTCCCATGCACGTCGAATGCGCTTCACGAGTCATAATTACTATGTAATTACTAACTTTTAAGGTAAAAAAATCACCCAATATGGTCAGAACAATGTCAGAAATGAATTCCACATACCATAATAAGTCTAAATGGAGGTATTACATGTGTATTCAGAAACAAAGAAGTTGGATTTTCATCATCATCCATCGGCGGCCATATTTGATTTGGCCATTATGTAATTCATGGCACTGTGGCGGACGAGCACCTCTGTGATTTTTCATGTCTAGGGACTCACTAACTCAGTTCAAGTGAGAAATTCCCACAACACAAAATTGCGAACTGGTTTACAGGCCACGTACTGGATTATAAATGTTAATAATACATTTCACACTTGCTGACGATTCTAGGATTTCGTTCAAATACATGTTAATTTCGGTGTGTATAAAACATTAGGGGTGTCACAGTATATCGCAATACAAAAATGCATCAATATGTATTATGGAGAGTGACAATATTTGTATATTAGTTCACCTAAAATAAAAATTACTGTGAGAGAAAAAAAAACGTTTTCAATAAGTTTTAGTGTCAGTACTACATTAAACTACTATGATGAATATGATGTATAATAATGCAATGGGGGAATATTTGTGTAACACGTTATAATAATGTTCAGTTGTAAGTCATTTATAAGTGGTTAGTTAATGATGATCTAATCATTTACAAAACATTCAAAAATGATATGCTAACATGTCACATTTATGTGTTTTGTAAATTCCGTTACAAGTCATTTACAAGTGATTAGTAAATGATTAACTAATAATTTACGAAACATGACTATGCATTCATAAATGATTAATAAGTAATATGTTAATTATTTGATGTTTTGTAGATTCAGTTTTAAGTCATTTACAATTGATTAGTTAAAGATTAACTACAAAACATGACTACGCGTTTCATAAATGTTTAATAAAAGATGTTACATTTTTTTTTGTATGTTTTGCTCACATCATGTGCACAGTGGTTAAAGACTCCATGTGTCTCAGAGAAGACATCTGTCTATACCCTCACCAGTCAACACTTACACTGCAGTACACACTACAGTGTCCAACACCTGAATGAATAATTTACAACACTTTCTGCATCCCCTAATCTAAAGTGTAAACTATTCATCACTTGTAAACGTGTTACACATCATTCGTAGATTACCACTTCAAGAATCAATACGGCATAAGGTCTACGAATGTTATCTACGAATGATGTGTGACTCATTTACAAGTGATGAATAGTTTACGCTTTAGATTAGGGGATGCAGAAAGTGTTGTAAATTATTTACTCATGTGTTTACACATCATTGTGTTGAACACTGTTTCTTAAATTTGCCCAGCAGCCATATCACCCTGTAGCCCAAGACATGATCATGACAGGACCTAACACCCCAGTGACGGGACACTATACTGCCAAAGAGCGCCGTCCTTCGGATGAGACGTTAAACCGAGGAATCCCAGGATGTCTTTCGAAAGAGTAGGGGTGTAACCCCGGCTTCCTGGCCAAATTTGCCCAGTGGCCTCTGTCCATCATGGCCTCCTAATCATCCCCATACACTGATTGGCTTCATCACTGTCTCCTCTCCACCAGTAAGCTGGTGTGTGGTGGGCGTTCTGGCGCAATATGGCTGCCGTCGCATCATGCAAGGGGATGCTGCACATTGGTGGTGGTTGAGGAGATCCCCCCCCCCCCCCTTCTATGTAAAGCGTTTAGAGGTCTCAGAAAAAGCGCTAAATAAATGTAACAAATTATTATTAATTATTATTAAATGATTTTTACATGTATACAAGGCATGTACAACACTTTCTGCACCCTCTAATTGCTACATAGCCTACATAAAAACAATTTTTTACATAATTTATTAAACATTTTAGAAACCCATATTCATGTTTTATAAATGATTAGTTAATCATTAACTAATCACTTGTAAATGACTTATAACTGAATCTACAAAACATACATAAAATGTTAGCATATCACTTGCTAATAATTTATGAATGTTTTGTAAATGATTAGTTCATCATTAACTAACCACTTATAAATAACTTACAACTGAACGTTCTTATAAAGTGTGTTACCCATTTTTTTATCATATGTTTTGGAGTATCGCAGTAATGTTGTGTCGTGAGTTCATAATCGTGATATGTACCGAATCGTGACATGAGGATATCATTACACACCTAAAAACCATGCAATATGCTTCAAATGTTTATTCATTTGCGTAAATATTCACTGACGAGAAGGCGATGTAGCTGTTGTGGAAAAAAAAAACTAATAAAGAATAGCAGTCGCAGCAGAAATAGTGAAATCGTTCTCCCCTCCGTCATGTTTAAGGCGCCCAACTCGGAAATCGAAAGTTTCCCAGTAATATTTACGATAATCACGATAGCACACGAAGTCAGCATAAGCTCTTTAAGCCTCTATATTATTGATGTTATTATTTAAATGTAACACTAATCTTTTTCATTTGTGCTTTGTAATAAAGCAATACTTCAGAGAGCATCGTTCTCATAACTTTGAAACATTGTATCAAACACTATAAGTTTGTGGTTTATGACTTTTTTAGATTCGCTCAATGCTTTGATTTCATATGACCTTGCAAATGAAAACATCCGCATTCATTTCAGTACCTGCACTTCATAAGAGCCGCGCGCCGCTAGTGAGTCGTTCCCCCTGCTAGCAACGAAGAATAAGCCCATCAGCCATGGCTGGGCTTAGACAACAATTACGGCTCATTTAGGATTTCTGATTAGAAAAGGGCTCTCCTCTTATCCAAACGTCCCCATTATCACAGCTGCCTTTTGCAAAGAGACTGATGTCCTTTTCATATTCATCATCACACCATTTCTAAATGATATCGAATCCTCCCTTAATCACGTTTAACGTTTACCTCTAAACAGAACAATTATGCAATTTGCAACTGAATAATTGCTGATAATGTACACCGGCTCTATCATTTCCATGGCCGTAATTAAATGTCTGCGAGCAACGTGAAGTAATTGCGTCCGAGTGGAGAAGAACAGGGAAGAAGGAAAAAGGGGGTCATTGGGAATGCAACAAAGGTAAATGACATTAATAGGCAGTGAAATCATAATAATAACTGGTCAGGCATAAAAAAAAGCACAAAGCCAGACTTATCATTTCATGGTGCTGTACCAATGAATGATTCTGTTTTTATGTAACATGAATAATAGATGTACAATTATTCTTGAAGACTGGAGAACATACATATTAAATTTTAAGTAAACAAAATAACAAAGGTTAAAGTAATAACCAAGTTTAAAAGTTTCAGACATTGAAGTGTACAAAAAGGACAAAAAACACTTTACAATAAGGTTTCATTAGTTAACATTAGTTAACTAATTTAGTTTATGAACTAAGAATGAACAATACTTCTACAGCATTTATTAATGTTTACTTCAACATTTAATAATATATTATAAAAATCAAAAGTTGTATTCATTAACATTAGTAAATGCACTGAACTAACATGAACAACTGTATTTTTATTAACATTAACAAAGTTTAATAAATACTGTAACTTCCTCATTGTTAGTTTGTGTTAGTTAATCCATTAACTAATGCTGACAAATGAAACCTTGTAAAGTGTTACCGGAAAAAAACGAAACTTTAAATGAAACCTTCTCAATAAGATTCTTCTTTAGACAAGTGAGAAGTTATTAAATGAAAGACACTGCAAGGTTTGTGATGTCACTTCCCTTAAGAAAACGTAGTGTACTTAGTATACGCTCTCTGTTAAGTATACTTATAGTCAACTACATTTCCTCAAGAAATAGAAAGGTGCAATGTTTACACATGGTGATCATTCACTGTATACGTGTGTCACGGGTAGTCCAAGAAGAAGACGAAGAGAGTAGCGGTGGATCAAAATAGATGAGTCTTTGAATAAAACAACACATAAGTCAAAGTAACAGTGGGAATGAGAAACCAACGAGACAAACTAATAATGGGAAACCAAAACTAAGCATACCTGTGATTAAGGGCAATCCTGCTCTACCAGACAAGTAAGTTTCAAACAAGACAAGTAAGGTTTTTTTGTAATCTTGCACCCTCTGTTGTTTTCTCTTTGTTGGGAAGAAGACTGACAGGTTGCTTGTTGTGTTAAGACTTAGCAAGTATCTGACCCTGCAGTCCATTCATTTTTAAAGAGGAACGGGAGATCACTGAACATCACTGGTTCATAACACTTCTGATTGGGTCAGAGACTCTCACATTTATTTGGCTCCGGTCAGAAAAGCCAGAGGGTTGTTTCACACCGCATGCGTGAGCAACAGCAGGCTTGTGATGTCCTTTCACACTGAGAGTGTTTCTGCTGCCGAACAGAAATATGAAAGCCTGTTTCTACCAGAGAGTAACGTAAAAAAAAGGGAAGTGACTTTATCCCTCACAATTGCAACTGTTTCTCGCAATGTACATTTATTTCTCATTTTATACTTTATACTTCATCTCACAATTTTGTATTTTTTTACTCTGAGGCAGAAATGGGCTTTCATACCGAAAGTCAGACTCAACATGAAACGAAAATTGCAATCATCTTCCCTACTGTTATATCAGAGTGAAACCAGGACTTGATTTTGTCCATCGAGAATTGATTGATTTCGTTGGATTGTTGTCATTTGCTAATCTCGCATTAGTGACAGGTTGCAGGTGTACGTTGAAAAGGGGAGGGGAAGTAAAAATGTTTTATTTAAAGTCCCCCTGTGGTGAAAATCTAGTTTTTAATGTTGTTTATATGTCTATGTGGTGTTTTTAATATGCTTTCACACAGACCATGTGCAAATTCATAAGTCAACACCATTGTTGAGTATTTTCTCTTTAAAACTGCAGTGAACCAAAGCAGTCTCAAAAATGCGGTTTGAAATCGCTGGTGTTTCTGACATCACAAACTACCTTGTAACCAATCACGTCAACTTGTGATCGTCAACGAGTGGAAAGGTGTGTTGGACATCGGCTGGATGTAACTGAGCGGCGAGAGTTGCCGGGGAGAAGCTGAAAACGGAGACGTGAAGTCGGACACTTTTTTCAATACTTTATAAGTTTTGCTTAATATAGCGTCTGTACAAGAATAAAGTTTTAATAAGCCTATACTATAATGTAGTGGGTTCTACATTTTTTTATCAGTTTTATTTTGATTAACATGACACAATATTACATTGAAAATACATGAAAAGAGATTATAAAATGAAAATACTGTTATAAAAAAACAGATTTGTAAGCATTAGTGGAACTGAAGGTGTGGGAATAAACACAGAACACACGTGATTGTTGTCATGCGGTGAATCCGGCCAATCGCTGCTCTCGAATCGCTCTCGCTGTACTTTGATGGCGTATGTCACAGTCATGTGGCGTCGGCGCTGTCTCAGCGTCTGACAGAAGTCTGACAGAATTTCGAACCGGCATACACTGCTTCAAGTCAGCCGCCGATCGGTCTGTGAGAGTCGAACAAGCCTAATCTCTGAACTGTGTGAGTGAGTGGAGGCGGGGATAATGGAGGTGACCCGATCTGGAAAACTTACATAGTGTGGTTATTGCAGATAAAGGGCCGCAAAGCGGAGGCTGAAGTGCCTTTCACCCTGTTACGACTTGATGAACCACTGAAACGATTTTGGAAACATTATTTTAAGGAAAAAAATCTTCCTTATTGTTGCTTTAAGGCATGAATATGCCAATTTTTTAAAGCGATCAAATTAATGACTATAGGGGGACTTTAAGCATTATTTGGGCATATGAATATGATTATTAATAAGAATATTATTTTATTCATAATTTCAGTGTGTTATTGACAAACAGGTTTTGTGGAGCATTTTTCCTAAGCTCTGCTTACGCAAACAGTATAAATGATGTAGCTTATAATTATGGTCAGTGAAATAAATATGTGCTGCTTACATATGCGGTGTGGAAGAGACATGGCATTTGATTGCTTTTACTTTCTTTTTTTTTTTTCACATTTAGTACAGATAAAGGCCTTAAAGAAAAGACTATTGTAGACATGACATTACTAATTATTTTTTTCACCAGAATAATATGGCAAGAAAACAAACAAACAAGCACACAAAAAAAGTAATTTCCACATGCAATTTTCTCTGCATGCTTAGATTAGTTATGAAATCTTCAATTTACAATTGAATATAGCTTACATTACTTAATAAAATGAGGACATAATTGCCTTCCTCTCCAGCAACATATCTGTCATCCACCATTTCATATGACAGCAATACTACTTAATTGGGTCTAATAAAATCTCAGATGTTGAGAACTATTCCACAACTGTGCAAAAGTGATAATAAATATTGATGGCTCACCACTTCCAAGAATATTTTGCTCTCTGAGTCATAAATGGAATGCGAATGTTATGCCAGGAGCACAGTTTTGCAACATCAGACATTAACATTTGTAATATGCATACTGTATTTATCCCAGTATTCAAATACATTCTGCTCTTCATTGGCTTTATACTGAAGATTACAGTAATTCAACAGTTGGTGAAAATCCATTGCTCAAGTTTCATATCTAACAGATGTTCGAGCCACAATCATCAAATACTATGGGAGAAAACACAGGGCCTGACTCACCGAAGATGTTCTGTTCCCGCACTCTCTGATGGACGTTGCTGGCCAAAAAATGTTACTTGTATCTGTACAGCATTTTTAGTCTTCAACTCGCCTCAACTCACAGTTTCCATAGTTACGGGCTGGGAGGAATTGAAGACTGAAAATGACATACAGGAGAATCTTTCCTCATCGACTGGAGTGTGATGTATATCCGGAAACATCACTCAATCCTTCGTATGGATTTGTACCAAACAGAATTTGTATGACACGTAACACTGTGCATGACTAACCCTTCATGCAAAAGAAAAAGGAAAAAAAAAGGTTTATATCCATCTTTGTGGTTTATTTTGAATGCAGACCATTTCTAAATTGATTTCTGCATCTTCAGTGACCTTCTGAAAGACAATTCTACTGTAGAAAATATTTTTGCAATTTATTGAATTTTAGACAACAGATGGTTCCGGCCTAGAACTTCCACCAGACTTAGCCACTGAATTAAAGTTCATGTATTACACTCTCAGCTCCCTCACATATGTGGACTGCCCGCTGTGAACTCGACAGTCATTGACAGGCAGAAAAGCTTCTCAATAGCCTCCTGACTGGCTAAACCCAGTTTCACACACTGAGGTTTGCGAGGGAGCAGGGGGTTTGTGATTTGATGGACAGCTAAAAATGTATTAAATAATTGAATCATTATTTAAATAATTTAAAATTAAATGTAAAATAAAGGCAATTTATCAAAATGTTTCCTTACATGTGACCATTGGCCATTGACCGATAACAGAGATCCATGACATGGGTTCACATGGGTTCAGACATAAAAGCTTGGGAATCCCTGGGTTGACAAAGAATCTGGCCATGGCCTGCAGACATGTTTAATTTTATTTATTATGAATTATTAGGAGGCAGCACACACAAGCTCTCTGTTCTCTGCTCATTTTCTGTTGGACAAGAACACACATCAGTCATTTGAGACTTGAGACTCGCTCTGACCAAATCATTAAATTATATGAGTTACCGGCTGCTATCAGATGTCAAATTCACAACATTGAACCATTTAATGTGATTTGAAGAAAAAAAAACAGCTCAAAAGGATTATATTAGAGTGCAATGGGAGATATTGATTTTCTTCACATAAAAATAAAGAGGAATGGCCTGTTTTTCTGAAATGTGGAGGACTGTAAGATATAATGATTTGGAATGTAGTGAATTACAATACATTTGGAAGTTTTCCAAAATAAATACTTGAAAGTGTATGGTTAGGGTTAGGGTAAGGGTTAATGGAATCAAATATTTGTTACTGTCCCCCATTGCTCAGAATTAAGTCATTTACAGAACTGTTGGATATTATGATGGACTATCAACATTAGAGTTGTCAAAAAAGTACTTAAACTGAAGTTTAAAAAATTTGACGATACCAGCATTTCCAGCATTTTGAGTGCTGTTGAACGGATTCAAACACCTTTGATTGGCCATTATGTTGACGTGCTCAACATACATGTCTGTGAATGGCCATTCTCTTGACGTGTGCTTTCAAATGCTACTGTGTGTATCTGTATAAGTGCTCTGTGAAGAGCGTCAAAGACAACATGTTTTTGAAGCATTGATCATTGTAGTCAATCACAGACATATGTTGTGCGTGTCAACACAATGGCCAATCACAGACATATATATATTGAGCGCGTAAATACAATGGCCAATCACAGACACATATGTTGAGCACATCAACACAATGACCAATCAATCACAAACATGTTGAGTGCGTGAGCGCAATGGCCAAACACAGACATGTATGTTGAGCACGTTAACACAATGGCCAATCAGAGTTGTTTAAGAATCCGTCCAACAGCGCTCAAAATGCTGGTATCATCACATTTTTTTAATTTCAGTACCGACTTGGTACCGAAGTCAGTACTTTTGACAACTCTATTCGACATAGACATACAGTATGGCAGAATCACAGCTGTTCTGATATTCAGCATATATTCGTGCGAAATTGCTTAAATGTACACTGTTCTAAACAGTTTTAAACAAGCACACTGCTTATTGAGGCTAATCTGTCAGAATATGCGATTCTTCAAACAGCAGAAAAATCTGAAAAAACATTCTTCAAAAGCTGTGCAACAAAGCGGGACAGATGTTTTGATATGATATCGCATCTGACAAGGGTGACTGAACAGTCTTGATAGATCTGTCCCAATGACAGACATGACTTTACATGCTTCTCAGCAGTTTCTTTGTTGTCTATGCTTTTGGTCCATCTGTATGCAACTGGCACAACATCTTTTCTGAACTACTCTGAAGTTTGCTCAACTTGGATAAAAGCAACTTGCAGTAGATCTATTCCTTCTACATTGACACACACAGCCAAAGCCCGAGCACTGTGTCCACACCGGAGGAACCGTGCTGACAGTGTTGCATTATCATTTATTTCAATAATGTTAAAACAGCACAATCAGTTGTTGGACGAAGCACATCAAAACAATGAGGTAATTAATCAAGCAGGATGAATGCTCTCTTCCTCTTTCCCTTAGTCATTGAAATACTATAAAGAAGTAAGAGCAGGATGCTTAGAGCTGGACACAAAATTAATTAACCTCAGCTGAACAAAATGCACTGATGTAGTGTCTAAACATCTCGAGACAGCAATATCTGCATTTCTGCTGGACCAAGCTTAAAGGGCAGTTTTGGGATCTCGCTGAATCAGAATCACAATAACACTGGGCAATAGAGACTGGATCAAACAACAAATTATAGTCAGCATATTTTAACTGTTACTCCAGGAGAGCGATAACAGTATTTCTGTCAGGACCGCTATCGTCAAATATGATTGACAATTAGCATACAGTTGGATTGGCGGTATGGTTCCGTTCTGGACTTGAACTCCCTGCGCATCCATGCAGCCTAGCATGGGTAAGAGCAGGGAGAGCAGCAATAACCCCCCTTAGGGTAAACCGAGCATAACCAACATGAATGTATGCAAATATAATTAATTCAAGATTTTAAAATACAACATAATTCGAGAATTTATTCTGATTCAAGAGGAATCAGAATACCACATCCTGACTGGATGAGAGGAGGAGCTGGGGATGGAGGAGAGTAATTCACTCCTGAGAAACGCGATAGCTGCTGATATTACTGAAGGAGCTTATATATGTATACAGTGATAGGCGTCGTATTCCTATAGATTCCTATAGATGTGGATCAGCTGAGAGTCAGCTGATGTGAGCTTGACTAACGTGACCTGCCAGAACTAACGCTACGCTTGATGTTTTGAAGGGTGTTATAGGGTGTTTTGGATGGTTGCTAAGTCATTGCTAGGAGGTTGCTAGGGTATTCTAGGAAATAGGTTGTTGACTTCAAGTCAAAAGTGCCAAAGACATCAGCATAGCTAGACACTTTTTTTTAGGAAAAATGCACCCCTGTCATTTATCTCAGCTCGATTAAAAAAGACTCCTCAGACTCCTTTAACCCCTTTAAAAATCTGTGAAAACAGCAACGGCAGTAAATTGTAACAGGCCATTTAACTCTAAAACATTCCCTTAGAAGCAGTTGAAAAAAATTTATTATAAGTTTGTTACATTTTTGTCCTTGGTTAGCACATTTTTCATTCCCTATCTTTCATCTGAACGCTCTCCATCCTAGGTTAAATCAGTTAGGTTAAACTATTCTAGGGTAAATCATTTACAGTCTCACAATAAAAGTGCTTAAAAATTTCAATCTGAATTCAATATAATAGGGTAATAGCCTACGGGGTGTGTTTACACTTGGCAGGTTTGGTTCAATTTGATCATTTGAATAAGTGTGAACGCTGCCATTTGAACCCTAGTCCGTACCAAACAAGCAGAACGAGTGGGTTTTGGTCTGTTGCCAAATTAACTTTGGTGCGGTCCGATTGAAATGTGAAACAGACCGGATATGTATTTAAACAAACCAAAAACAGGATGAGGTGTCACAAGATGCAACTCCAAAAAGGACAGAATGCTCAAGCAAACCTGTTTTTTTCTCGTCATAGTCGCGATATTGCCCTTTACAGTTCAGTACAGCCATCAGAACCACATCTTGCCCAGCACACAGCGTTGTGTATGGATGTTCGTTAAGGTCTGTCGCAAAATATACATCATAAAAGCCTTTTTTTTATCTTTAAGTTTGGTCTTATTTGGTCCGGACCAAAAAAAACAAGAGAACCAAACCAGTGATAATTTTGACAGCTATTTTTTATTTAATCTTAGTCTTCATCTTCAGACGAAAATGTTTATTAGTCTTAGTCACATTTTTGTCTTTTATTGTTTTAGTCAAGTTTTAGTTGACAAAAAAAAAATATTTCATTTTAGTCAACTTTTAGTAATTTATTTTAGTCAAACTGCAGTTATACCAACATTCATTTTGGTCACTATTTTATATGTAGTCTTTAGACAAAAACAGTTATTATAATTTCTCTCTTCAGACCAATTCAGTTAAGCTTATGAGAAATTTGAATCAAGGTAACAGGCTGTATTGACATTGCACTCTTAGCAGTAGCACTCATTATATTCTACATATTCCTAGTTGGATATCAGCCTGCACTTTCATCGCGGATTTAGTCGCAGCAAACACCGCAAGCGGTTCGTGACAGAACAAAGACCGACTGAATGACACTTTAATTTAAGCAGAATATCTCAATGATATTAAGAGAGCGCATGCGCATGGTTGCCAGATTGCAAAGATCAAGTAAATAACCGGGTAGAAAACGTGTTCTTTTATCAAAAAAGCTTTGATTGAGGGATTTAAATTCTTGAAATATGACCACTGTAGACATGAAAGCTCGTACACACAGTCTGTAATGTTGTGTCTCCTCCTTTATGCGATAAAAACAAAGAGTGATTTTTACCACATTTAGTCTCGTCTTTTTTCGTCAACGATATTGCATGTTTATAGTCACAGTTATCAATTAATGACGTTGGTGTTGTCTCATCATCGTCTCGTCTTAGTCATGGAAAAAAAAGGTTGTCAAAGAATAATTTTTCATCGTAATTTCATTAATGAAATTAACACTGGAACACACCACACCCTTAATGAGTGGCTACATATGGTCCATGTTTGGGATTTACAATCACTTTTACTTACAGTGAGTCTCGAAATGTTCCGTTCACAAAGCAGTTCACAATAGCATCTTGAAATTGCTGGAAAGTCTGGAAAGCCTTATCACATTTAGCACAACATGATACATTGGTTCCAGTCAAGGCGCATGTTCATCCATAAAATCTTAAGGCCACGTGTCATAATAACAAGAAACTATGCGTCTTACTACAAGTTTGTTGCTGTTTGTGATTTTTTGTTGGTACTATGATTTCAAGAAACAATTATTTGAAGTAGGCAGTGCATGTAAAAGTACAAAAATAATAATTCATGGCTGTACAAAAAAGTGCGTTCCAAAAAAAAAAGGTAATAGCTTTCCATTCTGTAGCAACATGGAATGTGCAGATGCATGTTGTGCTCTTTGGTTCATACACTACACTAGACAAGACAAATGACAAGCTCCATCAATCAAACCAGAGTTTTGGTACCTAGAGTGAAACATATCTGGGATTTAGTGGAAGTTAAGCATCTCTCTGATGTGGATTTTCAGACTGCAGAGCTGACAGACCGTTTATGACCTTTGCATGGCATTCCATCTTACTCCAGTGAGACCTACTTTCCTGCATTGAGACAACTCAGTGGAACACTCCACGAAAAAACAGACTTGCCCTAAAAAAACATCTCTCAGAGCCAAACAGAGTCAACTTTATTGAGTTAGGGGAGTGTTAACGTATAATGCCTTCTCCTTAGTTGGCAAAAGCTTGAATTGACTACATAAATAGTAGGTCCCTAACCACAAGTGGAAGTGTAGGGCTGCTATTTACCCTCTTCATCAGTGCCACATGGCACAGCTGACACTTTGACGGATGGTGCAACAAGCACAATGAATTGGATTGTTTCACATGAGAGTAGGCCAGTAAACCAGTCGCATCACTTTTATCAAGCTGACAGTGTAGATAGATTGGACCACAACATCCCTGGCACCCAGTTTCTAGAGACTCAATGAATGGCTCAGCACACTCAGCTTTGATGGAGATACTTTCTGTTCATGATGGTATGCAAAAGTCTGGAGAATCTGTAAGTTCTGAGCACGCCCACACAGAATGGGTACACAAAAAAAGTTTGACAAAAAAAACAAAAACCTGTGTCTAATAATGACGCTATGGGGGAACGTCCTTAACATGGAGTCAGAGCGTCGGAGCTCAACCAGTCCGAGCGTCATCTTTCCCCATGGCACAAAATGTGACTCATAGACCGCTTAGTGGAGCTACTCCCTAAGCCCAATGTTTTTCTCTAATAGCAAGAGAAGGTATCCTAGCTTCTATGTTATATTGCAAGGGAAGTCCTGGGCTTTACAACCGTCCTCCCTCCCTTGCAGGGCAAGCAAAAAGCCGTATAGCATCCAAGAGCAAAAGCTCTAATAAAGTGCTGTGTCGATACTTTGACAAAGCCCTTTAGGGAGTAGTTAAAGTTCCACTTCAACAGGAAAATTCATTTGCAGTATTTCTTGCCTGGTTTACCATAACATGCTAAACAAAGGATTGATCACTCAATGTACTTATATGTCCATTAACCATATCTATTGGATACGGGTTCTCAAGACAGTGGCCTGAAATAAAAAGATCATCAGATAACTTTTGGAAGGGTAATATTTTTAAGTTTGTCATTTTGAACAAGTGATTTTAGTTGAATGAACAAATTATCTTATGTTTATGTACTGTATAGTACCCATGAACCATTTTGATAATAGTGCCAAAGTGATTGTAAAAATTGGGTTATATGTACACGATTGTTCGCTCATGTAAATTAATACAACTTGAAATGTTAAAATCAAATGTATGTTGAAATTAACATCCAAGTTGAAATTAATAAGATCAAATTTTAAATGCAGAAACATCTGATCAATTGTACTTACATTTTATGGACCATTGTGGAAGGAAACATATTTGCCACAGAATAATTTATCTCAGTCTCAACATGGAGCACAACATAAAAATAGGCTTAAAAACATTATACAGAACGCCTGATTATGACCGTTGAATTTCTTTGTACAGAAATTATTCCACCATTCATTTAAATTCAAATTCACTTACAAATCCAATCCTGAAGTTCTGAACTTCTGATTTTTTCCCAACCTTGGGGCTCCTGCTTTCTTTATGCTCACCTGTTTATTCATGAAGATGTATATGATGGGATTTATGACAGTGCTGGACTTCGCTAAGATGGAGGGCACTATGCTTGCCTCCACAGTCACCAGTCCAGGGGCTCCAAAAGTGGCCAGCAGAGCCATTATCCCATAGGGCAGCCAGCAGAGTAGATAGAAGATCACCATGGTGATCACCATGAGAAGAACCCGGTGCTCTCGTTTGCGGCTCATAGTCGTGTTCACACTGCTGACCTTCATGGAGATAAAGAGATTGATCATCAGTAACATTGTTAATTAATAATAATATCTGTAATATAGATTTAAAAATTATCCACAGTATAGTAGGTTTAACTGATTATTGTAGGTTAATAATATAACAATACATATCAAAATAGTATACTATTTAAATTTTTAATCATCAAAATCTGGTATAGCACCAATACATTTTGGCTGAAAAAGAATCTGTTAAGTTAATTAGTTATGGTCAAGCGGTTAGGTGATGGATATTAAGTCATTCTCTGTAATGGCTAGAACACTGCTGACTAAGAAATCTTCCTTTCTACTGAATTGCCCCAGGAGGATCAATAAAGTATTAATCAAGAGCTAATCAGTATCCTCCCCTGAAATTGCTCAACAACTGTAGATGGAATGCTAAAGGTTTAGGGACTTCATTTGCCAAGGGAACCACAAGTAATTTTACTTTTCAACAAAGATTTTAAACGTTATCTCATTGGTACAGTTGTCAGCTTCGCCATTTATAATAGATTGCTGGAGGGATGATGTATTATTGTAGGCCAAAAGCCAGAAACCAGTTATGGGTGTATTTGGATTGGATCTTGGTCAAAAGCCTGGAGTAAGTTCTGTGGTTAACACAAGCTCACGATATTATCACATTTTATTCTACAACATAAAATACATCATTATTATCCCTTGTGATTTTTCTAAAGCTGTTACTTGTCTTGAAAAAGGCTATTGCTAAGGGCTCGTCCACTTCCCCCTTCCCCTAGAGACACATGGACTGGTAATTAGTGAAGAGAATCAGGTGCGCTCGTAGTAAGTGGAGCAGTTTGTTCGTGTTTGGCTTCGGACACTTCGGACAAGTGGCTCATAATTTATTTGGTATGCTCCCCGGGTAGGCTGTAATTTTTTATTTGTATTTTTTTTGGTGTATTCCGGGGTTGAGTAAACGGCCGTGGCTGCAGGTCTGGGCCGATAGTTCCAATAAAATCTGTCTGCAGCCTGCAATACTTCAAGTTACGCCCCTTCAAGTTACACCCCTTCAAGTTACGCCCCTTCAAGTTACGCCCCTTCAAGTTACACCCCTTCAAGTTACGCCCCTTCAAGTTACGCCCCTTCAAGTTACACCCCTTCAAGTTACGCCCCTTCAAGTTACGCCCCTTCAAGTTACGCCCCTTCAAGTTACGCCCCTTCAAGTTACACCCCTTCAAGTTACACCCCTTCAAGTTACACCCCTTCAAGTTACACCCCTTCAAGTTACGCCCCTTCAATTTACACCCCTTCAAGTTACGCCCCTTCAAGTTACACCCCTTCAAGTTACACCCCTTCAAGTTACGCGCCTTCAAGTTACACCCCTTCAAGTTACACCCCTTCAAGTTACGCCCCTTCAAGTTACACCCCTTCAAGTTACGCCACTTCAAGTTACACCCCTTCAAGTTACACCCCTTCAAGTTACGCCCCTTCAAGTTACACCCCTTCAAGTTACGCCCCTTCAAGTTACGCCCCTTCAAGTTACACCCCTTCAAGTTACGTCCCTTCAAGTTACGTCCCTTCAAGTTACGTCCCTTCAAGTTACACCCCTTCAAGTTACATCCCTTCAAGTTACGCCCCTTCAAGTTACGCCCCTTCAAGTTACGCCCCTTCAAGTTACGCCCCTTCAAGTTACGTCCCTTCAAGTAACGCCCCTTCAAGTTACACCCCTTCAAGTTACGCCCCTTCAAGTTACGCCCCTTCAAGTTACACCCCTTCAAGTTACGCCCCTTCAAGTTACACCCCTTCAAGTTACGCCCCTTCAAGTTACGCCCCTTCAAGTTACACCCCACTTCAAGTTACGCTTACGCCCCTTCAAGTTACACTTACGCCCCTTCAAGTAACGCTTACGCCCCTTCAAGTTACACACCTTCAAGTTACGCCCCTTCAAGTTACACCCCACTTCAAGTTACGCCCCTTCAAGTTACGCCCCTTCAAGTTACGCTTACGCCCCTTCAAGTTACACCCCACTTCAAGTTACACCCCACTTCAAGTTACGCCCACCTCAAGTTGCTCACTTTTTTTTCCGACTTAAAGCAGTGCTGCACAGACCGGTCGGTGTATGATTTCAAAGTACCGCGAGAGCGATTAGAGCGAACAGACAGTTCTGTATGCTTTTGAATCACTCCTGCATGAGTTTATTTTAAACTGAATATACTAGAGTTGATTAAACTGACTCTTAGCTGTTCAAGAACCGAAATGCTTGTTTTGGTATACAGTAAAGCAAGCTGCAATCTGCATTAGTGCCAGGGTACTGATAATGTATTGCAAGAAACCATATTGCAATGTATTGTTTTATCAATTATTTGTCCCAACTCAACTAAAGTGTGGAGCAAGCACAAATATATCCTTTTGGAATTGGGCTTTATTTCTTGCTTTTTTTTCATAAATATTTTTAAACCTCTTTTGATGTCTTATTGTATGTCTGATTTGCTGATGATATCAACAGCAATAACGAACAGCTAAATGCACCGCTGACAAACAAATCTTAACCCCTTAACGCCCACTGTCTCAAATATGCGACAAACCGTTTGACTCAATCAACCAGCCGAGATAGCGTCTGCATTCCCCCAATGCTTATTCGCTACGGACCTAGGAACCTTCGACAAGCACTTGTTTCTAGTGGGACCGGAAAGTGACGGACTTATTTCCTGTTTACACACCAGATTACTCCGGTCGCGAAGTTATGGATATTTTACTGTGTTTTTTGTTATCTTATTATTGACCATTATGCCCGCTGTTGCAAATTTGCGACATACCAAATTGACCCCAAATTCACCCCAAATTGACCATTATGCCCGCTGTTGCAAATTTGCGACATAACAAAATTTATATTTATTTGTTGTGCAAAAGTGAAATTGATAATCTCAACATTATTTACCATCTACTTAAAGGCGAAAACACACATACATTTTTTTTTTATATACAGCTATATAAATTCAGGCGTTAAGGGGTTTAAGATACTTTTTTTTTAGACAAATGAACAACAAGCACACCCATGACAAAATTAAAGGACAAATGAGGAATCGTCACCACAGCTGCACAAAAAAACAAAGAGGAAACGATTGTAAACTGGTATAGAAAACAATAAATTATGTGACATCTATGCATGTACATCTACAGTATTAGGGGACATCTTTACCCATGCATTTATATTTGGCAAGTGACCACTCCAGGGCGATCTACTACTATGTTGCGCTGCTGGCATCTGTGGGACACTCAGCGAGACAAGCTCAAAGTTCAAAACGCTTTGCTTTGCTCTTGCTGCAATGTAAAAAGCGGCAATATGACTTAGGCTATACTTCGATTTACACGGTTATCTCAGGAAAATATTCTTACCGTTGTGTCTATACGAGCTGGCAACTTGCCGACAACATCTCGTTTTGAGTTTGACATATCGTGTGGTTTTGTGTGATTTGGACAACTTCAAGTTACGCCCCCTTCAAAGTTATGCCCACTTCCTGTTACGCCCCTCTCTTGCAGTCCGCAGACAGGCCCATCTCTATAGTTCAGCTCTGCACCAGCTGTATTAGATTCTTAAAGAGGCTTGAAGGAAAGGAAGACTAGGAAGAATTAGGATTGAGTTAGTTATTTAGTTGGGATGTGGGATAGTTAGGGGGAGATTTGATTGTGAGCCGAGTTGTAAATGACGTGATTTTATCTGTCAGTCACCGTGTTAGTTTGAAAATGATTTGATTGGTTATGTATGGCGTTGTTAGAAGAATTTGTTAATTCCCCATCAGAAAAGGGAATGTAGGACATTATGGGGGATTCTTTTTTTTTCATTATTTGAGAGTGTGGTCAATGAACGAGATTGGCCTAATACTGATCGAACAATTATGTTTCAGTCAGAATGTCTAATGGTCCTCCAAAAGCTCTTTCTGACTCCATGTGCTGCCACTGCTTTGAAGAATGGTATTGGAAAAAGTAATGTCCTGTCCTAAAAAGTAAACAAATTTGTGGTAAGGGATCTATAAGATCGCAAAATGTTTTCTCCCCGGTATTATTGAGTGATTGTGTCCCCCCGAGCTTTGTCCTGCTGAGAAGCCGTTTCAAGTTGTCCCGCAGGATGAATGTCTAACCGGGTTAAATCCAAGTTAAGCTCTGTTTGTGATGAATGGGTCTCTTTCGATGCTAGGGGGGGCTGAAAATGTACCTGTTAAGATCTGCGTGATGCAGGTGCCTCGGGATCATTTATTTTGGAATCTACCTTACCGTTTTCATCAGCCTCGAGTTTGGAAAAAACTGTACTGGTTCAGGGAATAGCACGTCCGTTCCATTGCACAAAGTTGTTTTGCAATCTGAATTTGTAAAGGTGAGGTGATTATGGGTGTTCGACCATCACTGCCAGTGAAAAGAGTGGATGTGGGTAATAATCTGGCCGGAGAGGGTGTGTGGCCAGATGTATCTCCGTCACCTATTGTCGCTCCACTACCTACTGTCAATTCGTTTGATGTTGCTGCTGAGGAATATCCAGATGTGTTTTCATCATGTGCTGTGACTCGTTCTAAAACAAAAGCAGCTAAGAACTCTATTTATGGAGAATTTGATCAAGCTCCTGTGCAAAAGTCGTGTAATTATGCTGTTCCCGGCCTTTCTTTTCTTCCAGCTTCTTTTTCTCATGCAGAGTTGGTAGCTGCGCAGCGGGAGGTCTCAACGCTGTCTAGCTTATTTGAGGCTATGTTGTCCCCGGATGATGTGCAGAGTGCAGCAAGCTGGTATTTTGTGCAAGGTGGGACGCTGTTACGGAAATGGATGTCCCAGAGCAAAAACAGCGGGGGTGAGTCGTTGGTGCAGATTGTAGTGCCCACAAATTGTGAGATGAAGTACTCAACATAGCGCATGGTCCCAATGCAGGGCATTTAGGTGGTAAGAAAACTTCTGACCGCATTTTTTGGCCCCTATTAAAAAAAAATGTTTCGTGTTTTCAAAGCAGCTTTCCAAATCAGTCTCTTAAAGGGGTCATGACATGTTTTTTTTATTATTATTATTATGTTCCCTTAGGTGCAAATATAGTATTACTATAGTTTTTTTTACAAAAAACTTTTAAAATGTAGTTATTTATGACCTTTTCCCACCCTGTTTCTCATCCTCTGATTCAAACAGTCTGTTTTGGGGGTGTTTCCCCTTTAAGAGTTCAGTGTTAACGCCCACAGTTATGATTGGCTAACGTCAGTGCCTATGCATCAATTATTAACGCCCCCAGCCAGAACATTTGCGGATTCAGCGTATTTAAAAAGTAGTTTAAAGTTTTAAATACATTACTTACAGTTTGCGTCGTCGTTGTTGAGCCCAGAATAGTCGGCACGGACTTATCTTTGAGCAACAGTTTTCTGGCAAAGCCAGCATCATTTTGGGATTTGTTCTCAAAACAGTCATCCTTCAAATGTATAGAACAAACGCTTAAACTAACACTGTCGTGACTGAGACGTCCGCAAAAAATAAAGTGCATCCATTTTTCCCTGACGTCTGGATCTTTCGCAGCGTATTCAAAGATGTTGTTTGTCCACAGCCAGGAACAGCACATCTGCGTGGCATCGTAATTTCCCTGTACACAGACCCACTCGCTGTACGTCGACTGAACACTTGTGAGGCGCACAGCGTGCGGGCGCGACAATGATACGAAATGAGCGTAGTTGTCTTGCGCTTTAAGCGTAGTTGTCTTGTGCCTGGAGACGGTCATATGCAAACGCTGGTACGTCACTTCGTACCGTGAAGTCACTTCTTACCATGGATCCAGAACGAGCTGTATTTAGAGCTTGATTAAATAAATGATTTGTTTATAATGGGGAGGAAGTCTTAAGCTATGAAACTTGCAGGACGTTTTAATGATACAAAGACCTCTTATATACTAAAAGATCAAGGTAAATTTGGTTTCTCATGTCATGACCCCTTTAAAATGGCTCTGTTATGTCCCATACCAGCTATGGGGCAACCATTTGAGCATCTTTTGATTGACTGCGTGGGCCCGTGGTGTGAATGGGTTTAGGAGGAGATTGTTTTTGGCCGGTCAAGTTGCGCGAGAGAACTTGGAGTGAACAAAGAAAAGAAAAAAACGATTATTTGATCATGACTTCTCCAGGTGACCAGGTTCTGATATTGTTGACTTTCCCTGCTTCACCATTTATTGCAAAATTCTCTGGACCATAATACTGTCACTCGGCGAGTATCGGAGTTGAATTATCTTATTTCTATACCCGATCAAAATAAATCTGTTCAGCTCTGTCATGTTATTCTGTTAAAACCATCTGTTTTAACCAAGTTTTCAAAAGAGAGAGTTAATAAAGGTAATACATGAATGTCCAGCTTTGTTTGGAGATATCCCATTGCATACACATTTAATTGAACATGATGTGGATGTAATGCGTTACCAAATTCGTCAACATTTTTACCGTGGGCCAATTGTGAAGCAACAAGCATTAGAGGCTGAGATTCAGTATTTATTGGATAATGGTTTAGCGAAACCATATTGCTCTAGCTGGGCTTTAACGTGTTAACTCCTTAACAAATCTGATAATTCTTACAGACTTTGCACAGATTACCAAAAGGCAAAAATTACAAAGCCTAATGCTTTCCCCCTTCACCGGATTGAGGACTGCGTAGATAAAGTACAGCTAAGTTCGCCCTGTTAATTATACTGGCAGGTGCCACTAACATCTTGGGGGTAAGGAATCACTTCCTGGGTTATATGCTTACTCCGTTATGATTTTCAGATCAAGAAACGCACCAGCAACGTGATGAACCGTGTTGTGTCAGGACTTGCGCAGTTTATTTAGATGATGTAATTGTTTACTGCGATACCTAGGAACAGCATTTGGTGCGTGTTTGTTCTTTTTTTCCCCGTTTAACTGAAGCTCAGCTAATTGTCGATCTGACCAAATGTGAATTTGCGAAAGCAACTGTGGTCTACTTGGGAAGGGAGGTGGGACACGGTAGTGTGCGTCCGTTGCAAGGAAAAGTGCGTGTGATTGAACGATTCCATGTTCCTTCGACGAAAAAAGAATTAATGCGCTTTTTGGGTATGGCTGGATTGTGGGTTTTGACAAAAACTTGTTTGTCTGTAGTTTGCACATTAATGAATCTGCTGAAAGGATCTGTTAAGTTTGTTTGGTCTCCAGGTTGTCAAAAAGCTTTTGACAATGTAAAGCTTTTGCTGTCCTCTTCTCCAGTCTTAGCGGCGCCGCAGTTTGAAAAATATTATAAGACTCAGGTGAATGCGAGCCAGAACGGGGGAGGTGCGTCTCTTCTCCAGGCTGAGGTGGATGGGATTGATCACCCAGTTTGCTATTTCTCACGTAAATTTAATTATTATCAATCAAACGACTCTATCATTGAAAAAGAAGCACTTGCATTGATATGGGCCCTTCAGCATTTCGGTGTGTATGTAGGGGGAGGAGCTCAAATTGTCACTTATTCAGATCACCACTGACCTTTCTACATTTGTTGCAAAGCCCGTCAGCGGTTGATGAGGTGGGTTTTGTTTTTGCAACCTTATAATTTGCAAATTTAGCATATTTGAGGCACAGACAACATGTTTGCTGACACTTTGTCTCGTGCTCATTGCTCTGAATGATACAGGGGAGTAGGGGTGAGTGAGAGTCTCCTGTGTGGTAGTGCATTAAGTGTGCAATATCCCATTTGATGCACGGCTGCAAGGCAACTCTGGGCAAGCATGCATGTACATCTGTACTGGCACCAGACTACCATAGAAGAAATATGGCTTTTTAATAAAAATAAAGGTCCATGTTTAATAAAAATTTAATTAATGAAATTAAAAGTAAAATGTCAAAAATAAAGACATTGTTGTTTCATTTAGTTTTATATACAGTTCTCATTTCCATATATTTAGATCTAATCTAATGCCACAAGTAATAATCTGAAGGTTTACTGGGTTTTACACGATTCTTTGATTATTTTGCAGTGTGGGTTTGGTGAAATGTACCAAAAACAAACATTGTCTGAATTAAAAATCACCCCCTATACCCTCAAATAGGGCATTATTTGAGGGGACAGCCATTTGTAGGGGTGTCCGAAACCATAGTTTCAGTATAAATCATCACTCGTTTTCATTCACTCCAAGTGAACTGTAGGCTATTAGTTTGTAACGTAGAGAATAGTGAATGGGGGTTTAGGGGGCGATTTCGAATTAAGCCCCTGTGTACATATGATCCCAGTGTTTCCTGTGTACTTTGTCAGATCTTGTCCATGAATAGATATCTTGTTGGTTTCCTAAGTTTTGTTTCCTGTGTTCCTTGCGTTCCTTCGTTTCTTGGTTTTCCGAGTTTGGTTTTTGTATCTGATTTTTTCAGACAAACTCTCTGCATTTGGATTCTGCTCACCCTTGTTTCTGAGTTCACCGATGTTACAGTTAGCAAGAAAGATTACATTTTAAATATGTTTTATTTAGTGTATGACTGCATAAAATTAAATGAAAATGAAGGTGAAGGTCAAATGGACAGCTGGTTAGTGCTAGAGAGCAGATTGACGTGGAATCTGCACCTACAGAACAACTCTGCTATTACAATGCCTGTCAATCAAAGTTTTTTTTCCGGCATTCTGCATCCTTCAAATTTTTGTTTTATTGCATATTTTGGCTTAATTAATTATGTTTTCAGATACCATGACACTCTCAGCTCTTTGTAAGACATTTTACCATGTTTACTATATATTCAATTTCCCCCCAAAAAAAAATCTGTGCAGGAAACCACCAGGGAATTCCGCCTGGGCCTGCTGGTAGGGCAATAATCTTTCCTAAACACCAAGCCCAATACTCTTCAATGCTGAGAACAAAACAACAATTAGCCTACATTACTACAGTATATCTGGTAGGGGATGCAGGAAGGTTATACTGTATATATATATATATATATATATATATATATATATATATATATATATATGTTCAACCCTGTTGTTTCCATAAGTTATGTCAGCTAAGTAACCTTAGTAAATTAGGATGAAAACGGCACTTTTAAGATTGACCGTATTTTAGTTTTCTGTCAAATTGCCTTAAAAATCTTAAAAGTGGCGTTTCCATCCTAATTATGCTTTTAAACGAACGTTTACCTCGGGTAGATTCACAAAAAGAACCTAGGTTGCATTTTGGCGAAAGTTACGCTTAAGCTTCCAACAAGCTTGTTTAAAAAAATTTGTAAAATTCCTGAAATTTTTCATTAGAATGGTTGCCTGTTCATAAACACGATGAGGCTGTAGAAGTGGACTAGAGAGTAGATGAGTTTACCTGTTTGGCTGAAGAAATTTAATGTCCCAAAAAACCTCTGGAGTCTTATTTAGGCACTTGTTAGTGTTACAACTGGCTCACAATTGCAATATGAACGAGAGGCAACACGGAGGGGCAAGGAGTGAAATAATGAATTTATGAATTTAAGAAATAATCCAAATTAAATAAAAGTGTTCTAACAATCAGTAATCAGTATTAGTGGAAGTCATTATTGAAAGTGTGTCCCTCTCCCACGCTCCAGCAATCCGGATCACAGAAGGATACTTTTAAGGAGAAGGAAGAAAACGGCACAAGAACAATTACCGCTTACACCGCGATGACCTAATTTTTGCCGTGGACGCGGCGAGTATAAACCAGGCTTCACAGTACCTTTCACAAAGAGAATCATTGTACAGACCAACAGACCAGAGGAAGCAGGAAGATAGACAACATAGGTCAGAATAGGTCACACATGTGCATTTTTTTATTGTCCGAGTGATTTATTCTCTATTGGAGAGAGAACCTGATCTGGACACAGTCATCATGATCTATTCACTACTGAAGAATACTATGTGTCATCTACAACATTGGTGTCGAACCACATAAAAACTACCAAAACAAAATGGTAGAGAGTATTGATATTTTTACTTCTGATCCCAGCTTGTAGGATTTATACACCACTACTTGTCATTGTCAGTCTGTTTTGACTTCTGTCTTTGTGTGTGTTCTGTAAATTTCAGTTCTGTCTTTCTCCGCCCCCTGCCAGTTTGTTTCTATGGTGTTTGATTGATTGTTAGTTCAGTTCAGGTGTGTCTTGTTAATTCGCTCTTCAGTTCTGTCTATGCAAACCCTGTGTTGTCAGTTATTAACGTTACTTGTTTTGGTTGTTCAGTTCCCGATCTTGTTCCTGAGTGTTCGTTTGTTAAAGTTTGAGTTTGTTTTTTTGTTTAAAAAAACCTCCTGCATGTAGATCCTGCTTCCTCCATCTCTGCAAATGCTTGTAACAATACTCCTTTGTATAAGGACTCATTCACACTTAAATAGCCGCTGCGTTTAAAGAAATAGTGTAATGCTAGCCAGCTACATGGCTAAAACAAATCACCATAGTGGTGATTAAAGTATGATTGAGAACTGGACTCTCTCAGCTCATGAATATAACACAAATCACATTGTAAGAATCAATGTAGGCTAGCGGTTGACAAATTCATAGTTTCATTAGTTTGTGT
This sequence comes from Phoxinus phoxinus, assembly GCF_949152265.1. Taxonomy (NCBI): domain Eukaryota; kingdom Metazoa; phylum Chordata; class Actinopteri; order Cypriniformes; family Leuciscidae; genus Phoxinus; species Phoxinus phoxinus. The sequence continues at coordinate 15,664,403 of NC_136880.1, read as the reverse complement.
GCTATTGGGGATCAGTGCAATGACTGATGGTGAAGAGCATAAACTTGTCCAACACATTTTATCCTGCCGTATCCGTCAGTGTTCAGAAGAAAAAGAGATGCAATAAAAGGTAATGAGGAAATATTACGCATGCACAGGGTGTGCTGGACAGTAATTGATTTAGGTGCAAAACTAAAAAAGTGGCTTGTTTGAGGCTATTTGGAACAAGCTGGAAAATCAAACATTAACCTCTTGTGTTCAAAGCTGTCCAGTGAAGGTTTTTCATATATTCAGTTTTATCACAAAATATGTGACAATATATTTACTTACACTGTATATCATAATGTACTGTATGCAATTTTATTAAATAATACTCTTCATAATATATAGATGTACACGTGATAAAATATGGTACTGTGTGTGTATTAATTTGTTTGAACATACTGTATATGCACTGACACTACATTATATATATATATATATATATATTTCACATTTATATAAGAACATGTAATTGCAATATGTGTACACATTAATGAGGAAAATATATATTGAGATATGTATTTGTGGAAACCAGGGCAGATTTTTTTTTATGCATGGGTGCACTTTTTTTGGACTTCAAAATCAGGAGCGCCCTTTAAAGGGTTAGTTCACCCGAAAATGAAAATCTTTCATCATTTACTCAACCTCATGATGTTCCAAACCTCTAATGGTGCGTTCACACTGGACGCGAATAGCGCCTTGATTTCAATGTTAAGTCAATGCAAAGACGCGTTACGCGCATAAAAAAATCCTGCGGCGCGAATGAGGCGTAGAGTGCGGCGCAATAGATGCGAATACGCCTCATTCGCGCGTCAAGTTCACGTGAATTGCGCGAATTGAGTGTCTGGCGCATTACGCGCAAATGATTTTATAGTGCTTTTTATGCATTCACACGTTTGACGCGAATTCGCGTCTGCCGCCCGAGTTGAAAAATCTGAACTTCTGCGTCAATTCGCGACGCATTAACCAATCAGGAGCCTGCTTGCTTCACGTGACATAGCATAACAAACTCCTGCTCGAAGTCACTCATTCAAAATGGAGGAGAAACTAATTTTAGCTGTGAGTGATCACCCGGAATTATATGACTCAAGTTCATACTTTTATAGAGACAGGAACAAAAGGACCTCACTTGGAAGAAGATAAGTGAGGAGATTGTACAACCTGGTAAGTTGTAAGATATATTTCACTTTTGTGTCACGTTATTGACCTACTAACTCGCTAGTAAGCTACCAGTTTACAACTATTTAACTGATCTATCAACATCAGACATCTTGTAAAAAGATGGCCACCAACGGGTTTCGAAACTTTCGCCTCTGACGCGCGTAAATTCCGCTTCAAATGTATGTTTTTACGCGAATGGACACAAAGTGATCAAGCGTATAACTAGACGCGGCAGGCGCGAATTTGACGCGCTATTCGCGTCCGGTGTGAACGCACAGTAAGACTTTCGTTCATCTTCGAAACACAAATTAAGATTATTAATGAAATTTGAGCGATTTCTGTCCCTTCATAGACAGCTACCCAACTACCACTTTGATGCTTCAAAAAGTTAATAAAGAGATTAACTAATCCATAAGAATTGAGTGGTTTAGTCCAAATTATCTGAAGAGACCCGGTCGTTTCATATGATGAACAGATTGAATTTAGGCTTTTATTCACATTTAAACATGTCAACCCACATCTCAGTTTTGGTAATTGTGTGAGAATGACGTGCGGTTAATTCTTGTGTTAGGCAGCATGTTTCAGCTTCTGCAAAAACGAACGAGGTTTGTTCTCAAGAATGTACGGTTGAGATGTTTGTGTTCGCTGAACTATGTCACTGTGAATAAAAGCCTAAATTCAATCTGTGCGTCTTATAAAGTGACCATGTTTCTTCAGAAAATTTGGACTAAACCGTTCGATTCATATGGATTCGTTTTACGATCTTTTTAAAGCATCAAAGTTGTAGTTGCGTAGCTGTCAATGGAGGGGCAGAAATCTCTCAGATTCATTACAAATATCTTAATTTGCATTCCGAAGATGAACGAAAGGGTTTGGATAGACATGAGGATGAGTAAATGATGACAGAATTTTCAGTCTTACTTATGGGCACAAGGGGGATTGATCAGAAATGTGAACAATAAGATGAATAATGAAGAATTTAGTTTAATTTGCATTCCCAATTGCAAGCAAAGTCGGATATTCTTGCCATTGCAAAATTTAGTGCATATTGTGCATTTTATGCACAATAGTAATTTTCCTATTTAGGCAAGGCATCTTTAGCAAGCCTGGATGTGAGCTTAATTTTAATTGATTGTTTTTACATTTTTGATTGCGAACATTGAAGCCAGTTTGGACCAGTGCATATGGACCCCTGCCAATCACTTCCAGTTAAAGTTCTCATGGGATCATTTTCTTGCCCATCCACATAATCTCCATAAAACCAACTGCAATAAAAGCAATAGTAAAAGTAAAGCTGACCCCATTCTCAAATTGAGCCAGGCTGTATCAAAAGAATCCAGTAAGTCTGTCTCTAGTGAAGTTTACAGTCAATAAGAAGACAGATGGTGTCTGAGAGAGCAAGAGAGAGTCTTCAGCGAAGGACATGCACACGGTCGTCCTCAAGGTTCTCATTAGCCCTAAGCTATAAAACATATCCTACTATGCAACCCACAGCTGATTGGAAGTCCAAATTAGGGTTCTGGACTGTAGAAGTAGATCCGAAGAAAAGAAATGAACTCGCATGGGGGGCTTTGTGTAATCTGTGCTCGCAGCCTGAGCTGTCACCTCTTTTCATCAGAGAGATACGGACCAAGGTGGTGATTATACTGGACTGAAGGGAGCCATGTATAGGTTTACCTGATGAATACACTGAGAAACACAACTTGACATGGAGCCTATACACATATTTCATGAGTTTGGCGGCAGGCATCTCTACAGTTTTCTGTCGTTGGCCCTAGAATTGCTCAAAAACAACCTTACCAACAAATAATATGATCACCCTCAGTCAGACAGTTGAGTTTGAGTTTCAGATTCTGGCTATTAGTGTTGTGGTTTTGTTGGACTCGCAAAAACAAACTGAGCAAAGTGAATATGACATATTGCTGCTTGCTCAAGAAAAGACAAACATATTGCTACCATCATATGGGACCTGCCCATTTGAATTGCAAAGGCAACACAGACTACGTTCACACTAGGAGCCTTAGTGATCAATTCTGATTTATTGCTCCGATTTTTTGTATAGCCGCTCACATTGTTGTTTTAAATGTGGCCAATATCAGATTCCAGTGCAAACAGATAATGGTCCTTTTATTCCTCCTATACATACAGTAAATTATATTCAAGCAGTTTGTGACTGTAATTTGTTCTTATATGCGTGCGTGTGTGTTATACGTTTGCGTAGAATTAGTGGTGTGGGGTGCGTGTGTATTACACGCAATGAAGTGCGTATCAAATGCACGCGAAAACTGCATATCATATTTGTAAAAACTCGTTTTCGCGTATAATTTGCACGATAAACACTGCGTGCTATAGAGACGCATTTACAGTACGTGAGAACAGGCTGTAAAACCTTAGGTAAGGTTAATGCTAGAACAAAAGCTCTTGCTAAACTAATTTTTTATCTACTTGAATCATGTTTAGTGCAATGTAATTTTGAGTATGCATGCATTTCTTGGATGTCTTATCTGTCTCGTGTACGGTTGGATAAGTTACAGAAATCGCTAAATAAACTGATAAGTTTGGTTTTAGGTTTTAATAGTTGTGCGGGTGTTGATGTATCTCATTTTAGACATCTGGATTGGTTACCAATAGAAACCAGAGTAGCACATTTTAAACAAAAAATGGTACACAAGTTAATTAATAAAAGAGCTCGTACATATTTTAACCCATATTTCTCTAGTCTAGGGTAAGTGAGAGACATCTTTATAAGGCAAAGTCTCATGGATATTACATTTTATCGATTTAAAACTATGGTCTTGGTCTTTTGAGTACTCAGGGGCTCAATTGTGGAATTCATTACCTCTGGATATCAAAAGTATTTCTAATATGGTTGGTTTTAGTGCAAATGTTAAAAGTTGGTTATTAAATGGGTTGTTTTAGTGATGTATTTGTATTAGTGATTAGTGTGGATGTTTAATTGTGATTGTGAACTTTGCAAATGTTGAAACCTATTGTCGCTATATAATAGTATGCAATGCCAAAGTAAACTGTCACTATGAGTGAAGTTTGTGCTTTACATTAAGGACCGCAATGGAAACAAGTTTTTAACTTTATTGTGTTATCCTTGACAAATGAGTGTATTTGACTATTTTGTCCTATAAATCAAATCAAACGATAAAAAAATCTCACGCAGTACGCTGTCATATGGAAGTAAACATGGAGAAAATTAAAGTAAGTGATTATGCGTTTATAGTGTGATCTGCCACGAAAGACAGCTAATTTATGCGCAGGCAATATAAAAGGCGATGATGCGAAAAAAGAGTCGAGTTTTTAAACATTTATGATACGAGCCCTCGTGTTTTGCTTTCATGAGCTGTCAATGTAATAGTTATGAGCTCTGACACACCACTGTCCTTGACTACCTTTCACAAATGTCTCGATAACGTCAAGTATGTTAAATCTATGAAGTGACCGTGACCCGCATGAACGCAGAATTGTGATGCAACCTATAGAGCGACGCAATAGTCGCATGAATTTCGACTTGAGAGTTCACTGCATTCGTATTGCAAAACATCTGACCTGTATCAGATTTAGTACCACAGTGCCGCAAATCAGAACGGAAAAGATCATATTCCATGTGCTTTGTCACACTGTCATGAGAAAAACGGTCACAAATGGAAAAAAAAATGGATTTGGGCCACATTTGCTTGCAGTCTGAACGTAACCATAGTCAAACAAAAGGTGAATTCTAAATGGTGTTTTTGCTCCCTTGAAGGGCACTTCAAGAAAGATGAAGGGTAATTCCAAATAAAAAGAAAATTATGTTGTTTTTTATTGCTCGCATTTCATTGCCACTTTATGAGACACTATTGCCTAGCTCCCACCAGAGTTCACACTTCAAGGGTTTCACTTCAAAGTGAGCAGGGCATAGGGAAAGAATTTTCACATTTACACATTAGGCAGACGATTTTATCCAAGTAAGGATACACAAGTGATGGTATTTAAAAAAGTTATTGCTTTCCCTGGGAATGAAACCCATGACTTTGACATTGCCCGCACCATGCTGTTTGATCTACAGGAAGACTTCGCCCAAAGACTCACCACACTCCCCAAAATATAGTACAGGCTGAATCAATCCATAAGACCGTCTGACAAACAAATAGAGAAATGGTGCCGCTTCTAAACAGAGAAAAAGAAAGAAACACAAAGAAATGGTCAACAACCACATCAATCCAGCCGTCCTAATTATCTGCGAACTCTCTTACTACAATGTAAAAATCGGAAACTGACTACAAAATCACTCAAACTCATTGTCCTTTTACCCAATATTCACTGCATTATAACTTGAATCTCTTTGTCATAGAGCACAGTATTTGCGTTCCAGAAATAAATAGGCTATCCCATTCATTTTCTCAGAGAAATAGATTTTTCTGACAACTCATAAAGATAGACCTATGAGGGCAGAGGTTGTTCATTGATAATACATATGCTTTTGTTGAAGCCATCACTCTGCGTGATTTCAACTTCATTAAAAATACCAGTGAAAGTTTAACAGTGAACAAATACATTAAAGGTGCACTGTGTAGTTTTTTAAGTATTTTATTAGCTATGTCCTCATTGGTGTATATATATTTGCTTTATGCGCACTGTCATAGCCAGATTCACTCAAGAGAAACAGAATAAAGAGAAATTCATCTCAGCCTTAACTATGTGTCCACACTCCACATGGAGTATCTGTCAATCTTGTCTCTTTTGGCCTTAATCTGACGGACTGAATGCCCAGGTCTTTGTGTGTTTGCTGACATGGGGCTTCTTCACCCTGTCAGGACTTCATGTCTCCAGCAAAGACAGCGTCAGGCTCCTCTTCAGAAAGAAGCCTTTGCTCAGTGTAGACATGCTCGATACTCCCTACCCATGTCTGGCATGCCTTTTAAAATCTCAGTACGTTGCAGTGTTGCCCTATCCTCGGATGGGAAACATTATAATCCTTTAAAAAGACAAAAAAGTCAATCAAAATGAAGCTTTTAAGGCATTCTGTTGAAAAACACTGCAATCTACGATGCCTTGAAGACGCTGAAAGTGGTAGCGAAACAGTTATAGCGACTCCTTTTCTATGTTTCTAAGGCCTGTTTCTAAAGCATGCGGCAAATGCATCTAACACTTATTTCAATCCTGTAATTGTGATGTCCACTTACGAAGAAGTCCAAAAGCTGAGCAAATGCACCCTTATTTTTTCAAGGAAAATTGCAGTACTGACAGGAGTAAATGCTTAGACTGATGCATTGTTTGTTTGCAGCTCCCAAACTAAAAAAGAGGTTTTGAGCCTTTGAATGCAACTATGATGCGAGAAAAAAAAAAGTGGTGCCTCCCAATGAAAACAGATTGCGCATTATACTTTCTGATTCACTCACGTACTCAGTTTTGCTCTCTTGTTAATCAGTGAATTCAGGTATCTGCAAAAAGCCTTGTGATGTCATGAATATTGAACAGAGACTGCATCCTACTAAATATAATGAAGTTTTAGCTGGTGTGACAGTAAATCTCATTCCTACGACTGAATAAATACAAATGCACTTATGCTGACATTAAGCTGGCTATAATCATCTTCAAACAGCTGATTATTATTCATTGGATTATTATTCACTCCATCATAATATCTTGTTAGAACACTAAATTTTTTAGTAGGAAACTAATTAAAATTATGAATAATGTTATGTTAAGCAAATAATGGGACATGGGTGATTAATAAAGCTGAACAAACATACATTTATTACGTTCCAAAAACTCAAAAAGAGATCGGACTGAACAGACAAACAGTACAAAAAAAACATTTCTGTGATTCTGTATAACTTTTTTTTTTAAGTAGCTTTACCTTCAGTTCACCAATATGTATCCTCAATTTTTCTTTTTAAACAACTGATGAGTATCAATATCGAACCTAGTGTGAAGGGTTAATTTGGTCAACAAAGGGAAGTCATTAATCCTAAACTTGGAATCACCTTGCATGGACTGTATAAGCACTGTGGTATTATTTGGCAATACCAGCTTAGATGTGGCTTTTAAAATGTAAACTTTAAAATCAGTAACAATAATGGTAGTGATATTGTTATTGTATTGACCAATAATTGCAATTGCCAATAATATATCCCTTATAGATAAAGTAAAGCTAGTAAAGCTCTGATTTTAAGTTGAGATGCAGATACATTTATTGATTTTAACATCAATAACATCTGAAAAGTGAATTGACCTATCAATTATATAGAGCAAATAAGTTCAAGCATTCTTAGAGTGGGACTGAGTTGGGACACCTTCATTTTAAAGGATTAGTTCACTTTCCAAAAAAAAAAATCCCTGATAATTTCCCACCCCCATGTCATCCAATATATCCATGTATTTCTTTCTTCAGTCGGAAAGAAGTTTTTTGAGGAAAAAAATCCAGGATTTTTCTCCATTTAATGGACTTCCATGGCAACCAAATATTCCAATGTTCAAAGAAGTTTCAAATGTCCGTCTCAATGCAGCTTCAAATGCTCGACACAATCCCAGTCGAGAAATAAGGGTCTTATCCAGAAACGATCGGTTGTTTTCACACAAAAAAAAAATTAATTATATATTTTAACCACAAATGCCCGGGTGGTTTAAAAGTATATAATTATTATTATTTTTTAGAAAATGACGATATTTTCGCTAGATAAGACCCTTATTTCTCGACTGGGATCGTGTAAAGACTTTGAAGCTGCATTGAGACGGACATTTGAAACTTCTTTGAACATTGGGATAGATGGTTGCCATTGAAGTCAACTCTGTGTAGAAAAATCCTGGAATGTTTTCCTCAAAAACCTTCATTTCTTTTCGACTGAAGAAAGAAAGACATGGATATCTTGGATGACATCGGGGTGAGTAAATTATCAACAAAAACAATTTTGAAAATGAAAAGCAAAAAACTAATCCTTTAATGTTCAAAGTATCAGTCATCTCCTGGATAGAGTTTTAAAAATATATATATGTGTATATATATAAAATATATATATATATATTCAATGCTGTTTAGAATGTCGGTTTAATGTGTTTTTTAACCGGTGTAAACACCTGCAAATTTGACTTCTCACAGAGAGTTTCCAATATGCTTGCAGAAAATGATTCAAAATACAATCAGAATTTGGTCATATCCTGTTTATGTACGTCTGGCAAATAGTGCGAGGCCGAGAGCCGTGGGAGCGGAGCAAGGCCGGTGGAGCGAATGTTAATGAACGTGTCGACACCTGCGCGACACAACGGTCTCGAATCCCATGGAGGAGCTCTGGAAGGATATAAGGAGGTACGAAAGATGACCAGGTCTGGGACATTTGAGTGGTTGTTTCGTTTACATTTATTCATCAGTCAGGCTGTGATGCAGCTGCCGCTTACTTTCGCTTTATTGTGTTTGTTTATTTTGTTATTCAAATTGACTTTTAACATTTGCCGGTTCCCACCTCTTTTTTCCCTGAGCCTTGAACTTTGTTACAGTAAGCATCATGTTAACACATTAACCTGATCATGCCAATTTTCGGTTTTAAGCCAATAATCTGGTTTCTAGAATTCAATTCAGATCACGTATTTACTGTATACATGTAGGAATATTCCAATAGGTGTTAAGCATGTCAAAAAAAAAAATCTTTTTTTTTAGTTGAACCACTTTATTTGGAAAATAATGTGCATGTAAATGTGGTCAGTATAAATCCTGGAATTAATACCTACCTATTTATACAAGTATTACAAGTGCATATGTGAAAGTAGGTCGAATGGAGCATTTGATAATCAGCTCGAGTCCCTGCCCTGGTTCCTTCGTGCAACTCCCAAATGAATTGGGATTGATACTCCCTGCAGGAGAAATTAATAGTGACAGTATACGCTGAATCCCAGTCTCACTCATTTACGAGGACCACATGTCATTAGCCGTGTCCTCTTACAAATGCCAGGGAGTGAGGACACAGGCTGTTCAGCACTTTCTCTACTCATTTGATTTTGGACTGTGGCTGTGAGAGAAAGGGCTGTAGTACTTCTTCAATCATCAAAACCACAGTGGTGCAAACAACCTAAATGAATTAGCAAGGCCTCAGTGACTAATTTCACAAATTTTTGGCAGAAGGCGAGGGACCCACATGATGATCAGATGCGAGATTCAACTCCTTTGCACAAAGGATCTTGCGATGTGCCATTTCTTTTGATTGCTGCAAATTAAGGGAATTATAGGACCTGGAAGCTGACTGGACTTTATGTAATGTGCAGAGACTACTTGACTTATCCAAAGGAATGAGAATTGCCTCGGATACCCTTAGCTTTCCACACAAAAGACTTTCAGTCATGGCTTAAGATACAGTTTTAAAAATGGTTCTAAATGTAAAATAGCAGGGTTATTTTAACCAAGGTTAGAACAAAGCTGTGAGGGCTGAAGGTAGAGAAGCCAGTTGCAGAAATGAGAGCTCAGTCAGGGAATACACATAATGTTTCATTTAATTAGTCCAGAAAGTAACTCCAAACAGAAATTCCAAATTTTCCAGAGGAGTCAATCCAAAACAAATCCAAAAGAGGGTCTGGAAACATCAAATGGTAAATGATGTTTCTCAAAAAGGTAAAACCAAAATCCAGAGAAGTTCACAAGATAAATTTACCAAAAGACTGGAGAGGTTGGTATCAACATAACAGACGCTGAGCAAAAAACAGAGGCTGCGTCCGAAATCGCATACTCTCTTGAGTAGGTACTTACTTTGAATTTGAGTAATTGCTGCAGGGCTGCTAAAAAAAGTATGTTCTATATAGTATCATATGCACACCATATCTCGCTGGTAGTAGTAGGTCATCCAGGTACTTTTTTGCCTACTTTTTTATCAGTACTGTGATTTTGGACGTATGGCTTTTGTCACATACTGTTTTTCGTCTACTATAGTAGGGAAGTATGTGATTTCGGACGCAGCTAGAGGCACAGAGCAACTTAAATACACTCACGGGAAATGAGGCACAGGTGAGAACAATAGCACATGATAAAATGGCGGGAAACTGAAATGAAAGCCAATGAGGGCCTCTAGCGGCCAAAACTCATCCAAAAACCTAAAACAGAGTCCACATCACAACTACAACAATGGTGACACTGAAAAACATTATCATTGCTGTGTATGCTAAATCGTTATCTATATAGTTATTGCTCTTAGTGTGAACGGCCCTTTAGTCTCGAGACAGACTAAAGGGATGGACATATGTACTGCATGTTTCAGCTTAAACCCTCAAGATCAATTACTTCAGAATTGAATTGTCGCTTCAAAAATCACAATAAATTGATTGAATTAGTTTGTCACTACAGCAATCATGTCCAAAACCATTGGTGGTTTGTCACTGTGTTGGAAATTCCAAATGTGTCACATCTTCATTTGGGGGTTGGATGGAAGATAGAAACGCAGATGGTGTGCGCTGCTTGACATAATCATCTGGCTCTCTGTTCACATGTGAAAAAGTGTTTACAGATCAAAACACAGCATCATAATTTCACTCTTGGCCATTACTGCAGTCCTCTCCAGATGAAGGTTTTTATTAGAAAACTGACTTAACCAATTAACTCTCATATAGCCTAAGCTGCTTTTGGTAAATGTAGAGATAGATTAATTGACTTGTCTTGTTTTTGAATGCCTGTCCATCTATTGCCAGGCTTCTGAATTTGAAATGGAACATTTTTAAGATATGTATATCCTTTGTATTAGAGCGCCAATAGGAAATATACATTTTAAATTTCCAAACAATTATCCACATTTTTAAATAAACAAAGTGTCCTACTACAGAAGGTTAGGCCCACACAAAGATCTGATCTCACCATCATTGAGTCAGGCTGAAATTATATGAAGAGACAGACGGCCTAAATCCAGTAGAACTGTGACAACTTATGCCAGATGCATGGAAAAACATGTTAAACAAATTCATCACACTGTTTTCAGTCAACTCTATACATTACAATTACATAACACTTTTATGAAGTTATGTAACACTTTATTTTACAATGTCCTTGTTACACATTGCATGTGCTTGCTATAGTAACAACAGTAAATTTGTAGGAATTACTATACATTGTGCATAATTGCATGCAATTAACCCAAAAAAACACACTAATCCTAACCCTAGGGTAAGTACTAGTTCATTATTATTACTCACTACATGTCTCGAGTCGTTTGCAGCATCTCACGCATGACATTGCGTTCTAAAAACTCAACGCTCAAGTCAAAATCAGTTAAACTTTTAAAAAATGAGTCTCGAGACCTTGCGTTCCACTTTTCCCTGTTCCACTGGCCACGCTCTATGCGTTGAAAAACATGTTCTGTGTGAATGGCCCTTTAGTCTGTATATATACTCCCTGTTTTGTTCAGTTCTCTGTCCGTTCTCATTTGTGGTATTTCTCTGTGTTCTCAAAACTGTGTTTTGTAATTCAAAACTGTTCTATTGGATTTTCTTTCGTTGTGTGATTTATATGCGCTGTCATGATCCCAGGTCCATGTCTTCTGTTTTGTATGGACTTTTATGTTAAAATGTAGCCTACTCTCTGTTCTCAGTGTTTCTGTGTTCCCTTCCTGTAATTAGTTCCTGTTCCCTTGTTTGCAATAGCTCCATGGTTTGCTCCCATTGTAACACTTGTTTGTTACCATAGTTACCCTGGTCAGTTCACACCTGTTGTTCATTAGCCCATTTTCTTATGTACTTAAACACTTGTGTTTCAGTTGTCTTTCATCAGTTTTTTTATTGGCGACTATCTGAGCCGCTCAGTTCAATCATGCAGGTGCATGACCCTAATTGGACTTTTATATCAATCTGGCACTGCAGCTAAGCGGCTATGCATTCACTGTGGGAGTCGCGGAGGAGTGCCCAGCCATCATGGCCGCCACACCAGAGCCTCTTCATGACATGGCCGCCATTCCAGAGTCTCCAGCCATCAAGGACACCACACCAGAGTTTCCAGCTATCATGGCCACCATGCCAGAGTCTCCAGCCGTCACGCTTGCTTAGGCAGTTCTCCTCTGGCCAACTGACAAACAGTGTATGATTATGATTTAGGCAGCATTACAGGTCAGAAGTCAGATTGGATCGGAACAATCAGAATATTATCCAGTTCCATCTGGTTGAAGATCGGAGTCACGCCGGTATGGAGACGGGTTTGTTGAGGATCCGTGCCGATTTCTGTTGTGTCGATGAGGTCTTCGCAGGGGAGAGTCTAGTTGACACAATCTCTGCTGACACTTCGGGGCTGCGTTGTGGTCGTGTCTAGGCACAGGTCTATCATCTGATCTGGATACAGCCCAGATCTGGCTGACTACATCATGCGTTGTGGTTGGTCTAGCTGCAGGTCCACCATCTTATCTAGATACGGCCAGAATCCGGCTGACTACATCATGTGTTGTGCTCGAGTCTAGGCGCAGGTCCACCATCTGATCTAGATAAGGCTTGGATTCGGCTGACTACAGTAAACCTCGGAATAAACAGAAAAACTAACATCAGCCTTTCCTAACTTCTCTGTCCTCAGTACTCTCGGTTACAGCGACAGCCATGTTGTGTGTTTGGGCTCTGCTCTCCAGCCCATGAGTTACTGTCCCAGAGCTCAGTCCTGTGTTGGTTCCAGTCCGTGAGCTCCGTCTGCCCTGATACGACCACGAAGGTCGTCCTTGAACTTCCTGTCTGCCCAGATACGACCATGGAGGCAATTACCTGCCCGTTTCATTCCAGCCAGAGAGGCAGTTTTGGGTTCCTGTGTTTCAGCCGAGGAGGCCGTGATGACTCTGCCTGCCTTGCCAGCCCTGTTATGGCCACGGAGGCTATAATGGACTATTTTGACACAGTCCCTGAGGGCAACCCTAACCTCTCTGTGCCCTGTGTTCCAGTTTCGCCTGATCATGTCATGATCCCAGTTCCGTGTCATCTATTTTGTATGGACTTTTATGTTGAAATGCATTCTCTGTTCTCATTGTTTCTGCTCCCATGATAACCCTTAGTTACCCTGTTCAGTTCACACCTGTTGTTCATTTTGTTAGTCATTTTTATTGTATGTTTGTGTGAAGCTGTTGTGTTCCCAGTATTTGGATGTTGTTCCGGTTTCTGGTCTGGAATTTCAGTGCGTTTTATCTTTGTTTGCGTTTGCAAAAAAAACTGTTCTGCAATTGGATTCTTGCTGCTCCTCGTCCCTTTGCACATACACAACCGTCCCGTGACATTGATGTCTCGATGGCTGGTAATTGTTTTGACAATAAAGAACAATTTACAGAGATGTGTAATCGATTGATAAAAAGGTCTTCTTATCATGGAATAAATAGGGCTTTATGTAGCCCAACTTTATAACATAATTGTTAATGTTTTGTAGCAAATTGTTTTGTGGTAATGAAATACAAGTACAAAACTAATAATTACACTAATAAAATCTGTGCGTTTAATTCCTCATCCTCTTTTTAATTCAAGTTCCAAGTATTGAATTGAAAAGAAGTATTTCTTAAATTCAGAATTTTGCCCAATCCTAATAATAAAAGATACTATACTTTATATGGGTGTCAAATCTTAGAGCATCCCTCCACCACCTCAATTCCATTTTTACTTGTGTAATTAAAGGAGGGAAACTTGTGCTTGAGATAAATTATTACATAAAACCTGAAAAGGGCATTGTGAAGGTTATTTAGAAAACGCACTCACTAAACTCATGTTTGTGACAAATTGTTTTCAGCCTGGCCGAAGGACTGTAAAATACTACATCTGAGTTCTGCTGACTTAAGGAATAAGCGCTGGGCATAAATAGATAGTGAATTCATAGTGAAACTCTGCACATGCACCTACACAAGATCATTAAAAATATATTTCACTTCATCAGTCAAACTTAGAAACGTATCGTCTATGTGCATGGATGGATTCCGTGAACTATTGTATATACCAGCCCATCACAAACCTCAGCAGTTAATCGTTTTTACAACAATGTTAAAAATTTTGATTCTTGAATGGTAAAAATCTCACAATTAAATCATTACCATGCTCGTTCAAATCGAAAATTATTTTACAATAAACTAAGAAGTGCAGTTTTGTTGTGTTACTGACATTAACCTGATCTGTACTGTAACATCCATCACACACTATGCTCAGCCCCTCACAGGTGAGGAGAGACTCATGTGCTTGCAGAAGTAAGATGGGGCACTCTGACACAAATCATTTTCAATGAGAGCGGCAGGTGGAATTTAGAGCAGGCACAATCCCATAAAACTGCTGTGAATGTGTGATAGATAAGTGGAGTGTGCGTCTGAAGGATGCAATGCTGCCTACAGATATTGTCTCTCCAGAATCCGCAGCCTAATTAGGCTGGCCCGATGATGGGGATTTTTTGTGTAAGTTGGTACATTTACATTGAATACATTTGCTTTCGACAGCTGGCTCAATTAAAAAAAAAACATTTACATATAAAACTATTTACATATCCCCGGTAACACACAGACACACACTCACACTCACGGCCCACTTTATTGGGTACCTTGCTAGTACACGGTTGTAGGGCTGTCAAATTAAATTAGATGATAGATAGATAGATAGATAGATAGATAGATAGATAGATAGATAGATAGATAGATAGATAGAGAGATAGAGAGATAGAGAGATAGAGAGATAGATAGATTTAACATATATCTATCTATCTATCTATCTATCTATCTATGTTATAAACATTTACATTTTCTTGGTGCCATATGAACGCCATAAAAATATTTGCTGTAAAAAAAAAAAAAAATTACTCAAAGATCTAGTTTTCTCACACACTATACATCATATTTTGCAGTTGTTATATTGTCACAGGCCAGTAATTTTAAGCTATTTTCCTTTCCAAGAAACAGTCAACTGTCATCTGAATAAATATTTTGGATACCTCACAATTTGCGAACAAAGACATTTGGATTGAACAAATCACAGGAAATTATCTGAGAAATGAAGCTGTCAACCCTTATTCCTGCAATTTCTGCAGAACAACCTGAGATGTGGGAGGGAATATAATTGAATGTAAATTACAGGCATGGGACACTGGCTTTATTGATGAGATATGGATGGAAGGCCATATGCACCCTGTCAGCAATTGAAAACGTTCCTCAAACTCAAGTTCCTGTCACAACCACTGTCATTGACTCTCAAAAGAAGCCATGTACAAAAGGATTTCTCACAGGTAAATTATGTATTTTTGCCTCAGTGTATCAGTCAAAGCTCACACCATATGGAAACACATTTGAATTAAATAAAATGACAGTGAATTAATAGGAAACCTGCTTTCAAGGATTTTTCTTTTTTTTCTTCAAGTGCTCAAAGATTGCATGATGTTATTCCCCATGAACTTTAGTTTCCCGTGATTAGTCCATATAATGAAATGCAAATTGCTGAAGTTGATAATGCCTGTAAGTAGCAATAATGGGCTTTGGGTGTTATTAGCATTACATGTATCACTGCTCACACACACCTAGGTTAGAGAGGCTTGTATTCAACATGAGCAAATCTATAAATTAAAAATGTTAACCCTTTACGCATGATGTTATGCACAATACGTCAACTTTTTTTTATCTATGAGTTAGATTAGTCTCAGAAATACTTTTGTTAAATATTTGTAGTGTCTTTCACGTTTCTCACACACACCTTAGGGACAGAATTTGGTTGATAAGCATGAATATGCAAAAAAAAAAACTAAAACATTTCTTTATGAACCTGAAATTTTTTTTCAAGTAAAATGCATACATTTTGTTTAAAAACATTCCAGTAGTTTTTTATTATGAAATTCATTTGTAAGTTCCAAAAAGTTGGACTGTTTTTGAGCAAGTTATAATATAAAAAATAATGTCGGTAACACTTGAAGGGGTGTGCATAAGATGCAATATGAAGGAGGTTTTATGCATGTTTATGACAACTGTCATTAAGTGTCATTTGCTCAATTATGACATTTTTAATGCAAATATGACACTGTTAGATATGTCTTTGTCATGACAACTTGACATAAACCAATACATCATAACCTGTCAGTGTCTTTATCATGACAACTTGACATTACCGAGACAACATAACCTGTCATAAATATGTCATAAACATATCAAACTTAAGAAACTACTTAGCTTTATGGATTGAATTTGTCATTAAAATTACATTTTAATGACAAATTAAATGTCTACCACTGTAGTTGAGGTCAATAAAAGTATACATGACACTGTTATACAATTGTTTGACAGAGTATTAACACTTAATGACATTTTAATGCCAAATTCAATTTGTACCACTGTAGTTGAGGTCAAGAAAAACATTCATAATATTATTATAGTTATAATGGCCTCTGTCAAAACCAACCACATGACAGTTTAATGTAATGTTAACCCATAAAGCTAAGTGGTTTATGTTTGACATATTAATGACAATTTATGCTGTCTTGGTATTGTCAAGTTGTTATCACACTAACAGGTTATGATGTATTGGTTTATGTCAAGTTCTCATAACAAAGACATCTCAAACAATGTCACATTATTTGCATTAAAAATGTCATAATGGAGCGAATGACACTTAATGGCAGTTGTCATAAACATGCATAAAACCTCCTTCATATTCATGACATATGTCAGTATTATGCACTTCCCTTCAAGTAAAGTGTTACCATAATTTCCTTTAGTTAATGCTAGTAATTCTCAGGATCTTAAAAAAAAATCATATAATGACATTTTTTATGAATAATTAATATTTGTCTTGCATCAGTGTTGTTTTCTGTTGTTCATGTTAAATTTCAAAATTCACAGAAAATTGAATTGATAATTAAATTAAATGGTCGCATTCCTTTTTTAAGGTATCATTGTTACAGTGTAATTATGCATTTAAGTACTGAGTAATAATAGTTAACTGCATGTACAGTAGTTATAGGGTTAGGGTAAGATTAGGATTTGGTTGAGGGTTTATTGCATGTAATTGTGCATAATTTACTGTTACTATGGTAAGTACATGTAACATTTGTAACAAGGAAACTGTAAAATAAAGTGTTACGTTGGTTTAGGGTTAGTAACTTGTAATTATGCATAGTTTACAGTTATTAAAGAAAGTACATGTAGCAATGTGTAACTGCATCACCTTAAAATAAAGTGATACCTACATATCTAACAAAAAGACTATTTAACAAACTACTACAAAATATACATTAGAACCCCTATGACAATATGATTATATATGCTACTCACACCCAGGAAGGGGAAAATAAAATAAGTTGGCTACTCATGCATACTCATGGCTTGCTAATGACACATGGTGCACACAATCTGCCAGGTACAATTTATACTAATACGAGGATAATATGTTCCCCGGGCATGAATAATACACACGCACATACTGCGTTCACTGCAAATCATAGTATGTTTTATCTCAGCATACAATCCACAAGGTGCTAAGTCATTGGAGTTCCAGAGGAGGCTAATTACAAGCCAATCAGAGTGACCGTAACCTGATGTAAGGGAAGCCTGAGAGAGCCACTTCCTGAGCTTACAAACATCGATTACATGGTCATATACTTCGAACCCCAGTAACATTAGCTGTAGCTCATAGCTGATTAAATCCAATCAAAAATCACATCGTGAAAATCCTTGTAGAGTTTTTCAGTAGAGAATTACCAGCAGGAGCGCTTGTTTCCTTTTCTATTTGCACGCTACACTTTTTTCTCTCTCTCTCTTTCTCCCCTGTAGGTCTGAGTGTTAGTCCTCAGGCTGTAAAAACACGTGTGGATTTGTATCTGTGCGCGAGGAGCCTTGCGCCCAAGGCAATGAGCTGGCCAGAATGTAACCTCCACACAGCTGCAGCAGGACTGATAATATCCAAAGCGGTCCGTCCAACGTCTCTGTAGGCCCACTAACACATCCAGCACCCGAGGCCAAACTCTTAGTTCTGTCATGTCCTACACTGTGCTGTCTCAAAGTACTGCTGAATCACACCAGTGCAGGCCCTGTTGGTGATGCAACCCAGAGCAGTGAGGAACCATGCACCAGTACAATGGCTTTTTAATTAGAAATTATATCTACACATCCCCAGCTTCTTCTGACAAGCAGCACGTGTCTCCAGACCCCCGTGTTCTGACACGTGTAGACGTTGCGGTACACGTAATAGTGTTGTTTACTATAAAACAAGTGATATTGGTAGCAGCCCGTGTTTTCTGAGCATTTGAACTGTCACGTTATCGTGAGCAGCATGATGGATATAGGACATTCTTTCATTCTCTTGTTATACAAACTTACAACTTGTACAACAAGTGACCCTTGTGAATCAAACAATGATCGTCGAATTCACTTTGACAGCTGTCACGCCATGACACACTTGACTGACCTTTTCATGTTGGCATGAGATCAATTATCTATCAAGAGTTTCTGCTCATATTAAAAGTGCTTTAGGTGATTTCAGTCATTTTGTTGATTTCAACCACACACCTTTACTTCGCAAATCCAAACACATCCAAACACATCATAAAGTTTTGCTCTTTACAGGGCAATGAGCTGTCACAGAGCAGAGATATGTGGGATTTTTCCAGGAAATTATCAAATAATTTTAAGTCATATGATCAAATTCAAAACTAAATTGTTGATTGAAGACATTTGTTGATGTCGTATATGAATCAGAACGTTAGCCGCTAGTACACAAACATACAGCATTGGAGATTACTTTAAATGCTGTCAAACATGTCAAGTTGATGGTTTAGAAAGCATGCCTAAACAGCTGCTAGATCATAACTCTATGGTTATGATCAGTGTAAAATATGCACGAAAACAGTGATTGAGATGTCAAAGCAAGAGTCAACACAGAGAATGTTTGACAGAACTGCATAAAGATGTAAATATCCAACTTCATCCAACTTCTCCAGAAAAGTTACGAATGAAAATATTTTTCCTGAGTCTGTTTAACATTTTTTTTTTTTTAGATTTGATGCTAAAAATTACATTTAGGCCAAACTTAACATATACTGATGAGCCAAAACATTATGAGCAGTCACAGGTGAAGCGAATACCGTGATCATCTCCTAACAAGGCCACATATTATGGTCTGAGGAGATTAGATGCAAAAAATCGGTTAGATAAATGTGTTGGATGCAGGAGAAAAGGCAGGAATAAAGATGTGAGTGACTTTCACAAGGGCCAATTTGTTATGGCAAGGCGACTGGGTCAGAGTATCTCTGAAATGGCAAGGCGACTGGGTTGATCCTGGTCAGCAGTGGTGAGAATTTACCAACAGTGGTCCGAGGAGAAACAAACCACAAACCGGCAACAGGGTGTTGGGCGCTTAATGCTCATTGATGCATGAGGGCAACGAAGGCTATCCTGTTTCCGGTCCGAGCCAACAAAAGGTCACTGTGGCACAAGTCTCAAAAAATTGTGATAATGGTTATGGGAACAATTTGTCACAACACACAGTGCATCGTATTCTGCTGTATTCTGCATATTTGGCACGTGTAACCTTCCTAAATAATGTTAAAAACCAAGTACACCCCTTCATGACAATGGTTATCCCTGGTCGAAAATGTCCTCTTTCCGCAGGATAATGCACAGTGCCACACTGCACACATTGTTCAGGAATAGTTTGAGGAACATGAGGTTTGAAATGAGTTCAAGGTGTTGCCTTGGCCTCCAAATTCAGAGGTTAATCCAATTGAGCATCTGTGGGATGTGCTGGACTAACAAGTTTGATCCACGGCGGCTCCACCTCGCAACCTGCAGGACTTGATGGATCTGCTGCTAAGGTCTTGGTGCCAGACACAACAGGACACATTCAGGTGTCTTGTAGAGTCCATGCCAAATAAAACTTTTATCTTAAATTACTTTTTTTTAATACTCAGAATTTGGACATTCTATTTTTTACTGAGGCCTAGTTAAAAACCAGGGTGCAGATTGTGCCCGATTCATATTTTATTTCTGTGGTATTCAATCAGTTCACTTTCACTTCAGTCTTTAGCTGAGATCATTGGTCAGCTGAAATCTACTCAAATTGCTGTTGTGATATTGTTCCATCAAAAATCATTAAAGAGTTTACTGACGTTAGTTAATAAAAGTCTCACATCAGGAGTAGTTCCAACGAGTTTTAAATATGCTATTGTACAGCACCCCTTGAAAAGAACAAATTTGGATCCGAGTGTTTTATCAAATTATCATCCTATTTCAAAATTGCCATTTTTATCTAAAGTCTTAAAAAAAGGTTGCAATAAACCAAGTGCAGGCTTTTCTAGTTCAAAATGACATTTTTGAAAAAATTTAATCTGGGTTCAAAGCAAATCACAGCACAGAAACGGCCCTGGTTAAAGTTTAATTATTTTTTTATATAATTCTGGTGATTCTAGTCTTGCAGACCTCAGTGCAGCGTTCAATACTGAATGGTTTAAATATTTTCTCTTTAATAGGACCTTCTCAGTTAACACTGGTCAACTTTACTCCAAATCTGCTTCATTGATTTGGGGTGTTCCGCAAGGCTCTATTCTTGGTCCAATTCTGTTTTCACTTTATATGTTACCTTTAGGTTCTTATCAAAGGCATGAATGATCTTTTTACTGTTATGCTGACAACACTCATGTGTAACTTCCTGTACAAAAACAGGACAGGAGGTCAATTGAGTCATTGCTAAACTGTTTACAACTGTTTACAAGTTAAATTAAGGATGTCAATTATTATTTTTTTAATGAAAGCAAAACATTAATGAGATAATGTTTCATTATAATGTTTAATGATAATGTTATGAGATAATCTGGTTCGGGACCACGGTTTCAAAAAATCTTTCTGATATGGGAAATGTAGCTCCCCTCTGCAAATCAGTGGTTAAGAATCTTGGGGTGCAGTTTGTTGATCTGTCTATCATGGGTCTGAAGAACTCTCCTCGTGTGTTTGCATTTTGCAGAATGATGCATTTAAAATTGAATGACCAAACATTTAATTTCAAAAGTTCTGTGCTGTTGCAGATAAAATGTAATGTGAATAACATTGAATAAATATATTTTGTCAGGTTAGATACTGATAATTATTCACTTTAACCCCTTTATCTAAACGTCGGACTTCCATGCCCGCCACTTTTTATTTGAGTTTGCAGTGATTGTGATTGTAATTGTGATTGTGATCTGTGTCCTGTGTCCTGTGTCCTGTGTCCTGTACTCTGTCATTGTTTGCCTTGATATTAAAGGGATACTTCACCGCTGGAAAGATAAATGTGTATTTAAATTGGGTCATGCATGTAGTAGAAATGTGAAATTATTTTAGAAGTTGGTGCCTTCTAGACTGAGAAAAGCCTCTTGGATGTGGATGAAAGACAATAACTCCCAGAATGTACCTGCTTCGCTGCCACGTCTACCGGTTACAGAGGCCAGTATTGGAAGAATTGATACATATAGGTTACAAGTTGACTCGAAACTGAAAAGACGCCGTTTTATTGTAAATCTCAGTGACGAGTCTGCCCAGGCTCTACCTCCTGACCGCCGGGTGGGTCTCGCTACTCTGCTGCAGCGGCTGCTCCGGCTACCTCTGGTTCCTCGTCCGCGGCTGTTCCTCGCTGTTTTGCGGCTCGTGCGGGTGGTCACGAGCGGCGGATTTGCTCGCCGGATTTCGGAATGTCCGGGATTCGGCTTTTGGTTTCTGCGGTCACCATTCATTATGTTTATATGCACACCTTTCGTTTGATGTGCGTTGTAGCAATGCTAAGAAAAATTCCTGTGTTTTCGTCTCGGTCGGGATCCGCGTGAAGCAGAATGCATGACCTCAAAGCTGGCACGAACGTGTCAGTGTCAAATAATGTAGGCGTAGTGAATGGCGACTCTGGAAAGCAGGAGCCGAGTCCCGGACATTTTGGGCCATCTCGAGGTCTGGTCAGGTGCGTGGGTCCGATGCTCGTGGCTGCCTGTGCGGGCAGCAGTGCAGCGGGGAGCAGTTGCGGATGGTGGGGGAGCGGCCGAACATGTCCGTGAAAAAGATATATGGTCACCCCTACTACTCCGCTTTCTCCACAGAGCAAGACCCTGTTAGCTTAGCTTAGCTCCAAAAAGATGGCTGACACTATTTGTACATTCTGTGAGTGAGATCCCACCCTCTATGGGCGGGCTGAAAACATGCGGAACTAGCTCCTACTACTGGCTGTAGTTTTTAGCCTCTGGCCAGGAAATACTCAGATGATGCAAAATGACGATTTTTGCGTCATTGGATGATTTTTTTCTAGACAAAAAATACATAAATACATAAGTCTCAGGGGGACATAAGGGGGGGGAAGCATGGTCATTCAAAAATATTACCAGGTTTCTACTGATACAAAGCTTAATGCTAATCAGTGGAGTATCCCTTTAAGCCTCTGTCTGTCACATGAATTGTGATATTTGGATTGGCCCAAAAAAAATGCATTTGATTCTTTGAAAACTGATTTAAGCTTGTATTTCAGTTGCCTATAAGAATTGTAGTAACGCAATACGTAGCTTGGAGTTCTTTCATCAACTTAAACATACATCTGTTAAGATATGAGAAGCTATAAGAAATATAAAACTGAAGAGAAGCCACAATTGCCCCTCAAGAAGAAGGAAAGAGATAAAGAAAGCAAGAGAGAACCCACACAGTTTGTCTACTTGGGTTTCCAAGCACACACATCAACAGCAGCCAGCTGACCTCTCTAATCAAAGTACGTAATGTATTTTCACAAATCTCTCACACATCTAACACAGCGTTCTGAGTGCATTCAACAATTCCTGTGAACTTAACATGAACAGCTAGCACATTCAAGCAAATTAAGTTGCATACAAACTAGTCAACCAACTCCAAAAAACTAATGACAAGATTTTGGCAAATAGTCTCATTTTGTGACAATGAAATATGTCATTCAGAGCACTTATTCCCAAAGGTAACAGCAGTCCTGAGCTCAACTTCATGACTTCCACTTCCAACTTCTTCCATAATGAATTATTCTTCTGTGAAAAGCCAGAGAAAGGACTAGTCATCTAATTTAAAGCAGATTAATTGATTTTACTCTCACTGCATCATACAGTCAAAAGAAGATCGCTTTATTAAATCGGGAATTCAACACCATTAGCTAGTTTGATTTATTAGTGTGCTCTCTGCAACAAGGGAGGACACTGCAGTATTTGTGTAGAGAGTCCAGATGTATGTAAATTAGCTAAATAAATAGATAAAATACCCAAAGAGTGCTATTTTTGCCTGTAGCTGCAGCAATCTTGAGGATGCATGGGCTTTGTGAAGTCAGACTGTCTTCATCTGTGAAAGAACGACACTAGCGATTATGATGCAATGGTAAAGTGAATGCTAATACAGTAGCAACAGAAGCTTTCACTAAACTGGACAGGCCACTTAAAAGATTCTGCAAAGTGACAACTATTGAGTGCAGAAAAACAGCCAAAGAAAGACAGAGACTGAAAAAAAGATATAGTGATTTTTCCTTCGACTTTTCCAAGTGGATAAGTAAACTTGTGGGATGGCTTGAAAACAATTTTATATCCTAAGTAAATACACCAGAACATAAAAGAAAAAAACAATCTGTCACAGTCAGGCTGAACCAATGTTCTTAGACACACACTCAACTTATTTCACAAGTTCACATTCATAAGTTATCTCGCTCTAAATTCCACCGACCGTCTCATTGAAAATGAATTGTTTCCTAAGAGGCAACTTATTCCAAATATCTCCTCATACTTCCCTCCCATACAGTCTCCTTATCTTCAAGATGTCGAAATTGTACATCCTATCCTATCCAACCTTGCTAATTCCACCGCTCAGCTAATTTCTAACGAGCTGATGGTCCGAAACAGGTGTGTTAAATAAAGACATGCAAAATATCAAGAGTGGTGGGTCCCAAGGACCAGAGTTGAGAACTACTGGTTTATTGTAAAGTAAAACATTTTCATCTGGGATTTCCACTTGGGTGTCTATGATTTCATTAGGGACTGCAGATGTAAATTAGCCTAAGGCTAACTCTGGTGTAATGCATCAAATGTTTACATTTATGTTTTTAATTACACATGGTCCCTTCTAAATAAAATATCAATCAATCAATCAATCAATTGTGACATTCGTTATATGACCATCTAAATCAGAGTCCATTCCAAGACAAGCTTCCTGTAGAGTTCATCTTCAACCTTTTCCAACACACCTGTCTGGAAGCTTCTAATAGGTCCTGTCTCAATACCCACACTTGAGGTCTTGGCCACTTGAGAGCGCATGTAAGTATCAGGAAGTAAATGCGCAAGACTGTCTCAGGTCTGAAAAATGCCAAACCTCTGTTACCTTAATGCACTCTAAATCCACGCTTCATGTTTGCTGAAAAAGGTGACTGCATTAAGTTATAATAAGTTGTTCCACTACTTTTACCAGCAGTTAAAATCCATCTGTCACATTATTATCCTTCCCTCTGAGGGCCAGTGGTCGGTACGCACACAATTTGCATATAATTTCTCATCTCTCTTCAAAGCGCTTTGCATTCCAGTGAAATCATAAATAAATGCAACCAAATGAGATTATACATATGCGTAATATACACACACACAAACACACACTCACATATATATATATATGGCAGAAAGTAGTTTCAGTGGGTATCCACTATACATTTAGGTTGGGCAACAATTGTCCAAGTAAACTGAAACCATGAAAAAACGTTGTATGAAGACCAGAAAGATATTTAATCTTCCCATCTGCTGCATCTCTCAAAATGTTTTCATTTGGAATCTTTTACGAAACTGGTGACGAGACATGCAATGACTAAAGCCATTTGCACCATTTATTTTCAATCTATTTTGGAGACATTGTTGAATACTGATGAAGAACCAAAGCTATTCAACCACTGAGACATGTCATATGGACAACTTTTATGGTGCTTTTATAGTGTTATCGTAATGGTGTTGTGTTTTTCATAGCTTCATTGATGCAAAAGGAGATGTTGAAAAGGAAGATTTTGGGGTGAACTTTTCCTTTAGGGATCTTGGCTGGCATCCAGAACTGGAAAGTTATTGAGATCCCCTACCAGAATTGTGCCCTTGCACAAGGAACATAACCCCAGGTGGACTATAAGCAGCTGCTAAATGACAAACAACCTAACCTTAATCAAATACTGAAATGCTAAGGACAAATGCAAAGAGGTTTAGCATATAAACTGATTTCAGAAAACCAATGACAGTGGATAATGTTTCACTCACCTGTTTAATGGCATGTAGCAGCTTACCATAGCAGAAAAGAATGACCAGGAAGGGGATAATCAGGCAAAAAATAAAGAGGCAGATGATGTAAGAAATGTTATTGGCGGTCTTGGTTGTCCAGTCTACAGAGCAAGTTGTTCCAGGGCCTTCCGGGCCATAGCGACTCCAACCAAATAGAGGGGGCAGAGTCCATATTAAAGAGTAAACCCAGGACATCACCACCCCACAGGCAACCTTCTTGTAGTTGGTGGCATCAGCTTCCGTGGAGCCCATCATTGTGCAGTAGCGTTCATATGATAGCACGGCCAGGGAGATAAGCGACACAATGCCTGCAGAAAAAAAATATAAAGATATTTCAATAATGTTATAATTTGATTTAGATTTAAATAGTCGAATGTGACATTCCATTACCAACAGACTGCTGCACATTAAGTTCAATTTGGAGTATTTTTCAGCAGGCATATAAGACATTCAGAAGAGCAGAACTCATGTCTTACTATTAATTCAAGACCGGCACTGACTGATAAAAAGCAGATCAAAAAGTATTTTGGTAGAGTTCAGTTGAGTTGCCTGATAAGTAAGGCTTTGGTTCTTTATAATTTGTTGCACAATTGTAGGTGAAAGCAATCCACAAGCCCATTCTTAAAGCTGAAGTGTGTAATTTTTGTGCCACTTTATGAATTACAAAACTTTATGACATTAAAAAAAAAAATCCCAAGCCCTCTTTGTCACAGTGTCTGGTTTGTGTATCCCCGGGTATCCACTAGAGGTCCTCGTCCCCCACGGTGTCTGTCACATTATGAACTGCATTCCCCACAATCCTTGTCTGCACTAATCACTGTTCACTGCACTCAGCTGTTCCCCGTCATCATTGTTCCCAGCTGTTCCCTGTTTCATTGTTAGTTCTGTGTGTATATATACCCTGTCTGTTTCAGTGTTTGTCACGGAGTCCTTGTTTAATGTCCCCACACTTCCGTTCCTGTTTCGGCCTGTTTCTTGTGTCTGTTGGATTGCTTTACTGGATTTTGACCCTTGCCTGGACTGTTTTGTGAGTACGGATTACCCTATTAATAAACTGCTATTGGATCTTACCTTTTTCCTGTGTGTGTGTTCGTGACAGAAGGACTCCGTCACACCTAGATCCAGCAGTATGTGTTCTAACCTCTCTTCCCCAGCCATAGAGCGGGAGAGGAGAGCTTTTTTTGAGGGAACCCGTCTAGTTATTTTTCGTGGGACCCGGGGAGGTCGCAGAGTTGGAGGGGGTCGAGAACAAGTTCAACACCACCCTCCACCTTGGCCCCCCTTCGTCCCTGGACTGGTGAGGGACGGATCAGAGCCACCATCTCGCCATCGCGGGCGGAGAAGGGGAAAACATATGTCCGCCCATCCGGAGACTGATCACACCCCGGAGGCCGTCCCCTCCGAGCAGCCCGCTGTCGTCCCGGAGGCCGTCCCCTCCGAGCAGCCCGCTGTCGTCCCGGAGGCCGTCCCCTCCGAGCAGCCCGCTGTCGTCCCGGAGGCCGTCCCCTCCGAGCAGCCCGCTGTCGTCCCGGAGGCCGTCCCCTCCGAGCAGCCCGCTGTCGTCCCGGAGGCCGTCCCCTCCGAGCAGCCCGCTGTCGTCCCGGAGGCCGTCCCCTCCGAGCAGCCCGCTGTCGTCCCGGAGGCCGTCCCCTCCGAGCAGCCCGCTGTCGTCCCGGAGGCCGTCCCCTCCGAGCAGCCCGCTGTCGTCCCGGAGGCCGTCCCCTCCGAGCAGCCCGCTGTCGTCCCGGAGGCCGTCCCCTCCGAGCAGCCCGCTGTCGTCCCGGAGGCCGTCCCCTCCGAGCAGCCCGCTGTCGTCCCGGAGGCCGTCCCCGAACAGCCCGCTGTCGTCCCGGAGGTCGCCCCGGGGCTGTACACCATTAGTCCTGCCACGGCAAGGAGGGCTGTCTTCCTTTTTTATGTGGTGGTTGTACTGCACAGAGGAAGCACATGAGTTCCGCCCAGCCAGAAACTTCTCACATCACGCCTGCCGAGCCTGAGCTTCGCGTCACGCCTGCCGTGCCGGAACAGCCCGCTGTCGTCCTGGAGGCCGTCCCCGAACAGCCCACCATCAGTCCTGCCACGGCCAAGAGAGCGGTCTTCCTTTGTTATGCGGTGGCGGTACTGCATGCGTGGAGGAGGCACAGGCTGTCTGCCGTTCCAGAGACTGTCCACTTCACGTCTGCTGTTCCGGAGCCAGTGTCTGCTGTTCCAGAGCCGGAGCCAGTGTCTGCTGTTCCAGAGCCGGAGCCAGTGTCTGCTGTTCCAGAGCCGGAGCCAGTGTCTGCTGTTCCAGAGCCGGAGCCAGTGTCTGCTGTTCCAGAGCCGGAGCCAGTGTCTGCTGTTCCAGAGCCGGAGCCAGTGTCTGCTGTTCCAGAGCCGGAGCCAGTGTCTGCTGTTCCAGAGCCGGAGCCAGTGTCTGCTGTTCCAGAGCCGGAGCCAGTGTCTGCTGTTCCAGAGCCGGAGCCAGTGTCTGCTGTTCCAGAGCCGGAGCCAGTGTCTGCTGTTCCAGAGCCGGAGCCAGTGTCTGCTGTTCCAGAGCCGGAGCCAGTGTCTGCTGTTCCAGAGCCGGAGCCAGTGTCTGCTGTTCCAGAGCCGGAGCCAGTGTCTGCTGTTCCAGAGCCGGAGCCAGTGTCTGCTGTTCCAGAGCCGGAGCCAGTGTCTGCTGTTCCAGAGCCGGAGCCAGTGTCTGCTGTTCCAGAGCCGGAGCCCGTGTCTGCTGTTCCTGAGCCGGTGCCCGTGTCTGCTGTTCCTGAGCCGGTGCCCGTGTCTGCTGTTCCTGAGCCGGTGCCCGTGTCTGCTGTTCCTGAGCCGGTGCCCGTGTCTGCTGTTCCTGAGCCGGTGCCCGTGTCTGCTGTTCCTGAGCCGGTGCCCGTGTCTGCTGTTCCTGAGCCGGTGCCCGTGTCTGCTGTTCCTGAGCCGGTGCCCGTGTCTGCTGTTCCTGAGCCGGTGCCCGTGTCTGTTGCAGTTCCTGGGCCGGTGGTGTCTGTGACTGTTCCTGAACCGGTGGTGTCTGTTGCAGTTCCTGAGCCGGTGGTGTCTGTTGCAGTTCTTGAGCCGGTGGTGTCTGTGACTGTTCCTGAGCCAGGGTCTGTCCCTGTCCCTCCTTGGTCTTCACCGCCATGGCCGCCCGAGTGGTCGTCTTCACCCTGGTCGTCTCCGCCATGGCCGCCCGAGTGGTCGTCTTCACCCTGGTCGTCTCCGCCATGGCCGCCCGAGTGGTCGTCTTCACCCTGGTCGTCTCCGCCATGGCCGCCCGAGTGGTCGTCTTCACCCTGGTCGTCTCCGCCGTGGCCGCCCGAGTGGTCGTCTTCACCCTGGTCGTCTCCGCCGTGGCCGCCCGAGGGGTCTTCTCCGCTGTGGCCGCCCGAGGGGTCGTGTCCGCCCTGGCCACCCGATGGACTGTCTGCTTCGCCCTGGCCGCCCGATGGACTGTCTGTTTTGCCCTGGCCGCCGCTTAAGCCGTTCCCCCTTGTTCCTGTTCCCCTCCACGGACCTGGCCCTCCATCCCACCCCCTGATCCTCCACCTTTCCACCTTCCGCCTGTACTCTTGTTTTATTTGTTATGTCTTGGAGCGTCTGGTAGCCGCTCCGTAGGAGGAGGGTTATGTCACAGTGTCTGGTTTGTGTATCCCCGGGTATCCACTAGAGGTCCTCGTCCCCCACGGTGTCTGTCACATTATGAACTGCATTCCCCACAATCCTTGTCTGCACTAATCACTGTTCACTGCACTCAGCTGTTCCCCGTCATCATTGTTCCCAGCTGTTCCCTGTTTCATTGTTAGTTCTGTGTGTATATATACCCTGTCTGTTTCAGTGTTTGTCACGGAGTCCTTGTTTAATGTCCCCACACTTCCGTTCCTGTTTCTGCCTGTTTCTTGTGTCTGTTGGATTGCTTTACTGGATTTTGACCCTTGCCTGGACTGTTTTGTGAGTACGGATTACCCTATTAATAAACTGCTATTGGATCTTACCTTTTCCCTTGTGTGTGTTGTGACACTCTTTGTGTTTTCTGTCTTCCACTGGTGTTTGAGAGCACCACAGAGCCCAAGCATTTACTTGTCAAGGGAATCAATTCAAGTCTCTGAGATTCAACTTTACCTCTTACTGGTGTTCGATTATCAGAGAAGTGGACTGAAGTAGTGTTGTAATTTTAACCATGACGGCTGTAACTGGCCTGACAAAAGTCTTGGCATTAACTGCAACACTTTTGACCATTTCTCCTAACCAGATTAATGAATATGAAAGTGCACGTAACTAATGCGTTTTGTTCTGAAATCAGATTATTATTATTTAAAGCTTCAAGCTATTGTTCATGAGATATTTGAGATTCTGCTTATTTGTTGAGCTCTATGTATGTTGAGCAGTGTTTATGTGTATAAAAGTCTACATTAACCCTGTTTATAATATAAAGCAATCATGTCTCTTCAGAAGACCTTTTAAGCTTGACAATGTTGTTTGAGTGGACTTTCAATGGATGTGTTAGCCAGGTGCAGGCAGATAGACAGACGGTGATCAGGAACAAAGTTCAAATGCTGCGTTTAATAACAGTCCAACAGGTAATACATACACTAATGCAAACAAGAAGGTGAGGAACTTTATACACATGGTAATTACCTAAATGACGAACAGCTGTGATGATGATTAGTGTCAATGGGAACTGATGAGTGGCGGGAAACTCAAACCAAGGAATACATGTGACTAATGCAAACAAACTAAAAGTCCATGAAAACGAAACTAAGAACAAACACATGTGAATAAGTGTAACAGGGTAGGATAAAATGAAGAGAGATTAAAAAATTTATTAGAAATATAATTTGTTTGTGGTCTGAGAGGAATGAAAGTCTTATGGGTTTGGAAAGACATGAGGTTGATTAAATGATAACAGAAATGTAATTCTTTATTAAAATTTAAAAATGTTAATTGGGTGAACCTGATTACGTTGGTCAGGTAAAGGTAGTTAGAGTTGGTTTAATCTGAAGTTAGTGAAGACCTACTGTAGATATTGAGCTCACCTCACCGTGTGATGGTGTGATAGGGAGGGCATAAACTCATAAACTCAAGGTCATGACCGCAGCGGAGCTCACCCGAAATCGAATCCTTCTACAGCCCGATTGCTGATCCATTAACTGAAAACCACTAGACCATGCCATAAGAACCAAACAGTCCATCTCTGAGAATCTATAGGGAAAACAGCTTGGTCTGTATATCTCAAGATGCATTGGTCTGACTAATATGGTTATGTGACACCTTAAAATAGCACTTCCTTAGCACTTTCTAGAACTTTCTAGACTTTTCTAGGACTGTTGAGAACTTTCTAAAATGTTCTAGAACTGTTTTCCTAGAACAATCTAAATATTTGTACACATTTACCATTTGTACACTGTACATATATATATTGTAGAGAGGGACATAAAGAGAGGGAGCTTTATGAGCAAACAACTCAACTTGATACTATTTGATATTTGTTTCAGAAGCAATATATAATGTCCCACAAGACAAGTGATACCACCTTACAGAAAAACAAAGCTATCTGGACAAATAATATAGTGAGATTTCAGCAATCACAAAGTGGAAGTGTGCCTTTAGAAGAATCGTCACTAAAAGAAAAGTGCAGAATGCTACTCCAAATGCAAATTATTGGAAGTTGACAGTTTCTTGGAGCAGAAATCAAAGGAAGAAAGGAGCGAAGAGTGGAAATGATCATAGAAGTCACATATTAATTATGGAAGAATCAATTGAACTGGAAAATTGTATTTATTCTTCCATAATTTACATAAACTCAACTTCACATTTATGTCACAAATTGAGAAATGAAATTCTAGTTTTAAATGTTTAGTGGTTTAATTAGAAAATACTGTTCATTAATGTTGTCAAATAACCCTTAAAGGGGTGATGAACTGAGAAATCAAATGTCATATAAGACATTTTAATATAAGACATATAAGACAACTTTTGACATATAAGAGGTCATCATACTATAAGAATATCCTGTAAGTTTCAGAACTGAAAACTTCCTTGTTAGTCCAATAAAAGCTTTTATTGACACCCAGACTCAGCGAACGATGTTGCATTACATGCAACTCATTATAATATGCAAAACTGTTATCCAATCATAGCAGTGGGCATTTACTTTCAAGTCTTCAATGCGGCACGCCCATAAAAACAGCGTTTCAGGAGCTAGGCTCAAAATCAGGGTAGAAAATAGCCGATTACTTATTCATTTTGATGTTTTTGAATGTAAAAACCAAGCGAACATCATTAGTTGACCTCAGACAACAATATAACCAAATTAAAAAGCCAGTTCATGACCCCTTTAATTCCAATCATAACAGATTCAGACCCATTTAAAACAAACAAACAAAACAATCTTGTTATTGTTATATTATTCATCATGATCAGTAACCACAGTGCTAATAGAAAAAAGAAAAAAAAAACATGTAATACAAATGCATTTATTTTCTCCACAGTTACCTTGAAGAGTTAAGATTTGTGATGTGTTCCTCTGGGACGAGTGCTTGAGAACACAGCCCGTATGAAATTACATTTTGATTACTTTCTTCAAAATCAAGTGTAGCGTTAGTTCTGGCGGGTCACATCAGTCAAGCTTGGATCAGCTGACCCTACCCATCACAGCATCCCTATATAACGTCCATTCAGTATTATCAGCTGCTTTATCGCGTTGCTCAGAAGCCAATAGACCCTTCGCAGGGAGCTTGATTGACAGGTGATCTGACCATTCATACAACGCCATCCGCCATTTTGTCCGACAAAGCCGTCAGGAGAGTTAGTAGATTAACATGGGAGGATTTGAACTTGAGAAACGGAGTGTACTGACGCCTTTCCGCGGTTAAAACAACATTCCTTCTGATGTTCATTCATGTTTATTTGATGCTATAAATGAACTAGAAGGAAGAGATGATCGGTTCACGAGCAGCTTTAACTGATGCTCTACAGCGATCTGTCAGACACATTAAAGAGCCACAAAACGGTATTTATTGCTTAAATTTCTTTTAAAAAATGAGAGAGCGGCGTAGCTTGTCGGACATAGCGACAGTAACTAAGGTGGGCGGGTCTTTGCGAATGGTCAATTACCCTCCTCCATCCCCAGCTCCTCCTCTCGTCCAGTCAGGACTCGGCCTTCTGATATTACTCTTCGAATCAGTCTGTCATTTATCTTTATTTATGTTGATATTACATTAAGAACATTAATGATATCTGCAATACATTTATGTTCTGTTCTGTTTACCCTAAGGGGGTTATATTGCCCAGAACAAAATCACACCGACAATATGCTACTTGTCAAACATCTTTGACAATAGTGTTCCTGACAGAATTGAATCCAAATAAAACCAACAGTCAAACATTTTATGAGACACGAGGCCTCTTTTTTAGCTTGTTTTAATGATAAATTGTCCACATAACATCTCAGAGGAGATGAATCTGATGAAGTAAGCATCTGAAAAATTGCATAAGAGCTCAAGCAATAGAGAAGTGGATTCAAAATCTAATATTCTGGCTATGTTAAGCTGCCAAGAAGTGATTTTCCCACAAACAAAGCAATCAAATGTGATTTGTCTTGCTCTGTTGCATTCGCTGGCAGAAAAACATTCTCTGCTCAAAAGAGACTTATTGGAAAATATAACAATGGTGATTCTTCTTTAGACTTTTTCATTTTTTACCTAAATCTGCCGTGGCGTATCTTGATCCTCAAGCAGAAGATTTTTTTTTAAATATATTTTCAGGTCACATAGTTTGACTTGTGATGCAGAATCACACCGTGTTCTTCCAGAGGAGAACTGGCACACTGACTGAACCTGATGTGAAAATAGCTGGATGGCAATTTTGAATTTGTTTCATAACTTATTAACTCTGCAACATCAACACTGCTATTGAACTGAATTTAATCAACACTGAACTGACTTGTGCTGAATAATGACACTTATCAAACTTCTGTAGAGCTGATTATAAATTGAATTACTGTACGCTTGTTTCATAATTTGATGCACTATTATTAAACTAAACTGAATTAACACTGACTGACTTGAGCTGAATAATCATGCTATTATCTGCTTAATAGTTGAACAGTTTGCTTCCTAACTTTACATTCATACTGTTATTAAACTAGACTGAATCAACACTGAATTAAATTGAGCTGAATAATGACATAGTGCTTACATATAGATGTACAGTATTCATTTCATAACTTAAGAACATTATTTCTGTGAAGAAGCTGATAAACGATCTGTATTGCATAAAGCACTATATAAATAAATGTGATTTGAGTTGACTAGACATCAGATACTGTAAAACAAGGTAAAGTGTGAGGTTCTAACATGGTTAAAAAAAAATTGCAAATATGATTTATACATCCCCGAGGATGCGAAAGCAATGTCCCTCCAACATGTTAATGCTTTACTTACTGAAGTTTATCTGGTGTTTAGCAATAATATATATCATAAGCTATTTCCTATATTTCCTCCCTGCACAATTGCAGTGACTGCATGCTGACACTAGTATTATTGCTGCGGTCTCACTGAGTTCTGTTTTCCTGGCTGAACGACAGATGACAATATCTGTATTAATATCAACATCAATGTTATTATCTTTACAGCCATCTGAGTCCTTGATTAGAAGAGACAATCATTTCCAAGACATTCTGCAAAAGGAAATGTTAACAAAGAAATGTATTTCTCTATCACAACCCCACTATGACCACCATAAAATATAATTTTGCATTCCAAAGCTCACATATGTGCTGATAGTGAATAACCCCAAAGATGCTGTGGTGCTCATGCTGTCCTTTCCCTGGTCTCTGCTCTTGGACTCTAGCCTTTCTCTTTACCCGCTGAGCTCTGTCTATCAATGCCATCTCTCTTTCTCTCTTCTGAGAGTCTTTATTCCATGGATCCTTCTCTCACGTTATCACATTTCCCTTCTCCTAGTTTTCAGACAATATAACTAATGTAAGTTGGCATGCTAGTCAAATGACAACAGTTAAACATGGTGAAAGTCATCCACATCAAACACTTCATGCCTCATTTAAGTTAATTTGTGATAAAGGTGGACACAACAATTCTTGAAAAATGTTTAATCGTCATTTATCAGTCTGAGATACTGCATTTGCTCACAAATACAGTTTACTGCCTTCAGAAAGAGCCAATGTCATCACCTTTAGATGCATTTGCAGCTATAAACTACACCTCTGGCTGTGTGTGTGTGTGTGTGTGTGTGTGTGTGTGTGTGTGTGTGTGTGTGTGTGTGTGTGTGTGTGTGTGTGTGTGTGTGTGTGTGTGTGTGTGTGTGTGTGTGTGTGTGTGTGTGTGTGTGTGTGTGTGTGTGTGTGTGTGTGTGTGTGTGTGTGTGTGTGTGTGTGTGTCCTTGTGGAGACATTTTTTGGTCCCCATAAATCATACTAAGTGATTTTTTTATTTTTTTGAAAATGTAAATACGTAGAAAGTTTTCTGTGATTGGTTTAGGGGTCGGGTTAGTGTAAAGGGATAGAATATACAGTTTGTACAGTATTAAAAAATCATAATGTTCTATTGAATGCCCCCATAAAACAACTTGGAAAATGTAATGTTTATAGGAGCTGGCATACTCTTTAATCATTTGTTTAAAAAAACTGCAACACAGTTTTGATTTAAATATTCAAATATATCCACAAATTAAGAGTCAATGTAATACAGCCAACGTGCAGAAAATCATTTGGTTGTCACATGATGAAATCAAAAGTAAAAAAAATGCATATGACATTTGTATGAAAGGCAAGTTTTAACAAGCTTATGGTAACTGGTAACTGTCTGATAAGATTATAGCCTTGAAAATAGTTATTTAGTTGTGCACATTCACGCGCATTCCAAGTATTTTAATTATTTTTCATTTATGCTTACACAATTAGCATTTTAAAGTCATTACCGGTAAATCAAGATATTTGTAGAAAATGGTAGACTAAAACCTACATGTTTTAGAATAGTAAAACATTTATGTACGTAACATACAAAAATAAAATGTCTAAGAACTTAGATGTCCGCAACACGAAGATGCCATATAAGTTTTGTTATCCCTATTCATCAAACTAAACGTTCAAACGGAGACAAAGCTGGACACTGTGGGTATTTATGATTAACATGTTTTTATCATTTTAATGATTTATGCCAGATAAAAATAACAAATCCCGATAAATCAAACTTCCATGCATGCATGCAAAACCATAACAGAATGATACAATGGACTACGTGTAGATAGATTCCACAAAAGCACTCACCTAACAACGAGTTGGCAAAGCCGTACCACACACATCCACTCTCGCCGATGAGCCATCGCCCTTGAGTGCTCGCCGCGAAGCTGAACGGCGTGCCCAACACGCACACCAGGAGATCACTCAAGCAAATATTCACCAGCAGAAAGTTTATGGGGGACCGCAGCACCTTGTAGCGGCAGAAGAGCACGAGAACCAGGAGGTTGTTGAGGAATCCGAAAGTGCCGATGAAGCCCAAGCTCATCGCCACGAGCAGGTGGCCGGTGGGACTGAGAGTGCTGTAGGGGGAGGACGCCTCCAAATGTCCCTCCACTGCACTGAGGCACAGCGCGCCGCTCGCCCGCCTGCAGCTGATCACACTCAAGTTGGACACAATCATCGCAATCCGTTCTGGGTGCACATTGAACAAAAAGTCACTGCCTTGTTTTCTGGGGAAAAGCGCAACATTTATAGTGCTCTTGCGTTTTGACAACAGAATACAATCCATAGAGAGAGGATATTATTTGGAGAAGAGTTTAAGTGTTAGAAGAGCTTTTTTGTTTTTTTTGCAATTGCTAAACTTTGTTGCTCGGTTCATCCGTTCAGAAGTGGGAATAAAGTTTGGCGTCCCTTTGCTCCACCGTGTGGTGATGATTACACTCCTCATATGCGGTTGGAACTGTACTGTGTAGATGTTAGTACCTCCTTCTCAGCTGACGTCTGAGTCTGTCTGCTCTACTGAGGTTTACTGGATGCCACATCCAGGTCACAAGGACAAAAAACATCTGCAGCTCAGCTGTTCTGTGTCTGCTCTGTCACACGACGTATGGGAGAAACGTGTATCTCGTGAGGAATGCTCAGAGTAAGACTGGGGAAAGTTTGAAATCCATTTGAATTTCCAAAACCATTGTTCACACGCTTGACCGCTGTCCATGGTGCTAAATGTTTATTCTATGCAATGTGAGAATTATTGGCGACGCGATCATAGCGTATATTTGTATTAAAGAAGAAAACAAAAGTGATGCATTTGTAATGTGTACATTTAATAAACTGATAATGACAGTAGGCTACTTGTGTTCCGATTATCCGATACCGATCCTATAACGGATGAACTGTTGCCATAGTCAGTCAAACGCGATTTTTGTTCGCCAGCGTATTTTTAGAGGAAACCCAGACAGCAATTTAACGTTTAAAAGACGTCTAATAGCCGTCCAGACACAGGTCAGACGTCTAGGCTAAAACAATAGAAAATTCGGGCTTTCAGTGAAAATGAAATAGACACCTAAACCATATAGCCCATCAATTAGATACCAAAGAAATCAAATGAGTGAAGAAATGAAACCAAACACCTATCACGGTTTACTTTGCTTCCAATATCATATATCTCTCAAGTTATTTTGGCAAAAACGACATGTAACACAATTTAAGGTTATTTTGGCTAAATGGGTTACTCACAAATTAACCGGATTGTAGCTACAACACGATCTCATGAAAGTGCGTATCTATACCACGAATGTTATTTCTCGTGTATGCTACGCACTGAAAACCCTTGGGTAGGATAGGGGTGGGGAGTGCGTGCGTATTAAACGCCATAAAGTGCGTATCATATGCACGCAAAAACTATTTTTGTCGTATAAATGGCACGAGAAATAACATTCGTGGTATAAATACGCACTTTCATGAGACGTTGAAATGACGGCTATATTGCTTGCTGGGAAACTAGATTTTGCAGTTAATGAAATGTTGATGTAAGCCCTGTTGAAACTTATATACCTCCAAAATTATCGACCTTTGGTCGATCAGACCTTAACCACACATAATCCCTAATATGATGCCCTGATTCAGAGGTTTGGGACTTTCCATCTCAATACCTTTGTCCAACACTTTTTTTATTTTTTTATTTTTGCTTGTGATTCTGTTTGTTCTTCAATTTGGATCTCAGGGAAATGTATGAATGGCTGTAAATCCGCCCTGACTAAAACAGATGCTTGTCCACAACACAGACTCCTAAGGGGGAAAGAACAACCAACCCTCTGTATTGATCTTGGGAGAAGAGACAGTTTAAATACATCCTAGGCTGCTGACGGCTTTGTTTGTTTTCAGACGGATGCTGGAGAAAGCAAAGAAAGCTTGTAAAAAAAAAGCTTGTCATTTCTGATTTTAAATGTTGAGTGTTTTACAAAGGAACATTCATCAGTAAGTAAACGTGGGCTGTAAATGTGACCTGTGGTGGTGACATCAAGTATCATGGAGCAGAGAGAATGAGGCATTGAGTGAAACATAATATACGTTTTATTTTTCATTAATTTAATTAATGATCCTCAACACTTACTGGGCTAGTAAAAGTTCTCTCAAAGAACGGGATTCTGAATGTAAATCACACTGATCACCGCATAAACCTTTCAGTAAGGTCTAGAAGGACCTTGTTCTTCTTTGGCAGTGAATATAGTTTGTCTTTTTTTTTGTGAGATCCAATTAGTTCTTCTGCACTGTCTGCCGCCCAAGGCAAAGAGCAAAACACCAACACCTGCTGTTATAGTCCCTTAGAGAATAATCATGTCTCAATACACACCTCATAAAATAAGTTAGTGCTAGTTAAAGAGATTTCCAGTCGATACGCTGGGCAATTGAAAATGTTGTAGTACTATTAAAGATTTTTTGCAGCCTTGCAAAAAAGAAAAAAAAAAAAGCCTTGCACATCATGAGGTAAAGTGGTTTATTGTACAGCTTGTTAAAACCTTTTCATACTGTAATTTGCTTCTGGTTCAATTGGATGGAAAATAAAAGAAGCACATGACAGAAAACAACAGCGCAATGTTCTATTCTATAGCTAAATTGGACCAGTGTTCTGTTTTACTCAGGGTGAAGTTCAATTTCTACTCTAAAAGTGTGAATATGGTCACTGAATGAATAATGCTGTGGCCAAAAATGAACAAGGACGTTTTTACGGATTGTGTCTCAGGCAATTGCAGGAGCTGCGTCTGAGAGCATTAATCTAGTGTATAACTTGCAGAGCATGCAGAATGCAAATTGCTAAATACATTACATACAAGTAAAGTGTGGCAAATATACTTTTTCAGACCAGTAAAATAAATGAAATCTTTTTTACAAAGTGATAAATCAAAGCCGGATTGTGTGATAGTGGAGGAATTAAGTCCCTGAAGGGGGGGGGGGGGGGGGGGATGGAGTGACGCAAGTTTGAAATGACATAATTTTCAATATTGTAATTAATATTATAAATAAAATGTGTTTGTTATTATAAGGCTCACAGCCTGCATGAGTCAATGAATGAATCCATCTATTGAACATACAGAATAAATGCACTGATCTTAAAATATATCTAGAATTTCACAGGCTTTTGCATACAGCGCTGCTGCTCAACATTTTGAGTTGATCTGAGATCAAATCTGTGTGCTTTTCCGCTCATAAGAAGCAGCATGAGGGTCCTCGCTGATCATCCTTAGAGGAAATATTGCTTTCAATCTTTCAATCTTCAATCAGTTTAGTCTCTACTTAAGGCAATTTGTTTACCTTGGAGTAAGCAATATATTTCTCCACTTACAAGAGCCATGATGTCTGGAGAATGAGACGGATACAGAGTGAATCACATTGATGGGCTTCATGGAAAGTGGAAAGTCATACAAAGAGCTTGCTGGGGGGAGCAATGTGCCAAGCAATAAACTTAGAAGATATTTTACTTGATGTTAGCAAATGAACAATACAAGAGTTACACATTCAGTATAAGCAAAAGGCCTAACAGTTTAAGCTCTCTGTTGCAAGAAGGCTAGCATGAAGTTCATTCATCAATTTGAGATCTTAAACTGCTTAATAATGCCATTCTGAGAACAAACAGGATTTCTGGTATAGGCTAAGGCATTCGGAAAAATATTTTCTTTGCTATATTGACTTTTTTTGCAACTACATGTCAACAAACTCTCAATAGAGTATTAGTAGACTGTGCTTAATATCTGCTAACACTTTATTTTGATGCTCCCAAAAGACATTCTACTGACTATAAGTAACTTTTCAAGTACTGTACATGTCAACTACCAAACTCTAACACCTAACTCTAGCCTAACAGTTTACTACAGACGATGTATACTTGGTTATACTTTGTTTTAATAAATAGTACATTAATAGCATTGTTAGTGTAAAAAAAAAAAAAATTTTTTGGTTTCCTTTTTTTATGTAACTTAAATGTTTATTAAACCAGGAATATTTGACAACATTAAGGGTAACTGGGCTTTTACATTTGATTTTTTATATATATGTTTTTAATTCAGAACACCTGTGCACACCACTGATCTACTGAGGTTTTCTATTACAATGCTCTCTTACAGTCAAGATGCAGCCTCAGCGTTTATAGACAGAGACGGTGAAAGATTCATTCACCATTTAAATACCATTTAAATACTTCAATGGGATATCACATATGGGAGCGGGATGGTCCCATCACACACTCCGCCACAGCATTTGTTGCCCATTTTTGCGAGGTATTTGCCGGTCCGACAGGTGACACCCAGGCCAGGGAACAGCCTCGTCATCTACAACAAGGAATAAAATCCTTAATAATATGCCTTAATAATATGACGTTTCGCATTCTCGCAGCAGCCAGTGGCTAGAATTAGCCCACACTGTTGACAGCATACTGCCAGGGTCTTTATAATGCTCTCCGACTCCATCTTGTAAGGGTATGATGACTCCATGGGGCTGGAAAATTTAACAATCCAT
Source organism: Phoxinus phoxinus (assembly GCF_949152265.1). NCBI lineage: Eukaryota > Metazoa > Chordata > Actinopteri > Cypriniformes > Leuciscidae > Phoxinus > Phoxinus phoxinus. The sequence goes on along the minus strand of NC_136880.1, from coordinate 15,624,069 downwards.
CCGATTGGCGCACCAAATGCAGTCTTGTTTACCTGGTCCCACCTCTGAGCCACCTGTGTTATCTCTCACTCTTTGGAGGGTTTGGAAGAACCTTTGCAACTTAAATGCAATGTATTTTCCAAGTTAAAGTAGGTTTGTGAAACGCCTACAATTTGAACCGCATTAGAAAGGGCGATAACCATGTTCATCACTCCCCCCCCGGCCACTATGAATACTGGGTTATGCCATATGGGCTGACCAACTCACCATCTGAGTTCCTATAGTCTTCCACGACTACATCCAGTGCTTCGTGATCAAACAACTCACAAACTGACCTTGGTTCCTGGCTACAACACACTCAAAACAGCCTTCACACAGCCTGTCCTCCAACATACAGACCCCATGCCTCTCGTCGTGGGAGCAGTGCTCTGCAGCGCCGTGGCAATCCTCTTAAACTCTTCTCTTGTGCCTTCTACTCCCGTAAGATCTCCCCTGCGGAGGTCAACTATGATATTGCTAACCAGGAGATGGTATCCATCAAGCTAGCGCTGGGGAAGTGGCGCCAATGGTTTGAGGTTTCTCATTTCTCTTTTCAAGTAATAACCGCACATGGCCACTAACGATGGCCTACCCCTAACCCCGCCCCTAAACCTACCTGTCACTGGGGTTAAGACCAATCTGGGATGACTATATGGACTATACGGGACTAAAAGACACACGTGTGGTCCAGATAAACCGTATAATTGCTTATTTTTTTCAATTACGCATGAAATTTATTTATACTTAATCTTAAAGGACTAGTTCACTTCAGAATAAAAAAATTCTGATAATTTACTCACCCCCACGTAATCCAAGATATTCATGTATTTCTTTCTTCTGTCGAAAAGAAATAAAGGTTTTTGAGCAAAACATTCCAGGATTTTTCTCCATATAGTGGACTTCAACAGTAACCAACGGGTTGAAGGTCCAAATTGCAGTTTCAGTGCAGCTTCAAATGGTTCCACACGATCTCAGCCGAGGAATAAGGGTCTTATCTAGCGAAATGATTGGTCTTTTTAAAAAAAAAAAAAAAAAAATATATATATATATATATATATATATATATATATATATATATACTTTTTAACCACAAATGGTCATCTTCCACTAGCTCTGCGATGCGCCAAAAAGGAAAGGTCATGTAGGGCAGGATGAAAAACGTATTTTCTCCTCCAACTTGAAAATCGTCCAACATCATTGTTTTACCTTTTATTATTTGAGCATTTGACTTAGTCTTTGCACGTTCACTTTGTAAACACTAGGTCGGTACTTCCGTCTACGTCACACACGTGACCTTCATCACAGCTATAGTGCATTTGTGGTTAAAAAAGTATATAAATGTTTATCTCTTTAAGAAAATGACAGATCGTTTCGCTATAGATAAGACCCTTATTCCTCGGCTGGGATCGTGTGGAGCCATTTTAAGCTGCATTGAAACTGCAATTTGGACCTTCAGTTGGTTCCTGTTGAAGTCCACTATATGGAGAACAATCCTGGAATGTTTTCCTCAAAACCCTTAATTTCTTTACGACTGAAGAAAGAAAGACGTGAATTGGATGACATTGGTGAGTAAGTTATCAGGACATTTTTATTCTGAAGTGAACTACTACAACAGGTTTCCTCACTTTTTTTAAGTTAAGTCAACTGGTCACTTTTCACAGTGTAGTCAAAACCAAAATACTAATTTGAGACAAATTTTTCACTTTTATAAATGGCTCCAGGTAGCCCATAAGATCTGATCCTGGACCTGCTGTCGCAGGACGGAACCTTGGAACCTTGTCAAGACAAAACTGGCAGTATCTACTTCATGAATGGACGTGGAGCACACAACATTAACACTCTCATGCTGTGTCTCACTAACCTCTCTCCCCACAGGGAGCCAGCATTTGCCTTACTTCTGACAACGACCTTGAGTTGATCACCCTGCTGACTGAATTTAATATGCTACTAGTAGAGTACACAAACCAACTGCCTCCAGCTGCATTGATTTTGAGTTTCTCTACCAATGGACAACCCATCTGTACATTAAACGTAACTCAGATGTGTCCTTTTTTTATTTATAGTTTATGTTTGTCTACTAAACAGATGGCCAGAACTTTTTATGCAAATTAGTAAGCCATATCAGAAATTCAGCGTTAATAAAATCCTAGGCGAGGCACATTGTTAATAGATAAGAATCATACCTGGGGTTTTTTTTGTTGTGTTTTTTAAATGCCAGAATTTGAGTCCATCTTTCGGAAAAAAAAAACTGAATACCTGATCTGGATAAATATGCAACGTTGCGCATACTTCGTCATCAAGGGAATTAGTGGCAAGGTAACGTATCATTAAGGCCTTGATAATCAAAGTTACTGCTTGTCAAAGCAGATCAAGAAGAGTGTATAGAAGTCAATACACAGTGGTGTTGAGCCAACCTCTTATTTTGAAGCCAAGGTCTCATTTCACAAACATGACGGACAGGCAACTATCATGCAGGTGTTTCTATTGTTGATCATGCATTTGAAAACAATGCGTGTGTGTTGCATGTTTATGGACACACTGGGAAGAGGGAGATTGATCATGGCTGGTGTATTGAAGTGGTCTTGGTCTGCTATAGGCCTACTTAGTGAGTTCACTATAATTTTTATATAATCACCTCACAAATATAGACGACAGATTGTATCGGTTGGCAAACAAATCAGATAAGTGTGCTTGGCATGTAGGGGATGTACTAGTTGGCACTCTGATTGCTTCAGTGAATATTTCCCACCATGCGTTCATTATTAAAAGATTTTACAAAAGAACATACCTTAAAGTCTTGGCTTTCCAATGTCATTGCCCAGGAAAAAAAAGATACAGTTCATTAAACACCATCAATTGAGAACAATGTAGCCACACAACATGAGGTAAGTTGTGTGATTAGATTGATTCATCCCGCTCACTGTTTTCTCTGTGTATATAAGCCCTCAGTTTGGGTTAGTTCCTTTGTCCGGTATTGTTTGTGTTAAGTATATGGTTTTGACTCCTATTCTTCTGCATGGTTTCCTTTGAGATTAAAAGACTGTTATTTGCTTATCTTTGACTCGTGCGTGTTTGACTACACATGACAGTATACCGCAGGTCAAAAGATTGAAGGGATTTTTTAATAAAACATACAGTAAAACTGTATTATTGTGAATGATTACAATTTAAAGGAACTGTTTTAATTTTTTTTTTACATGTATGAATGGAAGCCTTGACCCTTTCGTCATGCAGGTTTACGTATCGGTAACATTACTAATGCTCTACTAACACTCTAATGATAGTTAGTAGACATGAAGGGGCAATGTTACTTATAGACAACAGAATGTGTTAAAGGGACCAATAAAGTTGAAACCATGCGTCTCTTCTGTTTCTTGCCATATTATGGTCCACCATTACTTTTATGTGTGTAAGGATATGTTTACTCAGCACCAAAGTCTTCCTTTAACATGTCCCTGAAGGCAAAAACAAACCAAAATAAAAATCTGGGGTCCTATCTAGCGCAGATATAAACATAAATGTACACTGAACATTTCCTACACAGGCCGTTTATATAATATATGAGCCGTTTTATTCATTTTTATGAGATGTGCGATTTTTACAACCCTGTTACCAGAGCTTCTAAATGTATTTGACAAGAAATTAGCTAGTTGGGACTACATGTGTTTGAAGTCAACAGTAAAACGTTTATTTCTCACATTAATTGTCATTTTATTTTTTCTTCTTCTTATAATGTACCTGTCACATGTGGTTATACAATAAGAAATTATATAAGAAAATATAAATCAATAATCTTTCAAATAAATGTCCAACAAGAACACAATGGAGAACTGCAGGCAAACACAACCAACACATTAAGGAGACAAGACAAGAAACAGAGGTAAACTACTTGGTTACTAACGTAACCTCAGTTCCCTGAGATGAGAAAACAAGTATTGCGTAAGGCTAGTGTCAGGGCAATTCGCGCCCTGACACGTCAGAGCACGCCAGAATGGCCGTGATCCATGACTCTAAAGGGACCGGACCTCACCTAGGAAATCCAGGTTAAATCGACTGAAGTGATCCCAGATCAATGCACAGTACCACGGCGGGTTACGCAATACTCGTACCCGAGTAGGGATAGGAATTGATAAGGATTTAACGATTCCGATTCCATTATCGATATTGCTTATCGATCCGATTCCTTATCGATTCTCTTATCGATTCTCATTGGATGAGGGAATAAGAACAAATTTGTTTGTTTGTATTAACTCGCTTTAATATCTGATCAGAAGACACAGCACAGAGCACATGTACACACAAATTATGTGTAGCAACCTCAGAACAAACCTAAAAGTAGGTAAGCTACTTCTCAAAGGAAAGTCCAGGGACCTATAGCCGCAGTGTTTCTCAACCAGTATGCCATGGCACGCTAGTGTGTGCCTTGAAAGATTATCAAGAAGAGTGCCTTAGTGCCTTCGCATTCATTGGTCCAGACAAAAAAACAACAACAAAAAAAACTGCCATTTTTGTGCCATAAAAACGAAAAACACAGACTGAAAACAGTCAAGGAAGAGCTTGTGCCTTTTGGAATATTAACAGTGCTCATTTGGATTCAACCTGAAACAAAACGTGTGTGCGCTAGTGAGTGAGCGAGAGTGTGTGCGCGCGCGTGTGTGTGTGTGAGACCTTGTGTGTGTGAGTGAGCGCGAGATAGTGTGTGAGTGAGCATGTGTGCGTTTGTGTGTGTGTGTGTGTGTGTGTGTGTGAGTGAGTGAGTGAGCGCGAGAGAGTGCGTGTGTGAGCGCGAGAGAGTGTGTGCGCTTATGAGTCAGCGAGACTGTGTGCATGAGCGCGAGATAGCGTGTGAGCGCTAGTGAGTGAGTGTATATGTGCGCGAGCGTGTGTGTGTGAGTGAACATGTGTGCGTTTGTGTGAGTGAGTGAGCGCGAGTGTGTGTGTGTGCGAGTGAATGTGTGTGAGACGGCACGCGATGGCTGGTCGGAAAGCAACATGGCGTCCCGTTAAATGCCTCATTATACTTCTGCGTCGAACTTCTGCCTCTGCCATGTTTGCCGCGTTCTGAATCAAAACAACGCAGCGCGTGTGTGACGTCATGACACATTTGCAACGAGCGGAACCGATACGCGGAATCGATACGCAGGCATGCTAACGGTTCCAAGGAATCGATTCACTGGGCACCGGTTCTGAAGAAGAATCGGTTCTCGGTTCCCATCCCTACCCGAGTAGTTCCCTTTCGAGAGGTCTCTCGTATTGCGTAAGGCTAGCTTACGCTATGGGAACCCCCTTCAAAACGCTGTGCGTGCTACCTTCGCTCCTACTATAGCCCAAGGCAGCTGCCTGAGACTCAAGAAGAGTAAAGCATGAGTCCTAATATAAGCCGGTCATAACGGGCTTCATACACTTCATGATTTGACAGCAACCACATCACCCTGTAGCCCAAGACTGGTTGCCCACTGAAGCTAAGCAGGGCTGAGCCTGGTTAGTACCTGGATGGGAGAATCCCATTTACCGCCTAAGAGGAGGGGGCTGGGAAATGTTTGAGAAGTCAGAGATTGGTCCGGCCTCGGCGAGACTCAAATTCTCCCTTTTCGTTCTCACGGCTAGGAAGGCTTGCGAGGCTCGGGGTCCAGTGCAATCCTGGGCCGGGGAGGACATCCATGGTGTGGAGCGTCGAAGCAGCTTGACCAGCGGCGGTGTATGCACGGCTAGCGTGGGCTGAAGTGGCGCGTCAGGGTTTAGACAGGTGCGACACTTTAGTCCTAGCTGAGTCCTATCTTCCATCCTGCAGCGGTGTGCGGACAGAGGTGAGCGGCCACAGCCTCCTTGAGGAGAGAGAGAGCCGCCGACAGAGGAGAGCGCTGAGGAGAATGAAGGCTTCAAGCGAGCTGAGTAAGGTGCCTTCCATGCCTTAGTCAGTTCGTCGTGGACTTCTGGGAAGAAGGGGGCGGGTCTCTGCTGAGGTGCCTGACGGTGCCCCTGCAGGAACTACTCATCAAGCCTGCTGCGTGAGGGCTCCTCAGGCGAACACCATTTGAGCCCGAGGTCTTTGATGGCCCTGGTCAGCACGCGGAGAAGCTCATTCTCGCACCCGTCCACTCGTCGCATTCGGATGCAGCAATGGAAAAACTGTCATCCTTTTCCTCTTCCTTGTCCAAAGCCCCGAGAGAGACGAGACCCGCCACTCGCAGAGAGGGGCGCTGGTCCGCCTGTGTGAACAGGAGCGGCGAAGGGGATTCCTCAGGAGAGAGCGAGGCACGCGGGGACTGGCCCGGCGTGTGCTCGCTCGCTTCCGTCCACTCTGGCATCCTTTGTTAACGGCGCTTCTTTTTGCGCAGCTCGAGCACAGGGTGAGAGAGGGCGGGTGGTGCAGGGTCGTCGTCGGTGGATCCAGCCAGACGATCCCGCAGTGTAGAGAGGTCCATCACGTCACACTCAGGGCAGCCGCCCTTGGTGAGTGCAGCTTCCGATACAGATACAGAATGGGGTAGATACGCAAATTTTCACAATGCTTTTATCTGTAGAGAGGTAAAGGGATCCTCCATAGGGAGAGGCTAGTTGGCACTTCAGCACTGCGTTGACATCGGGTCCAGGCGAAGGTCCTTCGTCAGATCTGGATACGGCCTGGATCCGGCAGGCTGCGGGAAAACCTCGGGATAAACAAAGACACTAAAATTAGCGTAGATGCCATTCTTCTTATGATGTAACGAGTACATCAGCTATTCAACTAAAAATGTTGCCGTTAATTTACACGACGACCGCATTTTAGCAGCCTGATAACGCAAATCTTTGAAAGCGGGTATCAAAGTGCTTTTGAAAATAATACTTTTATCATCTCCATGTAAACGTATAACTGCAAAATGCCACAAAAGAGTTTTAACATGGAACTGAATCAGCACTTCTGTTTCAGCTCAACAAAAAAAACTGTGCATTGTGAGAGTCATAATCCTGGAATTTACAGCAGGGATGCCATTCGGAAACTGCTCGTATCCAAGGCCATCACACAAAAACACATGACCATAACTTCTGTAAGGAGCACAAAACCTGGGCCCAAAGGTATTTTCTTTTTTACAAATGTTCTGTTGAGTCATACTGAACCCTGTTTGCTGTTACTGATAAAGAATGGCCCAAAATGCAAGCAAAACAAAAATAACTGCTGCTGACTATAAAACTTTAGGGGACTCATAATGATGCGAGAATCTAGTGGGAGTTATTAGATCTGATTATTTCTTTGTTAAAAAAAAAAAAGCCAGCAGATCTAACATCATTGAAACATTATGGAAGTTCTGGGTGTTTCAAAATACAAAGTAGGGGCAACAAATCTGCTTCTTTGCTGATTAATGTCCCATGGCATCTTGCCCTCTCCCCTGTCATTTCAGTTTAGCTCAGAATTACATCCTCACTCCTTTCCCGTTTACATTTACATTTATGCATTCGGCAGATGCTTTTATCCAAAGCGACGTACATTGAATTTCAAACACATTTTACATTCTTATCAGTTCTTGCTTTCCCTGGGAATCGAGCCCATGACCTTGGTGAAGCGCCAACGCTCTACTGTTTGAGCTACAGGAAAACTTTCGCATGTCATGTTCATCTAAGACTGGTCATGGACATGACACACGTGCACGGCAGTGCTCAGACGTTACTTGGGTGCTAAGACTAGTGTTGGCACAGCACATATGTGAAGGAACTCAAACAGCTGTTTCAGCAGAAGAACATAAGCAGATGCGACTGAGCTGTATCAAAAGGTCACACTTAACTCCCGACCAAGCCACCGGAGACACAAGGAAATCATTTTGTCAGCAACACAGGTTCAAAAGCCAGTAAGAACAGATAGGTCACCTTCAAGTACTTTTATTAACAAAACAACCATCAATAATAGAATGGGATAAATAGCCAATTTAGCTTTAATTGAAATGTTAAAATCCAATTTTGGAGATCTGGACCTTATATCAAAATGTTAAAATCACAACCCACCACTTAAAATAGTACAGGTTATGCCAGGCCTGTGGGAAGAGAAAGAAGCAAACTGGACCACAACCCACAGTCTTAAGGGGACACACCACACATGCACTGATATCTAAATCACTAACAAATAACTTGAAATAATTGCAGTGAACAATACAGGTCACTCTACACCCTCATTTCGATGTACATTCTGTGAAAGAAAACCTCAAACCACCATGCAGTGAAGAAAGGAAAAGACTCAGATGACCCCATATAGGCTTGCTCCTGGAACACAGAGAAAAAACTCTCCTTTAAACAATAACACAAAATAGACCTCAGCAATTGGCTCAACCTTATCTCAGGTTTTAAAATCACACACTTAAAACCAAATACAAGAGTACAACTTGCAATCTTTGACAATGCGATTGAATTATGTGTATAAAATACAAAACTTCAACATACATGAAATAAAACAGGATTGCATCTCTATGCATGTTTACATGAATTCAACGAATAAGTATTTAAAATATAAAATCCTTTAAATAAATTCAATTCACATTTATTTATTTGTATAACGCTTTTCACAATATCACATTCAAAGCAGCTTTACAGAAAATACATGTCTACATTACAATTTAGAGTGATCTGTCATCAGAGGTGTCTGTGTCAAGTTATGTATTTCAAAAATGTATACAGTATATACAAATCACGCATTTAGCTAATAATGTACTGTATTAATTCAAACAATGTATTTATGTAAGGCAGAAACAGTGAAGTCTTAAAGGGTTAGTTCACCCCAAAAATTTAATTATGTCAGTAATTACTCACCTTCATGTTGTTCCAACTCCGTAAGACTCGTTCATCTTTGGAACACAAATTAAGATATTTTTGATGAAATCTGAGAGCTGGCTCACTCCTTCATATGCTGCTAGGTAATTTAGCTAGGCGTACCTGCGTGTCTTCCTTCAGACATTTGAAGCTGATGACGTGTTTTCAGGTTCCCTTTTTGTATGCTGTGCAGCACCTATCGACATAATAACTGCATTGGCCATGATTGGCTAGTTGGTATATTTGTCTCAGACACTCCTGCGGGACATATCCCCATTGCATTAACTAATGCGGCGTCTCATTCCCCTCTCAAGGAACCCTGGTTATATGCATAACTTGAGAGATTATCTTACACTCCAAAAACTCACCAAAAAGCTTCAACTCAAACGCCGCAATCATAATATATGACGCTTCAGGGCCACAACATCGGAAGTCAGTGGAAAAAGGTCAGAAAATTATAGCATCCTACCCAACCTCAGGCTATTTATAGGGCAAAACAAATATGTACGCCCTGCCATTCTTATTTATTTGCATCTTCACAATCCACACAACAACACTCAAGGCCAGTACATGGAAGATGGAATAAAGGTGAAACATCAGGGACAGGCTTCAAAATAGTACGATGTACCCGTTTTACCTATGTACGCTTATCTAAAGGGGTGATAGAATAAACATCTCCCCCCTCAGTAGGCACTCGAACCACTTTATACTTTAGCGAACTCCACACATCTTGTATTTTGTTCCTGCGGCCTTCCCCGATTACTATAGTCCCTTTGATAAACCAGTTGTCACTCTACTGGTCATGCCTCTCTTTCCTCAGCCTGGCTGCCGCTTGAATTCTTTACTGAGTACCATCAAAGGCCACTTGTTTCCAGATCAGATGGTGGACCTGCGCCTAGATACAACCACAACGCAGCCCTGAAGTGTCAGCAGAGATTGTGTCAACTAGACTCTCCCCTGTGAAGACCTCATCGACTCGACATTCATCAGCACGGATCCTCAACAAACCCGTCTCCATACCGGCGTGAGGACTCCGACCTTCAACCAGATGGAACTGGATAAATATTCTGAATGTTCCGATCCAATCTGACTTCTGACCTGTAATGCTGCCTAAATCATAATCATACACTGTTTGTTCGTTGGCCAGAGGAGAACTGCCCCCCCCTGACTGAGCCTGGTTTCTACCAAGGTTTTTTTTCTCCATTCTGTCACCTGATGGATGTTTGGTTCCTTGCCACTGTCGCCTTTGTCGTCTTTGGCTTTTGGCTGTAAAACTGCTTTGAAATAATCTGTATTGTAAAAAGCGCTATATAAATAAAGATGACTTGACTTGACTTGAAGTGCTCCCAATGCTCCTCCATCCAATCCATTACTCATTGTTAAACTTCACATGCTTATGACAGATACAAAACAAAACAGACAGTGGTCTTTCTCACACAATTATCCCTACAAAAGAACCCATGTTTTGCAAAGGACATATTAAAAAGACAAGCTAATTGGCATCAACCAGTAAACTGTCTGGTCCACCTAAATGATTAATGCCTTCATCTTTAAGTATAACCAATATGCTTAACATAACATGCTCCACATAACTGAATTTAATGTCAAATTGTACATTGTTGTCACTCATGGGCGGCAGGTGTGTCAATTTTATTTTCTTATCTTCACTGAATGGAGATGCAGCCATGCATTTTTTTTCCTTCTAATGGGCCAGAATTCCAGGCACGGAGCTCAAGCTATAAATGTTTAACAGGTGGTTCCTCTCATATGATAAAAAAGGCATCTGTCGGATGACATCTCCCAGACCGACCGGAATGATCACAGGCCCACTAGAGCCACCGCATGAATTTTCATGGGAATATGCAGCCCTCGACAAGTATTGTGAGTGTGTGCCCATGAGTGTTCACAAGTGTGTGGAATATGAATAAGAATGTGTTGAAGCTCAGGGTTGTGGGCAGGTGTGGAGGAGATAGGAAGGATATGGTTAGCTTGTCTTTTGCTTGTCAGGCAGGCTTAGGGTGCTTTTACTGTATGGCTCCCGCATGTTAAGTACAGTTTCTGTCAGCTAACCTTTTTTTTCACTATAAATAACCTTCATGATCTGGAGGTAATGCCACAAGTCGAACACAAGCTGAGTGCCAGAGATGCACACATACCATATGCAAATGCATGCAGCTTAACTAAAAAACGAGAAAGATGATTCTTAGAAATGGAACAAGAATGCAGCCACTTATCCAGATAACCTGAATAGGACAACATAATGAAGAAGGGGAGCTTAGAAAAGAAATAAAAAAGGAGCAACTTTTGACGAAAGAAAATAGGGCACTTTCTAAATTATCTCATTGGTTAAGTTCTGACTTTGAGTCATTTCCCAGCACTGTGGGTGCCTCATCTCCCGGGAATGTAAAGCTAGACATGTAGCACTCTCCTTTAAATATAATAGGGCTGCGTATTCGACTGGGTCGTCAGGCCACTGCACAGTCATTTATCAAACCACTGCTTATGTAAATGCAACACTCGCAGCAAGGAACAGCGTGGTATCTGTATTCTGAGTGCCAATTGTTCATGCTGAAAAAGTCTGATGCTTTACAAAATCATTGAGAAGAAATTATCTGCCCATTGTCATCCCTGCACACATCCTCGTGATAAATTGAAGGTAAACTCTGATGCTGTTTCGGGGGCAAGCAAAGTATACATCATAATCCATTAGCCTCTAGGCACACAGAGCTAATCGTTGTGTCTGACACTTTTTAGCGAATCAATACGCAAAGTTATGTTTTCATAATGCAATTCCACAATCAATTGCCATTGGACGTTGATGGAAGTTGTTATGCTGCGTGCAAAAGCAATCATCCAGGGAGTGTGGCATGATTACCCCTCTGGTTCTTATATATCTTGTTCACCTGGAACTGGTTGTTTTTGTCTCGAGGGGATTTAAAAGAATTCTCTTAAATCAAACCACCGCAGAGCCATACAATCATTCCATGAATCTAGAACCGTAAACTATAGTTTTCTATTTCATGGACAGGTAAATGGGATTCCTACTGTACATCAGTACAACCAGTAACCTAAGACACCAATATGCGGTACTGATTATTGCAATTCAGAAATTGGAAATTCATTATGATATCAAAAGAAATTAAATGTGTTTGTTTTTCATTAAAACAATTGTTTTTATTCAAATTACATAGATGGATGATGATAACATTAAGCCTAAAAATCTGAAGTTACAACTTTCTGAATTGCAATAAAGCTACTTCAAATTATTATTATTTTTTCACCCCGTAGCTCATTTTAACCACGGGGTGAAAAAATAATAATAATTTGAAGTAGCTTTATGGTTTACAGATATATAATCCAAAAAGTGTTGTAGACAAAATGGGCCCTATTTTAACGATCTGAAACGCAAGTGTCAAAGCGCAAAGTGCAAGTAACTTTGTGGGCGGATCCCGGCGCTGTTGCTATTTTCCCGGCGGGATAAATGACTCTTGCGCCTGGCGCAAATCTAAAAGGGGTTGGTCTGAAGTAGCTTCATTATTCATAGGTGTGGTTTGGGCGTAACGTGAAATAAACCAATCAGAGCGCCATCTCACATTCCCTTTAAGAGCAGGCGCGCTTGTTCCATGGCGGATCGCTATTATAACGGCGGGTTTGCCAGGCGCACGCCAGGAGCGGTTCACAGCCGAGGAGAGCGACGTTCTCGTCAGGGCCGTAAAACACAGAGAAGTGACATTGGGGATGATGGGAGAAACCCACCCAAATTAGCTTCGGTTAAACAGGCGTATAATTTGGGTAAATGTGTAGCCTAATCTAGATTTTTTTTTTTAAATCTAGATAGATCTTTTTCACATCTTCACGGACACAACAATGATTTCCCTCGTGTGTTAATATTTTTCCTTGCAATAATGTATGATTTGCAAAAATGAAAACTGCTGCGTCTGTTTATATTAGAGAAACAAAGTGGATGCGCGTTAACACGCTACATTGTGACCAAGCACGCACCCTTAAAATACCATATCACTAACGCGCAACGCGCCACTGTCTTTAGACTGTTTTTTTCCTGGTCAGTGGCCCAATTGCTTTCTAAAACTGGAAAATAGCACCAGGGAAGTTTTGCGCCGGAACACGCCGCCTCTTTGCGCTGAACCGCCCCCGCGAGCGCAAGTTCATTCCCTAATTTACCGACGTGCGTCTGTGGAGGGAAAAGTCCGCTGTGCACTGGTGCAAAATAGGAATGATACGTCGGTGTTCAAAGTCAATTGCGCTGGGTGCAAGATAGGGCCCATCGTGTTTATACAGAAGTTGGATTACTATTATACTGTACAGTGCTATGCATAAGTTTAGACACCCATGCTAAAGTTGCCTAAAAAGAGGAATAAAAAATCATCTTTTGGAAATTGATCTTAATGCCTTAATTTAAAAAATGAGGAAAAATCCAACCTTTAAGGACACCAATTTTCTTTGTGAATGAATAATGTATCGTTAAAAAATAAATGTTCTTCCCTAAAATACAGGGTGCATAAGTTTGGACACCCCTATGTTAAATTCCCATAGAGGCAGGCAGATTTTTATTTTTAAAGGCCAGTTACTTCATGGATCCAGGATACTCTGCATCCTGATAAAGTTCCCTTGGCCTTTGGGATTAAAATATCCCCACATCATCACACACCCTTCACCATACCTGGACATTGGCATGGTTTTATTTCAGTTAGCCTAACAGCTGGTTTGATTTGCATTGAAAGATGATCTTATGGAAAGTACCCCATGTCAATCTCCAGGTATGGTGAAGGGTGTGTGATGATGTGGGGCTATTTTAATCCCAAAGGCCAAGGGAACTTTATCAGGATGCAGAGTATCCTGGATCCATGAAGTAACTGGCCTTTAAAAATAAAAATCTGCCTGCCTATATGGGAATTTAACATAGGGGTGTCCAAACTTATGCACCCTGTATTTTAAGGAAGAACATTTATTTTTTAACGATACATTATTCATTCACAAAGAAAATTGGTGTCCTTAAAGGTTGGAGTTTTCCTCATTTTTTAAATTAAGGCATTAAGATAAATTTCCAAAAGATGATTTTTTATTCCTCTTTTTAGGCAACTTTAGCATGGGTGTCTAAACTTATGCATAGCACTGTATATGCCATTTAAATTTTAAAAAGTGTACAATTAAATTTAAATTGCATTAGCCTACCTATGAATCAGCTGGGTTAGGAATTCATCCATACCTATATCGAAGGGAGAGGGACACCATTCACCATTCATAGATCCAGTACTATATCCTGATGTAATCATATCTGAACAGTCATCCATCAAACGGTAACATTAACCTTTTTTTTCTGAAAACAATAATGAATAGTTTATTTATATAAGGACTGGTGCTGTCTAACTATGTTTAAAAAAAATGCAGATATTTAATGTTTAGCTTACAAAATTGGTTTTGACAGTTGCAGTCCTTAAAGGTACAATAAGCGATTTCTGAGAAACACTGTTGAAAGTAGATTGAATCGAGCACCACAACACACTTGTAGCCAATAATCAGCAGTAGGCGTTGTGTCCACTCATGATGGGGGAGGGGAGATAGTGAACAAGAGGGAGATTTGAACAAAGACTAGAGTGATGGCTGAGAGACAATACAAAAAAGAAAAGTCAGAGGAATATCACTAGAAAAAGAAGAGTTATGATCAGGCAAGTGCATTAAGGCCTATGTTGATATTAGAAAAGCTTAGAGTCACATTAAAGTCCCCGTGAACCGGAAGTTACAAACGAGTTTTCTCCAGTGTTGTGACGTATTTCCAAGTGAAAGGGAATATTGAATAGAGGGCAGGGTTTTAGCCTACTTCTGCGCTCCTCCTCTCCATCTCTCGCTCATAGCAGACTAACGGTTTGAGGGGAGTTGCCACGCCCTTTTTATTTAAAAAAAATTAATGAAGTGCACCGATAAATCATTTATAATAAAGACTACAATATTACATATAAAAATACGAATTGTAAAATTTGATTTCATGGTGACTTTAAGTTTACTGTTTCACAGAACCAAGATATGCTATTGTTAGCTAATGAATGAAATGTTAGCTAATAGTAACAACCAACTCTTTTCTTGAATATACTCTTGTGTATTGTTCATTTTTTGTTCTTCCTTGCTCGTCATCTTCGCTTTATTTTACGCGAAGCATTATTTTGCTGCTGTATAATATGGAGACATCCACTCTTGCACTGTGTGTTTGTGCATTTTGGGGGCAGAGCAATGACGGGACGGGCGTGTTTGTTTGGGGTTGATTTCAGATATCAACAGTTTTCTCAGAAATCGCTTAATGCACCTTTAATGCAGCCTCAAAAAAATAATAAAAAAATCAAGACTCAGCGATGTAATTTGTTATTTTCTACAATGCTTCCAAGAGCAAAGACTGCCAGCAGGTTAGCTGCAAACACTCCAAACATTTTCAAATGCACTTCACTGATGACTGGGTGGAAATATATTGATCAGCTAAACATCACAGTGCACCTCTGCCCTCAGTGCAAGAGACAGCAACTCATCAAAGCCACTGAGTGATAATAATTCAGACTGGCACTGGGCTAGGCTTGCGAAGCGAGATGGAGTGCATGAGGACAGATGGATGGCTTTTTTGCAGACACAACCAAGGCTGTTAATCACAAGACAAGAGGTCCCTATGGAACGGCAGACATTAAAGACCGCCTTCCTGAGTTCAGTCAGTCAAAGACATAGCAGCTGATGGTTAAACTGAGAAATCCAGATTGTCAAACTGTCAGAGTGCCAGAATGTCAGGTTTAAGTACTGTGGATTTGATTTAAATGTTAAATTGCCCTGAATAGAGAGACAACAATCATGTTCACATTATGCTGTCATAAATCCTCATTCATTGTGATCTCCTACAGTTTCTGTAGTCCTGTCTACTTACTTCACAAAATAATTAATGGTTTCACTTTATTTTGATGGTCCCTTTGACGCATTCGGTTGACTATAAGTAACGTTGCACCTACATGTCTACTACCTCTCAGAGTGTTAGTAGAGTCGACTGGTGGGTTAGAATAAGTTGACATGTACTAGCAAAGTTACTTACAGTCAGTAGAATGTCTGTTGAAGGACCATCGAAATAAAGAGTTAGGAAATATTAAGCAGACAGTCTACTAATACTCTACTGAGAGTTAGTTGACATGTAGTTGCAAAGTTACTTAAGCCCTTTTCACACAGAGATTCTGGAAAATACACAGATAGTGTGTCCCGGGATCGTTTGATTTTGGTTCATTCACACTGCCAGTGATTTTCCGGAATCTGTGAGTGCGTTCCACACACATCCCGTAAAGATCCCGTAAAGACACGTGACGTCAGGATGAGACGTGTAACGTACAGTACGTGTCGAAAACATGTACACTAACGCATTGCGTAC
Source organism: Phoxinus phoxinus (assembly GCF_949152265.1). NCBI lineage: Eukaryota > Metazoa > Chordata > Actinopteri > Cypriniformes > Leuciscidae > Phoxinus > Phoxinus phoxinus. Next base: position 15,607,868 of record NC_136880.1, on the reverse strand, counting down.
CAGAGGTGGACAAAGTACACAACTTCCTTACTTGAGTAAAAGTACAGATACTACTGGTCAAATATTACTCCGTTACAAGTAAAAGTTTTAAAGACCGATTTTTACTTAAGTAAAAGTACAAAAGTACTAATTTTTAAAAGTACTTCAGTATAATAGTAAATGTCAATGCATTTTTTTATTATTGTTGCATTGTTGCATGTAATAGCCCTGAATATGCCTCTGAATCTGTGCCTGCCTACCCTCATATCAATATCACATTTATTTCTAGAACACAGTTCCAGTCGTGGGATTGAATAAGTCACTCAATAACGTCCACAATGGTTTCGGATGCCCAAATGCCTGTTCCCAGTTGTTTGGCTTTTAGTATGAATATGTTAGCCTTGTTATCTATAAGCTAGTGTGCTCCAATGACAAAATTCGCATTTAGACCAAACCCAACGTTGAAAATTAAAATCAGGTTGATGTCAGAATCCAATGTCAGATTGACGTTAATCTCCAACGTTGGACAGACGTTGTATTGTGGTTGAAAATCGGTTGACGTCAGAAACCAACATCAGTCGAGTTCTGACGTCAACCCGACTTTCATTTCCAACCAAAATGCAACCAAAATCATTCCTGACGTTACTACTCTCTACTCAAGGACCTTGACAGAAATGTAGTGGAGTAAAAAGTACGATATTTGTCTTTCAAATGTAGTGAAGTTAAAGTAAAAGTTTCCAGAAAAAATAATACTCAAGTAAAGTACAGATACTCAAAAAGTTTACTTAAGTACAGTACTCAAGTAAATGTACTTTGTTACTGTCCAGTGCATACCATTCCACAGAGCTGGCGAACGATCTCAGCTTCAGCGCGGATAGTAAGGAGCTCCAGGAGCAGACATTTTTTCATTCTTTCTTTGTTGAAGACGAACACAAACTTTCTTCTAAGAGCAACAGAGTCGCGCAGTGGCACGTGCGTCATCACTACGACAAACCCCTTACGGCATTGGTCCTGGCTCCGGGACTGATCCCCTCAATGTTACTAGGTCCCCATCCGGCATCAATCCCGGGACGTGTTTGCGTTCGCATAGAAGGCACTCCAGCAATTTTACTGCAATTTCCCGGGATCATCGCACTGTGAACAGGGTCTGAAGAAGATTATCCACAGAAGAAACAAACACAACAGCTTACACACATAGGTGAAAAAACACAGGATAATGAACTAAGGGCTTAAATACACATACTACACATATGATAATGAGAAATTAAACAAGACACAGGTTAACATAATCAATGAGTTACCATAGAAACAAACTAGAAACAAGAACTAAGCAAACTGGATTTAAAATACAGGGAAATGGATCTAACAAATTAAAAGTCCTTTGCAAAGGAAATAGAAGCAGATCAGGCTATAGTTGTTACAGCATCATGGCCACACACAGAATGTTCTGTGTTGTGATAAGTTTTTTTTATCTTCAAGTCTCATACATATCTCCTGCATTTATGAAGTTCCTATAGAATTGCTACATTTGGACTGACATCGCTGAATCGCTGTCCCTGGGCAAAGGTGCTGACAACACTGCCATGATTATTTGGATGTGTTCCACATAGAAACAGCCACACTGTAAATAAATGAGATCCATATCATCTCCCTAAGAGGCCGTTTTCTCCCCTGCACAGGGCTCCTCATTGTTTTATGCTCTCCGCCACTGTGGTAAGCGAGAATTTAATCAAATTGACTGCCACAAAGGGCTAAGGACACGGAGAGCAATGAATTACCTGAAATTTCTATTTCATCTTTCCTCATATAACCTCAGAGAGTTCAAATGCCTTTGGTTTTGAGTGCATTCAATGTCGTTGGGAGCTTATGTTGCCACATGCAATTGTTTAATTCTTTTTCAATGCGCTTTGTTATTTATCGCAAATTAGATGAGCGCCTCAATTCGTTTTTATATTGACAAGGGTGTGAATTTTGTGTTATTAAGGCTTATATCAACTTAAGTCAAAACCAAAAGTTGAGGAGTTCTTAAAGGTAAATATTATTATTTTTACACATACTGTATATGGACATTTCATCAGCTTTTTCCAAAATTGTTTTAATAACCACACAAGTTAGATCAAGTTATTCAATTCATTCACAAGCTGAAATAAAATGTTTACAATATGCCACTTGTACACTTTTTGTTAGGATTCAAATGTAATTAGATTAGTTTTTACTTAGAATTTGATATACAGTCGTGCTCAGAATTAATCATACCCCTGGTAAATATGATCAAAAATGGCTGTAAAAAATAAATCTGCATCGTTTATCCTTTTGATCTTTGATTAAAAAAATTGGCAAAAGTCTAACCTTTCATTTAAGTAAAAGAATTGAAAGTGGGGGGGGAAGTCACATTATTAAATAAATATTTTTCTCCAAAACACGTTGGCCACAATTATTCATACCCCTACACTGTAAAAAAAATCCCGTATTTTTTACGGAATAATGCTGGCAACTTTGGTTGCCAGAACAATTATGTAAAAAATACATTAAAAGTGTAATCACCTTTACGGAGCAGCATGTAAGTTTTACATTTTAAACTGGTATATTTAACAATGGATTTCAGCAATATTGACATGGCCATAAAGTTATTGAACAAATTCCTTCAGTAAGAATTGAAGACACCTGGGGCCTGTTGCACAAAAGTAGAATTAAGACATCCGGGATAAATGACTCAGCTGAGCTCAATGAAGCCAAAACATGTGCATCCAGGCTTAATTGGTTGCACAAAGACCAAGCCAGGATGAGCAGAGACGGATTCATTAAGCCAGGTAAACCAATCCTGGATAGGTGCGCTCTCACGGCTCACTCAAATAGACCCCGCCACAGATCACAGATTAACTGATTTACCATGGCAACTAGAGCCGCGTACTTTTCCCCGTCGGAAGCGCAAATCCTCATGGAGGCATACGAGGAGGTAAAAGATATAATTAAGAAGAAAGGCAACACCGCCACAGTGATAAAGCAAAGAGAAAAAGCGTGGCAAAGTATTGCAGACCGCCTGAATGCGTAAGTAGTGCACAATTACACACTCACCGCTCCGCTGAAACATCACAATTACAATTCAAATATTTAATTCACATCTCCAAAAACGCATTTGTACTGTAATTATGAAACGGTTAAATTTTTAATTGAAATGCACTGCAGATATGAATGAAATTATGTAAAGTAACTCCATCACACTGTATAAAGCTATGATAAATTATTATTAAAGCCTTACATTATTATTTAACGTTACTACGCTCAGTACGGTTTAATCTTAGCCGTTGTACTCTGCTTCTTATGTTGTCCACCGTTTTTTTGTGTGTGTTTCTCCTGCTTTTATTAATGTAAAGCTGCTTCGACAGAATTAAACAATTGTGAAAAGTGCTATATAAATAAAATTTAATTGAATAAATAGATGAGCTATAATAATAATCACTTTAATTTATATAGTGCCTTTCAAAGGACCCAAGGTCGGTTGCTCACTGCACTGCAAAAATGTATTTCTTACTTAGTATTTTTGTCTTGTTTTCAGTAAAAAAAAAATATCTAAAAAAAATCTTAAATATTTTCTTGAGCAAAATTACCTAGGAAAATAAGCAAAAAAATCTGCCAGTGAAACAAGAGAACTTTTCTAAAATTAAGTGTTTATGGAAAAAGTAAACTTATTTCAAGAGAATTTTTCTTATTATATTGACAGATTTTTTTATTTTTTTGCTTGTTTTAAGCACACATTCACTTAAAGTTTATATTTTTTGTCTAAACTATAAGGAAGGAGAGGGCCCCCAGAGTGCCACCACCCATGGACTGGGACAATCCGGCAATCTTCCCTGATGACGATAGTGGTTGGCTGCTGAGGGACCAATATGTGTTGAATTATTTTAGTTAGTATGTGTGCTTTCAATTTTGGTTAAATATGTCCTGCGGTGGCAGAGGAATTTGTTTTTTTTTGGGTTCGTTTTTTTACGAATTTGGCCTCTTATGATGTTTGTGCGGTATACTGTGTGTAATACAAGGCTGCAGGGAGGCTACTGCATCCATTAATTTGTCTGTTCAGTTGATGTGTATGGATTTGTCCTGCATTTATTTTAGTGTGCAGACATGCAGGGTGTGTTATATACAGACCTTTGAATGTGTATGTATCATTTTGTATAATATGCTTTGATTCTGTGCTTTCCATCTTGTAGACTGTGACTTCAGTTTCGAAAGGAGCTGATGGTTTACCTGCTTTGTTTTGTCCTTATTCAATAAAGGAACATAATGTTACACATTGTGTTTTTATATTCATATGGAATGTGTATTTGTTTATATGACAGAGTACTATAGTTATAGGGTTATAGGGCCCTATAGGGCCACACTGAAGAAAAAGGATAAAGTCATACATTTATGAGGCTGGTTGAGGCTGGTTCTTTCTGCAGAAAAGCTACATATTCTTTTTACAGTTTTGATACTTATGACAATGTGATACTTAATATTCTGCCACATCAGCATGTCTTTGTGAAACCATACTGAAATACAATTTCACGAAATGCCCCACATCTGTCATTTTAACAACTGTCCTCCTTTAAAACAACTGGTTACAATATTATGACTTGTCTTTTTTTTTTTTTTTCTGTGGCCCTATAATATTCTATAATTTTATATATAGCCTTATAGTCTATGGGAAACTGTAAATTATCTAATGATAGTAATATCATCTAAAAATCATTATTTATCCAAAATCATTGAAATTAATGATCACAAACGTTTAAATAATGACAGTGGGTCTAGTTATATGTGATAACACTGTATAGTGAGCAGTGAAATAAATAACCATTTGTGGTGACTGCTGACTGACATTAGGGATGAGATTAAATAGATCCTGGAATTTAGCCTGGTCTGGAGCAGGCTAGCTCCACAGAATAAATCTCCATGGTAATTTATACCATAACATATCCTCCTGCCCCCTATCCAGCTTTAGTGCAACCGGATTACGGATCAATTGAGCCAGGATCACCAAGATATCCTGGCTTAATCCCTTATCCTAGTTTTGTGCAACAGGCCTCTGATGTTAACAAGCAGAATCACTGAAGGAGAAAACCATAATTAAAGTCACCATTATGGAGATCAGTGTGTGTTTTAGTTGGGCTCTTCACCCTTAAATTATTAACATTAAGTTTTGTTTGGCTGCTGTACATGAGTTATAACAGCAGATGATGAACAAAGAGAAAAGGTGATCTGATGATGTTGGTTGTGTTTTAACATAATCATTATTTCACAATCATTTAACCTGAATCACTGAACTCATATGAGTTAGGTATATTTTATTAATTTTAGCTGCATAATATGTTTAGCCTTTTCAATGAAATTCAAATAGTCAAATCAATAAAAATACAAATAAAAAATTATGTATCCATATTAAAAAATGTTTTGGCAACACAGACATATCAAGATTTAGCATATGAATCTCAGCAATGGTGACAAACAGATCACCTCTGATCATAAGCTCATTATTTATTCATGCAGCAATGCATGATGGGAGCCATGAATGAGTTTTGATTGGTAAAACCCACAATGCACTGCAACATGCTTTATAAATGTCACCATTGTTGAGATACACAGGCTGATTATTGATGTCTGTGTGTCTCTTTTTTGAACAAGAGAAACTTTTTAGAAATTATTTGGATTACATTGTAAAAGTTAGTAGTATTATAGTGTTCAATGACGGTACCACTATAAATAATAAAGTAACCTAAATCATGAATTGGACTCTATATGAGTTCAGTGATTCAGGTCAAATAATTGTGAAATAATGATTATGTTAAAACACAACCAACATCATCAGATCACCTTTTCTCTTTGTTCATCATCTGCTGTTATAACTCATGTACAGCAGCCAAACAAAACTTAATGTTAATAATTTAAGGGTAAAGAGCCCAACTAAAACACACACTGATCTCCATAATGGTGACTTTAATTATGGTTTTCTCCTTCAGTGATTCTGCTTGTTAACATCAGGTGTCTTCAATTCTTACTGAAGGAATTTGTTCAATAACTTTATGGCCATGTCAATATTGCTGAAATCCATTGTTAAATATACCAGTTTAAAATGTAAAACTTACATGCTGCTCCGTAAAGGTGATTACAGTTTTAATGTATTTTTTACAGAATTGTTCTGGCAACCAAAGTTGCCAGCATTATTCCGTAAAAAATACGGGATTTTTTTTACAGTGTAGAATTTTTTATGAGTAAAGTATCTCTGAACTATATTCCCATTAATATTTACCTTTTTTTAGCACACCAGGGTGACTAGGAACATGAAATTGTCTAGCTATGACTTCTTGTTTCACAGGAGTTTGAATATGAGGAAACACAAAGGCCAAATTCCCTTAATCATCCATCACAATGAGTAAAACCAAAGAATATAGTTCTGATGTGCAGCAAAAGATTGTTGAGCATCACAAAACAGAAAGTGGCTGTAAGAAAACAGCTAAAGAATTGAAAATCCCCATTTTGACCATCAGGGCAATAATTAAGAAGTTATAATCAACTGAAGATGTCACGAATCTGCCAGGAAGAGGACGTGTGTCTATTTTGCCTTAATGGACGGTGAGGAGGACGGTTTGAGTGGCCAAAGAGTCTTCAAGGATCACAGATGGGGAATTGCAGAGATTAGTTGAGTCTTGGGGTCAGAAAGCCTATTAAAAAAAAATCAAACGACCCCTACATCACCACATGTTGTTTGGGAGGGTTTCAGGAAAAATGCTCCTCGCTCATCCAAAAACAAACTCCAGCATGTTCAGTTGTCAGACACGACTGGGTCTTCACACGGCACAGGTTCTGTGATCAGATGAAACTAAAAAAAATAGCTTTTTGGCAGAAAACACGCTAGATGGGTTTGGTGCACACAAGGATAAAAAGTACCCCATGTGTACAATTTAATATACCGTTGGATCTTTAATGTTGTGGGCAAATTTTTCTGCTGGAGGTCCTGGACTTCTTGTTCAGATGCATCGTGGATTCTATCAAATATCAACAGATAAAAAATCTAAACCTGACGCCTTCTGCTAGAAATCTTATAATGGCCCGTGGTTGGATCTTCCATCAGGACAACGATCCAAAACAAACATCAAAATCAACACAAAAATGTGTTAAGGAGTACAAAAGGAAGCTTCTGCCATGACCGTCCCAGTTCCCTGACCTGATGAGTGGAGTGAACTGAAGAGAAGAAGCACCAACATGGATCTGGGAATCTGAAGGATCTGGAGAGGTTCTGTGCGGAGGAATGGGCTCTGATCTCTTGTCAGTTGTTCTCCAAACTCATCAGGCATTATAGGAGAAGACTCAGAGCTGTTATCTTGGCAAAAGGAGATTGCAAAAGGGTATTTAATAAAATGGTATGAATAATTGTGGCCAACGTGTTTTGGATAAAAACATTTATTTAATAATGTGACTTCCCCCCCCACTTTCAATTCTTTTACTTAAATGAAAGGTTAGAGCCAATTTTTTTAATCAAAGATCAAAAGGATAAACGATGCAGATTTATTTTTTACAGCCATTTTTGATCATATTTACCAGGGGTATGATTAATTCTGAGCACGACTGTAGATATAATATTTTTAACAGCCGCATGAAAATATATACACCACAAGTAACTTAATTGGGTTCAGAATGTTTTAAAAAAAATCAGGGATGTCAAAAGAGCGGACATAATGACAAAGGGGGGACTGAAATATTTATAGATGACCTTCCTCTCTCAAATGTAAGGTGGCATCTACGTTAGAGAGTGACATATTCCTGAGAGGGGTGATGACATTCACCTTCTTCTCAGAGAACAGCTCTTCCTATGCAAACTGACTGCCCTCATCACCCGGACACATCACCTTGAACAACCCCATTATGTTTGTGACATATTCTCTCAGCCTTTTACCATTTGCGTATTCTTTTTATTATTATTCTTATCACTATTATTTAATAATAATTATAATAATTACACAGAGACTTGTTTAGTAGTTATGCCATCTTTCATGGCTGAGAATTTAAGAATTGGCTCCCTTTTTCAGCTCACGAGTTTTGTGAAAATAATTACTTTAGATTGAATGATCAAGCCTATTTTTTCCCCGTATGTTTCATAAATTATTTACATTGTTATCAGACGTATTTCTCTAATCCTTGTTTGGCAGGCTACTGTGAAAACAATTAACATCCATCAAAAGATTTGTGAAACACCACTACAAAATTTCCACCACAATGATTTCAGATTATAAAACTTCATTTAATTTGTTTAATCTGCAACTAAATTGATATCGATTTGATTGTATAATACTGTATAATGAGCAATAGGCACACGAGTGTTATAACCATGTTCAAGTACACATTTCTATAGGTGGCATTTCAAACATTGACAATCTACTATTTCTGGAAGTGCCCCTATATAGAGCATATCAAAATATGTTTATTAGTAATAAATACTGGAAATGAAAAGTATTATTTAAAACCAACAGCAGTTCAATTAATTTATTTTCATTTTTTTCGCTAGTCGCTATACGCTGTTTACATGGCGGAATTTGCAAGCGGAAGAACTGAACGCTTCTCTAGCGAGGAAATGGATCTGCTCGTGCGCGAATACAAATATTTCACATTGTAATCCTTTCATTTGTAATATTTGGGATGTTTGTGTGCTACTGCGTGTCCCTGTGTGTGTAATAAGCAGAGTATACACACATTGTGTACCCGCCTATTGGCGCATATAAAAACTGCGCCATTGACTTTAGACCAGGTTTCAGTTGGTCAATGGCGGAGTCTATTTCAAAATAGCAACGCGCCAAATATGTGCCTGAACACACCTCGTTTTCTGACCAGCCGCCCATGGGCGCACAAATGGGCGCAAATGCATTTGCTATTTAAACAATGTGGCGCAGGACGTGGAAATGATGACAGCGTCGGGCTGGAACTAGCAAAATACACTTGCGTCCCGTCTGGAGCCGCATTGCACTGGGTGTATGATAGGCCCCTATTACTAACAGTGTCATGTATGAATGGCATAATCTGCAGTAAATGAAAAATTCCTATACATCAGTTAGTTCAAGTGTCAGGTCACTCGTGGATAGGAGCTCATAGTGAAGTGATCCACTGTGCTACAGACTGCATGCAAATGAACAAGCCCAGATAGAGACATTGCTCGCTAACACTGAGAAAATGACAGCCGCGTCCCGATAAAATACATTTCGCCCTTGCCTGCTCAGCGACGCAGAAGCCGAGCAGACTCTGAATCGCTGAGGAGGTAATGAGTGATTTCACAATTCCCTGTATTTCATGGGTGAGAGGTACTTGTTCTTCCATCGCGGCAACATCTGGTCACATAATTACAATGTGCCTCCCTGAACTTTTCCCGGAGACAATTTTCAACTCTCTTGGAATAAAAAACAAATATGTTAATTTGGATATTTATACATTAGCTTGTTTTCACTCCCCCTTAACTTGAGGTTACTGTGGATGATGGACGCATGCAATCTGAGCATCATAGGCATACAGATCATGTTGACATTAAATTCTCATAGGAATAGTGTTGTCCATCAATTCCACCAGCCGTGGCATTGGTAGGATGCTGTATTTCAAGTGAAGGGGAAAAGGGACATAGGCTCATGGATGCATGAAGCCTGTGATTTCAATCCCAATCCCATTAATAATACACAACCCTCCAAAGACACCTGTGCACGTAACCCAACCAGCAGTGCAATGTGATTTAAATTGAAGGAAAATGAAAACACATACATCGAGTTGTTCTTTTTTATATATAGTTGTCCTTGGCTTAATTTGTCTATCAGTATTCACAAGACGTATTTTTTCCTCATGATACCAGTGATGATTTGGGTGCAAGACAACAAATTATGAGACCATTTTCAATTTACACACAAGTATAGCAATGGCAAAAGTGTGTAAGTGTGTGTGTGTGTCCTGGCAATTTCCAGAAATCTTTTACCTTGTGGGGCCTTTTTTTTCTTTGTCCCTATGATGAAAACAGCTAATAAATCATAGGAAATTATGTTTTTTGAAAATGTAAAAATGCAGAGAGCTTTCTGTGATTGGTAGGTTCAGTGCTAGGGGGTTAGCGGGTAGAATATAAAGCATAAAAGCCATTATGTCTGTGGAAAGTCCCCATAAAACATGAAAACTCAACATTGGCCTGCCCCTTTTGAACCCGGTTTCTTTCTCAATTCATTTATTTACATGTTTCCCAAGCCACACGCTATTTATATGGCAGCAGGTTTTACCATCTTTTCTCTCTATCTTTATATTGAAATGTAGTTTATTCTTTTTGTTTATGCTGACTGGTTTAGCATATAGGCCTACTGTAGGTTTTTATTTGTACACACGCAGTCAAACATTTTAACTTATTATGTTTCTCATGATCTTAACCAATTGTCATGTTCTATATATAACAGAACTACTTTATGAAACGTATATTTAGCATATTTTTGCATAATTTCTAGTAATCAAGCCCACAAATGCTTGATTAGGATGCAGTAGTGCTCAGGCACTCGTGTGAAGAGAACCTGTGCAATCAGAGTGTTCCAGACGTCAGACACTGACTCGGAGCACAGTCGGATACATTTATCTGAATGGCATACAGTTCGATTTTGGCAACATTCAAGAGTCACTTTGCAATCACATCACTCCAAGTGTAGTATTGTAAATACACGGTTTTGGGATGCTTAATATGGTGTATATGTGACATATCTCCACTGTTCTTCAGTTATATTAATTGGGGCGAGGGAGGGAGGATCAAGTTTTGCACAATACCCTATTCATAAAGATAATAGGTGAATAAGAATGGTGTAGAAGACTTGCCAGCTTTGTTTAATGCGTTGACGTAATATCCACTGAAACAGGGAGCTAAGTCCTCCCCCTTTTCAAATAGCCAACAGCGTTTAGTTTACCTCACAGACTGCAAGTCGTACTTGACAGCACAGTGGAAGCGAATCCGAGCGCTAATGAGACGTTGGATTTAATAGTAGAGGTGTGGATAAATGAATCAACGTACAGTTGGAAAACGGAATAAAACTTGAGCGTTTGAGAGCAACCGAACACGCATCTCCAACCCATATTGCTCCAAAAATTGTCAACGGTCGCTTTGGCCAGGTGTATTTATAGCATAGAGGGCGGGACGGTCCTGCAAGGATGTTGATCCAGAAACATGTTGTACACGGTGAAATCATCCCCAGCATTACGGTCATTATCACTATCAACTACATTATTAATGTAACATAGCCACTAACTCCAATAACATTAGCCTTATAAGGACCCAATGAAAACAAAATTGGCATTTGTTCATTTCTGTGATGTAGAGAAAACTCTGTTTCAAGATAAAATACTGTCACGGTCACTCACCATTCGGACATTGTTTTTCAGTTTGCACCTTTTTCTTTGTTGTCATGGTTTCTGATTTGAGTCTTCATTACTGATAGCCGTGTGTCGTTAATCACCTCATTTGCACCTGTATTTAAGTTCCCTTGTTTCTGTTCATTGTTGTCAGGTCTCATCTATGTTCTATGTTTTTTATTTATCTTAAATATATATCTAAATTGCGTCATATGCTCTCAATGAAAAATGCAGAACAATTAGTTCATGCGTTCATGACATCAAGGCTAGATTATTGTAATGCTATTATGGGTGGTTGCCCTGCATCCATAATAAACAAACTACAGCTGGTTTTGCATAGCATTGCATTGGCTGCCTATTAATCAGCGTATACATTTAAAAATATTGCTGATTACTTACGAAGCACTAAATGGTTTAGCTCCGCAGTACTTGAGCGAGCTCTTAACGCATTATAGTCCTTCATGTCTACTGCGATCTCAAAATTCCAGCCAGTTAATAATACCTAGAATATCAAAATCGACTGCTGGCGGTAGATCCTTTTCCTATTTAGCGCCAAAACTTTGGAACAATCTTCCTAACATTGTCCGGGAAGCAGACACACTCTGTCAGTTCAAAGCTAGATTAAAGACATATCTCTTTGACCTAGCATTCACATAATACATTATAGACTTCTATAATTAACTTTAGGATGCATAGTTTAGGTCAGACGGACCCGGGAACACTCCCTGATGTACTAGTTACATCATAAGAAGGATGGCGTCTACGCTAATATAAGTCTCTCTGTTTATCCGAGGTTTACCGCTGTCCGCCGGATACAGGCCGTATCCAGATCTGATGAAGGACCTGCGTCTGGACACGACGACAACGCAGTCATGAAGTGTCAACCAGTCCCTTCCCTGTTACTGAAGTCAACGAGATCCCGGCCGTATCCAGATCAGATGGTGGACCTGCACCTGGACTCATCCATGACGCATCCCTGAAGTGCCAGCCGGCGTGATGACTCCGACCTCCAACCAGATGGAAATGGATAAATACTCTAAATGTTCTGATCCAATCTGACTTGTGATGCTGCCTGAATCATAATCATACACTGTTCGATCGTTGGCCAGAGGAGAACTGAACTGAGGCTTTGAAACAATCCAACACCATCTCCATGGTGACCCCTAGTGGTCAGAACTAAAAACATTTACAGAACACTGTAAATGCTAAAAAAAAAAAAAAAAAAGGCCAAACATGCTTAACAACACCTTTTACAAATCTATTGCAATTTTTTTTTTTCGAAAATCTTTCAAATGCAATTATCTAATCCACCTGACTTTGGCAGTTTGATACATGCTCCGGACCATTGATTCGGAACAAACAATTCGTATAGGTTTCGAACCTTCATGAATCAGTGTTTTGAAATTGCCATCACACCTTCATCTTCGTGTTTGATTTGTTCAACTTCTAGCAACACAATCCATTACAAATACATCACCTCAGTTGAGTAAACTCTCTTTAATCTGTGTGTTGCTCTGGAATCAGCGTATTAGTTTTCAGGCTCTGTTCCACATGTAGTAGCTGTAGATTAGTAGTAGTGACCTGTCTTTCACCATGTGCTGTTTCACACCCATTGGCCAATAATGGGAACCCTCAAGGGACATAGGGGCTGGTTTAAATACAGGAGGGATGCAGTTTAATAACAGCCGTATGCCTCCCTATCAGGAACTATCCATTCAACATAGCTCCAGTCCAGACAATCTGTCTTCCTCCTCTGTTTCTGTTCTTACTTTGACCACATTTTGCCTTTTGACTTTTCTACCTTCCTTCTTTTCTCATTTCCATTCTTTATTTAAAGAAATTCTTTTTAAAGCATAATTCTTCCTAATAAGTAAAAATATATAATAAATAAATAAATAAAGCCTGCATAAACTAGCTGGTGTAAAGGGTTAAAATTCTTTTTTAGTATTATACCCTATTTTAGTAAGAACATCTAGCCTGGGTTTCCGCATGCTTCCTTTGCGCGCAGCGCGATTTTATTCACGCTGCTAGGCAGCCTGGATACCATGGACCAGATTTTCGCCTCAACGAGGGGACCAATCACAGAACGGGGAGGGAGCAGCAAGACGATGACGACGTCTATGCGACACACCGAAGCAGTTTGTTTATATCAACATGTGCACTGCAGATTTACCTTCTACCCTCATGTTTGTCTTGCACAACCGGCAATAGTCGCTGAACGCCATCGTGTACACATAAATCTATGACCCATCGTCTTCTTCCTCGTCGAATTTCTGTCGCTCTACATACGTCATCTGGTATAATTGAAACGATTGGCTATGAGCTACGTACAGGCGCATTTGATAGACATTTGTAACGCCCAATAAACGGCTCTGGGCATTCGTACACCTCAAATACGAGAAAATGAACATGTGGTTGCCAGACCACGTCTCAATGAGACGAGGTCTGACGTTAGCCAGGCTAAAGAACATCACCAATTTATATGTTCAATGACAATAATGTCATGTAAAGAAAGATAAATGACAGTCTGATTAGTAGAGGAATATCAGAAGGCCCAGTCCTGACTGCGGACGAGAGGAGGAGCTGGGGACGGGGAGGGCAAGAAGCTCATGAGCAATGCGATTTTTCAGAAGTTGTACTGATATAAAAATTATAATTACACTTTATTTGAGTAAATAAATTAAATTTAGTATACCAAAAGTAAAATTGCCGGGTATTTATATTAAGTATGCAATATGTAAATATATTTGTAGTGTAGCCTACTTAGAATAAAATAAATGTATTTCAAATGTATTTGAGTATATTTATTTTTCACTAGGGGTGACTGTTCATGCTTATGGAAACAGTTTAAACACACTGACCAGGTTTAAAAGACCTTGGCTCAGCATTTAAGAGCTGTCCCCTGGCACCCACATATTTTACACACACACCATCTGCAGTGGGGTTTGTGCACCTGCTAAACCTGAAACATAAAGTATGTGTTTTATGTAATCTTCTCAGAAAAATATACTCTCACACTCACTCTCACAGATACATATAGAAAAACAGGCTGTGCTGAACTGCTGTGGGAGATGAACACGAGGAGGAGGACACGCAATGGGGTTTGTTCCAAACTTCATGAATCTCCCCGTAGAACAAAAATGATTAAGGACTTGGCTTTGCCCAAATGTGTTTAGCATAATCACCATTATAAATATCACTATACACACTCATAATGCAGTGCGGACACTGGCAGCATATTGATTTGTTATGGTAGCTCTATGGAACACCAAATTAACTGCTAAAATATTACCTACATGCTTCTACATGGGAAATAATAATAAAAAATAATTAGATTCATGTGTCTTGGCAAAGCTCAAGTGGTAATTCGGAAAGATTTTGTGGCTGTGGGTCTTTCCTCCTGATCTTATCCTGTACCTCTGTTGACCACCATCCATCGGTCAGTGCATTAGTAAGTGGGGAATTGATCTGTTTATCTGAATAGAGGAGACCTGGAGTGCAGAGGAGAAAGAAAAGAAATAAAAAGGGTGCAAGTGAGAGAAAAGAGACTTAAAGGGTTTAACACACTCCATTTTCAAGGCATAATACACTGAAGCTCACATATGTGTGTAGAGAGACAGATAAACAAAGTGTCTTTAGGTGAAGTAACTAACACTATTGACTTTAACAGCTCGTTGACGTCCGGTGGAGTGGAAGAAAGCAGGCTTTCTATGTCTTACACAATGGAAAGACTCAGGGAACTTTATTTGTAGAATTGATTTATTCAAGAGTGATTTGCTATTGGTTTGTCCTCTTCTTCTTGATTGTTGCGCGATCCAATAATCAACCAATGTATGTCCCCATGCTAGAGAAGCGATTTCCAATGTGATCCTTTTGATACCATCCCAGCATGCAACATTAAACATGTTGTGCACTGTAAATATTCTACAAACAATCATTGATTAGTGACCTAACTGTTTTTATTATTATTATTTTTGAATACTTCCAGCTTCTACACATTCTTATGACTTTCCCTTTGACAGAGGCATTCTTAGTTTCCTCATAAGGAACAGTTATTTACAAAATAAATGTGAAATTAAAAAGGGATGGTTTTCAAAGGAAGAGGTGCGTATTTGCATTCTTATCTCATTTTATCTAATTATCCATTATCAGAATAAATTTCAGTGAAACGTTTTTGTTTTTATTTAAAGACATGAGCGCGCAAAATGTCCTTGTCTTCCAGCATGATTTATTCACAATCGTAATGTATTTTAGACCATACGTTCGCTCATATTAAAGGCATGTATGTAACGATTATCTGCTACAACATCCTTGAAATACTTTTCCGAGTGTCCCTTTCCAGACATAGGATGATGACTAGGCTATCAAGGTAATATTACAAGTAATTATTATCACTGTCTCCATTACAGGAGGTCCTGTGGAGCTACAACCTAATTTTCACAGGATCTAGAGGAAGATGGGTTTGTTGATAACCACTCTCAGTCACATACGGAGGGGGCTTTAAAGAAAAGTGGCATCCCAGATGATCTCTCTCATATAGGCCACCGTGATTACTTCAGCCTCTCAATGGACATGCTGACACCTAATCCCAACTTCATGGCCATGGATTAGATGTGTCAGACCAGCATGAAAAATGAGGCTCAAAAAACAGAGCCGGTTCACTCTCTCTAGGGTGGGTTGAGCGTTTATACAGCCAATGGGATGAGAGAGGAACTTCAGGCTGGGATGCGTAGAGATTTGTCATTGTGTGCTTTCCCTGCAGTGTTCGTCTACTCTGTGCCAGGAATCCATTAAAGAAGTCAGTCTGCATTGCAAAACTGTAGAGGGCAGATCGAAAGCAGTCCAGTAAAATCACCTCAGTGGAGGTGTCAATGGCATTAACCCACTTAAAACACACAGCGGGTGCAAGACAGAGCTCTGGTCACACTCGATTTCCACATTAACTGCTGATATGCTTCCAACAGCCTGGGAAGCCTGTTGTGAACCTCGGCTATTGGACATGTAAGGACCACCCATTAGCCCAACGACTGAATCCAATGGTGTGGGAGAAGGTATAATGTGTGTAGGTGTTTTACTTGCGCTACTGTAAAGTTCACTTAATTTATTTGAGTTCCATTTCAATTTGATTCTAGCTCTGTGTTTAATCTGAATCCAATTTCAAATTAATTGGATTTTCACCGCCATAACGCTAGGGGGGTTTGTGGTTCGCGAATCTCTTTGCTAGTTTGCTGGAGCTAATCGACGTTGAACAACAAATTATTTTATTGCAAATGTTTAATCGCAGAAGAAAAAGAAGACGTCATTGAAACAAACAGTGCAGTGGCCACTTTAAAAATGGCGGTATAGCGGGAGGGGGAAACCGGAAAAGCTACACTCCGGAAATTAGGTATAATCTGACCAATCACAGCCCTTGCGTTCTGCGTCGCCTCGACACGTAGTTAAAATTTTTTGGAGGTGCACGTCGAGGCTACGGCGGAGGGGTCGGAGGAGACGCAGAGGGGTCTGCGGGGGTACGCCTTCGATTCGACGCAGAAGCATAAAACAGGCTTAAGGGGTGTGTCGTGGTGATGACGCACGCGCCATTGCAATGACTGTTGCTCTTAGAAGAAAGTTTGTGTTCGTTATCAACAAAGAAAGAACTAAAAAATGTCTGCAAACTGGAATGAAGCAGAGACCAGGAGCTCCTTATTATCCGCGCAGAAGCTGAGATCGTTCGACGCGTACCTTACACGTCACATCCTGACGTCACGTGTCTTTATGGGATCTTTACGGCATGTGTGTGAACGCACTCACAGATTCCTAAAATTTCACTGGCAGTATGAATGAACCAAAATCAAACGATCCGTGTATTTTCCGGAATCTCTGTGTGAAAGGGGCTTTAGTCGTGTAACTGCAACTTGCTAAGTCAGAGACAGAACTCAAAAGGCCCCACATGATGTGCCACATTGTTCCTTTCATTGGGCCTTTAGTTTTACCTATCCTGGACGCAGATTTGCGGAACACACCAGACTCCACTTAATCTACTGTCATAATGATTTCCGAAGAATACAGAATAAATCCAATATGACATTTTATTCGCAAGGTAAAAATGTATCATGCTAATTACACATTTAAAAGCCAATACAGATATGATCAATAAAATAACATAAATTGCTCAATGATGAATATAGAGTGAGAGATGCATACCTGAAAGGAGAGAGATACACAGTGGTGTGTGAGTTCTGAGTGCAGGACTCAAGACACACAGCGCTGTGCAGTGGTTTTCTGGTTACCGGATCCCCATTACTCTTCTGCCAATCTCCCTTAGATACCCAGACTAGAACAAAAGAGCTGTAAATATTTACTACACAAATATATTTGGAATTGTGTTGGGCCTATTCATGTACCCCAAAGTGTTGCAACTGGTTTCAGGGGAGAGGAGCAATGATTATCAGATACCTTGAAGGGACACACCACCCACAAAAGGAGAACAGAATCCCCTTAAATTTTAAGCTCCGCCACTCACTTCTGTCCTGTGGCTGTGGGTCTGGCGCTGCTGACGCTCCAGTGCAGCTGAGCTGGTTTCTACTGGCCACCCCGACTCAACAAACCGAATCTGTGGAATTGAGTAAGGAAATGTCCTTAAAAAAGTTAACTAGATTTTCATATTATATATGATTTCGCTATATGAATAGGGTAGCAAATGCTTTGGGAAAGTACATGGAAGCATGTACTTCTTAAAAATGGACAGAAAGCAATCCTCTATACAGCTGTGAAACACCCCAGCTCCCCTTAGGATTAAATGATTGCTTCACAACAATGTAAAACGTGGCTATATTGTTACTGTTTGTTGTTAATTTATATAATATCACTTTTGGTGATGGGTGATAAAAACGCGTGCCTTCAGATGTGTCAAGTATAATAATGCTGGCTTGGTGTATATATTTGATATTCTCTGCTGCAGCTCATATTGATAGGGAATGAATGAATAGTAAAATGTGGTTTCATTCTGTCACGTAGGGTAGTAAAGAGAGAAAGAATGCGTACCAAAATGTCTCTGTCTTCAAGTCCAAGTCAAGACTCCAGTCAGTTGTTCACGAGACCAAGTCAAGTCACAAGTCATTTTTTGCAACTTAAGTGTGACTCGCGTCCAAGTTGCAGATTCGAGTTTCCACCTCTGCTTTTACAAACCACCTGATCCCACTGAAAACCTCAGGCCTTCTGATTTCATTTCCTCTTCCTGTGCTGGCAGACAGAATTCTCATTATGCGGTCAAGGTTTTTGCCCTTAGACGGTCTGCCCCAGATATGACAGCACCATTAAAGCCTTCAAATCTCATGCAACACTCTGAAACAGGATAAAAATATTTTTTTTAAATTGTAACAGCCCTCTGAGGAGCATCCGTCACATCTGCTCATAGCCGTGAGTGGAGAGACATATCAGAGCTAAACATACAATCCTGACAACAGCATTTTGTTTGATTGGATCTCGACGCAGGAATGTTGGATCCAGTCACTTTACCAGATCCCGTCAGAAGACATCCGTTATGAATGGTACCCAAAACCAGTCAGCAGAGTTTTGTCTGATACCCAAAACCAGTTAACAGCAAATCTAGTCTGGTACCCAAAATCAGTGTTTTGTGACGTTTTGCATGTTTGCGCATGTTTTGTGGTTTGGTGTCTGGAGTTTAGAGAAATGCAGCCATAGTTTCAGAAATTGCAAGCAAACGTTTTTTTTATTTTTTATTCTCTTGTCTCTTACTTGTGAAGACACTTTAAACCACACAATCATAAGATTAAACAATAGTAAAGATTACAAAAGCAAGGAAAATGTGTAAATTAATAAAAATATAATAAGTTATATAATAAAAATGAATACATACTTATATGATTAAATTAAAGAATTAAATAAAACACAGATTTTAACAAAAACAGTGAAGTTAGAAGAAAAAACCCCTACATTTTCAAAGATTTAACTTTAAAGTAATTTACATTAAATCAATTATTTCATAATTGAATGTAATAATATTACTTAAAAAATATTAATATTTTTTAATATTAATTAAAAAAAAGTAACCTCTTCAATATACGGACAACCACCTTAAATCACAGGTGTAAAAGAGAAGGTGCACAGTGTCATACACAGAAACACAAAACCAAATCATGAAAACAAGCATGACACTAAAATAATGCAGTAAACATGATTTAACAACAGAAGATGTAACATGAAACACCTGTAACCCTGGTTCCCCGAGAAGGGGAACGAGATCCTGCAACTTGGTATTAACACTACAGGGAACGGTGTGTGACCGGTGTCTGTGTAAACAAACACCAATAATCATTGGCAGACAGTAGTCCATGACGTCACTCACGGAGCACCTGCGAGTATAAAAGGGTGCCCGAGTTACACATCACCAACTATTTAGTCTGAAGAAGACACGCAGGCAAGCCAGAGGTCAGGGCCGGATTAAGAGTTCAGAGGCCCCTGGGCACAATGACTTTGATTTTTTTCTTATTTTTTTCTACTGTTCTTTCACTTTAGACATAACCAACTTTGTTTATGTAAACCTTGTGTGTATTTGACAGTATTAGAGCAATAAGACTCGAAAGATAACTTAGTCCAGTAGCATGTTAGACAGGCTTTGCATGTACGCGTCGGGGTGTAACGTTATTGCGCTCAGAAAAGCGCCCGTTAGAACAGCGCATCAGCAGCGAATGACATGTTTAACCAGCAAGGCTTTAAAGCACATGCAAATAATTACTTTTTATAAACTACAGTGTCCCGTTCCTCTGCATTTCATGTGGATATACGTCACGCTGTACAATGTTGAGACGGAGGCGCCAGAACTGCAAACTGATAGAATGCACGATCCTACGATATTTCTTCAAAAGCAGATCGTGGAGACATTTTAATCGTAATATTTGACATAATATTTGACGGTGCCCAGGGCCCCTTAGATGTCCTGGGCCCCTGGGCAATTGCCCAGTTGCCCTAATGGTTAATCCGGCCCTGCCAGAGGTACAGTATGACAACGAGGCCCATCACCTCATTCCCTTTCTTAGGGAATCGGGATTACAGTCTTAACATAAGAAGTTCCCTTTTAAAGTGGAACTTTGATGCGTTTGGTATTTACACCATGGGGAACCAATACCCACTACTCCATGCTGAGGGAATGCCTGCCTCGTTATGTTATTAATACGCACAAACATAATGGGCATAGTATCAACTGACTATGTATTACTCCAGAGATTCCCAACCAAATTCCCCCCACATTGTGTCAGACAAAGGAGAAATGCAAAATGTGCAGTGTTGGGGGGGCTCCAGGAATGTGGTTGGGAACCCCTATATTACTCAGCCGCAGTCAGAAGCGCATCAACACTATGAGCACATCCCATGTGAATCATATGGTGGCATATACTCCCTACTCGGTCCTGGAGGACCGCTGTCCTGCAGAGTTGAGCTCCAACCAGGTCCAACACACCTGCCTGAAAGTTTCTAGTATGCCTAGTGAGACCTTGATTAGCTGGTTCAGGTGTGTTTAATTGGGGATGGAGCAGAACAGCGGCCCTCCAGGACCGATTTTGGTGATCCCTGCCCTAAGCCAATACTCCCCGATACTAGGAAAGATCCCCAAGCTTCTATGCTCTACAGCAGGGGTGCCCAATCCTGCTCCTGGCGATCGACTGTCCTGCACAGTTCATTTCCAACCCTAATCAAACACACCTGCCTTTAATTTTCAAGTGATCCTGACGTGCTCTGAAGACCTTACTTGGTTGCATCAGGTGTGTTTGATTAGGGTTGGAGATGAACTGTGCAGGACAGTCGATCGCCAGGAGCAGGATTGGGCACCCCTGCTCTACAGCAAAGGAAGTCCTTGCTGTTACACCTTCCTCCCTCCCTTGTGAGTCAGGCCTCAGCCTTATACGGCCCCAAGAGCAGGACTCTAAGGGGAAAAACCCCACATAGCCTCAGCTGTCTCAGGTATATCTTACCAGTATGTTGACAAGGCTCTTAGGGAGAAACCTACCGAAGGGAGCATTTTTAACTACAACCTTTGGAGACCTATAGAAGCACCTCACCAATAGCCTGGCTAACGCCAGACCCAATTCTCGTTGAGACTTGGGTCTGGGAACCACATGTGCATTTTCTCGTATTTGAGGCGTGGTTTACGAATGCCCGGCGCCGTTTATTGGGTGCTAAGAATGTCTATCAAAAGCGCCTGTACGTAGCTCATAGCCAATCGTTTCCATTATACCAGACGACGTATGTAGAGCGACAGAAATTAGACAAGGAAGAAGACGATGGGTAAGATATTTTTGTGTAAACAATGACGTTCAGCGACTATTGCCGTTTGTGCAAGATAAACATGAGGGTCGAAGCTATATATGGATATAAACAAACTGCTTAGTTGTGTCGCATAGATGTCGTCATCGTCTTGCTGCTCCCTCCCCGTTCTGCGATTGGTTCCCTAGATGAGGCGAAAATCTGGTCCATGGTATCCAGACTGCCTTTCAGCGTGAATAAAATCGCGCTGCGCAAAGGCAGTATGGGGAAACCCAGGCTACCTCACCAAAGGGGAGCTTACATCCCTTCTTCAAGACCTGACAACAGTTGTAAACAAATATGATATATTGTTGATAAACAAAGTAGAGGGGATGCTTTCGTGCCCACTAATTCCATTTACCTTGCATAAACCCTCAGGGCCAGTCAGCCCTCATGGACCCCCAGAGAGCGACATATCTCCTGAATCCTGCTGACTGAGACCCCAGCTCTGTAAAATTCTCCACGCTTGCCTCATCGGCAGACTGAAGGGGTCAGAATGTGAGATCATTCCAAGACATGGGGCCCAAACCGTAAGGTGCAAACACCTGACTTTCAACCCTCCATTAACATGCTCCATTAGCAACACAGGAGCCTTAAAAAGGAATGCAGCACCAGGGGAGAGATAGCTCGCAAGTTGCTCTTCAACTGGGGCATTGTCACATATCGCTGCTCACACGGTCTCTTCACACATGATTAGTTCGACTACATGGGAGACACTATATGAGCTGAATACAAATCCCTCCATTATGTGGAGATATATAAGTAATAAAGCGCTTACAGACTTATATGCGGGACAGCGGGATGATGAGGTTGATTTTTAATAACACCTGTTTCAACTCTCTGCACCTAATTCCTCAGAATTAGACTCGTCACTTCAATGGTCGCAAGAGGCCACCGAGCAGCTTCCTGAACTTTCATGAAAGCAATAGAGCTGACAGGAGCCAAAAAAGGGGGAAACTCCCTCGTTTCTCATCCTTCATAAGAGGGTCTAGCATGGGTGGAGCTTCCCACAGCAAACACATCACAATGAATGCATTCAGCGGTCTATAGAACCGAACATGCTCCGTACAAACGCTGGGATTCTTATCCCTCTAGAGAGAATCAAGCCATAAGATAGCCTTTTACTGCGAATGCGTCGACATGATTGCCTTAAACTCCCTCAAGAGCCGAACATGCTATGTGCAAACGCCAGATTTTTCAAGCAAGAACAGAAAGTCAGGGATCCAGCCCCCTTGAGAGTCAAATGCGCTCCAACAGACTCTTATCTTACACATGAATACAAACAAACGGCTTCTGAAAACAAAAAAGTTGATGATGTGTAACTCAGGCGCCCTTTTTTCCCATAGCGTCAATACCAATATACAGCGTCGAAGTTCCACTTTGAAAGGGAACCCTAATGTAAATAACTAATAAGGAAAAAAAGTAAGACGAAGCAGTTATTTCAATTTAAACCCATAAATGTGAGCTGTCAGAAAGAATTTTTACAGTAATTTACAGTAATCTACTGCCAATTTACAGTAGAGACAATTCACTGTAATTTATAATATTACTTGTTCTTTTCCACTTCCAAAAGCTGTAAATGTAACTATTTTACTGTAAAATTAAAAAGTGTCCCATTATATCGATTAATTTTTTTTTTTTACTGTATACAGTTGGTAGCAGGTTTTTACAGCAGCATTTTTACAGACTTTTACAGACTTAAAGGTTAGGTTTAGGATTGGGTTCAAGATTTGTACCTTATTATTACCAAGTTATTATAATTGTAAGTACAGAGAGTGTACATGCAGAACAGGACTGGAAAATAAATTGCTACCACAAAAGACTTATAATGTAGAGTAATGTACTTACCACTTAGCATATTTTTTCTTTCAAAAAAAGCGTTCGAAAGGTTTTCACTCTGACAGCAAATGCAAATGCACAGAAAATTATTCAAGCCTGGATTCAATTACATAGCTTAGGAAAGGGGAAGCAGTGGCAAAGAAAATGTGCTTAAAGATACAATCCATGTGTGGCGAGTGAATTGCTTATCATGCGCATGTGCCATATTGAGGCTTTGTGTGACATTTCAGAATGATGAGATTTTTGTAAATGCAAAGGCCATGAATCAGAAAACAGGCCGATTCAAGCTGATCTACCCATAGCCCCTTAGGTTAAGAGAAGATCCATGGTAATCCAGTCTGGTAGTGCTGGGAGGGTCTGACACACAGATGTACAAACAGCCTGAATGTGTGAACGGGTGATAAACCTGGCAAACTGAATTATGGTTTATATATGCTTTCAGCTTTTATCCTGCCAAGCAATAAAATTACCTTAAACATGTAAGCGTTTTAATCTGATTTATCCTGCGATCAATACATTTCATTTTGTACCTCCAGCCAGATGAACAGGCTTGTTGAGTAAACTCTGATTAAAAAGCACGTTCTCTTTGGCAGATAAAATTCATACGTCGACACAACAAGAGAAAAGCTGTGCTAAGGGGATTGGCGCCCGACACGGTGTGAGGCTTTGGGGATAGATGTGCGAATGTAGACAGAGCCTGTGGCTATACAGGATCAGTTTTGTAATGCAGACTGGACTTCTGATGTTTTTAATAATAGAAAGACACATTTCCAGTGAAAAAAAAAAAAAGACAGCTAACACTGAACACGCTTCACTTGGGAGCTTCAGGAAAAAAAAGGGAAGTGTTGGGAGAAGTGGTTTGGGAGGACATCAACGCTTTTTATCTTTAATAGTTGATAATACGATTCAGAATAACATTATTTATATCGCATCAAAGTGACCCATGTCTGTTGTGTAATGTAAAACATGTTTACCTTTTGAGTTTAGGGTTGAAGGAAAGAGCAAAAACAGGAAACGGTAGCTGAGGGTAGATTTGATTAAGCAGCCATCAATCCGCTTGTAGATGTGACAAAAAACATCTGGTGCACAAGGAAACATGCTCGGAATTTCTTTATGAGTGTTATGTATGCAGACTGTTGGTCTCACATCTATCAGGATCAGTGTGCACTTTCAGCATAGAAGATGTGTTTGTGGTGTCTTGCAAAAACAATGTTGCCCATTCTTTATGAGACTAGACTAGTGATCAATTCTCTCTCAGGGAATTCACTTGTGAAAAATCAATAAATACTTTAATACAGGCTTATTGCAGACAAAAGTAATATATATAATACAACGTTTTGGTATTATTAGGAATGAGGCATTGATAATTCTCATAGTTCTCTATTGCTTTTTGACATTTAAGAGTGAAGTAGATCGTTAATAAATTATTTTTAAAAGTTTCTGAAGTTTTGTTCACAGATATTGTCAATTCACTCCAGAGCTTATTATTAAAGTAGATTGAAGTATTAAATGTTTATTTACATCCACTCACTGGGTGGTTTTAAAAAATAAGTCTGATGAGCAAATAAATATTTTTGTTTATTAAAATTTGTATTGTTAAAATAGTTAATTGTTAAACAGTGACATGCATAAATGTCACTGTTTAACATAAATAAATGCATAAATAAATATGATAGTTTTTCAAGTGTTAAGGGGAGGATTTGTGACTGAATAAATCTTAGCATCTTAATTTGAGTACTGTGAAGCCCTATAGATAAGACCCAGCTAAACCTTTCCATACAACACTGACAGAATTATATATTTTTTTATTGTACTTTTAGGTTGTCACTAAACAGTTTTCTCAAAGGTACCCTTGTACCAATTGTCATCTATTGTACATATAGATACGTTACAAAGGTGTCCCTTTGAGATAGCTTCACATTCACAATTCAAATTTTTTTCTGACAATGTGACTATAAAAAACAAATCCCCAAAACATAAATGCACTGCTACAATCAAAGCCTTCGTAAGCCCTATGATTTCCAACCCCCTCAATACAAGCTTGTGGACATGCCCTAATGAAGATTTTAGGGATACACATTATTTTTTACTTAACCGGCACAGCAATTTGTAAAATGTAAAGTTTCTGGCTTCCGGTGTCGGTGTTCCAGTTATTTTTTGCTGTACAAAACAGCTTGTTATTCTGCTTGGTATTGCAAACTGGTATTTCTTACTGCAACGAGGTTTGTGTTCAGGGAAGGAGGAGGCGGGAACCGGCGAACCTTCAACATACTTTAAAATCAGAATAAACAAACACAAAACGATAGTAAAGTGGCAGCCTCTCACATACAACTGCCGCACAAACATAAACAAAAAACAATGTAAAGTCCAGACCTGGTCCTCTCTCATCGCTCCTCCTTTTGTCCTTCCAGAGCTCCTCCGTGAGAGACACGAGGCCAGTGTGGCGCACAGGAGACACTCGTTAGCAATCGTGCTAATCGTCCTGCCCTGCTTGCCAGACTTACCATATTAGTTCAATGTTTTGTCGTAATTATACAAAATGGTTTGTGCGCAGGAGGTAGAGAGGGGCACAACAATACAATTCTGCTTAGGGCACGGATTTGTCCAGCAGCGGCCCTGGGTTGCTTCAGTCCTGGGGGAAACACCAGTTGCACACGTATTTGGCACTCCCTATTGTTGCGGGCGTATAATTGACATGTAAAAGTCTAGACGCTGAATATAAGATGACCCCTTTTTATCAGATGAATTTCCAAGAAAAGGAACCTTATATTCGTAACAATACAGTATTTTATGAAGATATATTTGCGATGTGAGACCCAGTCTTATGTGTAATTTTTGAAATCTGGATAAATAAGCTTTCCATTGATGTATGGTTTATGATAATAGGACACCATTTGGCCAAGATACAACTATTTGAAAATTCGGAAATCTGAGGGTGCAGAAAAATCTAAATATTAAGAAAATCGCCATTAAAATTTTCTGCATCCACTCACAAAAATACAATTTTGATATATTTAAGGTAGGAAATGTACAAAATATCTTCATGGATCATGATCTGTACTTAATATCCTAATGATTTTTGGCATAAAAGAAAAATCGATAATTTTGACCCATACATTGTTTTGTTGGCTATTGCCACTAATATACCCGTGCGACTTATGACTGGTTTTGTGATCCAGGATAAAATATAGCACATCACATTTTACGGTAATCTGCATGCTGCTCTAGAATGGCACTACTGAAGTTTTTATATCACTCATTGCAAAAATCACAAAATGAAAATAATTTTTTTTTTTTGAAAGAATGATCCGATACCATACAATTGAGCCGAATCCTTGGAATGTGTAGCGGCCTCAAAAATGACCTTCGAACCCAAGCCTATGAATTGAAATCCACGCATATTTAGGTTTGATGGTTTGCAATCATTAAGTGTCTCATCTGCCTGCAAGGGTTTACTTAAGTCAAAAAATAAAAACAGACCAGATGCAGATAAAGCATCTGCATAAAGGTTCACAACCATACACATATACACACACACACACACTGAACAGAGCTGATGAGCTGATGCACAGTTGGAGATGAGGCTCGAAACATTCCCCCATAAGACAGCAAACACAGCAAGCACTGCACCTGAGCCCTCAGGAATACTGCATTACCAACACCAACAATTGATGAGCTTCGAGCATTGCACAACAGGAACAGTAAAAACAACAGAATTATTCATGGACGAGACTCTGAGAGGACATCTTCAAGGTAACAGGCTCATTTTCTTGAATATCAAACCATAACTTAAAAACCCGAGGTTACCTTTACATACTGATACTGAGAAGAAAAAGAAAAAGTAACGTAGAACCTTATATACAGATGATTGAATTAAGGAGAATTGACAGAGTATGTGTAAATGGAAATAAAGAAAAATAAACAGAGTTGACCTTGGGGTGAACTGACTGCTGTTGTTGTGGCAGCTATTAATCTAGCCATCTCTCTGACCGCTGCAATGAGAAAGCAGTTGTTGTTTAATGACCTCTCCAAAGTAACTTACTCTGCGCTCACACTTGCCACTACCCGCTAATCACTCACTATTGATAGGCCAAATACCTTGAAGAAAGGATTAAGAAACAAAATGAAAGTAGCAAAGTGTGTAAGGAAGGAGGATGAGAAAAGCGTACCTTTTAATAAGTGAGCTAGAATGACTATGAAGGCTAAGCTTGTCTGAATTTGTTGGAATCAGAAAAGATATAAGATGTGGTCATTTGATGGGATGCTACTACGATATAATTACATTAGTCATGACAACATAATATTTAAAAAATGCGTCTTTAGCCGTTTTTTGAAAGCAGTAGCAAACAGTGTAAAGGTCAGTCAAAGTGATTTTGTGCTTCTATGGGATGGCACCACACAGTGGTGGAGGCAGGATATTGTCATAGGGGTGGCCAGGCAAGGGGCAGCAACCAGTTTAGGGTGCCACTGAAAAATGAGTTTGACTAAAAAGTACTAGGCTGTTTTAGTGCCTACAACACAACTGAATAAAATAAAATAGTTCTCCAGGGAATAATTAGAGAAATTAAGCTCACATTACAGCTAAAGTTCAATTTGCTTGATCCTGGTTCTTAAAACCCCCAAAAGCTTTTTCTCCATCATTGCATCCTCATGGTTGAGGCATGCAGATACAGTAACTACATAATTGTAGCTAAAGTTGCCCGCAGACTGAAAAAAAATGCAATCAGACCAAACAAAGGTCTATCAAAAATGTGTTCTTGCATGTGAAAAGTGCAAAAAGTGCAACGTGTATCAAAAACGGACCAGAGAGCAAACGCTTCAGCCCATAGCTTTCTACAGTGCTCATAGAACAAATAGCAACGTCACTCAACGTACAAAACGTTACTTTTGTAAGCACAATTACAAATTGTCACCAGCTGAGGTTAAACAAGGGGAATTACCAAAACCAATTCCAAAAATTCTAATGAAAAGAAAATATGTTACTAAACAAAACAAACATATAGCACAAAACACACACATAACATTAAAGAAAAGATGCAAGATCCATGTCTTCATTAATTTCAATAGGGGTTAATGACTTCAACTCAAAAATCCCAAAAGACTCTCTTTGTAGTAGTTTTTTTTATCACGGTTACCCCTCTCCTACGAGACGGAACCCACTCAACGCCCAGGAACGTAAAATCAGAAACAGAATGTTTTGCAAACTCAAACCGGCGAGAAACTGGAGAAGTGGATGTGAAAAAGATTTACATTTTAGACAATTTTTGCACAGACAATTTCCCTGGGCATCTGTGAGGGTCCTGGAAGTGGAGATGAAGGTATCTGCATGCACCAATTTATCCCTTAAGTCTGGATTCCTAGAGGACTAGAGTAGAAACAGAGTAAACAAAGATCTGTAAACAAACCTGACAATTCAGTCAATGTGTATGATATGCCATTGCTTATTGATCACCTTTTAAATTTCTGAACTCAAAGGACTAAAAACACAAGAGAACTTCTTTATTTTTGAAGATCAAATTGGGTGTTACCTGACAAAGAACCAACTTTATCTAGTGCAGTGTCTAACCACTTGGTTGAATTTCCCCATGATCTAAAGTCAATGTTAAAGTTCGAGGCTTTAACTTTAAAATCGTCCTTATTAGAGCAGATACGATAAAGGCTCATGAACGGACTGTAAGGTAAGCCGTTTCAAAGACATAGGATGAGCACTCTTGGCATGTAAAAGACTACTTGTAGCTGTTTCTTTTCCATACAAAGAAAGACACAAGCTGACCATTAATGGCAGAAATGTTTGTATCCAAAAATGTATCTGTTGTACACACATGATAAGTGAACTTGATGGGTGATCTGGCAATTCATGTAGCCTACAGTATAAGGCAAACCTTTCAAAATTACTAAGAGAGCCTTTATACGTCACAAAACAAGTATAAATTTATATTTCACGAGTTCACACTTACATATAATTTGAAGGGGTAAGGTTTAATGCGTATTTGGCGTGCTGTCCGGAGGGAGGGCTCCGAGCTCAGAGTTCGGCCCAACCCAGAGTACTCCCCCCGTATGTAAGTGTTTAGGACTAGAAGCGTGGAGAAGGGGTGGTGGAGGGATGCTGCAAAAACTGTCAATGGAATGAGGTGAGACTGCCGAGTGTATATATACCTCTTACCATTGATTGCTGAGTGCTCTCCACTTGTGTTAATTATCTGAACGTGCTCCTCCCGAACCTTGTTAATAAAACATAATTTTAATCAAAACCGAAATTTAAAAAAAGGATTAGAATTCCAGATGTATTGGTCTTCATAGGGGGTGGTGATGGTGCAATGGATAAGACACATGCCTTTGGTGTGAGAGACCCGGGTTCGAATCCACTGTGAGACACCAATGTGTGCCTGAGCAAGACACTTAACCCCTAGTTGCTCCAGAGGCGTGCGACCTCTGATATATAGCAATTGTAAGTCGCTTTGGATAAAAGCGTCAGCTAAATGAATAAATGTCAAGATAACCAAGGTTAACATAATCAGGGGTCATAGTGGCCCTCGGAAATTCTTCCCATAAAAAGTTCACCCATATCAACAAACTTTGTTTGGAAATTATTGTATAGAGAGGTAACATTCATTGAGGAAAGTATGTCTTTATCCAGATTTCCACTAGTATCCCTAAGGTAACTGGAAAAGGATGTTACTAAAGACCTCAAAACAAAGTCCACAAAATAGGACAGTAGCTGAATTGGACTTTGGGCAAAATGTAAAACACAGGCTTAGTAGGAGAACAATTGAAAAGATATTGTAATTCTTTATCAGAAATCAAACCACCCAGGTGTTTTAGTCGAGCAAAATTACTTAACCACCATCTTTATCAGCAGGTATATAACCACTGTGACCTTATCTCTACACAATTTATAGAGAGCATCTTTTTCAGATGTCAACAGATTGAACTTTTTTTCAGGAGAATCATAAATTAACTTGTCAACATCTCTTACCACCAATCTGCAGAAAGTATTAATCGAAGGGTTCGTGACATGAGGGAAAAAGGTGCTCTTAGGCTTAAATTTCAACCGACCACTACAGGTAGACACATTTTCTGGATCTATTCTCGTGTATGTTCATAGAAACATTTCAATCTTAAAGATTAAAGACATTTTCGTAACAAAGGGATCTGTAGTTCTGGTAGGAACAAAACTCAACCCTTTGTTCAAGAGACTTACTTCATGGGGTTGGAGTTCTTTGTCAGTGAGATTAAAGATCAAATTGTCATTTGGCTAGACCTGTGATGTTCCTCCTCTTACCAGCCCAGCTCCAATGGGCCTTCTTCATCGCAGTTGGTAACGACATGCAATTTTCCGATAACGATCAGTTAAAAAACCTGCATCTGTCCCCACTGGAGGCTGAGGTGTAAGAGGTTTCATCTTGAAAATGGACCTTGCATAATGGTTTGGTAGAAATGCCACCTCATTTAAGCCAATTATATACTTTGCTTTCTTTGTAATCGATGGTGTCCCTATGAAACTTTCGTATCTTCTTTTGTTGAAGAACTTTCATGAATTCGAAGAGACGAATTAAGAAGCTTTAATTGTAGTTTGAAGTCAGCTTCACTGTGAGAGGAAACAATTGAAGCTCTGGTTTCAGCAATTCTTTTATCTTCTTTAATTATTTCTGTTTATATTCAACAACTAAGAGAATGATATCTAAAGAGGCCTTATTCAGTCCTTTGAGTTCAGAAATGAAAAAGGTGATCAACAATAACTGGCATATCATACAAAGAGACTGTGAATTGTCAGGTTTGTTTATTGATCCACCACTTTGTGTCTACTTTAGTGCTCCAGGAATCCAAACACACATGAGTGCCATTAGGAGACAATATTAAAGTTTGCAAAAGATTCTCTTTCTGATTTTGAGTTCCTAGGCATTGAGTGGGTTCTGTCTCGTAGGAGAGGGGTAACAGTCATACAAAACTTACAAATAGAGTCTTTTAGAGTCATTAACCCCCATTGGAATTAATGAAAAGATGGAGGATCTTGCATGTTTTCTTTAAAGTCCCCATGTGGTGACAATCCAGCTTTTAATATTGTTTAAATGACTACGTGGTGTTTTAATATGCTTTAAGACAAACAACGTACAAATACATAAGTCAACACCATTGCTGAGTATTTTCTCCTCAAAACTGCAGTGAACCGAAGCAGTCTCAAAAACACATCGTTGGTGTTTCTGACGTCACAAACTACCTTGTCAACGAGTGGATCTCTGAGCTGGTGTGAGTGATTGGAGGCGGGGCTAATTTGCATATTCATAGTATCACATATACTAAATGAGGCAAGGGTGTTGAGTTACATTCAAGCGATTTTAAGGCATGGATAATTGTTTTCAAGGAAAAAAAAAAAAAACTTAAAATGAATTTTGGTGATCAAAGATTAGTTTTAGGTGATAACTTTATTTTTTTTTATTTTTTATTATTAGTTTTGGTAATTCCCCATCATTGTTTAACCTCAGCTGGTAACAATTTGTAATTGTGCTTACAAAAGAGTGACGTTGCTGTTTGTTCTATGAGCACTGTAGAAAAAAACTATAACAACACAGAAACAGAAATTGTAAGTAGAGTGGCCAAAGGGGTGGCCAAGCTTAGGTCAATAGTGGTCACAACCACCTCCAAGTTCTGCCCCCGGGCACCACAAGGGTCTGTTCACTTGCAGAACGCAAGCTTCATAAGTCTGAAGTAGTGAGTTTAGGAATAGGGGAGCAGAGCAAACATCAGTGCCTTGAATTTGATGCTATTGGCAACCAGTGCAAATTGATGAAGAAAGGTGTGATATGCACTTTCTTCGGGTCATTAAAGACCACTCTCGCTGAAGCATTCTGGATCAGTTGCAGTAGTTTGACAGTACCTGCTGGAAGGCATGCCAGGAGAGCAACAATAGTCCAGTTTGGATAGAACAAGAGGTTAGACAAAGAGTTGTGTAGCATGCTCTGGTAGGAAGGGCCTGATCTTCCTAATGTTGTGCAAGGCAAATCTGCCATTCTAGCAATCTGGTCTGTAAAGATTAACTACTGTACTCATCGAATCACAACTCTGAGGTTCCTGGCTGTCCTGGAAGGAGTTATGAATGATGAACCTAGCAGGATGAAGTGTTGGGTTGGCAGAGATCACAAGCTGTTCTGTCTTTGCAATATTCAGTTAAAGGTGGTGGTCCTTTATTCAGTCCAAAATGTTTGTCAGGCACGGTGATATGCAAGCAGCTATTATTGGATCATCTGGGTTAGAGGTAAAGTTGTGATAGGAAAAGCCATGTTTCTGAATGAAAGATCCTAGTTATGTCATGTAGATGGAGAAGAGAAGTGGTCCACGCACTGAGCCCTGAGGCCTTCCAGAAGTTAGAAGCTGCGATTTAGACACTTCACCCCTCTATGACACCCTGAAGGACCTACCTTAGAGGTTAGACTTGAACCACTGGAGTGCAGTTCCTGAGATGCCCATTGTCATGAGGTTTGACAGGAGAATCTGGTGGTTAACCATGTCAAAAGCAGCAGAAAGATCCAGCAAAATTAGATTGATTAGACTTGCCAGTCTAGTGGCCACATTTGAAGCCAGACTGGTTGTTGTCCAGTAGGTTGTTCTGTGTGAGAAAGGTAGAAACTTGTTTGAACATGACTCACTCAAGTGTTTTAGCAATGAATAAAAGAAGGGATACTGGTCTGTAGTTTTCTAAAAGTGCTGGATTTAGAGTGGGTTTCTATGGGGTTATTCGAGCCTTCTTTAAATGCTGTGGGAAAGGGACAAGAGTGAAGAGTGGTGTTGACGATGTGAGTGAGTGCAAGTATTACTGAAGAAGAAATTGCTTGAAGGTGATGAGTGGGAAAAGGATGAAACAGACAGATAGTAGTGTGATTGGAAAGGATGAGTTTGGAGAAGTCTGCCTCCGAGAGCGGAGTGAGGGGAAGGGAGAGTGTGTGTGTGTATTTGCTGTTAAGATGTGTTTGTCAGTTTGTGGTGTGAAGGTTGTTGTTTTATTTATGAAGAATGTGGTAAAGTCTTCAGCTGTTAGAGTTGGAGAAGGAGGGGGAAGACAAAGAATAGAGGAAAAGGTTTTGAAAAGCTTGCGAGAGTCAGACTAATTGTTAATTTTGTTGTAGTGGTATGTCATTTGAGCAGTGGAGATATTTGCAGAGAAGGAAAAGAAAAATGACTAATACAACCAAGGTCTGTGAGATCTTTCAATTTGCACCACTTCCTATCTGCCACCCTGAGTTTAGAACGATGCTCGTGGAGAACATCAGATAGCCAGGAGGCAGATAGTGTGGGAAGGCCTGGATGAAAAGGGGCAAAAGTTGTCTAATAAAGATGTTAGACTGAAGCAAAGATCATCAGTAGCACTGTTAGTATCTAGTGGTGAGAACTGATTAGGAGGAGGAAGTGTGGATAAAACCATGGTGAGCATGAGCAGGTTGCACTCGAAAGGTGACCTGTGGAGTGGAGTGTATGTTGTGTCAGGAGCCAGGTTGAGGTTAAGAGTGAGGAGGAAGTGATCTGAGGTGTGCAGTCGAGTAACCAGCGCATGATCAGTGGAGCAGTAGCATGTGTAAATAAGGACCAGTTGGTTACCTGATTTGTGAGTAGCTGCAGTAGACACCCTCTCTCCATATATACAGTATATAATACTTAATATAAGTTTCAAAAGTTAGTGTAAGTTTGTAATTTAAAGATGATTGTTTTAAAACAATTCAATAGCAAAATTTGCTTATAAGTTATTGAGCTTGCTATTTGAATTGATCGACAGAGGGAAAATTAGATTGCATAAGTCTGTTACCACTCTCAAAAATGCAGCACAGCAAAAAAAAACTTATTTCTCAGGGTTTCAGCAAGGCATTCTGCAAATAAGATGGTTTGTGCATGCTGTAATAATCAGGTTGACAGGTATTAATAATTTGCTGGGGTGTTGGGACCCTGAACAATAGCCCAGGACACAAAGATGAATGGCCTAAGGCTCTGAGAGTCTGATCAACGAGCAGCCAGAACAGAAGCAGAGAGCACAGAACAGGCCGTCTGCTACAGATGCACTTTAAAGGGCCGTTTCATACTTCATGTGGGTTCTTGTGTTATGTACAGTAAGTCAATCATACAAGCATTGATTTCTAAATCAATGAACAATATTCTTCATAAATACCAGTTTTTCCCTGAGGATTTGAGCAGGAATTTAAGATAAATGCCACAATAGTAAAATTGTAAGCTTCATACAGTATGTTCTTTGCTCCAGTGATCAAGGGCTATTTCTTTTAAAGGCATAGCACAGGGGTGAGGGGTGGGGAGGATGGGTTGGGGTAACACTTTCTATGAAGCCGATGCTTATAATGAATTATAGCCCCATTTATAATCATTTATAAGTATTACTATTCTATAAAGATATTTATAAAGACTCATTAAGTCTTCGGCCTGGGGCAGTCATGGGCTAATGGTTAGCGAGTCGGACTGTCAACCCAAAGGTTACTGGTTCGATTTTAGTGCCGGTAGGAAATTACTGAGGTGCCCTTGAACAAGGCACCATAACCCCCAATCGCTTAATCTATATCTCCTCAGCCATATGCATGGTATGCTTAGCAGTTGGAAATTATACTGTAAAAAATGTTGTTGCAGAGTTTGGCTAGTATGTAACATTAAAAAAAAGATTAAAAAGTAACTTTGTATTTATTAATATTTTAGTTTTTTTCCTCATTTTACTAAAGGAATTTACAAATTAATTTTTTTTAATTTACAAATACATTTACAAAACTTAAAATGTATGAGCACATCTTCATGATTTCTTAACATTTGCTTTAGGAAAATTGCATCCTATGTTTTCACTTTCTTTAAAGCCATCAATGATGCATTTATATAGGTAAGTAAATGTATTATCACTCACAATAATTATTTATAAGAAAGCAACATGGCTATTATTAACAATATATTCACTTATGTGACAGAAATAAATCTGAATTACTAAAAAGTCATTGTAACTATTATATAATAACATTATACAGTAGCAATGTTGGTTGCATCGACGCCCCTTTGCTCTCTTCCATTGGTGAGAACCGAAGCCGCCACTGTCCTGATTTGGCGCTGACATCTTGGGACTTGAGTCTGCGCAGTAGCGATCTCGAGACCAGACCTGCGCAGTAGCGATCTCGGGACCAGACCTGCGCAGTAGCGATCTCGAGACCAGACCTGCGCAGTAGCGATCTCGGGACCAGACCTGCGCAGTAGCGATCTCGGGACCAGACCTGCGCAGTAGCGATCTCGGGATCAGACCTGCGCAGTAGCGATCTCGGGACCAGACCTGCGCAGTAGCGATCTCGAGACCAGACCTGCGCAGTAGCGATCTCGGGACCAGACCTGCGCAGTAGCGATCTCGGGATCAGACCTGCGCAGTAGCGATCTCGGGATCAGACCTGCGCAGTAGCGATCTCGGGACCAGACCTGCGCAGTAGCGATCTCGAGACCAGACCTGCGCAGTAGCGATCTCGAGACCAGACCTGCGCAGTAGCGATCTCGAGACCAGACCTGCGCAGTAGCGATCTCGAGATCAGACATGCGCAGTAGCGATCTCGAGACCAGACCTGCGCAGTAGCGATCTCGAGACCAGACCTGCGCAGTAGCGATCTCGAGACCAGACCTGCGCAGTAGCGATCTCGGGATCAGACATGCGCAGTAGCGATCTCGAGACCAGACCTGCGCAGTAGCGATCTCGAGACCAGACCTGCGCAGTAGCGATCTCGAGACCAGACCTGCGCAGTAGCGATCTCGAGACCAGACCTGCGCAGTAGCGATCTCGGGATCAGACCTGCGCAGTAGCGATCTCGAGACCAGACCTGCGCAGTAGCGATCTCGAGACCAGACCTGCGCAGTAGCGATCTCGGGATCAGACCTGCGCAGTAGCGATCTCAAAACCCGACCTGTGCAGTAGCGATCTCGAGACCAGACCTGCGCAGTAGCGATCTCGGGATCAGACCTGCGCAGTAGCGATCTCGAGACCAGACCTGCGCAGTAGCGATCTCGGGATCAGACCTGCGCAGTAGCGTTCTCGAGACCAGACCTGCGCAGTAGCGATCTCGGGATCAGACATGCGCAGTAGCGATCTCGAGACCAGACCTGCGCAGTAGCGATCTCGAGACCAGACCTGCGCAGTAGCGATCTCGGGATCAGACCTGCGCAGTAGCGATCTCGAGACCAGACCTGCGCAGTAGCGATCTCGAGACCAGACCTGCGCAGTAGCGATCTCGAGACCAGACCTGCGCAGTAGTGATCTCGGGATAAGACCTGCGCAGTAGCGATCTCGAGACAAGACCTGCGCAGTAGCGATCTCGAGACCAGACCTGCGCAGTAGCGATCTCGGGATCAGACCTGCGCAGTAGCGATCTCGAGACCAGACCTGCGCAGTAGCGATCTCGGGATCAGACCTGCGCAGTAGCGATCTCGAGACCAGACCTGCGCAGTAACGATCTCGAGACCAGACCTGCGCAGTAGCGATCTCGGGATCAGACCTGCGCAGTAGCGATCTCGAGACCAGACCTGCGCAGTAGCGATCTCGGGATCAGACCTGCGCAGTAGCGATCTCGGGACCAGACCTGCACAGTAGCGGTCTCGAGACCAGACCTGCGCAGTAGCGATCTCGAGACCAGACCTGCGCAGTAGCGATCTCGAGACCAGACCTGCACAGTAGCGATCTCGGGATCAGACCTGCGCAGTAGCGATCTCGAGACCAGACCTGCGCAGTAGCGATCTCGAGACCAGACCTGCGCAGTAGTGAGCAGGAAGTAAAGCCGCGAAATCAACGCCCCGCCCTCACTCTTGCAGAATGCACTCTCACTGCACTTTTCAAGTGGCCTACTGTATGTCTGCTCCGTTCCTCCATTCTGCTCCAATTTTGATGTCTGTGTATTGCAGTACGACAAGAGGTTTGTTAAAATAAAGTAAATACTATCTCGTACGATCCCGAAAAAAAGTTTGTTGGTGCTTCAGTGACTACTTCGCTCAGAGAACCTGTCAATCACAGCGTTACACCACCGTTTCTATAGCATCACGTAACTAACTAAAAACAAACTTATTTTTTTTTTAAAAACACAAACTTATATCAGCGTGATGACAAAACAACAGCAAATGACAGAAACCACCTTTGAAAAAAAGATATTTAAAGTGTCATTTTAAAGTGCAATTGTTAGCCTATTTTTACAAAAACTGCCTCTACGGGGCCATAACGTAAGATACAAGGTAATGGAGCCTTTTATACATTGTTGTGTTTCTTTACAAATAAACAATGGACAAATGGAGTCTTTAAACGCCTCAGATGTAAAGTTATTTCGCTGTCAAAGTGACGCCAAAATGAATGGGAGTCAATGGAATGCTAACAGCAGGTAGTGGGTCCGCTAATCGATGGCGGCGCCCGGGGAAGCTTCAGTTTCCGGCGGATGGATTACCCCATTGGTTTAGACTCACTTCTTCAGACACCAAGTGCAACAACAAGTCCAACAACAAGTGTCCTTTAGGGGATGCAGTGTCTCATTCCCCTTCTCAGGGAACCATGGTTACATGCGTAACATGAGACGTTCTTCCTGGTTCTGTTGGCTTTCACACATCAACATTTCAAAGAATTTCAAAGATTGATCACAGAATGGGGACCTAGTAACATTGCCGGGATCAGTCCCAGAATGCGTCCCTGTGTGAACAAAAGGCAGGGACAATGCCGTAAGGGGTGTGATGTAGGAATGAAGCTGAAATAATTCGCCAGCTTAGAGGAACAGTATACAGTGCTGATTTAAATTTATGATTGAATATGAAAGAAATGCATGAGCATTGTTTCTTGAGAGAGAAATCGCAGATCATAAGCACAGATCATAAGCAAACTTAAGACGCTGTGGAGACATTACACATCACAGCAATCACTTGTCTTTACGGGATGTGTGAACGATTCCAGAAAATCACTGGCAGTGTGAATGAACCAAAAAACGATTCCGGGACAAATCACAGGACACATTATCAGTGTATTACTCATACTTGTACAAATCTATTTAGAGCACCTACATAAATTTAATAAAAAATAAATAATTAAAAAGCAAACTTCTTTATTCGTCATCATTTTGTAGAAAAAACAAAATCTTGCTCCGACCAAAGTGACGCACTTAACGTCATAATTACAGCTTCCCCACTCGTAAATACAAACTTCCCAATAATTAAGGATAAAGTAACGTCATAATGCACTGGGATGAGCTCAGTGAAGGTGACAGATGGAGTGAGAGGAAATTTAGCTGGTTTTAATACAGAGAACTGTCAATATTTAAATATTTAGATGTATTTAAAAAAGTCATTATTTCATCCAATATTTCTATGTAGATAGAGATGCTAGATGAGAGGTTCTATCTGCATGCCTCCTGAGTGACTGTTAGAAAAGTTTCTGCCTACACAACTCAACAACACAACAAACAATTATATTTATGAGCATGACCAGGTGGCATCTGCCAACTTTCTTTTCTTTTCTTTTCTTTTCTTTTTTGGAGAAGAAAAAAAATCTTCAGAATGGATTTTAAAGGCAAAATAATAGAGATGGGAGTACTACAACTCTGGGATAAGAAAGCATTCAAAGAATTATCATAATAATAAATTAACACAAGTGGCATGGGATATGTATAACTTTGCAAATGCACAGTATGGACCGAATTACAAATATGTTTTACTTTAGACAGAATATTTATATAGACAGCTGTCCTCATAGGCATTAGAAAGGCAGTTTGAATAAGCAGCCATGGTGCAGGACAGATGATATACATTCTAGTGCAGGGGGGTTTCAAATTAGAATTTAAAACCCCCGGGTTGTCTGACAAATGTGCGAATTAATCACAAGTAAAAAAAAATTCACAATAAGGCTGTCAAAGTATAATTATTGTTGTCCTATTACCGTATCAATGGGTCTGCATTAATAAAATGTATAGCTGCCTTAATATTTTGGTATTCTTTTGTATCACAATCTTTGAAATGTGTTCGAGAGGAAGAAAGAAAATATGAAGACACTTCCATAGAAAAAGATAAAAAATAATCATTTTAATAAAAAATACATTTATATATTTATATTGTATACTATAAATTTTGCATCATTGTGCTTTTTACAAAACTAGGATACCAAGGTTCTAATTTTTAAAGCTATTTGGAAAATGGAGCTAATGAACATGTGAATGGGAACACAGGGTTATTGGACAACTCACTTTAGTCTACCTAAAATTACAACAGCATAAATGTAAGACTAGGACTAGCTTCCATTCTTGACTGGATCTTCAGATGATCAGCAACAAGGTGAAGAATGGCGTTCCATCACGCACAACACAGCATTTGCCAGGGTAACAAATACTACAAGTCCTGTTCTCAAACTGCCAGGACAAAAGGAGAGGACGGTGGACAACGTACCATGATGAACACAGAAGCAGCATCTATGTGATACCCACACATACGATACTGAGCATTCATAAAGTAAGGGTGCTACAGTCAACACACAACACAGTTAGACTGCCATTCAGTTGTAGAGACTGTCTTATACTTTTAACATTTCTGTGGACTCTTTTACATTTTTGTTTTGTTTTTTGTTATTCGTTGGTCACTGTTCAAGCAGATCTATTCATGAAGACAAGCAGTTTGAAACACCTTACTGCTACTTCTTTTGCATGTGTTGTTGCAACAAAACATTATGATGCCAAAAACACCACATCACTGTGCAACTTTATAGTTGAAACTAATTGAGTCTAGTGCTGTGCCAACAACATTGAAACAAACACGTTAACAGTTGTGATTTGTAAAAAAAAATGAAAAGGTTCAGTCACTTTAATTGTGCTTTGGAGGTTTCCTGATGCATTCTCAAGCGTTTTGTCTTTAAATTTCAGATTGGAAGCATTGTGCAGATAAGAATAAAAATAATAAAACTGTTTTGTGACTTCACTGCCACGCCAGCAACAGTAATTGGTTTAAAATGATTCATGAGCAAAGTACAAAAATAATAATACTAAAAGGCAGAGAGAGGGTCTTAAGTCCGCATGGGAGACAGAGGATGACAGTTCAACATGAAGGGCTTCTTTAACATATAATACATCGATTTAACATACTGAACATACAACATTTGAAATAGGTCAGGTTTCAATAACTCTTACTCTGTTACAAGTGACCCACACAAAACAAATTAAATTAAAAAAAGCAAATGTAAAAGGAACTATTTGAATCAGATGCACATATATAACCAAAACATCTGACAATATATACATACGTACGGCTTTCATAAGTCTGCCTGTTCAACTCTC
The DNA here is from genome assembly GCF_949152265.1 of Phoxinus phoxinus. NCBI lineage: Eukaryota > Metazoa > Chordata > Actinopteri > Cypriniformes > Leuciscidae > Phoxinus > Phoxinus phoxinus. The sequence goes on along the minus strand of NC_136880.1, from coordinate 15,567,072 downwards.
GTATAAAATTATGAAAAATGAAAAGCAGCACCTTGTTTTCCATCCGTTGCTATCCAATGGAAAATAAAAAGCGGGTTCTTTAAAATTTGACCTGTGTGAACCTGTATTGCACCCTAGAGAGAGATTTGTGGCGGAACAGTCACTGTCTTATGCTTGTATAACACACACACACACACACACACACACGCACGCACGCACGCACGCACGCACGCACACACACACACACAGAGGTAAAATGTGCTAGGATAAGATTCCTGGTTGGCCCTTAGTGTCCCCCTCTGTGCTCTCAACAGTCTTTTAGAGCATGAGGATTTTTCCAATCCATCACCGTCTGCAAAAAAAGAAAATAAAGTAAGAATTGATGCATAGAAATGTTTTGAAAAACTTAAACTAAACTAATACACAAGCAAGATAACAATACAGGATATATGATATAATCAAAAATAGGAGAGATGAAAAATAGGAAAATTAAAAAATAAACATTTAAACAATTAAAAGCTACACAAAAAATGCCAGGAAAGCAACTTGTAATGCAGTCCTGCACAACTAAGTAGTGAAGGTGTAAAAACTTTTTTTCTTTTTACAGGCAGCAATAAATCAAAATGTGCTGACTTTGGAATCACACACACACAACACTGATTTTTTTGTAGACTGAGCCCCCTCTCGGGATGTTTTCTTACAGCAGAAATGTCTACAACAGATGGAAATCGAGGATAGGTACTGAAAGTGATTAGTGATTAGTAAAATGAGTGAGTATTCCCTGGGGTATAATGGTTACATTTAAGATTATTGCCTGAAATTAATGAGTAAATGCAACATGATACAGGTATCAGGAAAACTGCCTGAAGGCTCAGCAAACAAATGAGTCTCTTCTCCTGGTTCGAGGGGTTATTTCCACCGTTGTCTGAGTACGACACACTCAAATGTTGTAACTAATGGCACATTAATTCCATGAAAATGTTTAAGCAGCATGTGACATGACGTTGGAAAGCATCACGTTTGATGAAACAGAATCAGCATTTGTGAGGTGAATTAAAAAGAATATGCCTTAAAATATAATCAGTGTAAGGCAAAAACATTTTGGTCATCTGCTCAATGGAAATACAATAGTTTGGAATTGGGTGAAATGAACATAAGCTTTCTGGAAAATGAAACTCGTGCTGCAGATGAGGAGTTTATAAGGAGAGGTTAAATTATTAGTAGAGGGCAGCTTACCTCAGCTTGACCGAGCCATAGGAGTCCAACAGTTGTGTACTGGCTAACTCCAGATTCCAGTCATACATCTCTAGAATCTTATGACACTCCACCCTCGTCTTCAGCCCCAGACAGAAGAGCTGCTCCACCTGGGGACCAAAGAAGGGAAAATGTAAAAGAGCAATTTAAAGCATTAGGTTCTAAATTAACATCATGGATATACTTCCAAGCTGATTAGATTAAATTACAAATATAGCTGCGAGCAGCAAAAAGGGGCCAATCACAAAAAAGGCACAATAAGTCATGCAAGCATGGTTGGGCATCATGGGAAATCCATAATGTTTTGCCGGCATGGTCTGAAGATGATGCGATTCAATTTTGGTGAAAATTGGACCAATGGTCTAAGAAGAGTTTGAAAAAGTAGGGTTTTAAAGAAAATCAAAACAGCAGATAAGAAGTTCGGCCGACTATTGCAAAATCGGTATTTATGTTCTCGGCATGACCCAAGAAATCTATTGAGACTTAACAATAGGCTAATTTAATCAAAAGTTATTAGCATTTTAGGAAATGTCCCAAAACGTTTTGAGTACCTTCAGGGCATGGTGTCAAAGACACATACAAAGTTCCGTAACGATACGCCAATGTGTTCGTAAAATATATATTTCATGACAAAGTTCAGAATAAGGCAAAATTCAATGGCCGATATGGGAAAATTGGATATCGTTCGACTCCGCATGTTGCACCATATCTAAAGAGACTAGTTTTGTGATTTTTAGCCAAACCGTCCTGAAGTTATAAGCAAAAATTTAACTTTTTTCATATCTCCTAACTACTAGGTGGCACTGCGCCGAAACAGAACAGGTACCCTCAGGTCATGGTTGTCATAACACAAACCAAGTTTGGTCAGAATATATATGCAGAGAATATGGCCTTACGCTCGTTTTGGCAAGCTCTTCTTTGAATTTGTTTGCATCTTATTCGAAAACGGTTTGACGAATCACCTTGAATTCCATACATTTTTGTCAGCCTGGTCTAAAGATGATCCGATTACGTTTTTAAAATTCAAAATGGTGAAATCCAAATTTGCTATGGTGACTGTTCAGACTGTCCTCTATCTGTGTGCCAAATTTCATAACTTTCCCACAAGCAGTTATTATGGGCTGCCATAGACTCAAGAGAGAATAAGAAGACCTTTGGTGCTTGGCCCCTAATTAGATTACAATTAACCAGCCAGTGAATCAAGACAGCTGTGACGGCTGTTACCTTCAAGTAGTGTACAGCCTTTTGCACATTCCAGCTGTGATTCTGTAAAGCCACCTGACACTCTTCAATTGTTACTCCATGGACAGCCTCCTGCACCTAAACAGGGCAAATCCAATTTATGACCTTAAATCCATAGATGGCCAGTAAAGGAGTGCTTTGGAATAATCAGAGAGAATAATGTGAGCCTAATTCAATATTACTTAATTATATAATCTAGTTGTTTAACAGACAGCTCTGTTTCAAAACCTATGAACTGCTTTTCTTTGCTACAGCCTACGCTTATCATATAAAGTAATAAATATGTGTATTTGGCGTGCTGTCCGAGGAGAGGGCTGCAAGCTCAGAATTTCGCCTGAACCCAGAGCAGATGTAATTTGCAAAACAACGCAGAGAATAACAAAAACTATTTTAATTGAACTAAATAAAGAAACCAGTTTGACCACTGGTAGAGTGGTGTGGAGAGTTAAGACAGTGTATTTAGCTTTTAACGATTTAGAATCTGCATGTATCCACACTGAACGCATACAGCCTCTTCCTATATATATATATAATTGCCATTTTCTTCTGCTGTCTTGGATACATTTCCTCAGGGAGCTCACTGCTAAACATTCTGGGATGGTCTTCACCCAAAATGATATCTTAGATTTTGGCCTAAACAATTAAATATGCCTAAAGAGAGAGTTTGCCTTAATGAAGTTATCCATGTAGAAAACTCACTAGATTATGGAACAGAATTATGGCTATCTGCATGCGGCACTATTATAAGATAATTACTCTGGTCAACAACAAGTTCCCTTAATTATGACCTCATGCTGACAGCCCAAGTCACTCATGAATCACTATTCTGACATTCAAAAAGAACATGACTGCTTATGTTGGAAGCACACAACTTTTTCTTAAAGTTCTGAAAGAGAACCACCAGTAATAAAAAATATCTGTTGAATATAAACCTCTAAATTTCTCACCAGTCTGACTCTGTCGTGGTTGCTGGTGCTGTCAGTCCTGTTAAATGAGCCATCAGAGCTAACTCGGCACAGGCTGTGGGAGTTCTTTAGCCCACCTCTAAATCCAGAGCCTGTCAGACTGCTGTTGTTATTGGAGGAGAAATTGGACTTGAGCTCCCCTTGTTGATGGACCATGGGCTTAACAGTGGCTGTGTTTATCTGCTTCTTCTCCTCACCGCTCTCTGCCTCTTTGAAGAACTTATCGTAGCGGTCCAGATATGGAGGCCTCTCAGGCAGGAGGTAGTAATGCGTGTTGCTGACCTTCTTGCCATCACGTACAATAGGCAGAATGCAGGGCCCTTTGGCTTGCTCCTTATCTTTGCCCTGTGCCTGGATGACCTTGGGAGCAGCATATTTGGGATCAGAGGCGAAGCTCTGAGTGGTTGGCATGAGTTTAGCAGGTGAGGTGGAGAGGTAGGATGTGCCGCAGATGGAGGCGGCTGAGCAGAGGCTACTGCGAGTCTGAGGGGAGCCCACATGTGGACTTGGTGTGCGTGAGCCCGACTGAGAGAGGGGGTCTCGTGGGGGAATCTGGGGTGGGCGCTCCATATCCTCAATTCCTGAGACTGGGGAAAGCTCACCAGACCAGCGGGCATAATCGCCACCAGCACGCCTGACTGGACGGGGTGGTATGGGGATGCGTGGCGGTATCTGGGGTTTGTCTTCAGAAAACGTTAGGACAATATGGCGGTGTGTCTCCGGACAAGGGCTGGTAGAGCTCACAGGTACATTGAGGTGCCTCATACACTCCTGCTGCAGCTCTTGGAAGATCTCAGCAGACTGCGAGAAGGTGCAGGCATTATTCTGCCTGCAGGGCAAAAATAAATTGTCTTCTACATGAGGTTTGTACTCACTGGTAGGAGTGCAGGGCGTACATGGAGAGCATGGTTCATCAGCTCCACGTTCCGCACTGTTGATAGAGCTCACTTCAAAGTCATCCTCATCTTGTGCTACATCGTCATAGGCTGGGGGTGGAGGAAGCGGCCGGGCGTCCCAGTCCACCACTGGGGTAGGGTGAAGGGGGCGGGGTAGAGAGCGTGAGGGGCTCTGAGGAGGAGTTCTGTCCAAAATGTTCTCTGCTTCAAGTGCCAGTTTAGCAAGGGTTGGGATCTGGATTTCCATCACAGGAGAGGGTGAAGGTGTGATTGATGGAAACTCCTCTCCAAAGTCTATGAGAGAGACTTCTGTGGGAGTGCTGCCCCCTGGAGTCCGCACACCGTATGTCGAACGATCACCTAATTTGGTAGCAGAGACCCAGGCAGCTGGTTTGAGCTTAAGACCCTTCTTCTTCAAAGAGAGTCGCCGAAGACCTGATGAAGTTTGGTCCTCATCCTCAGCAACAACATCATAGCAAGGTTCTGGTCACATGACAAAAACACAGGCAAACAAATATGAACTGTTGAGCATGAAAAGTAATGTAAAGACAGAGGAACTGTTATAGAGAGAGAAATATTGAGCATACACGATGAAGAGTCATGAAGGTATAGTATATCTCACATTCCTTCAGAGAAATGAATGAAGGTGTCTCATACCCCTTTTTCACCAACATTTGGGTGGGAGCCAGCACTAAGCGATTCAACAAAGGGTCTAGGTTTGGCAGATTCTGTTTACTAATATTATATATAAATTAATGGCTATGATTTTTTTTATTCTACATTTAAATGACAGCTGACTAAAACACCAATGCTTGTGATGGCATTACAGCATCTTTATGCCATTTTTTATTTTATTTTTCTCAAAACTCAGGCCAGTGGTTCATTTTTTTTACTTTCCCAGTCAAAAATTTACCTGAAAATGTCAAACATTTTCATCACAAAAGTAATAAATAAAATGGAATAGTTTTTGTTGTTTTTAACCCATGTAACCTTGTATTATAATAAATAAGGTAATGATACCAAAATTGCATACACCAGCGACAAATCAGACACGCATATATTTGTTATATTTAAGAAATAATCTCCACCTCATAGAATGCAGTGTGTGTTTGTTATATTAATCTGAGTATAAATGGACACAAACTGCCAGAACCATTCTAACCGTGCTCCATATTGGCCATAAAACCTCACAATAGAGGAATTTTCCCAATGGGAAATTCCACCTTTCTCATTGGTCAAGGCAACCCTGAGAGGTGTGACTTTTCCTAGGCTTTATAGATCATCCACACAATTTCCTCTCTCTCTTCCTTCTCCTGGTTGCCGTGCGTGTCCTCTTCGGCCCAGGGCCGGCAGGCCTCAATCTGCACTCCAGCCATGTGCTTCCTCAGGAGAGAGAGAGAACTCTCTTAACTATAACAGAGTCAAACTAACCACGCAAGTTTGTCAATTTCTTCATTCAACGTAGCGGAAATTGATTGCAACTTCAACACCATTGAACTAACTCTAGGAATCATCAAGACCCACTTCAGAACAACAAAGTCCTTCAACTTCAAAGGCAATGCAAGTATCACATATTTGAACTAAACAGAGGGTTAAGATAAGCACCAAAATCCTCTTAACAAGGTGCTTTGAAAACAATAAGCTAATGGTTCTTTTCATGGTTAAATGACTCTTTTCCATAGCTTCATTCCCTGTTTCCGTTCGGTTCCATTCTGTCACTTTCCATTTTACCCATGTATGTGTTTGTTTAGATAAGTTGTGTTTGTGATTTAGTTAGTTAATTAAACTTGTGCAAAATACATATTTGGTTCTGATTCTTTGCTTGCAGCACAGTCAATTGACCCTTCGCAGGGAGCTTGATTGACAGGTGATCTGACCAATCATACTTCGCCATCCGCCATTTTGTCCGACAAAGCCGTCAGGAGAGTTAGTAGATTAACATGGGAGGATTTGAAATTGAAAAGCGAAGTGTACTGATGCCTTTCTGCGGTTAAAACAACATTCCTTCTTATGTTCATTCATGTTTATTTGATGCTATAAATGAACTAATGAAGAGATGATCGGTTCACGAGCAGCTTTAACTGAGGCTCTACAGCGATCTGTCACGACACATTAAAGAGACACAAAACGGTATTTATTGTTTAAATTTCTTTTAAAAAATGACGAAATTTGAAAGGTGAGACTTTGTTTAATATCAAAAGTAACCTGGTCTGTCCTGTCTGTCAGCGTGTTGTCAGTCTCCTCTCTGCTCCGCGATGTATTTTTCACTGCGTGAGAACATGGTGTGGCGTGAGAGCGGCGTAGCTTGTCGGACATAGTAACTAAGGGGTCTTTGCGAACAGTCAATTCCTGGTGTTGTTAGACACTCTCGGTGCTATACATGCCAAGAAATAATTATTTTTCTGTGGCTATGAAGAATACCATATTAATTAAAATAGAAATTTTCTTAGAATTAATCATCAATACTGAGTGTTCACTGGACGAACTGATTCATTGATTGTGATATTAATTTGGCTACATTAAGTTAATCAGATTAACTGATCCAAATATTCATAATTAATCATAACAAGTTACGAATAATTATTCATATTTCATCTTTGAGCTAATTTGCCACACCAGTGTAATCTCACATTTCTTGATTCGGATTTCGAGCATTTCGATTGAGATTTGCAGATCCCCGTTGAGCACCAGCTCCGTAACCAGCATTATGTTGGTGGAAAATAGGTATTATGGGATCAGACGTTTGCCAAAAGTCATATCAGCACATGAGACCACAGCATACACACAACAAACAGATAGAAGCAGAGGGAGAAAGAGAGCAAAAAAAGGCATACAATACAGATGTGCAGTAACTTTGAGGAGGGGTGCTAGGAGTGAACTGAACAGAGTCCACACTTACTCTTAACCAGCAAAGACGGCTGAGGAGGCCGAGGGGGAGGCTCCTCTGTAGAGCAAGCAAGCAAGTGAAAAATAGAAAGCATAAGCAAAGAAATTTTGCAGGTAGAAAAAAAAAAAAGAACATAACAGAAGTGAGAGTGCCCAAAGCATGATGACCTGTATTAAAATAAGAAAAAGCTGGGAAAAAAGTTACAATATTTTTGTTTGGGAATTTAGTTTTTTTAGAGTAAATATTTTTAAAGTAGTGTTTTGGATTACAAGGATTCCACACTTTTTAACCAACACATTTCTTTCTAGCCATTTATAATTACTGGATAAGAATGATTATTATTATTATAATTTTTTTAATTAGAGTCAAACTAATACATCAATAAATTATTCAGAGCATTTTCAGATCTGTGTATGTGCCGTTTACGTTCTGGAGTTTAGCTCAGCAGCATTTACAAATTTAATGATGGATGGACAACAGCTCAGCTGGCTGATTGCTCTCCGTTTATCACTATTATTTCTATTTTTCAGTTTAAGCGGTAATCAGGGCTGCATCTACTGTAAAACAGGTGCAATATTGTTTAATTTAAAGGCATTTATTTTAATTATGACATAGAGAGATGAACTGACCCACAGATTTTGTAGGTAATAGGGCTATCGGTCATTCTTTCTGGCTTGGACTGCTATCTCAACAAGAGCAAACCATTCGAGAGTTCGCTCAAAATTGAGGTGGTCTCATTTAGTGCGGATAGGAGGACAATTGCCATGTTCATATATGCCTACACAAACTTGAACACTGACCACATCCACACACCCCACCAGTCAAATTCTCTAAACAAACCAAGTGTGAAAAAATGCTCTCAGACTGATCTATGAACCAGATCGCTGAAGAGACCATATTCAAAATAACAATTCACTCACAAATTGAACATTACTGTGGCTAACACAAAGTAATTTTACTTTTAACACTATCTAGCCAATGATTTGTTTGTATGCAGAGCATAATAAAAAATAATAATAAAAACATTTAAATGTTTTTTTTGTTGAAAGTAGTCTTATATACACTCACCTAAAGCTGAAATTTTTTTGATAAAAAAATACAGTAAATCAGTAATATTATTATTACAATATTATTAATAAAATAATAGTTTCCCATTTCAATATAGTTAAAATGTAATTTATTCTTTTGCTGGCAAAGCTGAATTTCCAGCCGCCATTATTCCAGTCTTCAGTGTTACATTATCAGTGTTGAAAATTTGTGCAGCTTAAAATGTTGTGGGAAACAACACTTTTTTTCTTTCTTTTTTTTTACATGACTCTGATGAATAGAAAGTACAATAGGCCTGGAAACAATTTTAAAATGTTTTGACATTTCCATGTTTTCTATGAGTGTGGGAACCCAGTTTATAAATATTTAAACTTTTCTAATTGAAAGTTATTTACTTACTCCTAGCACGTCCAGGGAGTTGAGTTGGTCTGGCAGAGTTCAAATCCAGCCCTAGCACATCTGGAGGATCCATGGGATTCCCGAGATAAAGACTGCAAAAGCAACAGAATGACAGAAGCATTTAGCAGCCCATTAGTGTCTATACAAAACCATTTCTTAAATCTAAGTTCACCAGAAAAACAGGCTTTAGAACCCTGCCCAAAGAAGATTTAATGATACTGTATTACCAAAGTTGTAAAAAGACATTTCAGATTTTAACAGCCATCCTTATATTTTACAGGATGTTTTACGGCAGTATTTACAGCTGTGATATCAGTTTATACAGCCAACTGTATGATAGAGACAGTGCTCTGTGTTCTACTGCCACCTTGTGCTGATGAAGCAAAGTGTTTATATGCTGTCATTATGTGCAAAGAAGGGCCGTGGCTCCATCTAAGTGAATGTGGCACTTTACTTATTGGCCATGACAGAAGCATTTGTTATCGAGCGTGTGGCCAGCAAGATTTCATCTTTACAACTTGCGAGTTTTATTATTATTATTTATTAAGTATTATTTCCTTATTCATCTTAAGGAGCCTACTGATCTATATTAATGTAGCATTCATTAAAATGTGATGTGGTTGTGTGAACAGCTACAGTAATTAAAAGAGAAGCATGATTCTAGGGGAGGTTAGCAGAACATGAACATGTTTTGCGAGAACACTGGTTACACAAATAAACGCGGTCACTGTGATAACATTTACAGACTAACATTTACACTAGAGACAGACCAATACATTGGTCAGGACAATTAATCAACCGACGTTAAGCCGATTAATACATGAGCTCTCCAAAATGTGCATACATCCTTGGATAAGAATAGCTTATCATAAACTCTTTAAATATTGACTTTGAAAAAAAGCCTTTAAGAAAAAACACTAGCCTTTAGGAAGGCCACCTCGGCCTCCCCCCTCCCCTCTGTACATATAAAAGCATTATCAAAATGATTCCCGTTCATGGATCCGTGGAAACTTGTAATTTTGCGATGTCACTTTGTAAAGAAAGACTACGTGTCCGTGCACATATGCATATAAATGCGCATACCTATAGACTAAACATAATACGCATGAGCATGCTGTCACTGTTTTCACATATTCTCATTTTTGAAGTTTCTACGGAAATTATAATGAGAGCGGTATCGTTTTCAAAACTTGTTTCAAAGTTATTTAAAAAAAAATCCTATTTCAAAGTTTGCATTCTCAGGCCATCAAACACCGTTGTCGTGTATGGATGACCAGAGCGGTGTCGTGTAAGCGGCCCTTAAGTTAATAACTAATGTAATTTTTACAACGGAAATGAATTACTTAAACTGGACAAGGATTTTCTTCTAGAGGTGCTGTACAGCCAAACAACCTTCGTTGCATTAATTTCCTATTATCACTGTAAAGCTGCTTTGAAACAATCTGTATTGTAAAAGGCGCTATATAAATTAAGGTGACTTGACCAATTAAAACTCATATTTCAAAGAACACCACATTGTGAAAATAAAGAGAACACGTGTGAGGTTACATTTGAGGGACTCACTCATCGATTCTGTCAGGAAAGCCCCAGCAGCGGTGAGGATTAGAGTCTCCGTGGCCTGTGTGAATGAAGCTGTTCTTCAGTGGACGGCTTATGTCATGGGCAGAGAGACCTGCAACTGACGTGACAGTGTTCCTGGGAAATTGACCAACCTTCAGGGTACGCTTGTTCTGACCTCTCCACCAGTAGTTCTCTGCCCTGCGGGGCACACAGAGACCATTTTTAAGACAAGAACTGGAACAGCTCTCATATTTGGCTGCTTCATTAAAGGGGTGGTTTACTGCTTTTTTTCTTTGCATGATTGTATTTATGGGATGCAATATAACATGTTTTTTTTTTTTTTTTTTTTTTTTAAGCCTTATTTTTCATAAATTTGACCTTTATTGTAAGCCGCTTTCTCCTCTGTCATTTGAACGACCGGTTGACTTCCTGATTCTATGAAACCACTCCCCCAGAAACAGGCATGGGCTCAGATTGGTTAGTTGGGCCGGTGTGTTGTAATTGGCTAAACTGCGCAGTGCACGTTGTCCGGAAACTTCACGCGCGAAACGGGCGAAAGTTGCATGTGCTCTGGTCAAATGTAAATAATGGTTTCAATACTGCCGTACAGTTTGAGCTAGAATCAGACCCAGAAAGCGGCAATGAAGAGAGTCAAGCAGAACCTCCCCAAACACGGCTCTTACAAAACGTTTCTGAATGGTACATTTTTTTTATTATTATTATTCTATTCTACTATTATTATATAATAATTTCGATATGCTGTTACTTGAAAATGCCACTGCTGACACTTGTTAGCTTTTGAGATACGGTTTTCTCCTGATTAAACATTTAATATAACTGAATAAATGACTGAGTAATACCGCAGCTGAAGTTTGCTGTTGCGATTACATATATATATATTTTTACTTTACACGTTTGTCTTATACACAAAATAGCATCGAACTAACTGGCTACTATAAACAAACAGCTTTGGCATTCGTTTACGTTCTTGATCAAATCGAAAAATTACTTCATAAAGTATACATGGAAAATACATTTACAAAATTAGTACATAATTACAAATTGCAGGTTCAAAATGTTTGTACGCGTTTGTCATAGACACACGAAATCGCATAATTAAGTGGCTATAACGCGAGCGCTGGCATTTGTTTACGTCCCTGATAAAACTAAAACATTACGTCTGAAATTATACATGCAAACATTTAAAATTATTAAGTCTTACTTAAGGGTTGTGGCCCAACAACGGCTGCCTCTGCGTTTAAAGTTGGAACTGCTTCATGTTTTAGTCACAGTTTCTCGTTTAATCCGGCATTGAATTCGTGGAGATTCTGGAAGCTGTCTTCCGTAAAATGCGCAGCACAGAGAGCTACGATTGTAATTTTCAGGAACATAATAAAACAGAAATTGTAGCCATTGTTGACGAACTACAGCGTCCATAGGAAGCCCGAACACCGAAGACATGACAGCTGGGTGAAAATAACACACTTTCGACGGCATGACAGCTCTCCACTATAATTCTTCCTCTTCCACAACGCCGCAGAAATATGGCCACGCCCCATTTTTTCCATATTCCGGAGGGAGGGTTGATGTAAATGTATGGGTTAGCTACGTATAAAACCCGGGAAGTATCTCGTTGTAGTCCCATTCGAGTCGTTTTTGTAGGCATTAAACTTCCTGATTTTTAAAAGACAATATATCTCCTTACGTTGAACTTTCAGCACAGCAACTTTGCAGATACTGTTCATGCACCAACAGCAACATTGCACACTATTTAAAATGAAAAAAGTGAAATCGCAATCAACCACCCCTTTAAAGAGGTGCCGATAGGGTTGGGAACTGAGAACCAGTACAAATTCATTTCAATTTTTAAATACTAAATCCAACTATTGATGCAACCAGTACAGTCTGATTCCTGAAAGAGTAAATCATATGAGCAGATTCTTGTTAGCAAATCAAACACTTATGAATCAGTCTGAGAAGTTATTTAACCAGAACCTTTAAATGCATTTCAATTCCCCTCCTTTGGTGTAGACCAGTGGTTCTCAGCAAATTTCCATTAGGGCCTCTTATTTTTTAAATTACTTAAAATAAGACACATCAATCATTAAAATATAAAGCTAAAACAATGTCTCAGGTTATGCATGTAACCACGGTTCCCTGAGAATAGGGAACGAGACACTGCATCTCCTAGGGGTCGTTATGGGGAATGCCTCTGGCATGACCGTGTTCTGAAGCATGAGTCTAGACACGACAATGAAGTTGACATTGGCAGACGGCAGCCTATGACATCACCACTGGTGCACTGGTGTCTATTTCTTGTCTGAAAGGAGACGTCTGCAGGAATACCGAAAGCATGGCAAAGGGATGCAGTGTCTCGTTCCCTATTCTCAGGGAACTATGGTTCACAGAGAGCCTAACGACTTGGCAAACAAGCTGGCCGAGCTCTAGGAGTGGAGGTCTCAGCATAATGACTCTAAAGCGAGAGGAGACCTAACAACGTCCCACACTCAGGATGTCTTCTAAGGAGGCTTACAGAGAACCTACAATTCACAAATTGTTATAATAATAATAATTTGTTACATTTATATAGCGCTTTCTCTGGGTAGTCAAAGCCCTTTACATGGAATGGGGAATCTCCTCAACCACCACCAATGTGCAGCATCTGGTTCTGGATGATGCGACGGCAGCCATATACCTCGGTTTAACGTCTCAGCCGAAGGGCGGTGCTTTTTGACAGTATAGTGTCCCCATCACTATACTGGGACATTAGGACCCACATAGACCACAGGGTGAGCACCCCCTGCTGGCATCACTAACAACTCTTCCTGCAGCAACCTGGTTTTCTCAGGAGGTCTCCCATCCAGGTACTAACCAGGCTCAGTCCTGCTTAGCTTCAGTGGGCAACCAGTCTTGGGCTACAGGGTGATATGGTTGCTGGCAATCCTTATATGGTTGGTTATCCTAGCAGAGCTCTAGGGAACGGAGTCCTCGATAAGATAACTCTAGCGAAAGGAGACCTAACAACGCTCTATAGAACAGGCAGTAACCAAAGAGACTCGGAGGGAGCCTAACAACTCAGCATTGCTACCTGGTCGAGCTCTGAGGACGGAGGTCTCAGCATAATGACCCTCCGAAGTGAGAGGACAGCTACCAAGAAGGCTCACAGAGAGCCTAGCTACTTGATATTGCTATCCAGGCAGAGCTCAGAGGAGCGGAGGCCTCTACAAAGCGACTCTCTATAGCGAGAGGAGGCCTAATAACGCTCCATAGTACAGGCAGTAACCAAGGAGGTCCAGAGGGAGCCTACCAACTCAGCGCTGCTGCCTGGTCGAGCCCCGAAGATGGAGTCCTCAGCATAACGACTCTCCGAAGTGAGAAGAGGCCTACTACATCCTGCACCCATGACAGCTCACAGGGCGGCTCGCAGAAAGCCCAACTACCTGATATCGAGAGGAGGCCTTGTATGTTCCACACTCAGGACAGCTTCCAAGGATGCTCGCCTAGAGCCTAACAACTCAGAACTGAGTTCTCTCCAGGAGGAGCTCTGGAGAGTGGAGGTCTCAGCAGAAAGACCCAACAACGCACCGGTTTAGGTGCATTAGCCATGGAGCCTAGCAAGAGGAGCCCCTGGCTGAGCTCATGGGACGGAGGCCTGAGTACCAAGTCCTACGCCTGTCAAGGTGGCTACATAATAGGGCCTTGAAGGATGACTCTCTATAGTGAGAGCCTAGCTACAAAAGGCAGTAGTGAAACAGGCTCAGGAGAGCCTAACAATTTGACACTACTGCCTAGTAGGCTCTAAAGGCAGAGGTCTCAGCATGACAACTCTCCAAAGCGAGAGGAGGCCTACTATGCCCAATGCTAAGAATAGCCATAGAGGCACAGCCTACCAATGAGGCCTCGCAAAGCCTAACAACTCAGAACTGCTATTCAGGCGGAGCTCTAGGGAGCTGAGGCCTGAGAAGAGTGATTGTCTATAACGAGAGGAGGCCTAAAATGCTCCACTACTGTAAAGTCAGTAGTAAAGGAGGCTCACGGAAAGCCTAACAACCTAGCATACTGCCTAGCTGAGCTCTGAGGACAGAGACCTCAGCATGACGACTCAAACGAGAGGTGGCCTAACGATGTCCTACGCTTCTCAAAGCCTAACAAATCAGACTCGCTGTCTGGGGCACTTCTATGGAGTGGAGGCACCAGAGGAATGTCCTTCAATAACAAGAAGGGGCCAAAAAACACTCCAGTACTGTAAAAGCAGTAGCCAAGGAGGCTCACGGAGAGCCTAGCAACCTAGCATGCTGCCTAGCTGAGCTCTGAGGACGGAGAACTCAGCACCACTTTCTAAAGCGAGAGGCGGCCTAACACATAAGGCCTAACAACATCCTACGCTCAAGACAGCTTACAGAAAGCCTAGCAACTCAATACTGCTATCCAGACTGAGCTCTGTTATCCACAGGAACGGGGCAGTTATGTCCAGATAGAAATGTTTTCCATAAAGTCTGTCTCATGCTGCCAAACCAGATCTAACCTGTCATTTGTGCAGGAATAACTTTCAATAGCTCCTAAATATCACTATTATTTTAGCCAACAAGAGGAGCCGAAAAAGGAAACTTCCTGTTCAACTCATCCCTGCTCTGCCAAAAACCCTCCAAAATTAATCGCGCTTAATCCCGCCTACCGTAATGGCGGCCGTTGAACTCGCACTGCAGAGTGCAGGCGCTCAACTATCATCCCTCAGTAGAGTCAAGCCTAGGTAGAACCTATACTGCGACCACATCGCGAAAAGCACGCATTTAACCCCCTCGAGAAGTCAAATGCACTAATTAAAATGTCAGATTATATTCTGACAAGTATCATATGAGAACAGACACTGATGCACCGCAATGAAATCCCTCGAGAGCTGAACACACTCGTGCAAACACTAACTACTATCCCTCAGGAGAGAGCAGAAAGGAAAAAAGCTCCTTGCCTGTCTCGTGAAGGCATATGTACACCAAACGCATCCAGCTTCCTTGAATAGTTGACAGCATTCCACCCAAAAACATGAGAAATACACACAATGCGTGCATTTAGTTCCCTCAAGAGCTAAACGCAAGCTCCTCACTCATGTACAAACAAACTGTCTCCTTGAGACAAGAAAGAGGATGGTGTTTTGCACAGGTGCCCTTTTATACTCTCGGTCGCACCAGTGGTGAAGCCGTAGGCTTCCGCCTTCCAATGTCAAATTTGTTGTGTTTAAACTCATGCTTCATACACCTGTCATGTCAAGTCATTCCCCATAGCGACCACTAGGGGAGGCAGCGCGAGTTCACTTTTGAACTAAAAATCTAGATATTTGTTATTTTAATTTACCACCTCAAAACCGTTTTAATAAATATTATGGTACAAGAGCTCACCTGCCCTCTATGATGGTAATGACATCATTCATCTGGATTTGAAGCTTGTCAGGTTCATCAAAGTCCTGCAGGGCCCTCATGTCCGTAGGCATGGTTTCCACTAGAAATTCCCTTAGAGCCACAAAGGTTGGCCTGTCAACTGGTTTTTGAGCCCAACACTGCATCATGACATTATAGATGTCCTGAGGACAGTCCTCTGGTTTAGGCAGCCTTTCACCCTCCTTATCTATTTTGTGGAGGATCTGTCAAAAACACACATTTAAAACATGTTTGTGATTGACCCAGTAAATAATGCAATAATGGCAGAATTACTATTAAGCAGCAAATCCAATATTAGGCTCTAAATATCAGATTTTTGGGGTTATGGCTATGCGATTAATCGAAATTGAGTTTCTGAAAATTCAAAAATGATTATGAAAATATGATAACCAAGATAAAACAATTCTTGTGCATAAAACATACAATTATTACGTGACTAAGGCTGTCATGATTTCTCGATTAAAATCGAGTAATGGATTTTAAAAAATCCTTGATTTCAATTTACCCGTGTCGAGTAACTGGCAAAATACCGGAAGTGGCCATTCCACGGACGAGAATCCATGAACCGCATAAATAGACAGTTTTCTAAGGCTGCATAATGTATTAAAACTAGGGCTGCCCCTTATAGTCTCAGGGGGAAAAGACTCCACAGGAAGCGGCATGCAGTCCGTCATGCAGTCCGTGAAGACTTTAAAGGCAGGTCCTTGTGGGCAGGAAATCCAAAATTTTACATGGGTGCTCGCTCAAACGTTAACCTAGATAAATGTGCGCTACTATTAGGCGATCTAAGTGTATGTGTGGAAGGCAGCTAAAGTATAGTGCGTTTTACTGCATGACAAGGGAGGCGCCGGTGCGATCACTTGCATTTTTCAACTTAAAATATACCGTCAGTTTGGTCATACAGATAAGAGTAATAATTTAATCGAAAAGGGTCTACTTTTATTTGTGTACACATTTAATATGTCATGCGTATATTGCCTTTATTACATACGTGTAGGTTACTTGCGTGCATCGCAGAGCGGCTCCATTCACGGTAAATGCTGCTCCACACAAACTGTTATCATTTACATGTGTGGAGCGCGTCTCAAACTCCATCTCTGCATATGCGGTGAGTTTGGGTTGCTTATAACATTAATCTGGGAACACAAGGTGCGCCCTTTCATCAGATTTGCATTTTGTACGACTGTACGAATTCTGAAGCCATTCGATAGCTTAATGTGAGGTACAAATGAATATTTAAGTCGTTAAATTAAAGTTAATGCAAACTCATCTCTCTCCTCAGTCATTTTCCATTCAGCATTCAAACAGCAAGTCGCATTTGGTTACGACAGTAACACGATGAAACTCACTCCAAGATCAATGATCCCATTATTATACTTTATTTGTAGATAAAGGTCAATGGTTTTGCATAAAAGGACTTTATCTTGATAGAGTTGATTGCGGTTTCTAAACCATGTCATCTGCGTGTCTGTTAGATCCCAACACTGGAGTAGTGAGCACTATGAATTGTTCTTCACACGCACAGTAACTGAAATTTAAAACTGTTAAAAAGAAAAGGCTCAAACTGTTGCATAGATATAATACACTTTGTGGTTTGAACTTTTCTATGCGCTGCAAGCTGTTACTCCATGTTGCTTCAAGCTCATCATTCTGTGCACGGAATGCACATAAGCACTTTGTGCTGCTCTATATTGGAGCCTTTCATATTATAATACTTTTGTCCAATGAAAGATTATTCTGTCCTATCTATCGTATGTTGTTGCCTCATTAAAAAGCGGCGCTGTAACTTTAAATTAAATATATTTTCCTTTTATGGTATATACTGTATAAATATATTTACTTGTTCAGATTTTATAAAATTATTATGTACTCATGATTTTTCTAACTTTAGCTGCTGAATTATTCTTTAACCTTATTTTTAATAGTACTTTTGCCATATATTATGAATTTTGCCTTCTCTTACTGTAGCAGTTTAAATCTTTGCAAATAAATGATCCGAAATTAGTTTTGACAGAAATGGTTGGTTGTTTTCATTTTTCAATTCCTCAGAAAGTGGCCTGTGTGTGAGTGCGCATGATTCTTGGGTGGGGAGGTTTAACCACCAGGGGGAAATAGGCCTGCCACCACAGCTGGAAAAAAAATCTAGAGGAAACACTGATCGTGATTGCAATATTGTCCAAAATAATATTGGCAATATTTTGCCATAATCGAGCAGCCCTATTTGGGTCATTGGAACATATCTGTACGAAAGCTGGTCATTCATTAGGTAGATGTTTATGACTAACTGAAAGTACAGATTGTATGTGGTGGGGTTACCTGACTACCATTTAGTCCGAGCCAGGGCTCCTGACCGTAGGTAAACATTTCCCATAGTGTCACACCAAACATCCATGTGTCTGTGGCATGAGAAAATGTGCGTGTCTTCAGGCTCTCTGGGGCACACCTATGTGAAAAGAAAACACCATGCAATAGGCATTACGTCAGTAGAATAAAATTCCCCCGTAAATGAACAATCCACCAAGGGGAAAAATGAGGATCATGCACAGTTCATTTAATCAAAACAAGGGCCACAAACAATGACCTCATTCAAATTCAATATGAATCCTGAGCTCTGGCCTGTCACTGCATATAAACAAAATCAACCAAATAATTTTAAGCTCTCCATATCCCTTCTCTATAGACTCAAACCACATGCAAACACAAACTCTTCCTTTGTGAATATATCCAGCCCTCCAAACCTCCCTCCCTCACCAGGCAAAAGGGACTTTGCGATGCTCTTGCATGACGTAATGGTCATCGTTCTTAGGCAGTGCCCTCATCAGTCCGAAGTCTCCGATTTTGATCTGCTCACTGGAAGCCAGCAGTATGTTTCTGGCAGCAAGGTCTCTGTGGATGAAGCGTTTGGACTCTAGGTAACCCATGCCATTAGAAATCTGGATGGTGTACTGACACAAAGTGGAAATGAGGAAATGGCCCAGGGTCTTTCTCAAACGATCCAGCATGGAGCCGAGAGGCGCAAGCTCAGTCACCTTAGAGAAAGAAAGTGGGGTCATTCAGGGAAGAGAGGCAGGGGGAGAAAAGGGGACAATATTAAGTTTCATTTCATAACGACTCAAAAAGTGATATGACAAGAAGCATATCGCCACCAGAGACAATGAACACTGCCAATCAGGAATAACTCCAGAAGTCAGTGTCAGCAAATAATGAGTCTGAGAGAGCATGCAAATGTCAGGCCTTATTTTAGCCCACCCCTCCCTTCTCAAGGCCTTGATACTTTAGCACCCTGTCTTTGCCACTAATATGTTTTAGATGAGAACACGCACACTCACTCACCATCTTCATGGGGTGTGTGAGGACGACTCCGTAGAGACGGATGAGGTTCTGGTGGTCAAGAGAGTGCATGGCATTGACCTCACAGATGAAGTCGTCCAGAGCATCTGGCTGGTTGAGCACGTCTGTCTTCAGACACTTCACTGCCACATTGAGCTGAGGGGGACATGTTGAAAGAACAACTTTGAGAGCCAACACATCTGTCTTTGCTGGGTAGAGCTTTAAAGCAGCTGGACTGTTGCTAGCCTGTACAGATAATCCCACAAAAATGCTAATGACTGCGTCTACACTGTTACTGGTCATCACGGAGCAACATTATTCCCTGTGCACCTGCTTAAACTCTGGTGGAAAGAAATCATGTAACATCTGGCATTATTCAGACTGTTTAGGCCCATCTGCATTGCTTCATGAATTCATGATAAATAGATATTTACATTTTTAGAAGGAATTGTAGGTGGTGCACAACGTCTTTGTACACCTGGAGTTTAAAGTACTGTAGGTGTCAGTCCAATCACTGAAAATTAATATCTCTCTCATTTCAGTTTGTGCAATTTCTCTATAGGGTACAGGTTTTATTTAACCAAATCCAACTGTCAAACAAAAAAAGCCAACTGAACTTACCTAAACTGTCTATAGACCAGTGGTCCTTATGACCCAAAGGCCTTGTCAAATGCAATATTATATATTAAGGATGTGAGGAAATTTTCCCATTGATTAATTGACGTGAAAACACCGGTTATACCGGTATCACCAGGGGTGGGAGGGATGGGTGGAAATTGGATTTTTTTCCCTCTTTTCCACCTCGCTTTTAAATAGCTTATGAATGCTGGTGCGGATGAGCACATTTTACTTTCTATTAGCGGCAATTTGGGGACAGCAATTGACCGTTCGCAAAAGCCACGCCCCTTAGTTATTGTTACTACGCCCGTCAAACAATTGTGAACCAGACACATGGCTGGGTTGAGCTCCATACATTAAGAGATTGTTTTTGGAGTAATGAAGCAGACATATCCTCCAGGGCACGACAGAAAGTATAGACAGAATAGCGCACGGGAGCACATGCACAAAACAGTTTTGTAAAATTATATATCAATCATTTTTATTTGATCATATATCATTTTACAAAACTGTTTTGCGCATGTGCTCCCGCGCGCGCTATTTCAGTCACAACACTGCAATCAGAGGACGCGCTGAAACCATCAACTCTCGATGCGGTTCTCTTCATTCATAACTCAGCCTACTGAGAAGGATATATTTGTGTAAATAGTTGTGCAACTGCGCAAACTTTGTTTTGAAGTTTAATGTTTGAGTTCCAGAGGAATTTGTGACTGTGTACCTGTTCAACTACATCAAAGTTTCGTAATTAGTAAGTTCGTGCTTTTTCTCTTTTTTTTCCTCTTGTTTGCTGACTGATGAGGGGGCCGCAGTGCCGTAGTGAAACGGTGTTTGTTCATGTAGCCTATTTTT
The DNA here is from genome assembly GCF_949152265.1 of Phoxinus phoxinus. Taxonomy (NCBI): domain Eukaryota; kingdom Metazoa; phylum Chordata; class Actinopteri; order Cypriniformes; family Leuciscidae; genus Phoxinus; species Phoxinus phoxinus. The sequence goes on along the minus strand of NC_136880.1, from coordinate 15,546,614 downwards.
TAATAATAGTTGCAAGCAATCATAAAATACAGCAAGTTTTAAGCCCGTGCAGACCTCACTGCCATAGGCGCATCGTTTCACTATCTTGCTGAAATCGGAATGTTTGACGGAGGTCCTTCTCCTTAGTTACAGTTGCTGAGCTAGGATTGGACGAGAACCGCTAGAGGGCGGGGTTTTGCGAACGGTCAATTGCTTGAAAGGTGAGTTCATTATTAATGAAAAACAACAAAATAGTACAATGACAAACTAAAAAATAGAATTGTTATCATCAAAAAGATTAAGACGGCTTTAACAAAACGAATAAGCATGGTAGCCTCATTCTTGTCGTGCGCTTGAAGGTGTGTGTGTGTGCGTGTGTGTGTGTTATAAGTGTTACCTCCAGATGCTTTGCCTTCATCAGGCAGTTTACAGATTGCCTCAATGTTTGCAGGTTCGCTATTAGCATTGGGTTTAAATCCAAAATATTGCCAAAAGTGACTTTTACATTTCGCTTTGAAACCAAATGGGCACCGACTAAAACGGACTATCGCAGCAAGCCAAGATATTTTTGGTATGCTTTTGATAGTTTCTTCTGTAAAATGACTGTTCAGCTGTTAATTTTCAAACCTGTTTATTAACATAACTGGGAATATTGATAAATGAATCATGATTAATTTTGTGATTCCAGAAGTTTCAAGAACTGTATTCGCACATGGTTTGTTTGCGCATCAATATAATGGACTCACACATTCTTGCTGTACGACTCCTGTACGTCAGCGCAATCGTCTTTACTTTGATTGTGTTGCATGTCGAAATTAATGGATTCCAAGACGTGCATAATGTGATGGGTTCGTTTAATTTTGTTCACTGCTTACATTACAACGGCGTTATCTTTGCAGTACAACCAAAAACTCTGCGTGCGTTCACAACACTACCAAACAACATTGTTCTTCTGTTTCTATTCCACACCCGCACCTATCTTCCGTGGGCGCCCTCTTCTGTAGAATCGCTTCTTTAAGCAGGATTTATGCATTTGCACCAACATTGACTTAAACACATTTCCTATATTAACCCCATCATGAACTTAGAATACATAAAAACTAAGTGTGAACCTATAAAAATAAAATAAAGACATAAGGGGGGTTCTCTCTCTCTAAACATTAATATGAACATTACAGGGAATGTTATAATGAGCCCCACACTCTCCCCTCCAAAAATGAATGCTGTCTCAGCATTCCATAGTTCCCAGAGTCACTGTTCTCAACAGTAGAGCAAAGTAGTACATAAGGGAGTCAGTCTCTATACTTGATGCTAATTAGTCTTGAAACTGTCTTTGCATGACATCTATCTCCCATTTCATGTCATCTGCTGAAGTAGACACCACTGGCCACATGATGTCTGAAACATTGCTCCGTCATGGGACGGGCCACGCATCAAGTGCTGAAAGGTCGCAACCATAAACATACTCTATGCTCTATACACAGACCCACATATATGCTGTCTCGACTGTATCATCATATTTTAGCAATCTATGTGCCAATGTCTGTTTACTGGTACTTTGTGTATTAAATAAAACATAATCCCATTAACTTTTTCTTCATTATGAACTTATGAACTGTGTTTTTGCTACCTGACATAGCAACTATGAAATCAAATGACTATGTGTGATAGAGGGCATGCCTAATGTATCGTATGTCAGTGTTGTTGGTGGGTGTCTTTGTCTGAAAGGATACTTTCTTTGTGGAGGGTGAGTTGCTGCTGGGCTGATGTCGTCTGCCTCATCCGATGACGTCTCCCGTCTCCCTTCTGCCATCTCATTTTCATCCTCCAATTCGTCTGCAGACTTCTCTGAGTTTCTGTCCTCTTCATCACACTTTTCCATGGGCAGTACATGCTCGCATTCTGGCTCTTGGTCCAATTCTGCTTCCGTTGCCCTTAATCCGAATGTATCCTCCTCAGCTCTTGGTCGGCTTTTTCTCTCTGCACGTTGCTTTAACGGCAATGTCGTTAAGCCTCTCCAGTCATCCTCGTCCTCAGAATCCTCTTCCGTCTCAGCATCCATTTGATGTGTGTTCTTTTTCCCCTTTGCCCCTGTCACTTTTCCCCTTGATTGTATTTTACTCATGTTCTGTCAACAGGTAGGAAGTCGCAAGGCAGCAGGAAGTTTCGGTGTAGGACCCTCGCTTCCCCTGGGCCACGTTGTGGCTTAACCACATACACTGGGCCATCTTCATACTTCCTTTCCGTCACAACATGCACTCAATCCTCCCAGTATGACCGGAGTTTCCCCGGACCACCTCTTTCTCCACGATTCCTCACCAAAACTCTGTTTCCTGGCTGGAGATCTGCTCCATATATCTTCTTGTCATAACCCTTTTTTGCTCTCCTCTGGTCTTTCTGAACGGTCCTTGATGCCAATTCATATGCCTCTTCCATGCGCTTTCTCCACTTAGCAGCATAATCACTATGCAACACTCCACTCTCCCTTGGCTTCAGGCCAAACATTACATCAATGGGCAGCCTCGGGTGTCTGCCATACAGAAGGTAGTACGGGGCATAACCTGTCACTTCACTTCACGTACAGTTATACACGTGGACGACCTTGTTTAGAGAGCTCTTCCAATCAGCCTTGGCTTGACTCGGCAGAGATCTCAGCATTGACAGCAATGTTCTGTTAAATCTTTCCACCTGTCCGTTTCCAGAAGGGTGGTATGGAGTCGTGCGGGAGTGTTGGATATCACAGATTTCCTCCATGTGTTCAAACAACTTGTTTTCAAACTCCCTTCCTTGATCGTGGTGGAGTTTAGTGGGAAACCCGTATCTGAGAACAAAGTCGCCAAAGATCTTTTCTGCTGCTGTTTTTGCAGACTTATTTTTGCAAACGTACGCTTGGGCAAAGCGTGTAAAGTGGTCCATTAATACCAGGATGTATTCATAGCCACCCTTGCAGCTCTCCAGATGCAGAAAATCCACTGATACCAGTTCGAAAGGGTAAGTTGTCACTATATTGACCAATGGTGCTCTCGTCACTCTATTTGGACGCTTGCGTTTCAGACAGCTACACACCTTGGTGACATAATGTTCCACATTAGCCTGCATGTGAGGCCAATAGAACCTGTCCCGGATGAGGCTGAGTGTGCGCTCAACTCCCTGGTGACCCATCTCCTCATGAAGCTCCTTAAACACCAACTGCCGGTATTTTCTGGGCAGCACTGTCTGGGTGCGTCCTGATGATTGTCGACACAGTACTCCTTCCGCATCCAAATACAGCCTGTTTCTCTGCCTATGCAGAACAGTCAACTCATCACGACAGTCTCGTCCCACTAACCTCGGCCAACGTTCTGCTAGCACGTACTCCCGCACCTTTCCAAGCACTGGATCTTTTTCTTGGGCTCCTCTCAGTTCCTCAGGGGTCACTTTGGTCTCTTGTGTTGCTTCTTGGTCCTGCTCTGCCTCAGAGCAAATTGTAGTTAGAGTGATTGGACACATCCAGGGCTCCTCTTCCTCCGGCTTCAGGAGAAGTGCATCTGTGACAGCAGCTATGATTCTTGGGCTGGCCTCCTGCGAACAGGTCTGCATGTAACTCTCCATGTCCAAAGGCATCCTTGACAGCCCATCAGCATCCCGGTGTACGCAGCCTGGTCTATATTTGATGGTAAAATTATAGTCAGCCAACTCTGCTATCCATCGGTGGGTGGTGGCATTGAGCTTGGCCGTGGACAAAACATATGTTAGCGGGTTGTTGTCCATATAGACCACAAAGGAGTTCGCATGATATAGGTATTCACAGAATCGTTCACAAATGGCCCATTTCATCGCCAAGAATTCCAGTTTCCCCGAGTGCAAGTGGTAATTCTTCTCTGGAGCTGTTAGAGTCCGTGACCCAAAGCCAATGACCACCAGTTTCCCTTTCTGCCTCTGATATAGTACGGCCCCCAATCCGTCCTGTGATGCATACACAATGTAAAATGAAGGGCTGTTCAAAATCAGGGTAGCCTATGATCGGAGGGTGAAGCAAGAACTCAAGTAGTTGGTTGAGGACATTCTGATGTTGTTCTGTCCATGCTATGGACCGACTGGAATGAAGTTGAGCGGGTTTTTTTCCTTTACCCCGACCCTTCTTACCATTTTCATCTTTACTGTTTGCCCCCTTTTCTGAAGGCTTACCTGTTGACAATAGTTCATAGAGGGGTCTAGCAATTTGGGAAAAACTGGGAATGTACGTGCGATAATATGACAGGAACCCCAGTAGTTGTCTCAGGTCTCCGACTGTCTTAGGCTTACGGTCTCTTAGTGCTTGCACATGTGCAATTTCCTTGGGGTCCATAGTGTAGCCACCTTTAGAGACTATTTTCCCCAGGAACTTTACCTCAGCCCTGAACAATTCACACTTCTTAGCCGTAAGCTTCACTCCATGCCCTTGGTAGCGACGTAACACTTCCCTAACATCACGGAGATGCTCCTCAAATGTCTTACTATGTATGAGGTTATCATCTAAGTATGGAAGGCAGGTGTCATCCCTGAGTCCCACTAAACACTCCTCCATACTGCGCTGGAACTCGGCCGGGGCAGAGGACAGCCCAAAGGGGATCCTGACCCATTCATAAAGGCCCCACGGTGTTATGAAAGCTGTGTATGGTCGACTGCCCTCCTCCACAAACCCCTGATGATACGCCTTCCCCTGATCCAGGACCGAGAACCATGCACTTCCACATAAACTGTTTAGCATGTCCTGTACCCGTGGGATAGGGTGAAGGTCTGGGATGGATTTGCGGTTGAGCTCCCGGTAGTCTATACAGAGACGTAAACTACCATCTTTCTTCCGTACACAGACGATCGGAGATGCATAGGAGGAGCGAGACTTCTGTATCCATCCTTTATTTAAAAGGTCTTCCACATATTCTTTCACCTCCTTGTGTAGTGGTTTTGGTACAGAGACATACGTACGCTTTACTGGTGTCGTGTCACTCAATCTGATTTTCATTTAGAGAGACGGGATGCACCCTACATCATTCTCATCCTTTGAGAATGCTGCACACTCCTCCCTCAGCAGCTGCTTAAGTTTTCTCTGTTGCTCCAGGGTGAGATGATCAATCGACACTGGTGGGTCCCACAGTTTTCCATTAGCGCCCTGTCCTATGTTGTTAATCTCGTTCAGATCTTTCACATCACGGCTTGTCACATCCTTACTTTCAGTGACGACTACTCCCGCCACCACATCGTCTCCAGTGCCATTCCAGTCTGACCTCACAGTAACGGGTTTGGTGTCTGCTGGGTAAATGGACCTGACTTGCTGTACTCGTCCTAATATAGTGCGGGGAGCAAGCATAATGTCCACATTGCTGATGTTGGTAACTGGGATGTGAACTTTGGTCAAGTTTCCCTTCTGAAGACTGATTACCATCTTAGTTACATCAAGTCCCTCAGGCCACTGTGGAATAACTTCTGGTTCAAACAGGACTTCCTGTTTTGAAACAAGAGGACCAGCCCTCACCCTACATTTCACCGTTTTTGTCTGTCCGGCAGCAACTACTGTAGTAATCCGTCCAACTTTCACTATTCCTTCTTTTCCAACTTGGTCCTCGTTCTGCATCATTCTAATCAATATAACAGCTTTTTTGCAGTCACATGAGAAAGCTTCTTTTACCACTTCTGGAATGATATCAGGGTGCTGCTCCATTCCATTTGTCACCAGCTGCTGAATAACATTATAGCCAATGATTGGAGGCTGCCCCACGCCTTGCTCACTGGAGAGAAGCACAGGCACCAGGAGTTCTGCCTGGGCCCCTCTTTTCGGCCCAAGTTGAAATTTCAACTCTACCCATCCAGAGAAGGGTATATCGGTTTGGTTTGCTGCTCGGCCAATGAGAGTTTCACCTTCGTCCAGCAGCTCACTAAGGCTGCGTGTCGCAATGTGGGGAAAGCAAATATTCTTCCATTCTTCGTTGATAATGGTCACCTGCGACCCTGTGTCCCAGAGCGCTTGCACAGGCACGCATTCTAAGAAACAGTCCACCATACATCTAGGACCAATGAGGTTCTCCAATCTTGGGTGTCGTCGTAAAGGTATGTGGTTGGTGTAGGTGGTAGCTCTAGCATGCTCTGTTTTTCCTCTTTGTTCTAACTCCGCCTCCAGCTGTTTAATCCTTTGTCGAAAGAGCTCTTGAGTTTTCTCTTGTGGGTCGCAGTAACTCAGAATGGAGGTTGAGCTGTCTGGTCTCATGGAATGAACAGATATTTTTACATCGCTTCTGCCCTCTGCTGGATTCTTTGGTGCTCTACAGCCCCGGGCGGCATGACCCACGACTCTACATCTAAAGCAGTGCTCGCATCGATCCTCTTCACCTTTCTCCTGACAAGCTCTGCATCCCTTTCTGTAGCTGGATCTTCCCCTGACTATACGCTCAGGAGGGTTGTTCTGTCCTTTTCGGAGTTCCGCAACTTCCTCTCTCAGGAGTTTAACCATCTCGTATAACTCTGATTCTCTCCGCCCCTCTGCTGCTGGTGTCTCTCTGCATTTCCGCCTGACAATATCACTTGACTGTTCCTGAACCAGCACTTTGGAGGTCATTTCATCCTGCCTGCATGGATGAGCCTGCATTTGGTGTACTTTTGCCACTTAACTTCCTGTGTTCTTCTTTTGTTTATTTAGTCTCTCGGTTTCATCACCGGCTGCTTCGTTCATTTTGTTTATCAACATTTCATCTGAGATTTTTGAATCGTCCAAGTATGGCCTCATCTGAAATTTAATATGATCACTGATCAAACCTGTGCCAACCGAGCGTAGAAACTTCTTCTGAATGTGCTCTGTGTTGAAATACTCGCCACCTTCTTCACAAGTGCGCCTTCTTCCTCCCTATCAATCGCGGCATCAATCGACTCTGTAACTTTCTTGATAAGTGCGCGCTTAGTAGAGACATTTGCGGTAGGGATTTTGTTACAATCACATACCTCCTTCACTTGATCGAGCCGCAACAGCCACAGTCTCTCTGTTACCCGTTCGGCTAGTGCTTCCAGATCCATTTCGCGCTGGTATGCACCCGCTTACTCGGCCGAGACTCTCCGCTCTCTCGCGCGCTCACGGTGTTCCCTCTCGTGATCCCTTCGGCTCGCACTTCTCACTAATCCCAGCGGTGCCTCCAAGTTTGTTGCATGTCGAAATGAATGGATTCCAAGACGTGCATAATGTGATGGGTTCGTTTAATTTTGTTCACTGCTTACATTACAACGCCGTTTTCTTTGCAGTACAACCAAAAACTCTGCGTGCGTTCACAACACTACCAAACTACATTTTTCTTCTGTTTCTATTCCACACCCGCACCTATCTTCCGTGGGCGCCCTCTTCTGTAGAATCGCTATAACAACACGTCTGCTTGAGCATCACTCACTATAAATTAAGCAGGGTTTATGCATTTGCACCAACATTGACTTAAACACATTTCCTGTATTAACCCCATCATGAACTTAGAATACATAAAAACTAAGTGTGAACAATAAAAATAAAATAAAGACATAAGGGGGGTTCTCTCTCTCTAAACATTAACATGAACATTACAGGGAATGTTATAATGAGCCCCACAATTGCAGTCCTCATCCATCAAAAGTTTACTAGCGAGACGCTGGTTTGATGCATTACTTACTCATTAGACTGAAAACATTCCAGGATTTTGAAGGCTTAAAATGATCTGATCGCAAACAGAAAAGTGAAATCGGGTTAAAGGGTTAGAATAGAAATTTCCGCCTACCAGGGTTACAGTTGCTTGTGCCAATGTAGCTTCTCAGTGTGATAAACTCCAGACTTATGAGATCATTTAACTTCGTGACAATTTACATTAATGATGCAATTTCACGTGCTTCAGTAATTTATTTGCATCAGTAAATTTATTTTAACGCGTTAAGGATTTTGATTTAATCGCATGCGTTAATGCGTTAACATTGACAGCCCTACTTCAAATATTTTAAGTCATCCTGTGGCGTTGGATGAGAGTGTCTTAATGTCCCATGTATGAAAAGAGCAGTCGATATAAATCTCAGCTCTGCCCTGTCATTTCTCTGTATAGTGTAAAGGAGCAGTATTTGATCAGCACAGATCAGCCACAGGAAAGATGTTCCCACTCAAGTCCCATGTGGAAAGAACCCTTTGGTGTGCAACACACACTATCACTACAGCCTCCGGCTCAGTTCACACGACATCTGACCCCTCATCAGCTCATTAGAGGCCCATCTCTCCCACAAGCCTCCTCTAGAGAACACAGCTGCAACAATGACACATAGAGATCAGCCCTGAAACAGGATGTTCACATGGAGTCTTGAAGGGAAAGGTGGGACCACAAGTGTCTGAAAGCTAATCTTGTGTTGATCTTAGTTTCTGATTGCGACAAACAACGTTCCGGCCAAAAATGTACTAGTCGTTAGTTTGTGATGTGTCACTTGTGATGGAGATTTAAAAAAAACATTTATACTCAAGTATCAACAGCATAACCTGAATCCTTGAGTCGTGTTAATTTCGTTAACAAAAACTATGATGAAAAATGTTCGTCAACAAGCAGATGATCTGAAAACAAATTAAATTGTCATTCAATCAGTCTGTATTTCTTCACGAGCAGTTTGTGCTGTTTACTGCGACTAAATATGTGACCCGCCACGGAAAGTAAGTACTCAAGTCGGCAGCACAACTTTTGAGCAAAATGAGAAAGAAGCGTTTTTTTTCGAAACTGGTGATTTTCGCTTTTTTGCAGAATCTGTTAGTTGAGATCACGAAGAAGCCTCTCCATGTTTTAGATATCAATATTGGTATATTTAAAATCGTACATTTTTAGGTTGAAATCGGCTTGTTTTGTGAGATTCTAGCTCGCAGTAGGGGCGTGTCATTGTCTGTGTGTATTTCCATACTGGATAAGCCGGCTTTTGTTTCTTTTGTTATTGCCCCCGCCCTCCAAGGGAACAGCGTGGTAGGACTGGGCGATATAATATCGATATAAAAAATATATTGATATATTTTTTAAATGGGATATGGAATTAGACCATATGGCATCGATATAGTTCAAAGTTGCGCTGTGATCCTTGCTGCAAGCAGTCAGAGTGCTTTTGTAGCAGTCTGCGTCTCAACAGCCCAGTGTACAACGCGACAAATACTCACATTAAATGTTTACGCAGAGGAACAGGACACTGCAGTTCTCAAAAGTTCATTATTTGCATGTGCTTTAAAGCCTTGCCGGTTAAACATGGCGTTCGCTGCTGAAGCGCTGTTCTAATGCGCTTTTCTGCACGCAAACAGCCGACGCGCGCATGCACTAAAAGCCTGTCTAACAGCGCCTGGATACTGGACTAAGTTATCTTTCGAGTCTTTTTGAGCTAATACTGTCAAATACACTCAAGGTTTACATAAAAAAAGTTGGTTATGTCTAAATTGAGAGAAATATGCGTGTCATATTATGCGTACATATTAGACGCGTTGCTTTCAGGTCTTAAAGAGACAGTAGTCCTAATAGTAAACATGCAGCCGCTTGTCCTTAAAGGGATTGTTCACCCAAAAATAAACATTTTGTCATTCTTTACTCACTCTAATGTTGTTCCAAACCTGTATTTATTTATTTCTTGTGCTGAACACAAAATAAGATATTTGGAAGAATGTGGGTAACCAGACAGTTGCTGGTCCCCATTGACTTCCATAGGAAATAAATATAGAAGTCACTGGGGAACATCAACTGTTTGGTTACCCACATTCTACCAAATAACTTCAACAGAAGAAAGAAACTTATTCAGGTTTAAAACAACTTGAGAGAGTAAATGATGACAATTAACTAAACATTTGGGGAGAACTATCCATTTAATGTTAATAAAACAACATGTGCTTTACAGCTTTACAGGGGAGCTTTACATGGGGTATGGCTTATCTAAATGAGATGTAAATGAGCCCTATTGTCACTCCCAGCAGCAGAGAGAGGTGAGAACTGCTCAATCTTTAGAGGCAGATTTCTCCACTGAATTTTTTTGAGTGCCTACCTTCAATTGGCCACAACTTCTCCAAATATTATCAGATTTCCATGTGTTACACATCGTTGGAAAGCTTGGAGACTACACTTTCAGAATCTGTGAATAACTCAAAATGCTCCAGAACCGACTTGTGTCCCTACTTTCCGTGACCGGTCACATATGCGATCAAACCTTTTCTGTGATGAACTGTAATAAATCCAAACATAGATCTCGACTATATTGTTTGCGATTGTGGATGCTGAATTTGCTGTTGTTTAAATAGTTAAATTCCCAATAGTAATTATAAACTACATTAATGTTTTTCGGTTTTCATTTTTGAGAAAAGTTTCTTGTTTTACCAGTTTTCATAATGTAGACAGAGATTGTTAATTTATACGATAAATAGCCTATAATAAATCCGTACAGTAGATGAGGTAAACAACCATGCGTATGAATTGACATTCTCCTGATTTGTACTTCTAGGTGAAAGTGCAATAATTCTGATGTTTATAAAATCTACTTAAATGTCCTAATTGAATAAAGGTCTAATTCTGGCTTAATCTAAGCCCTGTCTTTGAAACCAGGCATTTGTCGGCTAAAAGTTGACTAAATAAAAACAGGACAAGGTTGCCGAAATAAAATAAAAACTAAGTACATTTGACACAGGACTAAGACTAAACTTAAAAATGGCTGACAAAATGAACACTAATCTTGAGTACGCCCCAGTGCATGACTGAGCTGGTGCCTGAATTCTGCATTAGTGTTTTCAACAAAGCCCCCTCTGTTTTTTTCAAACACTTTCATCCTTTCTCCCCTCTTCCACTCACCACTTTTCCATTCGGCGTGAACCACTCTCCACGTTTGACCACGCCGAAGGAGCCGTCACCCAGTTTCTCAAAGAGGGCAAGGTCTTTTTCGCTGATGAGACAGGTGAGGGTCTGCTGCTGGCCGTCCAGCGGTGGAGATGTGGGGGAGGGTTTTCGGAAAGTACTGGCTGGCTGGGGATTAAAGTCTCCTTCTGGTCTCTTCCCACTGAAAACCTGAGGGATAACAACAACAAAGTCAAGATCTAGAGTTGACAAATACAAGCCCTCATCAACACACATAACAAACCAGCTTTTAATTGTGCACAGCTGGAACTGCATTGCATGTGTACCAGAAACTTGAGGACTCCCTGACTAGTCTCTATTCCATTACGGTAATGATAACCACTATGGAACATCCCCAAACCTAAATGAAGGATAGCAGTAGAAATCACAACAAGAGAGAGAGAGAGAGAGAGAGAGAGAGAGAGAGAGAGAGAGAGAGAGAGAGAGAGAGAGAGAGAGAGATGGCGATTCTAGACAGAGCTACTCTTTCCAACTGCTTATCAGCTCTTGAGGCACTTTGTATGAGGAGCCTGTGGGTCGGCCGAGGAGAGCTGGGCTATCAAGAACCAGGGTGTGGGCTGAGGTAAGCCAGGGGCTGTAACTTAAGGGACAAGGAGGATTGGCAGCAACGGAAGGTGAAGGAGTGAGAGATAACCCTAACCTTAACCCAGTGTTACTCACTGCACGCCTCGCCAAGCTTTAATTTGTGGCTCGCATGGTGGTAAATAATACGGTGATACGATAATGCAGTCAATACAAGTAGGGCTATAACATAACCCATTAAAAAACTCAAAGTCTCAGCTCTATTACAAATCATTTATATTTAAGAAATACCCAAAACAGCAGCATTACAAGATGGAAATATAGACTATAAAATATATTTAAAGGGAAAGATGAATGTGTATTAAAATGGGTCATTTATGTAGTGGAAATGTGAAATTATTTTTTCATTTGGAGCCTTCTAGACTGAGAAAAGCCAGAAAAAGTATGTGTGGCGCATGTGGATGAAAGACAACAACTCCCAGAATGCACTTGCTTCGCTGCCTTACGAGGCAACTCCCAAGCCACGCCTACCGGTAAGAGGGCAGTTAAACAACTAGGCTAGGCTACAAGTGAGTCTCCGTGACAAGTCTGTCCGGGATTTCGAGATCGCCAAAAATGTCTGGGATTCGGCTTTTGAATTCTACAGTCACCATTCATCATGTTTACTGTGGCGAGCAGGACGAGACTGAGGGCCGCGGGAGAACAACGCGAGGCCGGTGGCGTGATTACTGATGAGCGACACCTGTGAGATGTATCTCGTATCTCTCAGGGAGGAGCGGGAATTTTCTTAGCAATGTTAAAACACACATTAACCCTTCACTTGTTTAGCATTCATGTAAACACTACATTTAGATTCACCAATAGGAATGAATTCAGTTAGATTGAAACAAAAGGTGTGCATGTAAACAATGAATGGCGACTGCAGAAAGCAAAAGCCGAATCCCGGACATTTTGGACGATCTCGACGGCCGGACATGTCCGGGAAAAAGAGGATGGTAACCCCTACTACTCAGCTTTCTCCACAGAACAAGAATCTGTTAGCTTAGCTTCAAAAATAAAAGATGGCTGACACTATTTGTACATTCTGTGAGATCCCACCCTCTATGTGCGGGTTGAAAACATGTGGATCTAGTGCCTTCTACTGGTAAATGGTAAATGGACTGCATTTATATAGCGCTTTAACAGACCCAATGGCCACCAAAGCGCTTTACATATTGCCTCACATTCACCCATTCCGATTTGTAGACAACCTACACGAACCACTGAGCCACTGCAGCCCCACTGTAGTACTGGCTGTAAATTATGACCAGAATAAATGGATATGATCAATGGATAAGTATTATGTCTGTGGTTTAAAACTAATAAAGAACCAATGTAGGAAAATGGTTATTGAGCGCAAAAAGCGGTAAAATTTGTATATTTGTGCAGTGTGTGCATATCAAAAAAATTAAAATTTGATTGGAAGCTTGTGACAAACACGCACATCAACCCAATCACTTGTTTAGTGTTCATTGTAAACACTACATTCAGATTCATCAAACAAATGTTGTGCATGTAAACATAGCCGTGGCTCACTGTGGAGTTGCCAGTTTTAGTGGTGTTTCCATCTCTAAACGCCGAATGTGCTCTTGGATCGTGAGGTACATGATGGGATAATGTAGAAAAAAACCTGGAAAAAACAACAACTTAAGGTCATTCTAAATATTTTCTGGGATGAATATATTCCGAGATGAGCTTTAATGAAATCCTGCTTTTTTTTTGTCATTAAGGGAAATCTAGTCTCAGTTACAAATTTGATAGGTAAATGATAAAGAGTGATTGTATGTTCAGGGATGACGTACTGATAAGCAGACATGGTATTTATGACCGGATGTAACTTTTAATACTTTGTGGTAAAAGTGGTTCTCCTATTGACTTTGTCCTGAGGCTCTCATGAAAATATTGTGAAGACCACTGCCCTTAACCCCTTAAAAACAGACAGAGAAACATAAATAGAGAAGGATGGAACGCAATGTCTCTAGCCTTGAGAGTGAGAGAGTGGATTTGACGGACAGGCTGAAAATAGAAAAATTGAACTGGGACCAGAGTGAATATAGAGGATCCAGACAGAGCCTTGAACCCCAGACTAGCGCGTGATAACCGTACACATAGCAAAGATACATTACACACTGACAAATGCCTCAATGAGTAACAAATCCAAACACATCTTTCTAACATGGTTTGGGACTTTCCAATGACTTCTATTGTTTTAATACTGAACCAATGATATCTTCTGTCCCCTAAACCCAAAACCTAACCCTCACAAAATCTTTCTGTAATTTTTACATTTTCATTAAGCGAGAATTACTACGTTTATTAAGCCGTTCCAAAGTTGGAATTGTTGGCTGGTCTCCACAACATAGATGATTCAGATTTTACTGTCAATGTAGTAATGCCACCAAATCTCAGTGACAAAAAAAAAAAATATAAATTATATATATATATATATATATATATATATATATATATATATATATATATATATATATATATATATATATATATATATATATATATATATATATATATATATAAGTGGTCCGGAACCAGTCGCTCTTTGCCAAGAATCATCTCAGAGCGGCTCCATTCACAGTAAATGCTGCTCCACACAAACTGTTATCATTTACATGTGTGAAGCGAGTCTCAAACTCCATCTCTTTGGATTGCTTACAAATCAGATTTGTAAGATAAAACATTTATAAACCTACACCAACACAGGAGAATAAATCAATGTTTCTAAATATGCACACTGTTCACTGCAATTTCAAAATAATAGTTTAAACCCTTGCTCTGAGTTTGCATATTTTGATGTCCAGTTTCCACAAATTACAGTCGCTGAAGCATTTCTTTTGTGAAGTGGCCAAATATTAAAGATGAAGAAAATATTTGGGTAACACTTTACAATAAGGTCTCGTGTTAACACTGGTATTGTGTACAGCACAACACTGAAACTAATGGCAAACCACATACTGTATGTTTCTACGCTATGCTCATACTGTTTGGAAATTACAAAACCGTATTTACTTACAGATCTAGTTCTCAAAATGTTCTGTTCAGCAGCTTACTTAGCGGCTCAAATCTGAAAACTTCACATGACCCAGCTCATATCTCCGTCTCTGTAAGTTACTGAAACAAAACACACCATGGAAAAAACGTGACACGCCTATGTGCAGCGCAGAGTTGTTCATTTGCACAGTATGACGAGAGAGACAACTAGTTGTCCAGTCCGGTTCACACAGCAGGGGTTTGCAGATGATGCGGTTGTGACTCAAAACTTTACAGGTGAGTTACAGGTGTGATAGAATGCAGTTGTCACTCCCATAAATAAGTAAACTGTGTGTGAAACCATATTAAGGAGTCAAATACAGGACTCACAACCATATTCTAATGCTGTGTGAACAGTCATGGCAACCTCTGGTGCTGAGATACAAGGAACTGACCAGCTAGTTTGTGGAGATAGTGAAAAGAAAGAATGCAGTGGAGAATTGAACATTTCAAAGGGACTGGACTGACACACACACAGTTTACTATCTTTGTGGGGACTCTCCATAGCTGTAATGTTTTATACTGTACAAACTGTATTTTATTAAATCCCCTTACACTAACCCTACCTCTAAATCTACCCATCACAGAATACATTCTGCATTTTTACATTAAAAAAAATAAAAAAATAATTCTGTATGATTTATAAGCCTGTTTGAAGTCCCCACCAGGTTAGAAACATAGAAACACACACACACACACACACGGTTTTATGCTGCTCAGGTGGAAACTTGAAACTTGTTTGTTGCATTTTTTCAGTTGTTTATGAAGCTTAATTAAGTTATCGTTATCGAAATATTATTGGGGGGAAAAAACACGTTTTTCGTAAATTAAAATGAATAGTAAAATATTAGTTTTTCTTTGGCTCTTTCAAAAATGCATAAAAAAACAAAAATAAAAAAAAACATTTTCACCTCTTTGGTGAAAACGGTTCCCAACCCCTCCTATAAAGATATCCATACATATTTAAATGAAAGCAACATTTGAAACAGGAGAACACTTACTGAGGATACGTGTCAACTAAAAGCATGCTCACACACACCAACAGTAGAGTGAGGAGGCAGATTACTCAGTCTGCTCTTGGTGCCAGGAACGGAAACAAACAGGTGTAATTTTAGAAAGCTCTCATCCAGGCCACTTCCTGTAGACCCAGGCCAATGCTGCAAATAAAGCCTCCACACAAGGGAGGAAATCGTTATGTGTTGTGGTTTCATTATTTGACATGAAAGAGCTGAGAGGAGGTTAAGTAAACACGATATTGAAATATTGAACGTATATATCAACATGTGTGCATGTGCTACTTTCTGTGTGAAAGTAGTACATAAACGACAGGAACAGTAGTGCAGGTAGTAGAAGTAATGATATACACTCAGATGTGCAAAGATTTTACCTTTAGGGGTACTACAGCTTTTCACTGGGGCAGTACCCTCAAAGGGACAACTATGTACCTTATCGACCCTTAAAATGTTCATAGTAGTAACTTAAGGGGACATGTTACTACTCTAGTCTAAGGTATTAATATGCACTATTTAGGGTCAAATGAGGTATGGTACAAAGTTGTCCCTTTAAGGGTACTGCCCCCAGTGATAAGTTGTTGTACCCCTAATTAGGTATATCATTTTTTTCTGACAAAGTAAAGAACTATAAAATATCTGTGTGTGTGCTTCAGTTAAGTGTGCAGTTTCTGGTGCCAAAGGTCAAGATGTCCTCTCATCCCACAGACAGAGGAATTTGCCCAGCAAATGATTTAGACAAGCAACCATTCGTCCGACCCTGCATGTATATCACTCCCACATACACACTTCCTCTCAAAAAGACCGTAAATGAGCGCACACAGTCTATCATCCTTAAATGTATTTGGGAATAGGAGATTAATGATGTGGCAAGTCAAACAGAGAAGAAAGAAACAGATTCATTCTGCACCGGTCTCTCTAATTCTGGTCCTGGCTCTTTGTACACGGTTACAAAATGGGATAACACTGAAGCACAAATACACACTTAATACATAAGACAAACACAGAAAAAGAAACATTGTAGATGTATTAAACGAAGCAGAGCAGGGCGGACCAACATAAATAAACAGAAATGAATAAATGTGTGTTATAACTACAAATGCATTAAAGCTGTTACTATTTAGTGAGGTTAAAACGGACTCTGGCTCCATTGAGGTCTTTGGTCAGCACTAACCAGACATCTAGCCCTATGAAAACAAATCTCACACCGAGGTTACACAGAAACAGCTCAGAGCAAAGAATATATTTATTCTGGTCAGTTTATGGTTTGTTATAAAAATATTTTGGGCACAACAAGCCGCTGCTTTTACACAGTCCGATTTAGTTCCTAGCTTATTTTTTCACAGCAAACCAGCATTAAAGGGTCTGCCAACCCTAAAACAGACCAAAAACCGTCGCACCAAATTTGGCACACCAAATCCTCCTCCTCCGTCCTGTCAGTCCTTACTCTCGTCACGTGATGAGTGAAATCTGACTCTTGCTGCACTGTGCAGCTCATGCCGTATTGAGCATGAGCAAACACTTTCATTGTATTATTGTAGGTGTCCAACTGAACCAAACGATTTTCTTTTTCTATAAAAAAAGGAAAACGACAGTGGGGCGGTGCCGTGTAACACCAATTACACATACCACCATAGCAAGCCTACTGCCAAGTAGATTCAAAGTGGTTAAAGCAAAAAGTGAAATAACAGAAATATTTTAAAGCCAGTACAAGGACATGCAGGGGTTTTCATGAACATTTAATTGATGAAACAAAGAAGTGATTCCCAGAATCAAACTTTCCAAGCCCATCAGCATTACTCTCAAACTCGTGACAGAAGGTGTGGGTGTAAAACTAGCCCATTGACATGGTCTTCAGGAAACACATTGACCAAATAAAAAGGTCTATTAGTATCAGTTCAGTATTAATGATATAGAGTTCACTTTGATAGTTTTTTAACAATATTTTAATTATATAATGTTTCATCCATAATTTTTTTTTGGCAGAATGCAGTAAACTATGCTTAATACATTTTAGTCTGACCTACAGAATCAAGCACTAACTTAATTTTCTCTGAATTCTGGATCTAACGTCAAACACGCGCACACGCTTATAATGCACACAACAAACCCCAGAGAAAGACCCACATTGTGCCGATTTATTGCTTGTGTCTAAGGCCAATTTGAGGCTCTTCCTACAGCATTTGATGGACCATTAACCTGGTTAGTGCTTTAGTGAGTGAGCGGCAGGCTTGAGTGGACATTTCCTACTTCAGCACTCAGTGACCAACGACATAAAAAAAATTAAAAATAAAATAGTTAAGATAGAGAGGGCTCAATTTCTGAACTGCTCGACTCCATGAACAGCGAGTTATCTTTTAAGAAGCATCATGACTGACCTCAGCTTGACAAAAGCAATCGCATAAGTTATGTTGTGCAAAAGATGAAAGGCTGCTGAAACAGTCTAGGTCAAGTCTTTAAATGTTTATTCCTTTCAGGTTCAATAAGACATTTGACAAGTGAGAGACTGTAAAGCGCTTGAGGGACAATGTGAGCTGAATGACCAATGACTGAAGTGAAGTCCTTGTCCGGATGTGTGTTTGTGTGTGTGTGTGTGACCTGACCTTGGACTGGAAGTCTCATTAATCTGTCAGTACGTGTGAGGAAGGCTGATGATGACATACCTTGCTCATCCAAGACTTGCGCTTGCACATGGTTTTTCTCCTCTTCACAACCTCCCACAGCCGTCTTTGCCCTATCAAAGAAAGCAAATGAGAGAATGTTATTTTATGAATACTGCGGGTTCAAAACAGGTTCAGCTTTATCAACAGTGACATTGTGAAAGGCTGACAATTACCACAGATAAACATACCACAAACCAATGCACTTGAATAAAAATTCAAATGGACAATGTTTAGTAATAGTGCAATAAATTGCTTAATACCTGTGCAAAGTTGTGAAGCTGATACACCTTGTAATTGTCACATATGTGCAAGGACACTAGAAAGGGTTTTCTGTTTATCCACCGTAAGGAATTACTTCTGTAATGAATTAACATAAATGTATCCACATAGCACAGAGTTGTCTCAAGGTTAATTTAGATAAATTACAGCTCAAATGACATTTTTGCACAAGTTTAAATCCCCTAGAATGCTTTGTCCAATGGAACTCCATTATAAATGATTAACGGTACAATAAATGATTTTGCTTGATTTTACAAACTGAAGAATGAGTAAACCCTCCGTAATCAACCCTGTCAATGCAGCTTAATCCAAAAAAAATAATTTAAACACTTGACTTCTAATTTCAAATCTATTTCTGCAAACAGTTCCTGTTTAGATAAAAACTAATTGAATCAGGGACAGAGAAACGGAAAGAAACTGAAGGAGAGTGAGAAAACGATGAAGAGAGGGTCAAATAGGACACGTGCCAAAAAGAGATAAAAGTGAGAGTAGTAGAAGAGGTGTGTAATGAGCTTGAGATGGGCAATATTCGGGCCGGTTTAAGGGAAATTTCGAAATTCACTTCAGGCCTCACAAAGGCTCAACGTGTGTGACTGATCTGACAGACTTTTAAAACTGCTGGGTTTACCACTGTAAAAAAAAAAATCTGATCTTTACAGATAGGTTTCATCAGTCTATACTGACTGTGTCCTGTTGTATTAAAAAGCTTGTGTACAAACACCTGTTCAGTTTCCAGAAACTTAACCCTGTGGCCGTTTACTCCTGGTAGACGAGGGAGACACTACTGTTTACACCTGGTGTTTTAATCTCTTTTGTTCACTTTCAACCACTTCTGTCCTTATTTATCCGAAGAGAGGGTCTTTGAATGATCTGAAAAAGCCCCTACATTTACCTCTTCCAATCTAATGGACGAAATAAGCTCACACAATATACATATGAACGCGTCCGGCGACGACAGAAAAACATACGGAAAGTAATTCATTTCTGCCCTCACGCCAAATGCTTCGAGTGCATGTTAGAAATCAGTAATGGTGAGAGAACATCGTGCTTGCTACGTTTTTCATCTTCAAATCAAACTTGTGTCTACAGCCAACAAAGTTTGATTCCCGTCTGGCTAGAGCGCTTCCATAATGTTTACTCATTAGCTTAGTAGGTGGAGTGCAGACGGTCTCTTGTGGATGTTCGAATGCATTCGACCACATGAGCGTTTACACAACGAAGCAATCCGGTCAAATGCGTTTTGAACTTCCTCTGGAAGTGGTCTAAAGTGAACAAGCTCAAAGCATTTTAGACCCCATTTACACCTGTTTTTAGCGTCGTCCACTTGTGATCCGATTGACCAAAGCGCATCTTAATACCAGGTGTAAACAGGGCCTATGAGAAATTATTAAACCAATTTAGACCTGGTGACCTTCGGATTAAAGGAGAACTCCGGTCAATTTTAACATTGAGCTCAATTTTTAGTAAATTTGGAGTGCTGTCAATACAGAGAACAACGACAAAAAACGGTGTTGCCTACACTGTGTTATCCTATTTAAAAAAATTGCACCCTGTTGACTTGAATGGGGCAAGTTTTAAACCTGCTTTTATTTCTCTTATCATCCTTGATGTGTCATACAAGTGCCCAGCCATGTTAGATGATTCCTTCAGAGTGAACCAGAGTGAATCTGACTGCAGTAGATGTGAAAGATATTAATAAAAATGATGTTATATCAGCCAGCGCAAATACCTGTATTTAGTTCCTGTTTTCGGTGGAAGTCCAAAGTAGTCGATTGTCGAGTTCACGCGCGTGATCATAGTAACTAATCCTATGCGCGTGAACTCGACAATCAACTACTTTGGACTTCGACCGAAAACAGGAACTAAATACAGGTATGTGCGCTGGCTGCTATAACATCATTTTTATTCATATCTTTCACATCTACTGCAGTCAGATTCACTCGTGTTCACTCTGAAGGAATCATCTAACATGGCTGGGCACTTGTAATGACACATCAAGGATGATAAGACTAAGAACTGGTTAAGTTTAAAACTTGCCCCATTCAAGTCAATAGGGTGTAAATTTTAAAAATAGGATAACACAGTGTAGGCAACACCAATTTTTGTCGTTGTTCTCTGTATTGACAGCACTCCAAATTTACTAAAAATTAAGCTCAATGTTAAAATTGACCGGAGTTCTCCTTTAAGGTGCTGACATCGGTAGACAAACAGAGGCGCTTTGTCATTCTTAGATCAAGCTTCACAAAGCTCTACCTTTAGTGAAAAAAAATTAAAGTGAATTATAGCCAATAATAATTCTAATATATTAAAAATACTAGCATGTAGTTGTCAAGTTTTAAGTTTAATTTGAAGTTTAAATAAGTCATGGAAAAAGTCAGTAATAAATGTAAGAAAAAAAGAAACATTAAAAGTAATAGAATAAAGCTTATTAAAGCAACTAAACGTATTGAGACAACACTGATTTGTTTTTGTTTTCTTTTCAGTGTTGCTGTGGCAGATCTATAGTCTGCATTTACATGACTCATGCACAATGCTCAGACCTAAAAGGAAATTTTAATAAAATCTGTCTATTGCTATGGTTATCACTGTGTCAATCATCACAATTAAACTCGTAAAACATTTGGTTTGCACCTCTGCATAAGTGTCGATGCCGGATCTCTGTGTGAAGTGCCTTGTGGAAAGTATTATTTGTGATAAAGCTACAAGCAAAACACCTTGGTTGGACTCACCGGGCCGGCCCATACCAATCTTCTCCAGGTCCTCATTCTTCACATAGTCAAAGTGTGAGAGACGTGTAACGTTGAGCTCATCACGGATGCGCAGGAAGTACTGCTGCAGTTGCACTTCCATCAGCAGCTCCAGCAGCCACTCGGTGCCCTCCTCACACTGCATACTGCTGCCCAGCTTCTGCACAGAAAGACACACACCAATGAAGTCCACAGAGCGATTCCCCCAGGCAATGACTCTCCCAAAACACCAGAAGCAAACATGTTCAAGTCATTCCCAACTAAATAAATTCCCTAACCACCACTAGGCTAGCCAAAAATAAAAAGTGGTGTCCATCTAGACAGCAACAAGTGACCAAGTCCAAAAGTATGATTGAGCGGAATCATTAATAGCATGTTAAATGCTCAAAAGTATGCGGCAACAACAGCTCATAAAAAAATTATACAGTTGGCTTTCACTGTTCAACCGTGGCGAACATCTGGTAAGCACACGCACACACACACACACCTGAAGTTCATAAAAGACAGATGGCATTGGCCCTGGCCCAGGCCACATGTGCTGAGTCGCTCTATAAGCTTTTTAATTCCTCCCAAAAGGAGCATCTCCAAAACTAACCAGCTAACACAGGCCTTACCTTTCCACAGCAGCTGCTGCATCTCCAATTCCACTTCTGACCCAATTAACAACGTTTCCAAAAAAATCATAAGCACTCAATTCCCAAATCCCAAAGTCCTTATCACCTTTCAAACAATGAAAATCCACGCTCCCTTTAAGCTTCTGCTTTGTACCAAGGGGAACAGATGAATGGAAGAGCAAACGGGTGGAAGAGCACTGGCACTGGTGCTTGGAAGCTCTGGGACAACTAAAAGTGTGCTACTGTTTTCCATAGTCTGCTTTTGTGCTTGTTCATTTTTCTGTTGGAGCGTATTGCACATCAGCTGCTTTCAATTTTCAATCTCTCCCTCCCCCTGCACTCCTTCACACTGGTGTTCTTTCACTCTGACACACTTTCCTTCTCTGGAGGCCTTGTGGTCAGTCACGTCTTAACAACATTAAGGCAATAGGGAGGAAGCAGAACAATCGTGCGATCAGAGAGACTGCAGTACCACCTTGCTCTTGCTCTTTTGAATGACATTGTGCGCTTTTACACAAAGTGAACTTTTACACTTTTGTTCTTAAGACTTTTACATACAATGCAACTGCATATGGTGTGTGCAGCTAACTATAACCGGCTGTTAAGATTGCATACTGTAAATGCCAGAAAGCTTACAATAGCAATACATTTGTAAATATGGGTTTGTGCTTTGATTGTAATGGCAATCAGTTCACTCAATCTGCAATGCCAAAAAGTGATGAACAAGCAGCTGTGAGGGATTAAATTAATCAAATTATTAACATGATATGCCAATAAATTGCAATTAATTACAAATAAACAATTTCTAAAAAAAACTTCTAAATGAAAAGAATTCAAAAGAAATTGCACTACTGTGAAAGAAACAAACATCTAACGGGGGGGGGGGGGGGGGGGGGGGGGGGGGAATGAATTTAATAGTCATTATATAATTTGTATATTTGGTCACTGGCTTACAGTCCACAACAACCCAATCAATTGAGTTGTCAATGTGTCAAAGTTATACTAAGAGGCTGTTCACTTTTACACAGGACGTGTCTGTGTTCTGTCAGTGCTCTTTTTCAAATGGTTGGTCTATGTGCAGACAGAAGTCTTCAGATGTTGCTGATCTGTGAAAGAGGCGGAAGCTTGCCAAGATATGCGTGTAAAACAAGGGGTTACAAAGTCGACAGGTTTCTTGAATGAGTGTCAGGAAGGTTAGAGAGCATAAGAAGTCTTTTATGGCCAAAGTGCTTCCTCTGTTGATGCATGAAAAGCCATGGGTCATAGGGGTCAGGGACTTTTTGACATTAATTTAACCATCAATAACTTTCAGAATGTAGTCACACACTGACATTCTTGTGAAGTTCTCTCTCTTTCATTCTTTCTTTACCTACAAGTATGAGCATTACTAATAGTAGGGCCCTATGATTTCCATGATGCAGAGATAAATAAATAAAACATACAAATGTAATTTACTCTATATTGCTGAATGTCACAGCATTTGCCAAATTTTGAATTAAGAATCCAGTACAAATTAAACTGAAACCACAGAATTTAGGAACTCATTTCATAGGGCCCCATAATAGTGATGCTTGCCTTAGCAAGTGCCACTAAAATAGCCAAGTAGGAGTTTACATTGACAAAATAGAGGATCACAAATCCAAATAACTAAACATCTACAAGCAGCCACATCCCTTCCCACACACTGAACATTTGTCTCATTTACACGCAGGCGCAGAACGCGTATTCTAGCCGACAGTTGACTGTAGTTCTCTCAGCGTGTTCAAGAGCAACTTTTTCCCCCGATGCGAGGCGACAACACAGTCGGCTTTCATCAGCGCTAGTTCATCGGCGTCGGCTTGGTGTGTTCCAGGCTTAAGAGTTTTAAAAAAAAGTTTAAAGAGTTATGAATTCATTGAAAGAGAACTCATTTCATTATATGTGCATCTGAGAGATGATTTCTGTGCGCACCCACTTGAAACGTGCGCAGAAAGCCGCAGCTTATAAAGCATGCGAGTACTGAATTGAGTTCTATTTGGCGCTTTATTAGTTTTTAAAAATGTGGGTGATTCGATATCAATTCTCAAAAGCCCCTAATACATATTTTTTTCAAAAAATGTTTTCAAACCTTGCCAATTTAAGGATTCAAAAGACCGAGAACTCACGCGAACTGTGTGAGAAATGTTGTAAGCGCACACACCGTAAGCGGAGGGTGTGTTCTTAATTTTTGCTCTTAATGTTAATCAAACTACAAAAGACAAAATAAATCACTCCCTGATCTTCACTGAATAACGGTTTTGTAAGTTTAATAAGGATTTACCTTTAATTTGTACAGTGAAGATTATTTTGCAATTTATATTAGTTAGTTATTTTAGCTGTGGTATCGAAATTGTAACCGAGAACTGTTCAATTTGACGGTTATCTAATTTTGTGTGTCATAACCTTATTACAATACATACATGGATACATGGGTCAAAAACAACAAAAACAATAACTATTTGATTTATGTATTACTTTTTTTGTGGTGGGCCCAGTGAAAATTGAATCATTGAATTCAAATGCAATAAGTTTATAAAAGTAATTACTTATTTTAAATAAATATTTATTTTTAAATAAATTATTGTGATTAACTTTGTTTTGCTCTTTTTGTGTCCAGTCCTTTAGTCTGAGCTACAGGCGCCGTTCCAAAACTGAATTCAGCCTGAATACTGCATGTGAGAATATTAGCATGCATTAATATTCATATTAATATGCATCATGGTGTTATCATTTTAAAACAGTTGTGTAGTACAGTTGTGCCGCTAGGATTCAGAAGCTTGGATATTACCCAAGCACAGGTACACTACAATGCTAGTGGTAACAAGTTAAGCTTGTGCAGTGTGAAGTGTTGAAGCTGTAGCCTCTAATCCCAAAGGAACTATATCCATGGCCCTTGGGCTGAGGCCACAAGTTACAACCAAGAGTGGTTACACCCTTCACACAAACTTAAGAAAAAACATTACAAGAGTGACTTAATAGATGCACACTGAATAGTATATACATGCCAAACAAACAAAACACAGACACCTGACTGCTGAAACTACATACATAAATAAAGGGTGGACTGTTAGGACAAGTTATGCAATGTGAAGGTCTGATGTATTGTTGGGGATAAGGCTCTGGTATGATCTGATGATATCCATGCACACAGCTAAGCTCTGGCACATGTGTAAAAGCATGGTGTGGTTTCACACCAACACAGATGCTGAACTAACACTCATGCACATGTCAGTCTTGAAATTCCCAGGTCCATTATTCATACTGAAACCTAGCATGCTCTGCACACAAGAATTAAAACCAGACTTACTCTGTACACATGGAAATGAGCAAGAAAAGGGAATGATTTTTTGAGCTTGTCAAAACGACGCATCTTGAGTTCTATAAGACAATCCACAAAAAGTCAGGCTAAGCGTCCGAGACTCTTTTGTTGGAGACCAAGGTCTGAGATGAAGAGACACCACTCCAAAACTGTGAAGGTCTCCTCAGTTTGAAGGTCTCCTGAAGTTGAACAGCCCACGTACTACATTCCATCGCGGGCAATCCACATTAAGCTCCTTTAACCGAAGATCACTGCTAGTCTGGAGAACTTGTATGCAGGGGGGACCGTGTGGGGAAAGGCAAGAAAACACCAGAGAGAGAGAGAGGTTTGCCAAAGGGAACTGTTCACTTGGCAGCCTAGTTAGAACATCTCAAAACCAAGTTTACACTGAGGCTGTGGAGCGAGTCAGGAGTGCAAGGTGAAGTCCTTATTGCAAAAATATTTTGTGGAGTCAGTTTCCTCAGTTGCCAATTCCTCTATCCATTTGCGCAGTCCACCAACCAGCTATTAATAGGACGGTTTCTTCTATTCCCAAATCCCTCACTCAGATGACAGCCACAGTGAAAGTGATAAGAGAATCAGAAGAGCTGCAAAGCCCAGACAAAGTCGTCCCTTAGTGCTTCTGTGGTCTGCTTGGAAGAGGTACTGACTTTTTTTTTTTGTCTTTTTGCATGTTTGTGTCAGAGGGGACGTGTTGTTCTGGAGCAGGAGGAGCGTCTAGGACTTTCTCTTTTTCTCTCCCCCTAGTGCGTGACTGTGTAATTCCTGCAACTCGCAAAACAGACGCTGGGGAAGTGCCCCTTCTCTTTCCCTCCCTCTCGCTCTCCCTCTCCTCCCTCCATCAGCCTGTGCCCGGGACAGAGACTCTATGGTATTCGGATGGAGGAGCATTTGATCGTGAGCCAAAAGGTCAGATTTAACTGCGGGACGGAGAGCTCATTTCCTGTGTTCCTCCCATATGTTAGGCTTTTAACAAATCCCCCTCCTGAACACCACCATATCCCCTCCTATCTCTGGCTCTCACCACATCTTTCTTTTATATTCACTCTCTCTCCCACTCTGCTCTCAACTCCCACATGGCCTGACTTTTCTTCTTTATTTGGTTCGCGGCATTCTCCTTCCTCAATCCCTCTAAAAACGTTATCTCAACCTCTAGTAAACAAACACATTCAGAATGGGTCCCCTTTCTCTTCCCTCTCCGAATGTAAAGGGGACATTTTGGCTTCATCACCCCTACCAGAATAAACCATGTTTTATTTACGTCCTCCCTCATTCCCCATTCGTTCATCAAGCCCACAGACTAAACCAGATGTGCAAAATTTTAAGGGACAAACAAAATGTACAACGCCGGTTGAACTGTGTTGTTTTTCCAGGAGCAAAAGGGAAGATGAGGTGAGCAAGGACAGATGCAGTAAAGCACGGCCCTGCGTGCCATAAACCGCCTGCCTCCAATTACTGCCCTGAAACAAAGAATTTCCAGCGCCGCTTCAGACCGAGCGGCTAATGTAGTAGGAATTTTCTGGAGACTTATCGAAGAACGAGCTTTATGTAAGCAAGAGAATGGGAAAAAAAATGGTAGTGCTAGCACAGCTGTGAAGGAGGGGAAAGTGTGTGTCCCTGTGACTGAACTCAGACGTGTTTGAACATTTAAACCAGCTGTTCACTGTAGACACTGTAGGTGTCGTCGTGTCTGGTCAATTTATCTTACAGAGGGTTTTTTTGTCCCTTGCAAAAGTGACCTGTGGCTTACTCATGGGGGGTATTAAGTAGGGGTGTTGAAATTAGTCGTATCGATGCATTGCGATGTGGACGATTGTATCAATGTATTAATAGACCATAATCGATTACAGCCTACTGACGTTTCTCTGACGTCATTCGTCACATACGCGCTTCTCGCGCCAGCGTAAAATGGCGGAGGGAGGCGAAACAAAAGCGAGTAATGAAAAAATTGTAAAAATATTTTAAAATTTACAGCGTGTGTGAGTGTGTGCATGTGCGTGTGCGAGGCCGCAAAAGCGTGTGTGTGTGCGCGGTACTGTAACGGTACACTTGACAGTTTCATGCGCTTTTAGTATTTACTAGTGTTTGTTCTAAATGGTCCAATCGTCTGCTGTGTTCAGACTTAAGTTCAAACTTAAGACTTAAGTTTGATGTTTGCTACATTAAGGAAGTGAACTTTCAATAAGCAGACACAATAAAAAGGGAGTTCATATATCTGACTGCTTGTATTAATTGACGAAAATGTATAGGCATGTGCAGTAATATTGAAAAGTGAGGATGCAACACGTCACATCGTGATATTGAGTATTAAGACAATATTTTCTGTAAAGCTGATGTAAAACATCACACACACTGTGAAAAGTGGCATACAAATAAAACTGATTTGACCTGAGGATAGTTCACCCAAAATTAAACACATTGTCATGAAATATGGTAAACAGATGTTTAAGAACAAATCTCACTGGGTCTCATGCATTAAGCAAGTTTTGAGATTCGGTTTACCCTATTTGATACGCTTCATGTATGTGCGCCGTTGACCAATATTTGTATGCAAAAAAGTCTAAATGAAATGTTCATCATATAATGTGACCATATCTTTTCAGTACACTCTGATTAAAGTGCTTTATTAATCTGGATTACTTATACAATGTTTTTATGAACTTTTTAGAGCTTGAACATTTCATATGGATGGGGGGAAAAAATTGAATATTAAAAAGTATCTTCATTTGTGTTCTGAAGATGAACAAAAGTCTTATGAAGAATTTATTTTTTTATATTTTGCATTATAAAAATGTAAACACCAAAGAAACAAGGTGATGGTGTCGTCATCAAGGAACACTTTCTTCTATGTGCATTTGTGTATGTGACCTGTAGTTACCACCACTGCTTTGCACATTTGGACCGGATGAACCAAGCTTACACCTCACCTCTATATATCGCACCTCACAGAGAAGACGAATCCCTCCTCGCTCTAATGTCTGCCTGCAGGATTATACGATGGTCCATGTCAAACCAGCATCAAACCTGATTAATGGAATCAGAGCCCTACTCTGTTAAACCCATAAGACTACCGAATTGCTTGTTCTAGCCAACTCAACGGTTTATCCAGAAATATTTCTTGTAGTGGTCAGATGGATCACTTGTTCTAATGAGCCACCAGAGGGCAGCAATACACAGAAGTGCTAGTGACCTGTGGCATTTGAATGACACCCAGTAACATCAACACTTTCAGACCTAGAAGATACTTTACATTTACTCATAAATCAGCTAAATCCATATGACTTTACATTTAGCATGACCCTCCCAATAGTATACACCGTGTTGAAGGGATCCCAGATTATTTACTCTCCCCCAGAATGCAGATAAAAAACCCATAATCTTCTCTAAAGTCCAGTAAGCTCATCTGGAAATGTCATGCAGACAGAAGACAGAAAAAAACATCGAACAACTAAAAAAGACAACACATGTTTCTGTGTACATGCTCCAATTCTGCTTTGTAAGCGATACTGGATATGCAGCTCAATTCTCCAGCACAGCTAAAACATAGTTTTCTCATAACTTCCACTCAGTATTTCAGAGAAAAACAATATTCAGAATATTCTGCAATAAATGTAGAGCATGACTTGATTTAATCCACTGGGATTTAATCGGATCAAGCAAGAAAATGAAAGTACCGAATTACTATAGTTACTTGTTTAATGGCAAGATTAACATTCTTTCAAACGAGTTGTCCTCAAAGACAAACGCATGCACCAATTCCCCTGTTATGATCCCTATATAGCCTCCTTCATACAGGATCCTTCACATATTTTTCCTTCTGAAAAATCTCCAGAAAAGTTCCGGTAACTTGTCAAGCATTGCATGATTTTGTTCATTCCCACTACCAGAGCTTTGCTGTGTTCTGTGCTTTCATTCACACATCCTGGAGAGTCTCATAAAGATAAAGTGTCCTGCTCTCTCTCTCTGTGTGTGTGTGTGTGTGTGTGTGTGTGTGTGTGTGTGTGTGTGTGTGTGTGTGTGTGTGTGTGTGTGTGTGTGTGTGTGTGTGTGTGTGTGTGTGTGTGTGTGTGTGTGTGTGTGTGTGTGTGTGTGTGTGTGTGTGTGTGTGTGTGTGTGTGTGTTCGATCCTCTCATAAACAACTGTACATACTAATGTATTTGGTTCCCTGGTCTCATTCGCAGTTGTAGTTATTTTATAGTTATTGCACTGTTTACATTGATGCTGGGATTAATCCCAGTAAAGATATTTGGGTCTGATTCAGCATAGGATTGTTCTGAATATTGGCCTGCATTCACACAGTGCATTCAAATTATTTATCATTTTATTCTTGAATAAAATTTTCAAAAGAACAGCATTTTTATGAAACCTTTGATCAATTTAATACATCCTTGCTGAAAAAAAGTAACTTGAATCTTTTACTGGCCTCTAACTTCTGAATAGTAGCACACACACACACACTATACTATAGCGCAGCCGAGCACCACCCAGAGCAAACAATGCCATGTAAACATCAGATGCGGTTGTTCAGACTAAAAAATAACAACAACAGCAGAACAGTCTCTCTCATCTCACATGCTCTGTGGCCAAAGACCGGTGTGTGTGTGTGTGTGTGTGTGTGTGTGTGTGTGTGTGTGTGTGTGTGTGTGTGTGTGTGTGTGTGTGTGAGACAGAAAGGTAAATTTAGAGCACCCACCACCATGCTAATCAGAGTACCACACATCACATGACGAATCATCCACATGTGGGTTACTGTAACGTCTTACAGACACACTGACACACTTACCAGAAGTGTGAGCATCTACTTAGTGGACAGTCAGTGTTTATCCACCTTTGAGCATGCAATTCTGACTGTACACAGGAGATGTGAAATGGACAATAAAACAAATGAAAACACTAAAAATAGATATTCGAAATAGGTAACACCAACAAAACTGTTATCAGTTATCTAGGCAGTCTGTGATACCTCGTCCTCATCGCAATCGCTGGGCAGACGCTGGTATTCTGCCACGTCCCCCATGTTAAGGTCAAACGAAGACTCCAGCTGTGTTGCACGTCCAGTTCAAATCGACATGGATGTGGCCTGATCTTTTGCGCTCAGGTGACACCGCTGATTTCTGCTCCTCATATCAAGCTGCTGCTCCTGGTTCCTTGATATCTGGTCAGAGAGTGTGAGTGTGATGCCACACTAGTCAGTCCATCACATCCATAAGCATTTCCCCAACTCTATTGTGTACAAAGCAGAAAGCACATTCTCTCTCACTCAGCTGTTTCTCAATTGGGCTCCTTCATCTGAAACGCTCCATCCCTCCCTCTCTTCCTTTCACAAACAGCTGTGTGCGATGGGAGGTTTTTTTTAATGGAGTCCTGATGCCATGGGCTAATCCCTTGTTATTGTTGTCATGTTTTCCTCTCTAATTTCTCCCTCCTTTTCTTTTCCCCTCGATCTTTAAGCCCTGGCTGGCGGTCTCCGCTGCTGCAGTAAGTGGTTGCCCCCGACAACAGTGGCTACCTCGTCAAGTGCACTCACCAGTGAGCAGTGGGCTTGAGGCTCTCAGCCAATCAGAACGCACGCAGGCGCTGCTTGATGAAGAGGCTTTAATCCGGCAAGCGAGTGCGTTAGAGAGAGAGTAATAGATGGAGAGACAAAAATCAGGGTCATCTGGGGACCCATAGTCCATGCATTTAGATGGATGAATCCATCCGGAGATGACGGGTAGTCTGTTTGCTTCCTCCCGTCTCCTAATCTCTCCACATTGAGCAGGCTTAATGTGTGGCCAATCTGCTGTTTTTCAGCCCACCCAACCAGCGGTCTTTGCTCGTCTGACCCTGGGAGGCAAAGACTGAACTAGGATACCAAAACAGCTGCTGTGTCAGCTCACAAGCGCTTCGTATTAATGCAGATTTCCCCTAGCACATCTGGAGAATATGTACATCCAGGTACGTTTTTCTGTCTAGGGCATTAATGTGATGTTTTCCTCATTACAGAACTGTCTGTGCCGCATGAACACTGCAGTCTCAGTGCTGTAAGCTATGAGAGAAACATTTTCCGCCCAGGTGTGAACAATACAGTACACTCTGTTCCTCTGACAACCATCACAGACACACTGCCAAGCCACTCTCTATTTCTCTCGCATCCATCCAGAAGGTTTCATATGTAAATATCTGGGTCCTTCCTTTCCCGGGAAAGCTCATTTGAAATCACCCCAACTATCCGTTCAACAATTGGTCAACAGGATGCCAGTAAGCGCTCTTCAACTGGGAGTCCTTCCCATGATTATTCGGTGCAGTTATTTTTCTCTTTTATAAATAAATAAATAATAATTCACTAAGGGATGGTTGAGACTGTTTGCTGGCCTGCGACTGCACATTAATGGTCCTATCTACATGCTAAACTACATACTACACAAAACAACACTACGGTTCATTATATTTAAGTAGGAATGCATGCAAAAATCCCCCCAAAAAATGCTACATGTTTGTTATGTATTTGAGTATCTATTATAACGGAGGTCTGTAATTCTCTCGATCAAGTTCAGCTGGTCTCATGCTAAAATTGTGTCTACAAAAGGGACAAATTGCTGTCGGTTTGATAAGCACTGAAGAAATCTATGGGCTGAAATGTCCGTTCACCGGTCTGTTTTTAACTTTCTGCACTTTGCACTTTTTCATTATGCAAGTTAAAAAAATATTAAACATCCAGACCTCAGTTAAAGCATGTTGTTTTGGTGTGTGTTTGTTTATTCATTCAGTATGCTGACATCTGCTGAGGATTTTATTACTTTACAATAAAATTTTCACATTTAAAATTATTGATTTTAGTCTTTAGACGAAATATTATAGAGTATTCATTTATAAAGTAGGGCTGCTCAATTATGGCAAGAATCATAATCACGATTATTTTGGTCTATTGAAATCACATTTTTTTAACACTATTATTGGTGGTTGATATACTCAGTCTAATTTCATAATACGAGTCATTTTAAATTCCACAACAGAAATTGAATAAAGCAATCAAAATGTAAAATAACACTGATGTATACAGTTGTATTCGAAATTATTCAACCCTCATAGCAAATCTTTACAGAAATGTACAGACTTTCAGCTGTTTGCAATGAACAAATCAAAAAAAGTAATTGAAATGGCTCAACACAACAAATGTTTCAAGTGGTTTCCCCCAATTGAAAATGCAACTTAACTTCTGCAGTCTCAAAATTATCCAACCACCTGAATAAAATCCCTCACAATAGCACAAATCTGCAAAACAGGTGTTGTCTCAAGCACACCAAGTTGTGCTCGAGCTAGAACACATGAAATATCTGAACTGGTTAAGGTGGGCATACACTGTGATTTTCATCGATTTTGAGCCGAATTCTGACTTGTGCGACTTTTTCGGGTCGGGACGATTTTTTAGCTTTATCGTGCGTCAATTGTCGTGCAGTGTTCGTGAAGTGTTCAGGGAGAAACGAGAGGCGATTAATCTCTCCCGACCAGCAATCGGATAGCCGGATGAATTTCTGGCATGTCAGAAATTATGGTCGCTCCTCGTGACTATATCACACAGTTGAAGCAGAGCTACGAACCGATTGCCCTAAACTCAGTGTGTTTTTTTCCCCTCACGCCTGCGCGAAAACAGAAGTTTAATCAACTAATTCATTTGTTTTTTAAATAAAGCGGTTTTTAATTTTCATTGATGACTAATTATTGCAGTGTTCGGACATATTATAGACTGTAAATAGTTGATGTAAATAGTAGAATGATATGCCTATAATTCATTGTGATCGACCTAAATGTTTTAGACAATTTTCAAAAAGCTTCTATGTAATATTTTACTATCCTCACAGTGCGTTGGTTTTACGGTGATGCGCTATAAAAATTATTGCGAGGCAAATTCATTATAATAGCCTATCAATTTAATAATAAAAGTAGCTTAGGTCTCCCCTAATAATAATAACAAATAATTTAATACATAAATTGGAAATTCATAAATCATGTTGATATTGATAGCTGAGGCTTGTTTTGACAATATCTCTGGATAGATGATATTGTCTATAGGTGTATGTATTTCACACGTATAGTGTGAGCAGTCAAGTTGCACCTCGACATTCGGACCGTATAGTGTGAGCACATAAATCCTGAGATTTGGCTTTACATCGCTTGCAATCTACTCGTTCAGTGTGAGTAGGTAATCTTGCTGAAATCACACAGACATCGCACAGTGTATGCCCGCCTTTAGGTTTGTTGAGTGTCACGTTTGACTGCATGTTCTAAATAGGGAAAAAAAAGAAGTCAAAATATAGAGACAAAAGGAAATTGAAGGCAATAAATGTTCCTAGACACCGTCTAGTTGGCAGAGTTTGTAAGTTCAAAGTTAAAGGAACAGTTACACTACCTGGGCAGAGCAGAAAAGGGAAGCTATCAACGGCTGCAATCAGATTTCTGAGAAGCCAGGAAACCCTTTAGTGACTGCAAAAGACCTGCAGCCAGACATGGTGGCAACAGGCACTGAGGTTTCAGCTGCACAGTAAGGTGCGTACTAAACGCATGCGGTTTCCATGCCAGAACTCCAAGACTACACCACTACTGACCCAAAAGCACAAGAAAAGTCGGCTCCAATTTGCTCAAAATCATATAAATAAGCCACAGAGGTTTTGGGATTCTGTTCTGTGGAGCGATGAAACAAAACTGGAACTTTTTGGCCCTGTGGATCAGCAGTATGTCTGGAGGAAGAAGAATGAAGCATATGCTGAAAAGAACACTGCCTGCAGTTAATAATAATAATAATAATTCATTACATTTATATAGCTCAGTTAAGCATGGTGGTGCTCAGGGATGCTCTGGGGCTGCTTTATATCCTCTGACACTGGAAACCTGCAGCATGTGGAAAGCAAGATGGATTCATTGAAGTATCAGGAAATCTTAGGAGAAAACGTCATGCGGAAGCTGAGGCTTGGGTGTCACTTGACCTTCCAACAGGACGGATTGGAAGATTCTACAGTGGCCATCATGGTCACCTGACTTGATCCCGATAGAGAATCTCTGGTGGGATTTGAAGAAGGCGGTTGCAGCACGCAAACCCAAGAATATTACTGAACTGGAGGCCATTGTTCATGAGGACTGGCCTAAGATTTCTCAGAAACCCTGCCAGAAGCTGATGTCTGGTTAAACATCTCGTTTGCAGAAGGGGTCATGACAGCAAAATGATGTTCTACTAAGTAATAAAGATGCTTGCCATGAAGGAGTTGAATCGTTTTGAAACTGCAGAAGTCATTAACAGTTGCATTTTCAGTTGAATTTTGGGAAACTACTCGAAAAGGGAAAAAACGGCAACCAAGTACAATAAATAGACTGAAAAGGAAGATATTAACATTAAATCACATCATCTTCTCGGTTCTTTAATTTGAGTGTAGAGGGGGGTGACCAGGTTGAACAGAGGATGTGTTAGTGCCAGGTCACTATTCTCATCGGTCTCTTTCGGCATGTTTCAAAGCTTTGTTAGCATCAGAACTCACTCTCTCTCTGAGCAGATGGCTGAAGCATCAACAGCAATGTCATTAAATCCCACTTCACCCACATTCCCTCCTCCCCCACCCACTGTTAGGGGATATTCTCCTGCTGCCAGGCCATAACCGCACACTTCAACGTGACACACAGACCAGCGTTCACCCCTACACGATCTCATTCTAAACTGAATCAACAGGCAGTTTAACTGGAATGATTTAGAGTGAAACAAAGTACTGGGCTTGTGGTGTTGATTTAGAGTAGGACATGGCCTTACAGAAGAAACAAGTCTTAACGACATGATCGAAGTCACAATTATTTAACAAAAACCCTAGTTACACAGCTCTTTGTTTAACACCACATGAACTCCTTACCAAACACCAAGATGGTAGCTGCTGAAACAAAGGGAAAAGATAAAAGAAAGTTGAGAGCGATGGGAAAGAGAGAAAGTAGGTGTATGTTACAGTCCATCACCATGGTGCTTCTAAGCATTCTCTCAAATCAAGCTTTAAAACAGGGCTATATGATATCCCACATGACCACTCACACAGGTATGGAAAAGGGATTTAGAGCCTATAGACTGACCTGCATACTAAACAGGGACTGTTATAGCTATGTGAAGACTAATACATCCACACTCACATGAAATCTGATTTCCAGAGGCTGCATGTTACAGTGGAGATTCATTTTCTATATGCAGCACGCATGTGGAGACTGGAGAAGATTGCTTTTTATTGATCACTCCTCTGCATATGCCACAGAAGAAGCCAGTGGCCAGATTATTTGCTGATTATGCTCAGAAGTCTACATTACAGTAGTGTGTTGGCTGACACAAAGACATCTAAAATTGTGCTGCTATTTCATGCCACTTTGCATCTCTCATGCAGACATGCTTTTCTCAATTCTTCCCACTGACTGTATGCATATGTAACCCTGGTGCAACCCTTTAACTAACTGAGGCTTGTATTATTTTTCCAAGCAAATAAAACAAAAACTGGCCATCAATTACTGTACTTAAACAGTTGTTCAGGGTAAAAGTCAACAGTCACTAGAGGTGATAAACAGAAGTGAAAATAATATTCTTGGCCAAAACAAAAACCTAAAATGATATTAACATCATATTTATATCGAATTACTACGGTAACATCTAAGCTACCATATGTTATACATATTAATATACACCAGTGTTGGGGAAGTTACTGTTAAAAAGTAGTGTTTGCTCGTTACTCGTTACTTCTTAAAAAAGTAATCCGTTACTTTACTTAAGTTACCCCTTTTGGAAAGTAACTTTTTACGTTACTCGTTACTTTTACGTTACTTTTATGTTGCTTGAGTTTGGCCAGAACCCAATATCTGTTCCTAAATGTGTAGGCCTACATAAAGTTCTACTATGAACTCTACCTATTGATAAACTAGAAGAAGAAAAAAAACTAGAAAAAAAAAGAGATTTTGAGATTTAAATAACATTTGAAAAACCTGTATAAAGTGAACACCAAAGAACAATATTAATTATTGAGCGGTGGTGAAGCTTTCATGAAAAATATCACAAAGAACCGGCAAAAGTAATGATTATGAATATGTCAAATATAGCAAGGAGACATTTTAATCGTTTATTAATAAACAAGTGTTTTCTGTCAGTGTCGGCTGCAAAGATGAAGTTGACAATGCTGACTCGCGATCTTCGCAGTAGTGAACGCGCCAGAGAGAAATACACATTTCATACGGATTACATAAGCAGAGAGTCTGTTTTCTTTCGTTTTGAAGTTTTGTTTAAAAGTACACATTTCAAGCTTGCTGTATATTTGAGGCAAAGCTTATACGCTGAGTTTGGGTTCATTATGAGGCGAGCTCCAGATCACGTACCGGCATGGAGCTCCTGAGAAATCCAGATTATATTGCCTGCTATATTTACTTCTTATTTATTAAATCCAGGCAATTGGTTGATGAAACATTGATTAAAATGAATATACAATTAATACAAAACGAAATTCACTTTAAAGAAAGGCTTTCTACAAAAACAAATTTAATGGAGTGGTCAAAATAATTTCTGCCCACTCTATTTGTCTCCCGATTGCGTATCTTATGATTTTACTCATGCTTTTCACCTTTCATATAATCAACATAGATTAAATAAAAACATATATTTTATTTAAACATAAATATTAAACTAAATCGTTTTCTTTAATGAGTAGGCTACAACACGTAGGCCTATTAGACTACAGTACAGAGAAATGTAATGTCGGAGCGGGATTTGAGTGAACGCCGTCTTACCGGTGAGCATGTGGGGGAGAGGTAGGATTTTCGAACAATCATCGAACAATATTTAGCTTGATATGCCAATCTTTAATATTTGGTGTTTTAAATGCCAACCCTTCTTCATCCGGGGGGTAGTATTACTTTTGGTTTGCGCAGTGTAATTCACAGAATTGACTGCTCTGCTGCTATCAGCCTCGGTCACGTACCGTGTGGAGCTTGTGACTATTGCAAGCGCGCAGCTGAGAAGACAGTGTAACGAAAAGTAACGTTGTGGCGAATTGAAAAAATAACTACGTTTCGTTACCAAATTTTCAGTAGTAGCGCGTTACACTACTTTTTACACGGAAAAGTTGTTACGTTACTGTAACGCGTTACTTTGTAACACGTTACACACAACACTGATATAGACATACATAACGTAAAACTTCAAATAATAGCCGAGTCCCAAATAGACGCCCGTCTCTTTTACACGCCTGGTGTGGCTACAGGTTTGGATAAATAAAGGCCGGTCTCAAATAGAGGCCTGGTCTGTTTTTTAGTTTCAGATTGTATTTAATCTTCTAAAACCCGTCAGATCGCCTGTTTAAGCCAGTTCTATGGTGCAGATTGCGCACGCAAGAGAGCCCTGCGCATCTGGCCGGGAGCAGTTAGCGCAAGCAAGGCAGGCAGAGTTAGCGGAGGCCAGAGAGGGAGAAGTGGAGGAGAACGACGAGGAGGAGTTCGCCAAGGAACTTGTATTTGAGAGAACAAGTTCATGGCCTCGATGGATATTACCGGTAACTTGTATTGTGCAGCCCATGGCTGTCAAATTGTTTCGTTTTTTTATGCTGCCAATAATCTAAAGGGGGTCGCACACCGGACGAGAAGCGCAGCGTTGCGTCGTGTCTATGACAACTCGAGGTATCGCACACCGGACCCGCACTTTGTCAGTTTATGGCCACCGATATTGTTATGTTTAAGGGCATTATGGAATTAAGATCATGTCTGTACTATGTTATGATTGTACTGTACAATTAAATACAATCAAGCGGAAAAAAACAAACGTTGAAGTGCTGCGAGTCAACCTCCTCTAAAGGGCAGCACACCGGACGAGAAGCGCCGCGCCACATCGCGTCTATGACAACTCGAGGTATCGCACACCGGACGAGAAGCGCCGCGTCTATGACAACTCGAGGTATCGCACACCAGACGCACACTTTCTCAGTTTATGGCCTGCGATATTGTTGTTTAAGGACATTATGGAATTAAGATCCTGTCTGTACTATGTTATGATTGTAGGCCACTGTACTTTATCTCAGAGTGTCCGTTAACTGAATGAATTGAGAATATCATCCGAAAATTCATTCATTCAACCAGCTGATTTCTGTAAATGAATGTAAAACGAATTGTATATTGCAGCGCAGAGTGAAGTCATAACGATGATTTGAGACAAATAAATGTAAATTTAATATAAAACTATGTAGCTAAATGGCACTCTGTGGCGCGGAAGGATTTTGAACGCGGACAGACGGCAAATGGCGCCGCCGGTATAGAGAATAATGTGTTTGAATTTTAAAGACGTGGCGCTGCGCGACGCATATATTTATCGGTTAAACCAACATCTGTTTGATTGTTTTGTTGTGAACTTGAATGTCATCTTCTGTGAAGAAGACTGCAGTTACAAAAAAGAAACTAGATGGTAGGTTATTTTGCTGAAGTTTCCAATTGACTGAAGTTATTGTTACATTATGTTCTTAAAGGGCACCTAATTATGACATTTAAAATGTTCCTAATGTTGTTTAGGGAGTCCCCAACAACAGGTTTACATGCATGCAATGACAAAAAACACTTTTGTTTTCGTATAATATGCATTTATTTTTACCTGATTTGCTCACCGACTCCCAAATGATTCGTTCAACGACTCGTTTTTCCAAACCCCTCCTTTGAAAATGTAAACAAATTCAGAAACAAAAAACAGGAAAAAATAGGAACCTAAAGTAAATGTATAAAATTACACTATACTATAAATACAGTAGATTAATAAACATAAAAGAATGCAACAAATAAAAAATAGGTCACTCAGGTCACCGAGGTATAAAATATATTCTTAAAATAAAGAATGACTTTTGAAAAAGGTACACAGGAGAAAAAGAAAAAAAATCTCAACCAATCATAGCCCTAACATGGCCCATTATCCCTACTTCCCAGAAAGCTTTACAGTTACCTTTATCCACAGACAGGGGTGCATGGGATAGGAATCCAGGATAAACACACACATTGTGAGTGTGTGTGCAGGCTGACTAATCTCTGCTTTTGTGGCATCTTTCTAGAAAGCCTTGTGCAGCCATGTGAGCCAAGCTGGCATCAAGGCAGTGTGTGTGTGTGTGTGTGTGTGTGTGTGTGTGTGTGTGTGTGTGTGTGTGGGTGTGTGTGTGTGTGTGTGTGTGTGTGTGTGTGTGTGTGTGTGTATTTAACAGGTGTGGTTTAGGAGGGTATGCGAGGCGAGAGGATTACTGATCTCTAGTGAAGAGTGGAGGGGACAGGGTGACCCAGGTGTATCCTGGGGTCATCATACTAATCCACTGAGCCTGGAGTGATGGCATCCAGCTGCATCACGCTTGAGCGCAGCGAGACAGTTAGAGAGACTGACAGACTAGAAGTAATGTGCTATAAATGACAGACAAACAAGAAGTGATCTGTGCAGGGTTACTAATAGATGTTCCTACTGCAAATTAGATTTATGAGCTTAAATAATATTAAAACAGCAGCAGGAAAAAGGGTCCTTTAAAAATGAGTTTTATTCTATTGCAAATGTTTAGTTGCACTCCAGTCCAACACCCATTTTCTCTGACCTGAGGAAGGTTGACAGCCCTAATATTAGTGACTGACAGGAATGAAAAACCTGCAAAGCATGCCTTGTGTCAACAGGGCTACACACTAACTAGGTATTGACTGTGGTTCTGTGCATACAGTACATAAGCAGACTCACTCTCACTCAAATTCAGTTGTGAGATTGAACATTTAAGGGAGTCACTTCTTTAAAAAACAAAATATGTTTGAACAAGTATTTTAGCACTACAAATAGTGGATAATAATGACTGCTGTACTTCAGACAATGGCCACAGGAGGCAGCAAAGCAAAGTGAAACAAGCTTAAAATAAGCCAAGTCACCTTTATATACTGCAGATTGTTTCAAAGCAGCTTTACAGTGAAACGATGCATTTACACTGTTGTTCAACTGAAGTTGATTCAGCAAAAAGGTAGCCCCAAAGAGCAGTAACGTCTTATACAAACAGATTGGAAACCTTCAAAACTTCACAAATGTTAAGATGTAAAAGATCTTTAACAAAATCTATATAGGCTATCTTACATATGATTTGGTGCTTTTTTACTATATGAAAATTTTTATACATTTATAATAAGTTACAAAAATGTAACTGTGCTGTGTTTCACACAGGAAATAAAAACACGTATACTTGCACACGGCACTCACACCTGTGAAATGCATTGCCTCACAGCTAAGCCTGTCCTAAAGTTGGGTGTCAACCAGGCACCGCTGATCACTGGAGACTGTCATTCTAAAAATAGATCCTCAGTAAGACATTAGACGTTGTTACACTAAAATCTCAATTCAGGGTTTGTAAACCTCTGGGGGTTTGTGAGTTGATGAAAACATAATTATTATTAAAATCGAATGAAACATTAAAATTAACAAATGGCTGCACAATAAACCAAAATAAAACATTGATTTTTATTTTAATCAAATTGTAAAATGAAAGTGGATAATTTAAGCAGGGATTGATGCTTCGTTTTTGTTTCAAAGACCACATGTGGAGGAAAAAACGCACTGGCGCCGTTGTACTGTGGCTGCTGTCGCATCATCCAAGTGGATGCTGCACACTGGTGGTGGTTGAGGAGGAGAGATCCCCTGATATGATTGTAAAGCGCTTTGGGTGTACAGTAGTACATATGTGCAAGTGCTATATACAGTATATGCCTCATTCATTCATTCATTCATTCATTCATTCATTCATTCATTCATTCATTCATTCATTCATTCATTCATTCATTATAAGGGGTGAAAAGGATTGCAGTTGATCTGTGATACAGTACATATGGACCAAGCTCAACAGATCGGCATGCATGTGATTTGCGGATTAACTGCTAAGTTTAACCATCATAGAATTAATGTTCATCATTTGGATGCGTTTTGTCTTTTGCCAATTTACACATTCAAACAATTTTAAACGCCCGTTTGTCTTTGTGCTGTGCTTCCAAATCCCTACTAACACTCATGTCCTCTAGTACATTACTTTCTTTTTCTATTTGTCTTGTTTACTCTGCTGTAAACAAAGCAGACTTCATTACATCTAGTCATTCAAGTCTTAACTTCTTTGTATCACTCCCTCCTCTCCCTTTCTTCTCTGCAAATATCTCTACTGCTAAGAGTACTGTACATACTACCACAACCAAATTAACATTTTCCTAACAATTAAACCTTTTCCTTTCTTCGAAAGCTCCTTTCTTCTTCAACAGATGACGACTTTGCCACATTCTTCATCCTCAACTCACATCATCAACACCTCTCTTCACACTGGTACCTTTCCCACAGCATTTAAGCAGACTCGGATAACCCTAATGCTTAAGAAACCTACGCTAAATCCAGCACTTTTAGAAAACTACACCCGGTGTCCCTTCTTCCATTCATTGCCAAGACACTTAAACGAATCATGTTCAAATAAGTCTCTACCTTTCTTGCGCAGAACAATAGGGCTGTGCCGGTACACTTGACAACCGGACCTTAATAGCTCCGGCGGTGGTCCGCCAAAACACATTTTTTGTATATGAATGTTGTTTTACATGAATATTATGACACGAGTGAAGCACAAAGCTTTGTTTACAAAAGAAATAGGCCTAGTAGGTTAGCAATTAAATGTTACATCGCAGCCATGGAAACGTTTGGATTCATGACGAATGAGAGTTTATTTAACCATAAATTTAAGCTTTGTCGGCTTTGAATTCTGGTTTGCGATCTGGTCACCCGATAATCAGCAAATTTAACAATATTCCATTAGTTATTCCTTATAGAAAGCTTGAATTGTCTACTTTTAAACAAAACTATTCCAAACGAAAATAAACCGACTAGCCTGCTCTCGGCTTATGTATTCTGTGCATTTCTCTCTACAGGCTCTATATCACTGTGAAGATGGCGAGTCAGCATCGTCAACTTCATCTTTGCAGCCGACACGGACACAGAAAACACTAGTTTGTTAATAAACAATAAAAATGTCTCCTTGCTATATTTGACACATTCATAATCATTACTTTCGCCAGTTCATTATGACAGCTGTTATGTGCGTTATTGGCAGCGTCACCCTCTGGTTACATGAACGTGTCACCACTGCATCAGCACCGAAAACATGGAGATTTTATTTTAGAGAATATGCCTAAACCTATTTGATATTCTATAATTAAATCAACCAATCGAATATTCAATAACCTATATAGCCTACATTTTTACTTTTTGTACGTCAAATTGTTACTAGAACTTCCTGGTCCTGCCGATCTGCCTTAGACAACATTAGGAAGATCAGGCCCTTCCAATAAGAGCATATTACACAACTTACCTGACCACTCAATCCCAGTCTTTAGCTATTTTAAAGAAACGGCTATATATCTGCCCAAATTTTCAATAATTAAAAATCAATCACTTAAAATCATTAAGTGAAATGCTTGCACTGTCGAGCCCTGTTAATACATAAATATTTGTGTTAGAACCTAAAAAGTGTTTAAGTTCTTGCAAAGAGTGAACACCCTTAAAAATAACCACCAGCAGCAAGGTAAAAAAAAAAAAAATTCAGAAAATTGGAGAATTACATATTGCCTCAATAAATACTTCCAAATAATTATCCCGATACAGAAAGATGTATTGCAGTATTAATGTAATGGGTCTTCAATGAAACTGTATATTCACTAAACATATTTAATTGTGCTCAGTCAATCTATCAAGTCAAAGTGAAAAATATGTGTTGGCTGAAGAAGTCCTACATCCAAAAAACTACATACACAAGCAAAATGCGCTTGAGGAAAACCGATGGTACGGAGAATTTAAATATGGATTCACAGGAAAGCGAGCGGAGCTGAAACAGCCGGTGCTGAAGACCAAAACAAACATCAATCCCAAGAGAATACAGATATTCAAAGTTACCAGTTTCAAGATGTTAAAGGGCACCTATTATGGAATTTTGAAATTTACCTTTCATGTAGTGTGTAACATAGATCTAAGTGAACAAAAACATCCTGCAAAGTTTGAAATATGAAAGTGCACCGTATATAAAGTTATTGTCTTTCAAAAGTGAGAGTCGACTCTGAGTCATTTTTATGAATCGTTAGAAGACCGAAGCTTTTTCTCTGACTAGATGACGTCAACTTGTCAAGTTATTTGAATACGATACGCCCACTTATTGCGCTCCAAGGCCAGCAGGGAAAACTTGAAAACATCATGGCGACGAGACGCTGTGTTCTGAAGTGCGACTCAAAAGCCAACTTTTTTCATCTGCCCAAGGAGGAGCATTTGAAGACTAAATGGCTACAATTCATATATACAACTATACCACAGAAGTATAGTC
This sequence comes from Phoxinus phoxinus, assembly GCF_949152265.1. Classification (NCBI taxonomy): domain Eukaryota; kingdom Metazoa; phylum Chordata; class Actinopteri; order Cypriniformes; family Leuciscidae; genus Phoxinus; species Phoxinus phoxinus. The sequence continues at coordinate 15,503,151 of NC_136880.1, read as the reverse complement.
CGAGCCTTGTGCTTTGTTCGCGCCATTTTGAAGACGATTGCTTTAAATGCAATCAAACTTGGATTCGCGAACCGGCTGATATTGACAGAAGGTTCAGTTCCAAGTGTATTTGCATCAGCTACCTCATCCGTATCACAACCTGTAAGTGTTATTAATAATTGTTGCTTTTATGTTTTATGTAGCATGCTTAATTATTATTTTGTTTGTTGTGTAAGCACCGTTTAGCTTCTAGGTCTTCAATGACAATTGTATTGAGATATGTGAAGTGTTTGTCGTTGTTTTCGGAGTTGTCTTAAAGAATAGAGTAAGGCTCGTAGTAACGTAACTGCATTTATTATTTTATTTTTTGTAAAAACGTTATGTTTATGCATCGGGCTAACGCAAACAAAGACTGATTGTGCTTTTACAATATGAACTCTGGGCTATAGTATGCCCGCTAACATAACATTAAATTCTTTATCTTATTTTTAGTTTTTTACTACAAACTACAAAGCAGTGGACTATAATCATTATTATAACACAATTTAATTGATAAAAGCATCATTGTACTCCGTGTTAAACAATAAGTATTATCTCTGTAAACACTGCAAACATTTTACTTATTGGATACAACCGACAATCTCTGCACAGAGTATACCAATCACAACTGACTGGGTCATCTGACCAATCAACGCAGATTAGCGTCGCGCAAAGGAGGGGTTTGGAAAAATGAGTCGTTGAACGAATCATTTGGGAGTCGGTGAGCAAATCAGGTAAAAATAAATGCATATTATACAACAACAAAAGTGTTTTTTGTCATTGCATGCACGTACAACTGTTGTTGGGGACTCCCTAAACAACATTAGGAACATTTTAAATGTCATAATAGGTGCCCTTTAAGGTGTGTATTGACCACTGAAATTATTCTCCAACGTTTTGCTTAGGGACCCCAGTATGAAGTTTAAAAACCATTTTGTAGAATCGAGTTCATGCATTCAATGTTTTCATGATTTTTTCCCATTTACCACATAATTATCTAATGGTAGTTATAGTTTATATTTAGTTTTATTTTCCCCATGTCATAAAATAAAATAAGTAATTTGTTTCATATGTGCACCACCGCTGTGTCTTTAGATTGCAGCTGGCGTCAGCTTATTGCCTTTTAATATCAAATACATCAAGCTTGTGATTTTCTTATTCATCCATTCATTTTATTTTTTGCTTGTGTTAGTAACTTTAAGCAGTCCTGATAGCTGGATATATTTGCATACCACGAACTAAACAAAGCAAAATCTACAGGGGAACTTAGTCATTAATGTTATGGTATTTGTATTTGCAGGTTTTTAACCATGCAGTGGTTAAAAGTTTTGAAAGTGGTTTTGAAAGTTTTCTCGACCCCATATCAAGACATCCTGTTATGCTGAAGACTTCAGTATTTCGGTGTTTTTCCTTTTTTTAAATTTGTTATTTTTACCAAATATCCTTTGTTGAAATTGATTTGTTAATAAAGTGATGTGATAAAATGTCAACCCTGTTGTCTGTGTTCTGTATTTCGCTTCAGGACATTTCATTCAACCGAACTACCCACAAGTGCTGATTTAATACTCACACAGGTCAGTTTATTTGACGAATTAAACTTGTGAGGTAACGCAGCGCTGTTTCACTTGGTCTAACATTACACTATCATACTAAACAGCATTTGTGAGAGTTGAAAGTTATGTTATTCTATGTGTTAGTTTGTTGGCTGTATGAGGCTAGCAGTAAGCTAGATCAACATTAGAATAACATACTGATCATATTTTTATGTACATTTGCTCACCTGTCTAATAAAGTACATGCAACTGCAGCATCTCTGTCAATTCGAAGTTAGTCACAGACGTGGCCATCTTGGCATCTCGAAAAACGCCACGCTGATATGGATCCTCGTTTTAGTTTTCCTTTTGTCCCAAAGTCTGCTTGCCATGGTCTAAAATGTTTGAACGAAACAACAACAGCGTGAGCGTGCCGCTAGACATAATGCAGTTGTCCACGTCTGTCGCCATGGTTACTGTGGCAGTACGAGCGGAAACCAGGGATAACGCGGATATTACATCATTGACAGGCGACAATGACCAGGAACAGTGACCAGGGATGAGCTTAAACATTTTTTACAAATCTTTGGGAACTTTTGGGATATTGTAAGTACAAAATCATACAAAAAGTACAAAAAGATTTACAAAAACCCTACATATTGTACCTTTAACAGGCAAAAGCAGCACTGTAACTGTGCATGAGTGTGAACCACACAAGGATGAGCTCATGGGTTTAGTGTTTACTCGACTGAGTTAAACCAGGTCCTTAAGAGACACACCAAGCCAGGTGAGCAGACAGTCAGCTGACAGGAAGTGAGGGTTAGAGAGACATAAAAGGAGACTTTTTTTTATCTGTTACTGTTGCCTTTAGTACTTTAACAGATTTTTATAGCTTATGTGGTGCATAAGCAGGCATGAGCGCCGCTTTTATGAATGGATTTTTTTACTGTGTGGGTGGCTATCATTGGCATGCCATACTATATACAAAGTGACTGTGTATGTATGTGTGGGCGTGCTCTTTTGAAAACAGAGGTGTTCTGTGTTAAGAGACCTGGAATATTGCATCATATCCTGCTCTGTTACATGACACACTGCAAATTATCTTATCATTCTGTAACCTGCTCCCTCCTTCTGTCTGGTGTCATCGGTCTTCATCCCAAATCCCAGTCTGCCAAGGACCACATTAGGAGCACTCCAGGAAGCCTTGTCACCACTGACATATGTCCTTGAGGTGGGGGCACAGTAAGGCAATGCTGGCCCATTTGAATAAGTGGACTGAGAAAGGGGGTGGGGGTGGGCATGGGCGACACACTGGAAGTGACAGATAGAAGGGTTAAAATAACATCATGCTCTGAGCTCCTTCCTTGTACCTCCACGCAGAGCCCCAGAGTTGAGCCCCAGAGTTGTCAGTCTTGGCTCTTCAGTCTCTCCTGGCATTCGCAACACCACTCCACAAGAAGCACGCTCGTGGCTATTTCGGCACACACAGACATACACTTCCTATGAGGTAAAAATAGACACACTTCCCCTGATGGGAGCTAAACCCCCCAACCTCTGCGAGCCTCCCTTCTGTTCTAAAAAAAAAAAAAACGCTCAGGGACATTCTTATCGAGAGGCAAAGCTGATGTGAACGTCACAGATTGAGTTTATCACCTTGCTACAAAAGAAACCCTAAGACCAACACTGTATCAGAATCAAAATCCATAAAAAACTAATAATTCTGTTATCCAGAGATCCACTCATATGCCAGGAGACATGAACTGTGCGACATGCATATGGTCACAAACGCTCACTCACGCACAAAGGCATTTCAGCAGGTGTATGTCAGAACTGCTCCACCTCCAGATAAAAATCTAAAAGTGTCGGTAATGAACTCTTTAAAACCCTGTTCTAATTATAGTGCCGTTAGACTGAGAAGGGAGCCATGCAGAGTAGATAAGCGTACAGTAATTACACTCAGCCGGAGATCATTTCCTCTCAGCAAACAGTGCTGAGAGCACAGACTGATGTTTTTCACTGACTGCAAAACTTTTGCACCATGACGCTATGCCAGGCACTCAGCTTATCTCAGCCCAAAACAGCACAGTGCAGTCTTTGTGGTGTGATTCGAGAAAAAATATCTCTAAATAGTCAGATATATGGGGCTGACATGTTTGCCTTCTGTTTATAAAGGAAACAGACGACTACAGGTTGTTTTTTGTTTTTGTTTCATGACCTAAAGTCACCAATATGGCCTGGAATAACATGACAAGCACACCCTTGGGTATGTTTGCACAGTGGAGGAGTGTAGTACATCCAAATCAGGTAAAAGAGACAGATCTCGAAGCAACTACAGGGGGGCTACATGAGGAGGCAGGTCAAGGCTACGGACCACACGGAGGGTGTTTGATTCTGGATAACACGGGCGAGCAGAGAGTCAAATGACGGAGTTCCAGGCACTTCAGTGCACAGAGTAATAAGATACAGAGCCCTCACCTTCGTTGTCCATTTGACCCTCCACACAGCTAATGATGGATGGGACATGGGTAGAGAGCTGCGTGGCATGTGCGCAGTGCAGTGATAGACATACATGCAAGAACACGCATGCATAGACGCACAATAGTGCCTGCTGCAAATGCCAGGTCTCTCATAATAACTGAAGTCAACACCAGATTTCATTCAAAAACAAAATTGCTTCAACAGAAAATACCCCCTAGACATAAAACACACAGTTCAACTTATTTTCAGGTGTAACACCTTTAGGATGACATGAGCACAATGCAGAGTGCACTTACCCAGCTGTCCGCTATGTGGGAGGACTGTTGGTTGCTTTAGCTTTATGGGCAGTGTGTGTGTGTTGCACAGCAATAGGTTCACACACAGCGAGCAGGCAGGCTGTCTGTGCAGTGGCTGACTTCACAGGCTGCTAAGTCCATCACACCATCGTGCACATCTCCGTCCATGTGGATCCACTGCAACTGTATTACAAAAAAAGAATTGGGATTATTACAGGGCTCCAGACTAACATCTGAGAGCAGTGGCACCAGAGCCACAAACTTCTACAGCACTTGACAGAGTTAGGACTCTTTTAATAAAATTAACCATTGGTTTTTCGTAGTATCATACATTTGTAGATCATAAAAAACAGGTGAAACGCATGGCACCTTATTACCATGGCTAGCCTTGTAAATTCTATGGTACTGGTTATGAAAAACAGTAATGCACAAACTGCTATAGCTTAACAACAGAAAATACCAATATTATATTTCATTGCTCCTTTAATACATGTATATATGGCTTGACATTAACACCCGCCAAACTGCCACAAGTGGGTGCGTTTAAAAAGACATCTGAAATAATAAACTAAGTGCTATCTAGTGTTGTCAAAAATATAGATTTTTCGATACATATCAATACTGAAATATCTAAAACTCTTCCGCTTGATAAACAATACCAGCTGCGTGTTCTCGCTCTCTAGTCTCTACAACAGCGAGTTGACACACAAACCCGCGTCGCTTTACTCACTCATTTACTTTGCTCTGGATGATTGTTGGTGTTACAGGGCTTGGATTTTGGTGAGGGATTGCGCGTATAGAGCATAATTTTACTCATTCCCGCAGATTTGGTCCTCACACCTAAAGTGCGTGCACAAAGTATATTGGCAATATAAAACAGTGCAATGGGTTCATGCGTCAGGTCTTAAAGCGACAGCAGCCAAATATACCAGCTGCCAAATTATGAGATAATATTAGAAATATCTATATGGCAGTTTTTCCTGATGTTATCGATGTCAAAATTTTGGCCAGTGAAAATGCTGAGTATAGCTAGTAACCACTAGCCGTAGTGGCTGGTGATTAAAAAAAAGTAAATGCATAGATCCGCATCTCTGTTTGAGTTCTTCAATGGTCTAGTGGTAGATCTTTTGCCAAGCATGTCAGAGGTTATGGGTTCTAATCCGCACTCGTATATTTATTCATTTTGTCTCATCAAAACCGAATACGTTTATCAGTGGTTACAGTCTATATCAAGCAGGGAGGGACACGTTTGTGTGCATTTTGTTTTGTGATTTCACCGGAACAAAGAGTCTCCGCAACGGCGATAGATTGAAGAGCGCGTCCGAGTGAAGACTGAATGCTCTGCTAGTTAACTGGAGATGTTTTATTTATTTGTATTAGGTACATCAGTGCCTTACAATGTTTCAAAAAGTGACGGGGGACAATATCGATCCTGAGAAGAAGTGGTGGGGACATGTCCCACCTGCAAATTACGCCAATGCACATGATCAATAAAAATGAAAGCTCCACTTTCACATGAATGCTTTACTTTGCGTGTCAGAATGTTTGAATCCATGTGCTAACACACTATCACTGTAAAGCTGCTTTGAAACAAACAAATATGTGGTAACAAGCACTGGATGGGAGGAGCGCTTTTGTTCACGCATCAGTGTTGAAACAACACTGACTAAAGTAAAATTGAGAAATCAATATTTTCAACCCAGCCCTAGGCATCACCCTCATGTTTTCTTCATTGCTGCATATATTTCACATATTTATAATGTACTCCCTGTCAACTTATGAAAAAGCCTGAGCTGATAGTATCACTCCTGCACACTGCTGATTGTAGTCTGACTCCAATCTGTATGAATACACTTACACACCCACATACAGCTCAGGCCTGCTGGGAATGAGCACAGCATTAAATGGTTCACAGCATTTAAAGTTCATTTAAATGTGCTGTAATTACCCCCCAGAGACACCCTTGCTTCAGCTGCGTTTACAATAGCCTGGAAATATGTTCTTCGGGACAACAAGCAAAAGCACCTTTGAAAAACATTTCCTAGGCCTAATCAGAATGTAAAGTTTTGCCAAACCAAAACTTTTGCCATATTTTGCCAAAAATAAAAAAATAGAGCTGATAACCTTTACAATTTTGCTGTATATTGCTTGGTTAAACAGGGTATGAGACAAAAACAGAGAAAATAATCCACACGTGTTTTTCAACAAAGTCAATTCAGGAACATTTGCTAGTATTATTTTAACTTTTTCAAAGGCAGACTCTAGGACTGTTTTCAGAAGGCATCTAGTCTCTGATTAGGACCCGACAGAAGCCATACATGCAGGTTTAGGTAGGTCATTTACAGATAAATTAACTACTTTGGATGAAAAGGAAGGAGGGAATTTGCTGGGGATACTTATTATCACTGAAAATGTACAGTATGTGTGAGAACTAGACTGGGTTACACACACCTGCAGAAACTGAAAGTGAGATCTCTCCTCAGGCATTGTACGCCATTCTCAATATCACTCGTTATCTAGAACTGACACCAAGACCCCAAGCAGTGTCTTTCAACAGAGAATTCACACCATTACCCTACACCACTCAGCATCCATTATTTTACTTTTTGTGATGCACCAAACTCACATGGCTTTAAAAATGGTGTCTAGAGACTAGCTGACTAATCCTACTGCTGCTGTTAGTCGACAATGGAAATACTAGTAGTGGTTTACTTTTTTTCACCTTTATGTTTTGCTTTATATTTTTACAAAAGGCTACATTCAAATTACTGTTCTGTTAAATGTTATAATTAAAAAATATATATTATTATTATTAAAGTGTATCTGGAGCAGAAAACCATTCAATTTCACCGACCTCAGACCTAGCATGCATTCGTTTTTCTCTGTCACTCGCAGCGGGATCAGAGAAATATCCACTCTGAGGACAAGCAAGATGAAATATCCATTTAGAAGACGAGAAATGTTTATGCACAGCTAAAATGACTTCACTACATTCACAAGTCTGGCAGTTCTACTGGGTGTCTGAAAAAAAAATTATTTGCAACATCATTGCGGAGATATTGCAACGACAGCAACTCTTCAGCAATGACAGCCAATAACTAGGTCTGTGGCATTTCTCTCCTTCACAGCGGTGTGCTTTTGTTCCTCCCTAAAAGCCCAAACTTAATGTCCAAATCAACTAAATCAGTGATTGTCGTAAAATGCTGTCTACCGTTGCTAAACTGCAGAATTGGCTCGATAAGAAGAGTTATTAATACTGCATAAAGCCACAAAAGACTTTCTGAGGAACAAGTCAAATATACTTTGCTCGCACTTAAACTGTTAAATAAACACAGAAATGTCAAAATGCCCAGCTTGGTGAGTATTCGCTTAAACAGTCGGTTGTGACTTCAGTGAACATAAACGGTTGGGAAATAAGTTGCATGTGTAACAGTATATTGGATCCGTGCATTTGGTCTTAAAGTGACACCAGCCTAATATTCCTGCTGGCGTCTGTGTCCTTAATGTTAGCCAAACAACAAAAGACAAAGAAATAATCACTCACTGCTCTTTATTATATTTAGTAGGATTCATCTAGATTTAATCTAGATTACATTTATACAGTGTAGAAAATGCAATGTTGTTTTACATTTGATTATTTTCTGTCGATTATTTGCTTGCCAATAAATAAAGAGTTGTTGTTAAAGGGGTGATGAAATGAGAAATCAAAACTTTTGACATAAGAGGTCATCATACTATAAGAATATCCTGTAAGTTTCAGAACTGAAAACTTCCTTGTTTGTCAAATAAAAGCTTTTATTGACACCAGGCACAGCAAACGACGCTATGACGTCAAAGGGTATCAAACACCGCCTCTGCAGAAGAAGATCAACGCCTACTTCCATGCCGTTTACGAAATGTTGTGCAGTGCCTGGTTGTGGAAGAAGACAGTCGCTGCATAAGCTTCCTTCAGATTCCAATATTAGGAATGCGTGGTTAAACTTTATTTTTAATGAAGTTCCAGCTGACGTGGGTAAAACATTGCGCGTTTGTTCGCTTCATTTCACCGCGGATTGTTAGTGGTATTAACTAGCGATTTCTTTTTACAGTACTTACTCTACCCTATATACTAGTGTTATAAGCTAATCATTGGTACGAGCTAAAACTGGGTACATTCGATTAGCATGAAAACACATCCCAGAGAACAGTGGACTCAGTACACATGTGTTCACTTTGCGCCGGAATTGTCCTTTAAGAGTTTCCTGTTAGAACGGTGTCGTGTTAGCGGCCCCTAAGTTAATAACTAATGATCTTTGCCATGGAAGTGAATCAATCAAAAACTAACTTTAGCTTGACAATAACTTTATTCTAGAGCTGCTGTTAAACCAAAACAATCTTTATTACTTTAAAGTTATTATCACTGTAAAGCTGCTTTGAAACAGTCCATATTATTAAAGCGCTAGCTATATAAATGAAGGTGACTTGACTTGACTTGATAGTGGACGATGGGCGGAGTCTGTGCCCAGTCACCAATCAGTGGGAAGCTTAGGAATGCCACCAGGCGCCTTGCCCTGAATCATTCTGATTCACATGGCCACCAAACCTCCACCTACAGCGAGGAACAGGCAGTTCAGCGTCAGACACACCAGCCCATTCTACTCTCCTGCACACAAAGAACACTTTTGTCCACAGACAGACATACACAGTGGACCATTTCCTCTGCAGTCCTGGGTAACTTGTTGTGGGGACTGACGGCAGATGACTGACTTTTTCAGCCGAAAGACAAACATTATGTAATTAGAGTTCAGGGAAAGGGCTGTGTTTGGGGCGTTGTGGGAGGAAACTGCTTTACCAAACTATCACTAATCATCTCATTACTGTAGGCGAACACTGTTGGTTCCAAATAATGACAGAGCACAACTTTTAGACAAAATGACAACACACAGACATTGCGTGCTTGAACACATTTCAAAGCACTGAGTGCCACTGACATCATGGCACCACGGGGAGGGAACAGTGCCATGGCGCTCTGCGCTCACTGTACCACAATAACAGCAGTCATTCACTGTACCATAGAGAGATTTAAGCTCTCCATAACAATACATAGCCATGTCACTTATCTACATATTAAACAAGGTTTTCATGCAAACAGTGGTTTTCTTTTCTTTCTTTTTTTGCAAGCCCTTTAAAACATTTAGTTTGCTTTAAGCACCAACAATTATTCATCTATCAGAATTAAAAAAAAATAATATACATGTATATATAATAAATATATATATTAGTCCTATCATTCAATTAAAACTTTAGCCTAACTAATTAACTGCCAAATGAATGTAGAAACAACAAAGACAGTAGCAGTATATTAATACCAGTGAGTTTTTTTTTAATCGCTCATAAAAGGCAAACGTAAAATGCTCGCACCCGCACAGTTATTCATATTGGTGCAGAACTAAAATCCACATGGCCACACGTGTGTCCATGGGCGTGGAGCGAGCAGAAAAGATCAGTTCATTCCTATGAAAAAATGCTCGCTCTGTTCTGCTCGCTCCGCACCCGTGGACACGTGCGGCCGCGCGCATTTTAGTTTCACTTTCAAACTAGCGCCAATTCGCGGCGAATTGCTTGAATGGTGAGTTCAGTGTGTGTGTGTGTGTGTGTGAGTGTGAGTGTGAGTGTGAGTGTGAGTGTGAGTGTGAGTGTGAGTGTGAGTGTGAGTGTGAGTGTGAGTGTGAGTGTGAGTGTGAGTGTGTGTGTGTGTTCACAGACTGCACTGTGTTCTCCTTTGTCTTATCGTGCTTGAATGGTTTAAAAGCATTTGCATGAGTTATTACGTGATCACATAATGTAACACCAAAGGATGGTGGGATGCTGTCTTGTCAAAGGCACAGAGCTCATTTGTTTTTGTTTGGAACTATTAACCTATTAAATAAAATGTATTATACTGTAAATGTTCATCAAAATGGTACAAAAGCTTTCAATATAGGAGTTTTTAACTATTATTAAAAGGTTTTTACTTTGCTTTGTGGTGGGCACTCTTACATGTCATTGACCCATTTCATTAATCTCACATTAACTTTTATGCTTCATGTCACACTGCCTGAATTGCCAAACTTTACTACATTTTCATCCAGATTAGGTATTGAAATGATATTGTACCAGTGTACTATGCTGGTACAGCATGCCGTATAATACGCCGTGGTCCTATAAATGAACACTTTCAAAACCATAGAATTAAAATTTTGCAACTGAACCAAAAAAAATTAAAAAATCAGACCCAGACTAAACCGAAAGGATTATAGCAAATCACTGTTCTTTAAATTTGGTCCATGATGACAATTGACAAGCACAAACCATAGCACGAACAAGTACAAACCTTATGAATCATAAGCAAGCATGAACAACTTCACTCATAAGTTAGACAAAGTGCTTAAAATTATTGATAGGCAAATAAGAAGAAACAGAGCCACAGGCAGGGAGTTGGTTGACAGGTTGCTCATGTATCTGAAAAATGAACTTGAGGCTCTTAAATAAACACAGAGTGAATGCAGGAGTCTGTAACTGTATCATGAACAATGGAGGGTAAAGCAACAGCCCGACTACTCAGACTGTGTGGGACAGCAAGAAATGCATCCACTTCTTTTAGAGGGTGATATACAAACATTACACACCTGCTTTCAATGCTGAATCATAGGGAGCTGCGTTGAGTCATTCTTTTCATCATTACATCTGTGATGAGCTGCATAACGTCATCTTTACAAGGGAGGAGGACCACTCTTGGCTCCCGTGTCAGTTAATGGAAAACTACTGTAACAGACTAATTACAAATGTAAAAAAAAATGTACTGTTCTCGGTAGCAAAAAGCGTTGGAACTATGTTTATTTAACTATTTGAAAAGAAAAAAATATTAAATTAAATTAGTTTATTCTTTATATTGATAATAAATATAAGTAATACATTTAAACCGCATGTAGCCTTCAAATTAGTGTTGTCACGATACCAAAATTATGACTTCGATACGATAAAATACCTCGATACAATGGAAAAAAAACTTAAACCGTGAAAGTAATTGAAAAATATGACAGAACTTACAATTCATTGTTTTATAAATTAATTTAAAGAAAGCTTAAAACTCTGTTCCTTCTTTTTTAAGTTTGATCATATTTCATTATTTGACTTCCGGCTCAGTACTGCACAGACTCGGGTCCTGCGTCCATTACCGCGCAGAAGCAGGTCCCAAATCTGCGCAAGATGTCAGCGTCATATTAGGACTTTGGCGGCTTCACTTTTCACCGATGGAAGAGAGTGAAGGGGTATCATCCCTCTTTTTTTACAGTCTGTGGTTTAAACATCGTTTATAAAAAGATCAAGTGAAAAAATTAATAAAATGAGGAACAAAGAAACAAATATACATTAAACAACAAATTGTTTAGTTCCGTCTTTACGTTACAATGACAGCAATGGTTATATATCACTGTCATTTTCGGATTCAATCGTGCATTTAAAGTAAAAGATTTTTCAGTAAAAAACATTTGCGAAAGGTAAATAAAACAGCTGGGATAATTTAACTATGACTGGTAAAACGCAAAACAAATGTTTAACCATGACATATAAAACAAACAAGAACAAACATATAGCTTCCATATTTTCATTCAAAAAGATGAGTTGATCTACATGTTCAGGTGAGAGCTGAGTGCGAAAGGCTTGCTGTCTATTAACTCCTAATGTAATGTAAAAATGTTCTACATTCTGTTGAGCACAAAACAATCACTGCAAGAATAGATGCTCTCTATGAAAGGATTGCCTCTTGATTAAAGACAGCGTGTCGAAGCCATTCACTATGGACTTGTGGACCTCGCTAACCACTGAATCACATTATGTAACACTAACTTACATCACTGAAAGGGAAATTCACAGCACAGTATTAGAGACACAGAAACTATCTTTGACATCACTGCACGTTTTTGAAGACATTTTTCTGTCAGTTTTCATATCAGACAACAAGGTGCTGCCATAACCAATCAGATTTTTTTAAGCACACATTTTTATAATTAATCACTCGCTGTCATGTATGAGTTCTCGGGTACTCATGTCTATCCCTAGCAGTAATGTAAAGTTTCTGGTGTGTATGCACCCCGTGATCAGTAATGGGAGTAATATCTCTTCACGTCGCTAGAGTTTGGACTTCTTTGGTATTCTGCTGTAGAACATTATTAGCGTTATCTCTTAGATTTAAAGGTGGGGTATGTAATTCTCTTTTTTGGCCATTTTTTTCAAAATCACTTAAAATCCTATTCCTAACCCACTTACAGCCACTAAAGCACTGAAATAAAAATTAAGCAATTTAATCATCTGTGGAACGGGCAGGACTCGAAAAACTCCAGCCAATCATTTCCAAGACCACCTAGAATCATTGGACAGTAAGTGTGTCAATCAATCGGTCGTACCATCCCCCCTCCCCCCCCCCCATGTCCATGTTCTTTGAATGGGTGGAGTCAAAGGAAAGAAGGTAGCACCATTTGAGTTGTGTATTTTCAAAATCTGCCAGCCGTTTTGCAAATCACATACCCCACCTTTATGTTGAAAAATTATACCATTTGTTCAGGTCATTGTTTGCTTGTAGATGTAGCATCCAGGTTTAACCAGTAGTCTTGTGTATCATGTTTAAACATGATACTCAGAACACATACATTTTTCTCTGTTGTGTATTAAAATTAATTGTGCTTATCGTGTTTAGGGTTGTCAAGAGTACCAGACCTTTGGTACCAAGTCCCCCTACTGAATTAAAAAAGATGCCAGCATTTCTGCAGTACCGGTAGAACTGAGTACAGATATATTCGGTAGTCCCTGATAGACGCATGTGTAAGCGCTCTGTGAAGAGCGTCAACGGTTTCTATTTACTACATGTTTTTGAAGAGTTGCAGCCAATAACAGACATATCTGTTGAGAGCATTAACGCAGTGGCCAATCAGAGGTATTTAAGGTAGCTCAAAAGACCAGAGCTTTCGCTCACCGCGTGCTTCAGAGTTCTGCATCCTCGCAAATCCTTTCATTATTATAAAGTGGAAATGCAATGTAATTAAGAGATTCAGATTTTTGCATGAGTGTAGATCCAGTGAGTATTGTACATTCATCAATAGCAATAATTTTCTTTATAATTAATTTCTTATTTTAAATGTGTTTTTCTGTATAATTGTAATAATATTAGAATTTAAGTAAATTCAATAATATTATTGAATCTCAATTTTAAAAAAATAATAATTTATGTCACGTACATTAAGTCAATTGACATTTAAATATGTCATTTTGGTGATCAAAGATGAGTTTTAAGAGATAAAATTATTGACTACAGGGGGGCTTTAAGACTATCAGTCAACAGATTGAATGTGTGTCTCCTGAACCTATTCACTTGATCATGGCAACTAGAGACTAACCTGAATCTGATCAAATAAGAAAAAGCTTATTCAACATCCTGGTTTCACTGCTAATGATACACAAAGAGTAGTATTAAGTATTAAGAGTAGTAAGTATTATACTGAATGCTTGGGGGGAAACACTTCTATCCACAATACAGATGTGACTCATGGTCAATCAGTCAGAAAGAGACATGACAACCCATTCAAGTGTAAAATGAAAGAAATCAATACGTTGCCTCAGTGCAACCGGATATTCATCTCTATTTGGTGACACAACACAACACATTTCCTAAAGGCTAAACTCACCCCATAGTTTTTTGGTTAGCAATACATTCCAAGGTTAACTCATGCTAATGGACAGATAATTACAAAGAACAAATTGTCAGAGGTGAATGATGTAAGGACGGAGCTTTTCATAGTTCCTATGTTCCACAGTTTGTAGTCTTATATATTTACTCCACGAACTAACTCTAGGAACATGCAAACAGTGATAGACGAGCCTCTCAACCTTTACGCTGAGGAGAAAACCCTGAGGGGACCAAGCCAAACAGGATTATGTATTTCTGCTCAGCTAGCGACATTGATTGGGCATCAGCCATACGCTAATACTTTTTCATATACTACTGTCTACTTTCTTTGTATAACAGTTCTACAGAATAGCGTATTAAGACAGGACTGTTAGACAGATCGTAAAGAATGGGAGCGCTATGTGCTCAAACGCCGTTTTCAGCGCCGTCAAAATAAAAGTCACAACAAGTGTGGCTTACGTCACTTCTGAGTTCCTACTGGCGGTGCGAATACATCCAGGAAAATGGCCTCGGGGAACATTGGTTCTCGGGGAACCGCCCTGGTGGCCAGTTTCAAATAACCAAGTTTCTAGAACGGAGCGAATGGGGTCAGCAAATAGTCAGCAAATGTTCTTCTTCCTACTAGAGAATTACTACATCTGGACTGCACAGATTGCAATTAGAGGTTTTGTCCAACTAATTACACCTTAAAGACATAATTTCAGCTTTGTGGTTGTAATAAACATTTACAACACGCAAGGAATAATTGACGACAAGCCATTGAATTATTAGAAAAATAATGCACACCCGAGGTGGTAATGTAGTCAATTATGTAGTATTACTGTAGTATCCGCTTATACTACAGTTACCACATCTTGAAACATTGTTCAGATGATGAATTTCAAGACGTTTGTCAAGTTTTTGTCATTAAAACGCTCTTGTAGGACTAATTTCTTACGCATCTAATCCCATGCCTCCGTTGCTAATTCCAAAACGTCATTTTAGAGTTAGTAACGGAGGTTTGAGCCGCTGATAGCAGAGTAATGCTGGACACACTTAACGACAGACACATTCTCTGACTGTGAATGCAGCAGATTTTAAACACCGCTGTGAACACAAACTGAGCGCGCTGAACACACGTGTATGATCAGTCATAAGTATCAAATTACATTCAAACCCGGCCTTACAGAAAGTGTGTGTCCGGTTTTATGCAGTTATTAATGCAGTTATGAGAGAGAGAGAGAAGCATATATGTGTGTCAATATTATTATTTATTTATTAATTAAATTTGTTTTAATTAATTCGGTCACTCTTTTTTCTATTAGTGACAGTAGACTAGCCTAATAAATGAAACACAAAGCCCTTTTAACAAGTATGGGCCTATCAATAATTCTTTATTTGTTATAGTATCTGCAATAATTACGAAAAACCGTGCAGCAGGACTATCCATTTATTTATATTTTCAGTTTAATTTTCTATTGATTATACTGTAGATAGGACTATATACTTTATTTCTTAAAATTAAACTGCATGTTTCCATTGATTGTGAAGTTAGACATTGAAAATTGCAGATCAAGCGCATGGGGCTGCATGCTTTTTCTTGTTATGAATTGTATCCTATTTTCCGTTATTACAGTTAACTACGCGAAGTGATATGAAACTGTAATGTGGTCAAGACCTGCCGGAACTACTTTATCCATGCTTTCCTGAAAATAATTGCACACCGTAGAGCGTTCGTCAACCAACCAGATTCAAGCATTCAACGGCTCTGTAGTGCAAGAGATAATAATCTATGTGAATTAGTCTAAATTAGTAAAACAAGTAAACACAACTCACTGCTGCCGAGCTATAATAATAACTGAATATCCCCAAACAGCCCATCTTTCACCAACACAAACTTTTGTAGAGTAGCCTAACCTTTCAAATTAAAGTGGGATGTGGGAGAAAATTGCCTTGGTGTGAAATCTGGAGCGCTCTCCGTCATCTCTCGTGTCCTGCCATTAACGGCCAGCATCTGTCGTGCCCAGCGGCCATGTTCATATGAGCTATGATAGTAAAGATCAAGTCAAAGCAGGACTAGAAATGTTCTTGGCGTTGGTATTACTCCGCATTAGAGAACAACATTAATGAAAGCACTTATTAACACTCAAGCAGACGACTGCCGTAAAGTGCACAACCATGAGTAAACATCGGGGTCTAAGAGCTGGGAATGGGCACTGCTAAATGTTAACACACCACAATTACATCATGAGCTAAGCTTCAAATTAAACGCGATATATGAAACGGGTTATGAACAACACACCACCGCAGAGTCAGACACAGAGGTAGAAAAACAGGCACACTCATCACAACGAGCTAATAAAACCAGTGAAGGCATTGATCCGTACTCAGTCAATGAGCAGTTAGAGTCTGAACTGCTGTGAAATTGACTGGTCTAAATGCTTCACTATAATAACGAACCGCATACAAAAAAATTGGCTGAAGGGCTCGATGCGATTTTCAACCGAGCCAACAACTCGCGCAAGCCGTTTATTCTGTGATCTCTCATCAGAAGCTGTTACCACTTTGGACTCGGCCTGCCACAGAGAAGACTGGCATGTGGCCACATTCATAAGTGGTGAAGGGATGCTGCCGTTAACTTCGGGCACACAGCCAGTGGAGGTAATCCAGGGCTCACCGAGCCTGTCCAAATGAAAGCCGTCACCTGAGTCTGCGATCTGCTGACTACACAAGCATGGTGCTGCTTATCAGCTTGCATCCTGAATTTCTCAGAATTTCAATCCTCTTCTAAAGGCTGATCTCCGTGTGATTTTCTTTTTAAATTATGATGCCGTCACTGTGAAGTTGAAACTGATCTTTAACATCTGCTGCTACTCGGTGAGGTCAAGGGTACAACACACGGTTTGTCAAAAGACACACTAATGATGACACTGTGTACTAATTACGGTGTAATTCTAGTGAAATGTAGGAATGGTCTACACTAATACTGTACGTTTTCGTTTGAAGACGCATCTTTTTCTCTATTGTTTTGGCCTTCCGTCCACACTGAGGTGCTTTCACACCCGTCTCATTCAGTTCGGTTGAAATCGCACTAGAGTTCGTTGTCCCCCTTGGTGCGGTTCATTTGGGCAGTGAATGCAGCAATCGCACTCGGGTGCGCACCAAAAGCGGACCAAACAAGCGTACCGAGACATCCTCGGAGAGGTGACTTGTGATGCGCCTTCGCCACGTGCAGAGCATTAAAACATTATATTCAAGCCGCATCCTCGCCTCATTCCCAAATGTTATTGTTTGCCTAAAGTGGTGTAGACAAACTATATAATAAACTATGACCAGGGCTACAATCAGCCCATGTAGTCGTCTCTCCAGAGTAAAAGGCGGCGCGTTGTCTGCCGGATTTTCCTCCTCTCGTTTACTTCCGGGAGTTCTGTTAGAATTTTCCCGCACGTTAATTCTGACCAATCGAAGTGCAGTTATGGAAATACGTTCAAGACACATCTGGCCAATGAGTGAAGTGGATGTTGTCACGTGACTGCATTTTGGTTCGTTTCATCAACTGATTCGGACCAGAGCAATCAGTGTGGTGTGAAAAGGAAACAAAACGCCTGAAAAAATGCTACAAAGTATTATTTTTCGCCCTTGGTCCGGACCAAATGAACCGAACTACAGATGTGAAAGCACCCTGAGGCCCGGTTTACACAGGAACACTCGCGGGTGAAAACGTCAAAATATTTTATCAGATGTGCCTTTCGTTTACACGGCGTCAGCGTTTTTGGGGCTTAAAAACGCAAAAAAGTGAAACCACCCTCCAGAGCGGAAATCTTAAAAACACTCCACCGTCGCATTCCCGTCTAAAGGGTAAAAACGCAAAGTCTACTATAGAGAGAAGTAGAAGGAAGGTTGTATGCAGGCGCGCGGACTTGGTGTTGTTGTGTGGCATTGCTTCACATTGACATCTAGCCGCCTGGAGTGCACACTACATCGAATTTCACACACTTTTGCGTCACCATATGCACGCAGATCCCCCCATAAGGCTCGTCTAAACGCAGAATAAAAAGTGATAACGCAACGCCACTTTTGCGTTTTCTCATCAGATCGTTTCCGTGTAAACATAGCCTGAGACAGGGTTTTTATTAATGAAAACAAACTTTTTTGAAAACGCTCTCCAAAGTGGATAAATTTGAAACCGCTGTTTTCGCGTTGTAGTGTGGATTGTGAAACTGGAGGCATTTAAAATCGATGACGCAAATGTATTTTTTGGTTTCTCTCATCTAAACGAGCTTTTATGAGGTTGCATGCATGCGCAGTAAGGTGAATTCAGCGTTTTCCGACGTTTCAGTGTGGATGAGAAGCTTTTGGAAAACACTAGTGTAGACAGAGTTTTGCTACGAAAACGCGTTTTCAAATGTATCCGGATTAATGCGGACGTAGCCTGAGGGTACGTTTACACGACAACGATATGCTTAAAACGGAGAAGTTTTTCCTTTAGGTTTTCCGCGTACAGACGACACCGTTGTCAAAACGATCCCAATTCAATTTTTGTCGTGTAAACGCATACCAAGTTTTACTCTTTTAGTTTAAAAAAATGGTGTCATGTAAACTACTCCTTAGATGTTAAATCAGACCATTGATCCCCAGGTACCATAGAACGAATCTTCCTTGGGGCGAGAGGATCTGTGTGTGTCTTCAGTCAGCGCTTTACTCCACGAACATAAAAGAAGAGCCGGGCGGCAGCGGGTTTTGCGGCCTGGCTTGCCTTTACATGCAGGGACACTTATCACACCTAGACAGAGATACAGGGCCTAGGGGCAGCGTTTATTGAACAACAGTGCTTATCTCCTGCACACTGAGCACTAGTAGGAAAGGCAGAACCTTACAGGACCCTACACTACAAACACACGTGCAGGAAACTACTCAATAGGTGGCCCTCAGACCATTCATCACCTCGCAAACACACTGAAGGTCTGCTCTCAGAAACACACACACCTAACCTACAGGCCCTGGATGAGTCACGGCTGTGCTGCCTGCCATAATACAAATAATGACACTTTTTATGCCAGTCATTACGCAACTTGCTCACCCTTAAGTTACATTCTGCTACAATGTAGGTTAAGAGCAACAGCTGCAGTTATACTTGTGACCCTGAGCTGCCATACATTCTCCATCTGAATCAACCTTTTGTCCTGCGTGACTGTAATTCAGCATTGATCACAAGTGAGTCTTTCTTTGTTAACAGAAATGCAAATAACAATGCAGAGATGAGGCTGCTGCTGCTGTTGTTGCTTCTAATGTCACAAATTAATGAAGATGCAACAAGAACGACGATTATCTGAGAAAGAAAGGAATGATTAAAGGTCTCTGACTTATGAAGAGGAGACTGTTTCATCCAGACACCAGCAAAAGTTTGATGTAGAATAGATTTGATTTCAGACATTTGACCCCTCAACACACATTAATTATACACTTTTAGATAAAAAGAGATGGGATTGTTTCTCGAACTCCACAAGAACTGTTCAGACAGTTGCATGCATGCATGATGAGTTGCATGACATGTTATAATCGTAAACCGAACACCTCGTACTAGACTACAACTGGACGCAGTGTTTGTGAAATCTCAATCATATTAACACAAATAAATACTTACTCCGAGACTGCGGGTGAATCTTGAAGCCTTTAGGAGCCAGATTCCCGCCACTCGCTTTCCTCACGCGCAGGTGAGACCTTGAGATCAGCGCGAGGACCAAGAAATTAGGAAACGTTAAAACAATTTCCTCTCTTTTCCCACGCCGTCTTATCCGTTTAAACTGATTTTTACAACAGTGGTAAAATGTTTCGATTATCTATCTGTGTGATGATGGTATGTACACACGCAGTCTTTGAGTCCTACCTGTCAGACTCGGTGTTCACTCGATAACGCCAGGTGTGAGTGAACAAAACTTCACTCGGAGTTGGTCCTGTGAGAGTAACGTTATACCCAAAGTTCAACGGAATTCTTGCGTTTTATTAATTTATTTCAGTGTGTAATATATTGTGTGCTCCACAACCGCTGTCCCTTTCTCACTCATTTCTGCCTCGCGTTTCTGTCGCTTTGATTACTCAATCTCACTCGCGCTGTACATATGCATCTATTGACAACCCACTCTTAAAGGGACAGGACACTTTTATCATGACAGCACTCCACATGGCAATGGACGACACTAAACTTAATTTTAAACTTAAGTCCACAGTTTTACCAGCAAATAAATAGTCAATTCTGAGTCTAAACTCAATATGTCATAGTTGTACATTGTTAGGGGAAGATGTATTGCTTTTTGAAAAGCATCTTCATTATAAAGCTTCAGTATAAAACATGAGAATGCGTTAATAAGAAATAGTATCTATTTGACGGCTGTTAATGCGAGTTAAATGGACAAAACCCTCTGTTTAATACATCATGGCAGTGCCACAGTCATAAGAGACTTCTACTCTAGTACTCTAGTTCTGCCATCTGGTCATTTGAAGAATTGCAGACAGATCCTACACACAAATACTGGTGTTTGTATAATACAATGAAACATCAGTTCAGTGAGTGCATTTATTTAACAAATTTAAAGTAATAGACGTAACCTACTACTTTTACTGGGGTCTACTATTTGTAAATTTAGCTGAGATGTAGAAGCCAATTTCTCTGATGAAAAGCACAATATCAGATTATAATTTTTTTTAAATCACATTGAATTATTTTGGTGTCCCATGGCACATGCAAACTATGGTTATTATGAATCATATTTCTTTAAAAATTTAGTCATAGGTTAAACAAGTGATGGAAGAACCTAATTTAGTGTCAATGTAGTAGTTTTAGATGAGAGTTAGCACAGTTAGATTGACACAAAAAGCTTCCATGGATCCAAGAGTCTTCAGTTTAAATTAGTTGTTCAAACTTTTTATTAATCACTTGCAGACTTGTCATAAAACTGAGAATCAGCGCATGTGTAATGCTATAACCTATTTTTTTACAGTCTATGGCTATAACCCAATAATATCCACAGCAAAAGTACTACTGCCATTACATAGCATTCTTCAGAAACTTTTTAAAAGATATGGATATATAGACAATGAAACAGCAAGCGATAACTAAAAGACGTTGTTAGAATAATCTTTAATCTTAATTTTCATCTCTTCCACATTATATGTTCAGACACATTTCAAAGTTGTACATGGGTGTCTTTCTCTTTATCAGTGCATAAACATTATTTTCTAATTGCAACTCGATTCATATTGACGGCCATGATATGATGATAAACATGATACTGGTATCAAAAGGTAACCAATAAAATGAATAGTGAATAGTTTCTGAATAGTTTCAATTAAATCGCAGTTTGAAGAAGTTGAATACAATTTGACTGTTAAATACAGTACACACAAAGAAAAAAAAGAGAGAGAAAAACAAAAAAAGGAAAAGTATTTCAATCTTTAAAGCTTCATCATAATCTACAAGGCACAAACAAGTCACTAGAAACAGAGGAAATATGAAAACCGAATAAGAGAAAAGGACAGAATCTCACGGCAGGATCTTACAGAGGTTTCGATCTCTGCGGTGATCCTCACCCGCTCCACATTTGATTCATCCAAGGCAGAAGAAGGTAACAGCACTTGATTGTTCAATAGATTACATGACTCACAACAGATAACTAGTATGGTAGGAGTGTGTGAACATAGACGATTTGTACATCATCATGGGAAACACTGTTCCCGATAATTACATCCACACCACAGTGAAATATGAGGGGCACTGCCCTCGATATCAACACATCGGTAGGCAAAAACTACCATCATCTTCTTCGCATTATGGAAGGCACTGCTCCCGATAATTATTCTGGATCAGGTAATAACATTGATTCAAAAGGAGGATGCCAGAGACTAAGACACCAGTAACTTTCGTTTTTTTATTTTTTATTTTTATTTTTTAAGAAATGCACTGTGGTAGTTTCTGGTCATGGCTTTTGAAAGCAAGGTTACCTCCGTAGCAGATGCTGCTTTCACATTTCGACAGTATAACTGTCATAATTATGGAAGGCACTGCTTCCGATAATTATACATTTGTTAAAGAAGGCGTTACAAAATGCTATTTATAGTGATCCCTGTCACTGATAAATAAAAATAAACTAATAAATAGATATTTCAGAGCCACATAGGAAAGCCTCTTTCTGCTATTTGACAGAATTGATCTGAAATGCCCCTGAAAAGCGTATCCAACCAAAAAACTGGAAAAATACTGTGCTTTAGGATGCGTGTTATCACGGGTAACGTTAAAAATGGAAATGGCTGATTGTCCAACTGTAGCCAGTATAATGAACATCAACCTCTAAATTCAGACTGGTATTACGCAAGATGTTCCTAAAATGAGTTTGAAAATTATGAAAATAAACCAATGACATTCCAAATTTGTGTAATCTAAACTTGATCTTAAAGGAACAATTCACCCAAGAATAAAAATGTAGGATTATTGACCCTGATGTCATTCTAACCCCTTATTCTTCACACATACATTTTGGATGGATTCAAACAGTTGAATTATAGTACACTTATGATATGTTATGGTGCTCTTGTGTCCTGTATTGAAGGGGTTTGGAAGGACATGAGGGTGAGTAAAGGATGCCAGAATTGCTATTCTTGGGTCAACTACTGCTTTAAATACTGAGGTAAAACCTCGAATCAGAAATTCACGTTAACAGAGCACCAAAATCTTTTTCTCCTTTTTTGTCTTGAGTGATGGTTCAAAGTTATCAAATAGTTAAAGAATCTGCTTGTCTAAATTTCATTATCCATATCCCAAACTTCCCCTGCCAGTGCATTGGCACAGCCCTGGATGGTCCAGGTAGCGAAAGCAAACTGATTCCTGAATTGGTCGACGTCAGCAGATTGGAGATTTCCTCTAATGGCTTCGAGGTGATCCACCAGAGCGGCCAGTGTGTGCGAGCCGGAGCCCAGCACGATGTGCCGGAACGGACTGTCCCGTGGAGACGCGTAAGGAGAGAGGAGACTGCCTTCCACCTTCACACGGACACATAGTGTTAACATCCACATAGTAACTTAAAAAATATATATTTTTCATGTCACAACTGCTGATCTGTTTCTAAAACTGTATATCCCTAGAATGCAAGCGGAGTGACCTTTAAAAGATTTTGAAGGCTGGTGTTTCAATTACATTTGAGGTACTTTATATGCTAGTGTAAAAGTTGACAAATGAATGCTTAGCAATTCATTTAAACTGGATCTAAAAATGTAGCAAAATTAGAGTAGGGTGTTCCTGCAATACCGGAGGCTGCATTTATATGACTTTTTCCCCATATGTACTAGTAGTTTATACTATTTCAGAGCAATTACTGTTCAATTCTGTATTTGTATTGATACAGGGATGACTTAGTAGTTTAATTATGTACATTTAATTGATATATTGTCCTAACCTACCCCTAAACACAACCATTGGTAAATCTCTTGAAAAATTTAACCTAATTTGTTTCAAAATATGAGGCCCTATATTCTGGTTTAAATTAAGTTTTGATGGAAAGACCGATAGGAGACTTCCCTTTCATTAGTCTCAGTTCGGTGTGATGCTTCTCGTCTTGTCTGGAAAGTGCAGTTAACTGTAAAACTGTTTGCCCTAGAAACTATTGTTTCATTTAGTATGTTAATGGATTAAAAAAATATGAAAACAAATACCGGTTTACAACGTCAATTATTATATTAACTGTTTTTGCACAGCTAAAATAACTTGAGATGTCTGCATTCAAACTTAAAATGTCTCCCGCTCATACGTAAAAAATAAATCTGTGGGTCTAGTCTGTTTGTTTTAGGTTTATTTCAGGTCTCTTCTGATTGGCTAGGTGGCCCTGTCACAAAAAAACAGGGTCCTAGAAATGCAGTCCTGAAACTGCATTGCAGGAATATAGTATTGCAAAATGAATTTAAAATGTATCTTTTGTCTTCGGAGAAAGCAAAACAGAAATATTAATATCTTATCATCATATCGAAACTTTGTCCAATGATCGCGAGAATGACCCTCCTCCTAATACCACTACCAATAGCAGCAAAGCAGCAGCCCTTTGATATGTACCAGAGGTCACCAAATTCGGTCCTGGTTTAGCTCCAACCCCAATTAAACACACCTGAACCAGCTAATCAAGGTCTCACTAGGCATACTAGAAACTTTCAGGCAGGTGTGTTGGACCTGGTTGGAGCTCAACTCTGCAGGACAGCGGCCATCCAGGACCGAGTTTGGTGACCCCTGATATATACCATCCCAACTTTATTTTACAATAGGAAAAATGTCATCTAGGGCTGTCAAATAAAAATGTGATTTCTAATATTCGTCAAAAAAGAACATTCGGATGCAAAAAACGCACATTCAATTTTTTTGCGGACAAGACATGATGATGACGTAACTGACGTGGTTTGTTTGTGTTAGCTTATCCAGTAAACAGCGCAGTGAGGCCGTGTAAAATGACGGAAAAAGGCTACTTGCTGACGAAAACCCTCTCAGTTGGTGGGGAAAAATCGTGCCGCATGCATCCACATATTGCGCAACTGGCAAAGACATACTTGAGCATACCCGGCACTCGCTGCTGATCAAGTTGACCGTCTAGTGTTTTTGACGAACAATACGTGTAGTGAGTAGAAGTGGTTTCTGATTGGCAGTTTGCTGTTTTGTGTTCATGTAGTACATTACGCTGTGTGTTGAAGCCTGTTTTCTCAGGTTACTGATGCACTTACAGTTTTATGCACTATTGTAACCTAGATTTCCTTGCATGCACATTAAGGAAATTATATTTTATTTAAGAACAATTGTTTCAAAAGTTAATGCACTTTAAAAAGTGAATGTCATTTATTTTCAATAAAAGATTGATGCTTGATTTGGTTTATATTTGCTTGTGCTCGCTTGCGCCCTCTTGTGGGCACAGGAGACAATAGAGACTAACATTAAGTATTGCCTTTTAGAATTTTGCTAATATTTAAGAAATGCATTCGAATTTAGCTTTTCAGCCATTTTGACAGCCCTAATGTCAACACAGGAAAGAATGAAATGGCTGGACGAGTGGCATGTTATTTACCCTCATAATGCGATTGTTGATGATGCGACACTGCTCCATGTCGTCAAGATCGCTGTTGCGGATGACAGAAGCGAGGGAGCTGGCGGCACGATCGTACGAACCCTGAGCTGACAGAAGCCACTGCATCGTCAAAGTGGAAGGAAGGCGGCGAACCTTGACAAGTAAAATGCAAAAAAGTGAATTAAAGCTGCTTTCTGTACTTCACAGGTATTTACAGAGCCCTAAAGGGACAAGGTGAAAGAAACATATATAAGATGGGAGTAAATGCTTTTGCGTTCTCTTGCAAATGTTTCTCAGAGGAACAACACTTTTACAAGCAAATGCAAAAGCATTGAAATTATTATTTTTCTCCCATCTCATATTTTTTCCATCCCCATGTCCCTTTAGGTGCTCTGTAGATATACAACCGACACCAAGTCCAAATAATTTTTAGAGTAAACGCATGCAACCCCGTAGACTCACCATTTGGCGTGATTCCACTTTAGCCCTGATCTGGGACACATAGTTGCGGATCACGCTGGTATACTTTGCCACGTTCAGCTTGAGCAGGTGGTCGTGTACCAGCCGAAGAGTCATCAGCCCAGCCACCTCGCCCGCAGTCTTGGCCAGTTTCAGAGTGGAAGAGGAAGTGTACCGGTCCAGACTTAGTTCGGTATCCTCATAAGTGCCAAACGGGTATAACTTCGAACTCTGAAAAACATCAGGCAGAGGTTTACTTCCCATCAAGAAAATAACTGAACCGGAATGTATTTTCCTTTATTTTGACATCTTCAGTAAAACTGAATACTTACCGAAGTAAATCGGAAGGAAAGTGACGGGATGCCCGAGAAGCTCTGGAATGGATAAGCAGAGTGAGACAAACCCATAGGCTCCATTCTGTGAAGAAAGAAAAAGGAAGCACGTTTTTAACATTGTTGGTACTGGACTAGAACTATAAAAAAAAAAAAATGCAATTCATTGAAATAAATCTGAATGAAATTAAATTGTTGCCTTAAAAAGTTACAAACTGCAGCTTTAAAACATGTATTTTATTCCAGTTAGTTTTGGTGTTAAAAAGCGAGTACATCATGAACCAACTTTCCAAACCGTGTTTTTGTCTTATCCTGAATCACTACAGTACACCTATAATAAGAGTTTATTTTGGGACTATTTTGGACTGGTTCGGGTCGTACCGCTGCGGAGTAGACCAGTACCTGTGTGACTCGTCATAGACAAACAGCGAGAAGTAGATCCGGCTACAATGTTCTTCCACAAGGCGCATGCAGTGCTTATTAACCGCTAGAGCACCAAAAGTTACGGACTGCAGCTTTAAGGTGAAGTACAAAAAATTGTTATATAAAAAAAAAAGACAAGAGCACATTAAAAAATTACTACAACAAACTAAAAACTGGTTTGATTGAAAATATAAAGATAAAAGCTAATTTAAAATATTAAAGGGGTTGTATAATGCCCCTTTTTACAATATGTAATAAGTCTCTGCTGTCCCCAGAGTGTGTATGTGAAGTTTTAGCTCAAAATACCCCACAGATGATTTTGTACAGCATGTTGAAATTGTCCCTTTTTGAGGGTCAGTAAAAACACGTTATCCCTTTAAATGCAAAAGAGATGCACAGAGGGCGGAGCTTCAAGAGCTTCTGTAGCTCCGATTACCTCACGCAGACAAGCACTAAAATGAAGCGACAACATGTAGACTGCAACAGGGTGTTTCTGAATGGTTAGTTGATGAATTGATGTTGCTGATGTGGAGTTAACTATCTTCAATTAGCATATTCTGTCATGATAATCTATAAATATGTGAAAAGATGGATGCTAAAGTTTGAGCTGACTCACAAATGTGCTGGACTACAACAACTCTTCCTCTTCTCAACATGCACTGCGTGTTCCCGGGGGCGGGGTTTATGTACATTTTAAGGTTGATGTCACTAACCCGGGAGGAATGTCGTGTAGCAGCCGTTTGTTGTAGTCTTTAAAAAACGATTTCTTTAAAAGCAAACATCTCCCTTTGAGCGTTGTAACTTTGCAGATGTTGTTTCTGCTCAAACAGCAACATTACACACTAACTAAAGTTAGAAAAGTGAAATCATAATCAACCACCCCTTTAATAATACTATAATAGTATATAAATGATAGTCAAATTGTCGAGCATAAGCAGGGCGGGACCAACTTACACAGACTTCTCCCAGTTGGATCCTGCAAACTGTTCATGCAAGGATTTGGTGGCATCAACTGTAGGGGAGACCTGCATGGGGAAGAAGTTATTTTTCTTTACAAGACAGATAAAACAGCTCAGGACAAGTTATAAGAGTAATGGCAAAGATTCAGCATTTGTGATACTAGGGGTGTGCGATATATATTGTCTACGATAATTTCATAATTGTTGTTTTAATGAAGTGATCTGAAATCAGTCTAGTAGGATAGACTAGTGCGCTTGTGCATTTAGAGCGCACGCTTTCACTGCGTGATTTACTCTATTAAAATAAAATTAGAATCCCACCTAAAGTCAAGATAAGGTGCAAAAATGCCCCTGTATATCTTTTATATTTATGTAATTTATTATAGTAAATATCACACGAAGAGTGCCACTTTTTCTCCCAATATCAGCACGATTACAAATGTGATATTACTTTTATACAACATTTCAATACATTATTCATATTATGTGACTTACATTTTAGACACAATATTGCCTGTTTTTTTGTTTTTTTTCAATTTCTTCAACGAAAATAGTTTAAAACAAAATCTAATAAACATTATTTTTGTAACGGCAGGTTAAATGCATTCATGTAACCTCTGAGCAGCATTAAACAGTCTGTGTATATCGTTAAAATCCCAGAAAATATGGAGATATCATTTATTGTCAATATCTCCACACACCCCTATGTGATACATTACCTGCTTCATAGTGCTCTCTAGCAAGTCATACAGCAGTGGACTGGCAGATGCTTTGAAAGAGTCAAAACCTAAAGAGAATGTCACATGATCAGCATCAACTCAAGAACAAAGTTCAACTTCAACTCTTCAAGAAATAACCCTTTACAAACCTGAAATAACTTCATCAAGGCTGATGTAAGAAAACGCTTTCAAATTCAAGGAGGTCAGGTAGCCCTATGGGTACAAAAACCCACAAAATGTAAATTCAAAATGTAAATTCACACTGTAAATTCAAAGTCTATGTTTGGATTGCATCCTAGCATACGACAGTAGCAGGGCCGGCACCACTCAGTCAAGATCAATGTGAAAATAGATCTTAATGATGAAATCGAATCTGATAGACTATACAAACAGTTGATGGGCCCCATTAGGGGCTTTCGCACCGAGTAGTTCTAGGAACTTAGTTATTTGAACTAGTCACCAGGGTGGTTCCCCAAGGCCATTTTTCTGGTTGTATACGCACTATGAAAAGGTTCCTCCGGAGCGAAAGCCCCAATTTTTTAAACGGCTTAAAATTATATGCTTCTATTAGACTAGTAATTGGTTGTAGTAATTATAAAAAAAAATTAAGTGATTTAAGTTTGAAGAAATTAATGTACACAGGGAACTACACTAACATTTTCCACTGGTGGCACTTGCGCTACTAACTTTTTCAGTTACTGGCGCAAAACATGATTTGGTCGCACAAATTATTTATAGTAAGCCGCTCTGGGTAATAATGAACAATAATGGAACTGTATTGCATACAGATGTGCTTTTTATTTTACTTTCCATCTTTTAAACCACATGCCGCCTTGTTTTCTTTAACATTGGTTGGGATAGATTTACTGCAATAGAAAATACAGTACACAATAATGTGCTAAATTAATTTATTTTGGATTTCAACATGCTATGGTTGGCACAGATGGGCAGACTCCTGAACTAAATATAATCCATAAAATAATATAATAATAGATTTTCAGTATTGACTATTCGGTATTAGAGATACAAAAAAACAAAACAATGCATGTCCACTTCACAATTAAGTGAAATATAATAAGCCACAAATAAGGCTATATTACAAGCTACATTGAACTTAATTATCAATTCAGATTCCTCACTTGCTGTTTGCTTGACGCCGAAATGCAGTGCGGAGTGCTGTTGCGTCACGGGATATGTACATGTCTATACATTTCGCGTGCTTCATACTGTCATTGTGAAGCTTCAATTTACATGGACACTTATAATCGGACTAAAAAGATCTTCATGTAAACACCTTAATCGATCGGATTGAGCTCGATCCGAATGCAATTTCGATCGGATTGAAAGGGTTTGTTTATTCCTTTTGTAATGCGATCGAGGTGCATGTCAACACTTGATCGGATTGAAAACCGAAACTGAAAGGACTGCGCATGTACAATGACGTATGACGCGCGGAACGAGCTGTTCTTCCTGTTGAATAAAGTGTCATATAAATGAGTGTCCCGTCATTCTAAAATTCTCATTTCACTCAGCGTCTGTGAAGTGAAGCAGGACAACGTCCCACTAATTGTTTTGGATTCTCATCCACAGACGACTGGTTTTGGCCGCGGGGAGGGGCATTTTTACTGCGTGATAAATATAAGCAGCACGGCAAAACGGTTCAATGCTCATTCTCTCCAAATCATGACCAGAGACGGATTAATATTACGTCTGCTGTTTAAAACAAATAAAGAACCAATAGAGAATAGTTATGCGCGAACAGCGGGAAACGTGTGACATAAACGCGCTCATCAACCCGATTACTTTAGAAGTCGCGGGGCTGAAGCCAACTGTTGAATGCTCAGAGCACGTTATAAAACGTGTTCTTAAAATACACATTTCTGTTTTAATAAATGCTCATAGTAAATCATAGCATATTGCCTAAAACATAAGGTAGGTACAAAAATAATCAGTGATACATTTGCGACCCATTAAAAATTAGGGTCGCAATGGCATTTCAAAAGGTCGCATATGCGACCATTTTGGTCGCAGTGTAGTTCCCTGGTACATATGTATGGTTACTGGTTTGAGATTATTCGGTCACAAAAACAGAATTCACTCCCATATTTAAAGGCCATTTTTGAACAGAAGGCAATCAAAGATTCACACCTCCAACCACTCTGTGGCCCCGACACTACCGAATTCACCAGCACTCCAGCTGCCAAACACTAAGCTCCTCTTTGGCTTGAATCCATCTTGAAAGAAAAGAAAGTGGCACTTATAATCAACAAGACGTATTGCTAATTAATAATTATTTTCACTTCATTATTGTGATGTGAAATCAATGTCTGTCTTTAAAAATAAACCACTACTTATTTGCAATGTACCATTCTTGATCATGTCTGTGATAGTTCTGGCCAACTCCACCAGTAAACTAGTGCCAACTGTGCTTCTGGCAAACCCAGGACCCCATGCATCTCGCTGAGCTCCGATCACCATATAACGATCTAAAGGATGAAGACAAAAACCAAGTGATTAATAGGGACTGGGGCCATTTCCTTGTTTGAGGTGCTGTTTAAAGCCCAGTAACAGTATACAGTACCTGCATCCATATAACCTTTAATGACTCCAAACACGTTGTGGATTTTTTTCTGAACAAGGACATTGTTCACTTCCACGGTGATATTGTCGTTTTCATCGCCGAGCCTGGTATCCCAGAGCATCCCTTCACTCCAGCCATCAGGTAAAGACCGACCGCCTAACTTACTGCGAACAAATGTGACAAATACGTAAATAAAGGGAATAACAACAAACCACATTGACAGAAAACTGATGAGAACGTGAGTGGTTCTTGCAGCCAGGATACTAGAGTGATCTGGGGGGCTTCCAAGACACGTTTCTTTTTTTTGGTGCATTGTCATGGGGTTGATAGATGGTTGCTAGGGTGTTCTGTGTGGTTGCTACTGTAGGTTGTTGCTGGCTCAAGTCAAAAGATTCCAATTACAAACCTTTATTATATTATGGGGCCAGATTCACAAAACATTCATAAAAATACAACAACTAACTGCTATTTTATACTTATTCTCTAACTAAATAAAGTATTTTGTATTTCCAAAAATTATTTCATAAGAAAGTTCTAATATTTTTCCAGTGTTCCAAAGACAAACACTTAAGAAAAAATGTAATTCCTGAAAAAGAATGTTCTTAAAATCATCGTAAATAACCTCTTAAAGGGATTTTGCACCATGACCTCGAGCCAAACACCAAACTGGTACTACCAACAAAATATTAGTGCATTCCTGGAACTGGCCGTCGTTACACTACATCCTTATGCATCGCTTTCTGACAGGACTTTTACAGGCTTTTCCCAAATCACAGAAGTGACCTCGACGTCCGGGTTAGTGGTAGCATAAGCAACAGCAGACAAGCTCTTCATAAAATATATATACATATATTTATATATATGGAGTGACTTTGTGCTTTGTAACTTTGCAGACCGTTTTTATGCTCAAGCAGCAACATTTCACACTAGTTGAAAATGTAAAAAAGCATGATAATAGGTCCTCCAAGTATATAAGATTTGCCTGCTTTTTCATCCAACAAAAAAAATTATACAACTTTCCTCAAGCCGTACAATTTTCATTTCACGTAACTATTAGTGATAGTAATGAATGAGTATATCAGTAACAGTAACAGACAGTGATAGTAAATGTCACTTGCGGTCACAACTGCACCTCATGATCTCAGTAGCCTGCTTTACGGTGATAGTTTGGGCCGGAATGAGGGGCAAGCCAGAAGACGCAGTCGGGGGAAACTGGGTATGATTGAAGGAAGGGAATCCTGGAGTGTAGGGATCACCAGTGCCAAGATGGACCTTTGAAACGAGCGTTTTGAAAGATCATGAATCAACTACATAAACTTTGAACAAAACAAATTATCTGATAAGAGAAAGGTTCCACGACTTACATGGCCAAAAAGAGCAGTGTCGTCACTAATTTCGTAGTTAACAGGATCTGGGTAAATTAGCACTGCACTAGCATTCAAGCTAGCAGCATTAGCCACCTATAATAAGCAAATGAAAACCAGAGGATTAATAAGTAAAAATTAACGGTCTTAAAATATTTATATATTAAAATATTTATATATAATATTAGGAGTGAGTGAGAGTACCAACCTTTTCAGCAAAACTTAATAGTCCAGCTCTGATCAAGACAACCTTTCCATTCACATCAACATTGAGCTCTCGCAGGCGCCTGAAGTCCTCTGCTCGTCCATAATGGGCATACAGAGCGGCTCCCTACACAACAGAAGCAGTAATGAGTAATAAGAAATATTCTGAAACTGCTGGCAAATCGATTAATCACTAGACATTAGTGTAACGATACCCTCATGTTACGACTCGATACACATCACGATACTGAACTCACGATACGATATTATTGCGATACTCCAAGACATCGATTAAAAGGCTAAATTTGATATTACATTGTGGGTGTAAATGAGTAGGGCTTGGACATGGTGCTGATTAGGGCTGAACGATACATCGAATTTTCATCGTCATCGCGATAAGAACTCCCGCGATGAACACATCGCAACAGACAGCCTGACACGATGAATAATGCCTGGTTCAGACTAGCACTACACGTTTTTGACTCCTAAAATCTTGTCGTGGACAAGAAACATGTCAGACTACACGTTGCTTTCCGACCAGTCATCGCGTGCCGTCACACACACACATTCACTCGCACGCACAGACACACAAACACACACAATCACTGTCCCTCGCTCACTCACTCACGCACACACACGCTCACAGGCGCACACACACACTCACTGTTGCACTCACTCATGTCTCGCCTCGCTCACATATTCAACCCGTCGTGGAGGACCGTTAAAGAATTAAACATGCTATAGTATTTCTGTCGTGAAGCATCGCAGACGCGACGTAGGTTGTCGCCCACTATACGAGATGAAACGATCGAATCTTGCGTCCCATTACGAATCTCCACGACACCCATACGTCAAACGGATCGTGCCAAAATCGCACTAAAATCGTGTATTCTGAACCAGGCAGGTAACGTTTGACATATCACGCAAAGAACCTATTAAAGCACTAAGACATGGGAACAGTATAGTTAATCACATTTATCGCAAGTCATATCGTCATCGCAATATTAAACGATGTTATCGCACATCGCAGCTTTTCCTCATATCGTGCAGCCCTAGTGCTGATAACCCAATGCACAGGACAATGGTGACACCAGACTATATATATTGAAAATAATGTAGGCCGCTTTTTTCCCAAATATTCCCCCATTGCATTATTATACACTGTAACAAGCACTGTCCTTCAGATGGGACATTACACCGAGGTCCTGACTCTCTGTGGTCATTAAAAAGCCCATGGCACTTCCTGTAAAGAGTAGGGGTGTAACCCCGGTGTCCTGGCCACATTCCCTCCACCATGCCAATCATGGCCTCCATTGATAATAATCCCCATCCATTGATTCAAGCCATCAAGCGCTCTGGGTGTACAGTAGTACATATGAAAGCGCTATATAAATGCCTCATTCATTCATGTAATGCACTCAAGCACAGCACATGATCTTCTGTAACGACCACATCTAGAAAACTAAACACACACTCCCACACGGAGTCATTGGAATAGTAAGTGTTGTTTTAGCAGAAACAATTAGCATACGCCCAGATGTGAATCCAGCACGCCTTCAAGGGACATGGAATATTGCACAAGTTGTATGAACTACTTTTATGATAGTTTTATGATGCTCTTTTGTCAGTTGGTTGTCAACATAAATTACCCTTCAAAACTAACCTCCACTGTAGCAACTGCACTGTATGCCAAATACCCCTCGGTGGTTCCCACAGCGTTTCCACGAAACAGCACTTTATTTGAGGTACCGCGATCTTGGACTTTCACATAGTGCTCGTCGGTCCAGGGGGTCATTCCAAATGTTCGGAACTTTGCCATAACTTTATTAGCAAGCGCCTCATCGCCGGAGCTTCCCGCCTGGTGGCTGACACTGGAGAATTCCCTGCAAACAAAGACCAAACACATCATGTTTAACTTGAGTACCTGCTCATCTTGCCGTATGGAAAAAGCAAAAGAGCAGATGTGTGCATTTACTTGAGGTTGCTCTTGATGTTGTCGGTTGACAGTTTCTTTTTCAGCAATGTCCTGAGATCACTCCAGTCCAACGAATAAACTGGTTGTGCTCTCACTTGGGTAGTCTCACTAAAAACCGGACAATTTGACTTGATTTCATTTTTGACTGTGCTTCTGTTAGACAGGTAACCAATGAGGTATCCTGAAAGACAAAAACATTAACATTATGCTCGAAAATGGTTACAGTTTAGGAGTCTTACACAAAAACATTTGACCACAGAATTCTACAACTGACCAATCAGAATGAAGTATTCAAGAGGGCCATGAAATAAGCTTGAAACTACACCGGCTTACCAATAATGAAGAGGAACAGAATGGCAATGACGAATCCGCAGATGGTTTTGGGAGAACGCTGGTTCAGCTTGCTTGGGTAATATGGACGATTATGCTGGTTTATGCTCTCCCCAACACCGTTAGCCTCCACTTCATCATCCATGTCAGATGAGAGCTTCATCTCCACATGGCTGTTGTCACCCTCCATGTTCTGGGTCAGGTTAAAGCGAGTATAGGAGCGCGGCTCCCCATTGAACTGGGAAAATACAGTTGTAAGTGAGTAAATTATGACAGAATTTTCATTTTTAAGTAAACTATATTCCTTTAAGGGCAAGTCATGAAGTTTTAACATTTCTCTTCAATTTAGAAGAGTTTTCAGCAGAAGAAGTAAAAATAATATCAGGAACATTAAGGTTTCAGCCGAGTTTCACACATGAGTGACCACAGACCTCATGCTTTACAATACAGAAACTGTCATTTCTTTGTTCTCTCTCTTAAATGGTAAATGATTGGTTCAGATAACTCGAAAGAAAAAGTATGAGAAGATTGTCTTACGATTTTTGAAATTGTTGTCCTGGCTTGATCCATCGTGGCCTCAAATAACTGCAGCAAGACAATAAGAAATGTTCAGAGGAACACAGAAAAATCACACACTGACCACCGTGTAGGAGATAAACCTATCATAAAACAAAGATAGATTCCTTATGTCAAGAAAAAAGGGCTGTTTAATGACCTGCAATAACAGATATTATATCTTAATGTTGGTGAAAGTGCACTACTCAATGTTTTGTTTATGTTTTCTCTAGCTGATATGACAGTGGTCATGAACTTTGACCTTAGCTTGACACCTCTGTGTGTGTACATGTTTTTTGCAATGCTTCATGCGAAAAGTGATTTAGTAAACGTCTAGTATATTTGTATTTTGTTCCAACTGTTTTGCTTTATTTCAAAGTTTGTAGTGTTGTGATTCACCTCATAGCGGATTGGCTTGTTTAATGGATTATAACGCTTTAACAAAGACTTCTTAAATCTCTATGAGAGAAAATAATGGAAAATAAATTATTCCGGAACCGGTTAGTTTGCTGAAAAAGGGGGCGGAGGCACTATTGCTTTTTCTCTCTTTATTTCATTGTACATGATTCATAAATTTCAATTTGGCAATAAAATAAAAAAATTATAACAATTATATGTGCATCAGTAGTGAAGCATAGCTATTTTTATTTATTTTATAAAATATTGTCATTATTGCTAATATTGTGATAAAGTTTCTCTCTATTTTACATAGAGTTGAAAGTGTTCATGTATTAATGATTTTTTAAAAACTCAATGACAGAATAGTTATTTTTGATTGAACTATCCCTTTAAAATAGTCTGGTGGAGTGATACTTTTTTTTTATTATTGCAAATATCCCATATAGTGCATAGTACAAGAACTGGGAAAGTGTTGTTTAAAACCGCTTTAGATGAAATCACACCACTGAAAACTGCTAGAAATTTCACATCAACCCTAAATCTTTTTATAAAGATTATAATACATAAATATTATGGCATGTTTATAAAATGTCTTCATTATAAAATGTAACAAGCAGGACTATGGAATAAGAGACATCTAAAGGACTGGATCTGTTTTTTCAGTGGTTGAAGGTTACAAGAAATATGATAACCCAAAAGACAGACACCGCAAGCGGTTTCATTCAGAGCAAACAGAGAAGAAAAGTCTAACAATTATAATTTGTTCTGAAAGACAGAAAAAAGTCACACTGAAGAATTGCGCCAAATGCACTGTGTGAGCTTGCTTGGACACATGCATGCTAGAGATAGGAAAAAGCATTCGGGCTACACCCTACCAGGAAAGAACGTGTCGTGAGCACAATCAGATGAAACCAATCCTCACGTCCGTTGGGGCCTGCCTGACGTCTACCCCCGTACTGTCTTTTCCTCAGAAATTACACAGAAGTCTGGTGGGGCCGCTAATCCACATACCTTGTCTATGTACAGTTAGCCCTCAAGCTTAAAGGCCGTGTTGCAAGGTTAATTTTGCAACGAATTTGTGCAATTTGCTTGTTAACCTGCAACATGGCCTTTAACTACCGGTATAACACTTACTGTGGGAACAACGAGAGCACAATAAACGATAAAGGAAACTTTTATCAATCAAGGCTAAAACAATTGAAAACAAAACAATAACAATCACACTAGCCGAGAAACTTATGTTACAGCCAGTCATGTTCAAGGACAAGCCAGTCAAATGTTATTTTATTTTAAAAAATGATAATAATAACTCTCCATGAGCGGCATCTCTGGCAAAAATCCTCAATGGTTTTGTAAAGGGTGCTGTTGGTATCCATTCATGCACTACACCAAGCTACCGTTTCATGTGACTCTGTGCCACCGCCACTTGAATCATATTTTTTTTAAGAAGTAAATGGATGAATTAGTCTTGTGTCGTTTACTCACATTTTAAAATAGCCTCTCTAGACGCACACGTCAATAATGCATAACTGTACTTTTCTGGCCCTGCAGATTAACGTCAAACTATTTTGGATCACGATCTAAGTTTTCCCAAGAATGTGCAGACATTGTTGATTAATCTTTCCAGAACCGGCAGAGAGGATTAAACTGTAGCGAAATCATGTGATGGTCACACTGTGTAAAATCACTGTACAGTCTAATGTTTTGTGGGGTAACCTAAAAATGTGCTTCATGTGGTAATATCTAAATGAACTAAAAGTAAAAATTTAATTAAAAAAAGATTTATTTAATATTTGTGCATCAACTGTCATTTTTAGGTTCTTATTAGCTGCTAACGACTGCATATTTTCCCTTTTTTTCTCATAAAATGTTATTACCACAAAACTATATTGTGCAAATATGACTCCCTGCAATATTGTGCCTTTCAAGCTAGTAGAGATAATTTAGATGAAGAGACACACAGGGAAGGACAAATGCTCAGAGATGACCCTGGAAAAAAAAAGTCACATCCACCTGCCACCAAATTACAATGGGAAAATACAAATTAGTTAAACCCCTTAAAAAAATGGATATCGAACTTGCAAGCACTACATCGTTAGTAAAATTATTTAATGTTCAAATTATTTATATTAAAACTAAATACATATTTATGAGGCCATTTAAAAATATCACCAAAAAGCCAGTTTTGTCGTTAAACAAATTGTCCACGTAAAACAATAATGTCCTATAATTTGACATGATCTGTGTGAAGGTCAGTAACGTTATAGTTTGCAGAGCACGTGCGTGAACTCTCTGTAAAAGTCTAGTCCGCACCTGCTCTGTATACAAGCATTTACAGTAGCCTCCAGACGAATTAAAAGCGATTAGTTAGATTATAATTCTAATCATTTCACTTATTAATTCAATTTTGTGCGAAATATTAGTTAACTCCAATGGTTCAGAAAGCTATGCACCCCTGTTTCTGCACCGTTAGAAATGGTCGATAACATTAAGCAGACAAGGCATTTCTATTAGAAGACTAACGTTATAAGTCTTACCAATGCTCTCGAGCTCCTGTCTTCTTGCTGAAGGTAAAGTCACGACCACCACCACCGCGAGCGAGCGAGCGACACACATATGCACTTAATAACCTTGGCTTTGGAGACCCTGCAGGACGTTCATATTGCGGGAGGCGGGTGCTTTGCGCTTTGGTGTCACTTCCGGGTTTCTATATTAGGGAATTATTTATTCATTAGGTTCAAGAGCAGACGAACATGTAGGCTTTTATTATTATTATTATTACCTGTATCTTGAAATTCAGCCTAATCTCCAATTGTCATTTATATTCTAAGAGTATCCAGTAGAGTAAAATATGGTCATATGAAGAACTGAATAGCTAATACTAATTAGTAATATTAATTATGTGGATCTGCTTAGCATAGCGTTTTTAATTAATTATAATAACATGTACAATGTGTCACATATAAGTGTAAGCATTTTATTTTCACACACACACACACACACACAGAGATCAGGCTGATGGAGAGATGAGGTGATAATAGAATCTTCTCCCCAAATAAGGTCATGTTTATTCTTGTTTTTGTAATGAAAAGATTGCTTTATTTTTCAAAGTGCCTACTCAGCAGACTCACACGCCAACATCTGTAACTGTGCAGGAAGAGGAAGAAGAAGAAGAAGAAGAAGAGTTGGGCCAAAGTAATCTAACCTGGGAGACATTTTCCAGGAGGAGCTCGGGAAAAGTAAAGGACACAATGTGGGTTTTCGTCAAAATTCAGCAGCACCTGTGAAAATACTGTGAGTAACACGGCAGCAACTCAGATTTAGTTTTAACTGTGCATGTGTGCAAATGTTCATTCTCTGAACGCTGAAGCACATTTAAGCAACTGTATATGTTTCTTTGATTACATCATGTAGTGTGTGTGTACAGGAACACAGCAGAAAACATGGCTGATGTTGTCATGTTTATCCAAATATGAAATCATCAATTGGCAATGAGCCAAGTCACCTTTATTTATATAGCTTTGAGTTAGCAAAGCAGCTTCACAGCAATAAACAGGAAAGTTCTGATCAATTCAGCTGAAATCAGTTCAGTGTTGATTCAGCTCTGTTCAATAACTGTGTAAAGTTAAACAATTATTGAATAAGTTCGGTTCATCTAAAAAGCAGAGAAAACAGTGATGTCATCGTCCAGCTCAGACTGAATATTAAAGGGGCAGTTCACCCAAAAATGAAACCACTGTCATAATTTACTGACCCTCAAGTCGTTTCAAACCTGTATGAATCTCTTTCTTCTGTTGAACACAAAAGAAGATATTTTGAAGAATAGTAACCAACAGTTGATGGACCCCATTGACTTCCAAAGTATTTTTTTCCCATATAGAAGTCAATGGGGAACATCAACTGTTTGGTTACTATTCTTCAAAATGTCTTCATTCATACAGGTTTGAAACAACTTGAGGGTCAGTAACTAAATTATGACAGTAGTTTCATTTTTGGGTGAACTGCCCCTTTAAGTGTCCCCGACTAAGCAAGCCAGAGGCGACAGTGGCAAAGGAACTCGAACTCCGTCCGGTGACAGAATGGAGAAGAAACCCGTGGGAGGCTCAGGCTCAGACGGGGACGAGTTCTCCTCTGGCCAAACGTACACACATAATGTGATTATAATTCCAGCCTGCATCACATCACACAGTAGATCATTCAGAAGATTTTATCCGGTTCCTTCTGCTTGATGATCGGGGTTCATTACGCCAGCATTTGGTGGAGTTTAAGCTGACTGTCTGTACACACAACCTGATTTCACCAAGTGCAACATGTTTCTGGATCAACATCTTTGTTCCGGAACAACATTACAATCAATCAATCAGATTTGAGGGACAAGTTTAGAGTTTATGTCAAGTTTAGGCTTTAACCCAGGGTTAGGTGTTTCTATGAGTGTTATTCACCCATTATTTCCCTCTGATTTTATAGGGATAACTTATGGGTAGGGTTAGGTGTAGGGGTAGTTTAGACTACATTTTTGTGGCTGTGTGCAGGTACAGGTCTACCACTACCATCTGGTCTGGACTGGAGCCGCTCACACTTTTCCAAGTTCATTCTGCTCATAAAAACAAATCACCTTTTAGCCGAAACAACTTACGACAGGGACAGTCACCATGATGTTATTAGGTTTTACTCAAGGGCACAATGATAAAATGAGATCTTTGTGTGTGTGTGTGTGCGTGCGTGCGTGTGTGTGTGTGGCAATAATTATACTGTTTCTTGATTATTGTTTAGTGCGACTTATGTTTCATAAGCACCTTTTACGCACTATTATGTTGCTAGTATTAAGGAAACTCCATTTTTCCAAGACACCAAAACAGTGTTCCTCTCGATCTCGGACACAATGGGTGGTCTCTGATTTATGCCTCTATAATGAAGTACCACTGAGGCTCGGAGCGAATCCTGCACCTCTGCTTTTCTTACAACCTTTATAAACATCACAAGTACCATAACTTTTTCTTCATGATGATCATCACAGTAGACATTTTGTAATGTAGTTTTTCAGTGCAAGTAAGGGGGTAACAAATGTTCTGAGTAGACGTCTTTTGCTTTATTTATTCGCAAGTCTCCACAGAACAAGAAGACAATGAAGTAATATTTATGTCTTCACTAAAGCTTCATTAACATGGTCTTTTTCTTGTGCCCAGACTCGGAATTAGTTTCAGTAAATCAGACTTCATGAACCGTCCTGCTGTTGCTTTTCTCATTTCTTTCCCTTTTCCCATGAAATCAAAATGCATGTCCACACAAGTACTTCTGACACTCTCATGGTTGCACTGTAATTCTTCATTCTAGCGAGAACAGTTTGCTGTTAGATAAACAGATTAATAGATAAATATAAACAAATACTTATAACAAATAACCCCCCCCCCCCCCACCACCACCCTGCAGCCATCTCTGTTTGATAGTAAATATTGCTGCATAGTTTGTGCGAGTCCTGAGACGGATATCGTGAACCAGAGAAACTCATAACAGCGTCTCGCCCTCACACACCTGCGCAACGTTCACACACTGATCGCATAAACATCAGCCCGCAAATCCTGGATCTGCAGAGCAACACAGACGCCTTTCATTCTCGCCCTGAGAACATCTGCGTGTCCTGACAACAAACAGTAATTATGAGGAAGTATCCATTTTCAATGCTTTGCCCTTTAAACCCAGCATTTGAACCGATATCTTGTCAGATAATGGGGGAGAAATCAATACACAGGTGAAACTCAAAAATGTGAATATCGTGCAAAAGTTCATTCATTTAGGTAATTCAACTTAAAAGGTGAAACTAATACATTATATAGACTCATTACATGCAAAGTGAGATATTTCAAGCCTTTATTTGTTATAATTTTGATTATTATGGCTTACAGCTTATGAAAACCTTCTAACCATTCTAATTTTGAATTTGGGGGTTTCATAAGCTGTAATTTCAATAAAGGCTTGAAATATCTCATTCTTGTTTTGCCAATGCAAGAGTCCAGCACAGTAAAGTCTCCTCCAGCACATCCCAAACACCTTCAGTGATGATTCCTCATCCTCCCAAACATTCTTCACAATTCCAGCCGGATGAATCGTGTCATTGTCATCCTGGAATATGGCCATGTGTCTTTCTTTCTACATGGTTGTTTAAGAAATAAAAAAAATCTACACACTCTATCAACTAGGGTTAGAAGAACTGATGCCAATCAAATAACATGATAGAAACATAATCACTGAAATAATGTATTCAAATCCAAACTTTTTTTGGGCCAGGAAGTGTATAATATAATATAATATAATATAATCGTTATGTCTTCTTTTCTTTATTAAATTGTTAGTTCACCCTAAAACTAAAATGCTGTCATCATATACTCACCATCATGTCGTTTTAAACCTGTATGGTTTTCTTTCTTTGGTGAAAGAGAGAAAGTTGCTGGTAAAAAGTGTCAGTTCCATATGGACAAAACCATAAAATAGTGGGGAAATTATTTAATTTCACAATATCTTCTTTGTTATGTTCCACAAAAGAAAAAAGAAGAAGAATGCATGCAGGTTTGGAAAAACATGAGGGTGAGAAATTGATGACAGATTTTTGTGTGTGTGTGTGTGTGTGTGTGTGTGTGTGGACTATCCCTTTAAGCATATAATGCTTTTTGATAACCATGTGCTTTGGTAATGGTAACTGACTATCAAATATATGCAGTTGCAATCGAAATTATTCAACCCCCATTACAAAAGTCTGTACATTTTGCCAATAAACCTGATTTACAATGGGGGTTGAATACTTTTGATTGCAATATGATATGATATATGATTGTATTATATTATTAGTAATATTTTTTTTTTTTTTTGCATAAAACTCAAATGAAGGGAAATGATGGTACAGGTTACAATATTATGTCAATAGTATGTCATTTAATGTTGTTAATTTTGTGAATATATGTGTGTGTGATTGTGTTTCCCTGCTGTAGTTCCTCCCTGTCCTCTGGCAGGGGCATAACTGATGACACCTGTTCCTCATCAGAGTTTGTGGAGAGGAGTTTGCATTTAAACAGAGGGAACTGGTTGATGACCAGAGAGAACATGTCCTGCCCGCTTTCCCAGACTGCTTTGAACTGTATTGCTTCTTTAAGAAAGCCTGTTGTATCGGGTGTAGAGACAGAAAGATTGGTGTGCCCCATTATTGTTGCTTGTAGGCGCAGTAGGGAGGTGCGTGCCACTTTAGTTGTTACTAACCCCTGCTTTTCTCCTGTTTTTGGGATAGTAAGGTAGTCAGGGAAGAGATTTGTTGTTTATTCAATTCTTTTTTGTTCGTTATATAAATTAGATTCCCTTATTTCCAGGTAACTTACCCCTTTTGTTTGTTATTTTAACTTTAACCCTGTCCTGTAGCATGCATCTTATAATAATTTATATGCGAGTAATTTTTTTCACTGTTATCAACTTTATTCTAAACTACTGTATAAAGTAAAAACGTGAAGGGTTACTGAGTGAGTGAGTGAGTGAGTGAGTGAGTGAGTGAGTGAGTGAGTGAGTGAGTGAGTGAGTGAGTGAGTGAGTGAGTGAGTGAGTTAAGTACGTGTGTGTGAGTGAGTGAGTGAGTGTGTGAGTGAGTGAGGTGAGTACGAGTGAGTGAGTGAGTGTGTGAGTGAGTGAGTGAGTGAGTGAGTGAGTGAGTGAGTGAGTGAGTGAGGTGAGTACGTGTGAGTGAGTGAGTGAGTGTGTGAGTGAGTGTGAGTGAGTGAGTGAGTGAGTGTGTGAGTACGTGTGTGTGAGTGAGTGAGTGTGTGAGGTGAGTGTGTGTGTGAGTGAGTGAGTGAGGTGAGTGTGTGAGGTGAGTGTGTGTGTGTGAGTGAGTGAGTGAGGTGAGTATGTGTGTGAGTGAGTGAGTGAGTGAGTGAGGTGAGGTGAGTGTGTGTGAGTGAGTGAGTGAGTGAGTGAGTGAGTGAGTGAGTGAGTGAGTGAGTGAGGTGAGTACATGTGTGTGTGTGAGTGAGTGAGTGAGTGAGGTGAGTACGTGTGTGTGAGTGAGTGAGTGTGTGAGATGAGTGAGTGAGGTGAGGTGAGTGAGTGAGTGAGTGTGTGAGTGAGTGAGTGAGTGAGTGAGTGAGTGAGTGAGTGAGTGAGGTGAGTGTGTGTGAGTGAGTGTGTGAGTGAGTGAGTGAGTGAGTGAGTGAGTGAGTGAGTGAGGTGAGTATGTGTGTGTGAGTGAGTGAGTGAGTGTGGTGAGTACGAGTGTGTGAGTGAGTGTGTGAGTGAGTGAGTGAGTGAGTGAGGTGAGTACGTGAGTGAGGTGAGTGTGTGTGAGTGAGTGAGTGAGTGAGTGAGTGAGTGAGTGAGTGAGTGAGTGAGTGAGTGAGTGAGTGAGGTGAGTACGTGTGTGTGAGTGAGTGAGTGAGTGAGTGAGTGAGTGAGTGAGTGAGTGAGGTGAGTACGTGTGTGTGAGTGAGTGAGTGTGTGAGTGAGGTGAGTACGTGTGTGTGAGTGAGTGAGTGAGTGAGTGAGTGAGGTGAGTGTGTGTGTGAGTGAGTGAGTGAGTGAGGTGAGTACGAGTGTGTGAGTGAGTGTGTGAGTGAGTGAGGTGAGTACGTGAGTGAGGTGAGTGTGTGTGAGTGAGTGAGTGAGTGAGTGAGTGAGTGAGTGAGTGAGTGAGTGAGTGAGTGAGTGAGTGAGTGAGTGAGTGAGTGAGGTGAGTACGTGTGTGTGTGTGTGAGTGAGTGAGTGAGTGAGGTGAGTACGTGTGAGTGAGTGTGTGAGATGAGTGTGTGTGTGTGTGTGTGAGTGAGTGAGGTGAGTGTGTGTGAGTGAGTGAGTGAGTGAGTGAGGTGAGTGTGTGTGTGAGTGAGGTGAGTATGAGTGTGTGAGTGAGTGTGTGAGTGAGTGAGTGAGTGAGTGAGTGAGTGAGTGAGTGAGTGAGTGAGGTGAGTACGTGTGTGTGAGTGAGTGTGTGAGTGAGTGTGTGAGTGAGTGAGTGAGTGTGTGAGTGAGTGAGTGAGTTAGGTGAGTACGTGTGTGTGAGTGAGTGAGTGAGTGAGGTGAGTATGTGTGTGAGTGAGTGTGTGAGTGTGTGAGTGAGTGAGTGAGTGAGTGAGGTGAGT
The DNA here is from genome assembly GCF_949152265.1 of Phoxinus phoxinus. NCBI lineage: Eukaryota > Metazoa > Chordata > Actinopteri > Cypriniformes > Leuciscidae > Phoxinus > Phoxinus phoxinus. The sequence goes on along the minus strand of NC_136880.1, from coordinate 15,458,648 downwards.
ACGTGTGTGTGAGTGAGTGAGTGAGGTGAGTACGTGTGTGTGAGTGTGTGAGTGAGTGAGGTGAGTGTGTGTGAGTGAGTGAGTGTGTGAGTGAGTGAGGTGAGTACGTGTGTGTGAGTGAGTGTGTGAGTGAGTGTGTGAGTGAGTGAGTGTGTGAGGTGAGTACGTGTGTGTGAGTGAGTGAGTGTGTGAGGTGAGTGAGTGAGGTGAGTGTGTGAGTGATTGAGTGAGTGAGTGAGTGAGTGAGTGAGGTGAGTACGTGTGTGTGAGTGAGTGAGTGAGTGAGTGAGTGAGTGAGTGAGTGAGTGAGTGAGTGAGGTGAGTACGTGTGTGTGAGTGAGTGAGTGAGTGAGTGTGTGAGTGAGGTGAGTACGTGTGTGTGAGTGTGTGAGTGAGTGAGGCGAGTGTGTGTGTGAGTGAGTGAGTGTGTGAGTGAGTGAGTGAGGTGAGTACGTGTGAGTGAGTGAGTGAGTGAGTGTGTGAGGTGAGTACGTGTGTGTGAGTGAGTGAGTGTGTGAGGTGAGTGTGTGTGTGTGAGTGAGTGAGGTGAGTACGTGAGTGTGTGAGTGATTGAGTGAGTGAGTGAGGTGAGTACGTGTGTGTGAGTGAGTGAGTGAGTGAGTGTGTGAGTGAGTGAGTGTGTGAGTGAGGTGAGTACGTGTGTGTGAGTGAGTGAGTGAGTGAGGTGGGTACTGGGATTACTGACAGAACCAACTCTCTCTTGCTTTTTTTTACTTTATTTGGTGGGGATACGTTTTCTTTCTTTTTAAAGTCCCCCTGTGGTGAAAATCCAGCTTTTAGTGTTGTTTATATGTCTAGGTGGTGTTTTTAATATGCTTTAAGACAAACACCGCTGAGTATTTTTTCCTTTTTCAAACATTTTTTTAAGTTGATTCTTAGCAAAAACCACTTTGTTCTTTCAAAATGATATGTGCTCAGTAATGTATAATTACTTCCACCAACTAATCAAGTATTCTCGTAAGCGTAGAATCTGCCATTTATAATACATACGGGTGAGCTGCTTAAATGGCGGAAGCCATGTTGCGCCTCCATCTTACATTTACATTTATTCATTTAGCAGACGCTTTTATCCAAAGCGACTTACAAATGAGAACAATAGAAGCAATTAAACTAGCAGTAGGACAACAGTATGTAAGTGCTATGACCCTTCACAGTACAATCCAACGTTTTTTTTTTTTTTTTTTTTTATAGAATAGAGGAGAAAGTGTTAGTATTACTTGATCAAGTGCTGCCGAAAAAGATACGTCTTCAGCAATTTCTTAAAAATGGCTACTGACTTAGCAGCTCTGGTTGAGTTAGGAAGATCATTCCACCAGCAGGGAACAGTCATGGTAAAAGTCTGAGAAAGAGATTTTGTGCCTCTTTGAGATGGCACCACCAGACGCCGCTCACTTGCAGAAGTAATGAGTTAAGGTACAAGGGAGCAGTGCCAGTGGTTGTTCTGTAGGCAACCGTCAGTGACTTGAATTTGATGCGAGCGGCAACCAGTGCAATTTCGTGAGGAGAGGAGTGACGTGCGCTCTCTTTGGCTCGTTGAAGACCACTCTAGCTGCAGCATTCTGGATCAGTTGCAGAGGTTTGACTGTGCAAGCTGGGAGACCAGCCAGGAGATTATTACAATAGTCCAGTCTGGATAGAACAAGCGCCTGAACAAGGAGTTGTGTAGCATGCTCTGATAGGAAGGGCCTGATCCTTCTGATGTTGTACAAGGCAAATCTGCATGACCTGGCAGTGCTAGCGATGTGGTCTGTGGAGATCAATTGGTCATGAATTACAACTCCAAGGTTCCTGGCTGATCTTGATGGAGTTATGGATGATGAGCCTAGCTGAATGGTGAAGTTGTGATGAAGTGTTGGGTCTTCCCAAGGTTTGGTTGAAGGTGGTGGTCCTTCATCCAGCCAGAAATGTCTGTCAGGCAGGCTGAGATGCGAGCGTCTACCGTCGGATCATCAGGCTGGAATGAGAGGTAGAGTTGTGTGTCATCAGCGAAGCAGTGATAGGAAAAGCCATGTTTCTGAATCACAGATCCTAGTGATGTCATGTAGATGGAGAAGAGAAGTGGTCCAAGCACTGAGCCCTGAGGCACACCAGTAGCTAGATGTTGGGTCTTAGATCTTGAAAATACATTAGCCAAAGAGGGACATACCTGGAAATTCAAGCTTCGCCTTTCGTGTTTTTACACTCAGTGGCACCGTGACGATTGCGAGCGGGAGATTACTCGCGACTGCCGGCAGATTTGAAATAATAAGGGCACCGTAGGAGTTAAAACGCCCTCGGGATGGGAGGGGCTAGAAAGTAATATTCAGTTGGTAGTCATATACATCTTCACTGCTAGATGGGAGTAATTCCTACACAGTGTAGCTTTAAAACTGCAGTGAAACAAAGACAGTCTCAAAAACACGGTTTGAAATCGCTGGTGTTTCTGACGTCACAAACTACCTTGTAACAATCAGGTCAACGTGTGATCGTCAACGAGTGGATCTCTGAGCTGGTGCGAGTGAGTGGAGGCGGGGCTCATTTGCATATTCATAGAACCACGTATACTAAATGAAGCAAGGGTGTAGAGTTAAACATTCAAGCTATTTTAAGGCATGACGAAGGAAAAACGTTTAAATATGTCATTTTGGTGATCAAAGATGAGTTTTAAGGGATACAATTTTTGACTACGGGGAACTTTAACATCTGGCTACACTTGGTTTTCTCACTGTGTTCTGAAATGTCATCTTTGTTGTTGTTTTTGGCGTTTGGTCTACTGAGAAAGCAATCTTTCTTAACCAAACCATGAATAAGACTCTTTGTGTCTTACTGTACGACTAGTTGAAGGCTAGCAGTCAGACAGTTGTCTCCACATCTGCGACAGACTCTTTTCAAGGTGTCTGTGTGCTGGATACGGGCAGCAGACTCTGCTGACAGCGCACTGAACGCCACGACCTTCAACGAGAAGCGTCAGATACTCGCCATGGCCACAAGCTTTTCCTACAGCTGCTGCGCACACACACGTTTCTTGCACACAATCCTTTGGCACATCTCTCTTTCTGGTGAGGCACACACCCAAGGCCTGAAAGGACTTCCTCGCTTTCTCAGAAGATCCTGTTATCAGGGTCCCACATGCAGGGGGAGAGGTCTGGCACACACAACGAGAGAGAGAAAGAGGGGGGGAATAGTGGAAGATACGCAGGTTTGCCCTTCTCTGACCCCTTGGTGCAATCTAAACTGCAGTTTTCTCAGATTACTATCTAATCTATTATTTAAACAGCATTATAGGAGCTTCAGCAATATCAAGCAGAAAACTATGCAGGAGGACTGACCAAAGACTATCCTTTTACAGTAGCTTAGCTTAAAAGCTTTAATTCTGTCATTTACTCACCCTAATATCATACAAACATGCATGACTATGAAGTATAGCACACAAGTGATATGGGCGACTTTTATGATGTTTTATTGTGTCCTTTTTGAAGTCTGAAAGCTCCAGTATTTTCTTGAAAACATGTAATCTGGCGTGTTTACATTGACAATGCAGAGGTTAGGCAGAGGAATGGTAAAACGCATTCAGTGTGAACGGCCCCTTAAGTGACAAATGAAAGTGTGGCAGGTTCAAGCATACTGTCCTTTGAGAATATTGTAACCTAAACATTTTATGCTGGGAAAACATCGCTGCTAAAGTCAGTGTGCGTTACATGAGAGGAGTGATCTTATTAAGCGATATTGTGTTAAGGACATTTCAACATTTCTTTATGTTTGGTTTGGTCAGAGGTGAATCTGTGAGTGTTTTACTCACAGCAGACAGTGTTGTTGTTACAGTAAATGTGAGGCCTCAACGACACGCTGAAACTTCACATGGAGTTCACGGAGTTGAATGGAAAGTGCATGTGAATTCAGACGTTCGGTGGTAAAATTACTCTTATTTAAAGGTTTTCCTGTTTGGCTGTGGCCGCTGAAGTAGGCAGAAATCCACCTTAAGCATTCAAACACACTCTGTCTTTGTCTTCCTAACACACACACACTCATTTATTTCACTTTTTATCTTGCCACTCCATCTGTTCATTTAATTATTGTGGCTTATTAGTGTTAGCAGTTCATCCAAAATCACCATCATTTACTCGTGTATTTCCTTGTGAAAAAGAAGTGTGCTTAAATGTATTGAAATACATGACACGTTTCAATAGAAATGACATTAAAGTATATTTTAAATGCTTGTCAGTACAGTACATTCGACAGTACACCTTCAAAGACAACAGAAGTCATTATGAAGTAACATATAAAGATGTACTTTAAACCTACTTATGTCTACTTATGTTTAAATAACTGCATTTAAAGTAAATTCAAACTAATACATTTTCATTTACTTGCAAAGTACATGCAGTTAAGTGTTCGAAAACATAACATTCAGTTCACAGTTCACGCAGTATATTCACTTAAATTGAATTATTCCTGTATAAGAAGAAAACAGAGAGAGGAATGACTTTTGCATAAACTGGTTTCTGTTATTAGGGAAAAAATAAAAATAAAGATTGGAGGATAAACGCAGCTTCCGTCAATGCTGAAGACCAAGTACGTTGATTAATTCGGCCCACCTCAACGTAAAAAAGATGCCCGGCCCCCACAGATGATGCAATCCCACTGAAAGTGAAGCAAGCTTGGCCGTGTGTGTGTGCGTCGCGCTGAGGACTGTTTCCAGCAGATACACTATCAGCTCTTTACAGAACGGCCTCACAAAGACAGCTTTTTATCAATTAAAGTGTGGTCCTAATGCAAAATGGACAGCTGCCGCACAAAGGCCTAACCTTACAAGAATGTTCAGAGCATAATATAACTATTTTTACAGCTTCAGAAGGATAGGAAATGCAAAGGCACACAATGTCTACAACAAATGTTCAAAGAGAAATCTAAAATAGTAGCCTACCACAGTGGATAATAACGGCAAACTATGTGGACCATTATCAGGATAATATTCATATTATTTACAGATGGATCAAGACAGTCAGAGACAGGCCGGCACTGCTTTTTTCATTCCTCATTTATCATAAAAGAGCAACATATCCCTTTATCAGTGTATATACTGTAGATCTATTAGGAATATTATTGGCATTGTAGTGGTTGGAAGAAAATAATCAGAACCAAAATGTCCTAATAGATTCTAGAATGGTAAACACATTCTATTAGATTGCAAATGTTTGATGAAAAAAGAACGGAGTTAGAGAGGCGAATTGGAAAGCAAAACATGACACTAGAGAATTTGCCGGGACATTCCTGTCAATCTGCTGTCCACTCTCCGATCCAGTAGGGGGCGGTAATGCACCTTTAAGTTGGTTTGCCAACCACTATTAAAGGGATAGTTCACCCAAAAATGAAAGTTAGCCCGTGATTTACTCACCCTCAAGTCATCCTGAATATGACATTCTTCTTTCAGACGTTACATTACATCTAAGTGGTGTCCGCAAAATAATATAGGGTTCATAGACAATTGGAAAAGTTTTTGGGGTAGACCTGACCTGTTGAAAAGAGATGGTATTCTCTCTAGTAATATGGCACACAGTCTTAGAGATTAGACATGACGAATTGGGCCTCAGGTCAGGAAGCAGACAGACCAATCCGACCTCACGGCAATGGACTTTAAGCACAGCTGCACTACTTCCTGAACTTTAGCCAGCTCCTTTGTTTCCAGTCTGCCATTATTGGACAAACTGATTAATCCAGGTGTGTCTGATTATTGGTCAGGCACACCTGGATTAATCAGTTTGTCCAATAATGGCAGACAGGAAACAAAGGAGCTGGCTAAAGTTCAGGAAGTAGTGCAGCTGTGCATAAAGTCCATTCGTACGAATTTTACGAGGTGGCTAAATTGTATATATTTTACGAGTTACGCGCTAACCGTCACTGGGTTTTAGACAAATCGTACGAATTCGTACAAATCAGCCACATTTTACTCACTCGTACGAATTGGTCGTGAGATAGCGTCAGACTGGCTTTAATTTTTTAAGCGATCCTAAAGACCTTAATTGGTTGCTTCAGGTGTGTTTGATCAGGGTTGGAGATGAACCGTGCAGGACAGTCGATCGGCAGGAGCAGGATTGGGCACCCCTGCCTTAGAAGAACTTGATATTGCGACTTTTAACTCTCTCTTTCCCAGCACTTTAGACACCTTTGCGCTTAAAGAAGATTAAAGAAAATAGTCCAACACCATGGTACAACAAGCACACTCGGGCCCTTAAGAGAGCAGCCAGAAAAATAGAGGAAAACTAATTTCGTGGAGAGAGAGAGAGCACAATTGCGTATAGAAGAAGCCTTAAAAGCTGCTAGATCTGCTTATCTTTCGACTCTCTTAGAAGAAAACAAACACAACCCTAGGTATTTATTTGACACAATGACTAGATTAAAGCAGAGCTAAGTATTTTCGGGAAATTCTTCGTTGTATTCTCACTTTTTGCTCGCAAGTTTCTCTATAGAGCTCCCCCTACAGCTTCGGAATAGATATTTGACAACACTGTCGAAAAAAACTCGTTGGCGACTCTCAGATACCAGAGGCTAGTAGATCAACGACATCAAAGCAGACGGGACATTCTTTAAGACGTCTTCTTCATTCGGGTTCGAATAGAGTGAGGGAGCGCAATAATGACAGAATATTAGCAGATTTCTTTTTGCCGTAAAGCAATTCGTTACATCGCGAGACCTAATATCACGCGATACTTCCTGATGCTGAGGCCGGCGATCCCAAGTTGCTAGTGTGGTTTATCCGCTCACAGGCACCAGGGGGAAGCGAGACGACCACCATTCAACCCGAACAAAAGTCATATAACCATTCCAATGACACCGAAGCTGTTCAGTTAAGGTAAATTAAGCTTAAAAAAAACTGCTTAGTTCCCCTTTAACAAGAAATAAAACTTTTACTTCTGAAGTTTCCAAAGAGCACTGCAGTAATGCCTTTATGAACTTCTTTACTTTCAAGATTGATAATATTAGAGATAAAATTATAACTATGCAACCGTCTACTACAGTAGTGTAAAATCTCCCTGAGGAAAATGTTTATTCATTCATTGCTATAGAATAGGAAGAATTGTCTAAACTCGTCAAATTATCTAAATCGACAACATGTATGTTAGACCAGATACCGACTAAGCTGCTGAAAGAGATGCTTCCGGATGTCATAGATCCTCTTCTTAATATCATTAATTCATCTTTTTCTCTAGGATATGTACTGAAAACTTTTAAGCTAGCTATGATTAAACCGCTTGTTAAAAAAACACAACTTGATCATACAAAATTAGTCAATTACAGGCCGATCTCTAATCTGTCATTTCTGTCAAAGATATTAGAAAAGGCAGTATCTTCACAACTGTGTTCTTTTCTAGAAAGAAATTATATCTGCGAGGATTTTCAGTCCGGATTTAGACCGTACCATAGTACCGAGACAGCTCTCGTTACAGTTACAAATGATTTGCTCTTATCATCCGATCGTGGTTGTATCTCTCTATTAGTATTACTTGATCTGAGTGCTGCATTTGACACCATTGACCACAACATCCTTTTAAAGGATAATTCCGGTATTTAACACCTTGAGTCTATATTGTAGTTTGTTTTGGATGAACAAGAGTGGTGGACAACATTTTTTTGACAATGGTTCCTCTCTCGAGTTTTTGACTATAAAAGAATTGGCCATGGACCCATTTAACATTGGAGTCAATGGGCATGTCCGAAAATGTCATTAAAACAGCCAATAATGTTCGTTTACAAAACTGTTAAACTCACCGAGTGGTTAGTGGTGTTCGTTGATGATCATAAACAATATATCGTCGCAATATATGATTCCAATTCGTTTATTTTGCTATAGTGGAACTATTTTTTCAGACACTTCACAACCGTGTAACTTCCGCTCAATATTTGAATCTGAAGCGTTAGCACACTCCCGACCACTTGATGGCGATAACCGATGTTTATGTCTCGCGGGACACTCACGGTCACAGTCGAGTTCAACTTCATATTGCACTGGTCAGTGGTCACGTCTTTCAAGGTTTTGTTTGTTTATTTCGCTTACTCTCCCGGAGCACAGTTGCTCTGCTCGCTAGCCTTATGAGAAACGGAAGCGAGCAAAAAGACTACATCGACCAAATGTAAACAGCCCCCTTTCCGTTTCCGGTAGCGCATTTATATTAACGAGCACTCAGTCCTTCAACAGAATTCAATGGGATTTTACAAAATGACTAATAAAACACGACAGAAACTGTATTTCGCAACACTTTTTGTTTCTGGAACATCAACTAACATCACTAATCACTCGGTGAGTTGCACAGTTTTGAAAACTAATGTTAAAGGTTGTTTTAATGACATTTTCGGACATGCCCATTGACTCCAATGTTAAATGGGTCCATGGCCAATTCTTTTATAGTCAAAAACTCGAGAGAGGAACCATTGTCAAAAAAATGTTGTCCACCACTCTTGTTCATCCAAAACAAACTACAATATAGACTCAAGGTGTTAAATACCGGAATTATCCTTTAAATCGACTCAAACATTATGTTGGCATTAGTGGAATTGCACTAGCATGGTTTAAATCATACTTATTTGACCGTTATCAGTTTGTAGCAGTAAATGAAGAGATGTCTTATCGATCACAAGTTCAGTATGGCGTACCACAAGGCTCAGTACTAGGACCGCTGCTGTTCACTCTGTACATGCTACCCTTGGGAGATATCATTAGGAAGACTCTGGCCAGTTGATAATACCTAGAATATTAAAACCAACTGCTGGCGGTAGATCCTTTTCCTATTTAGCACCTAAACAGTCTTCCTAGCATTGTCCGGGAAGCAGGCACACTCTGTCAGACTAAAAACACATCTCTTTAACCTGGCATACACATAGAAAATTAAACATTCCTTATATTCAAATCAGTTAAACGATTATTAGGCTGCATAGATTAGGTCAGCCGGAACCAGGGACACTTCCATATAACACCCAAATTACTCGTTACATCATGAGAAGAATGGCATCTACGCTAATGTTAGTCTTTCTGCTTATTCCGAGGTTTACTGTAATCAGCCGGATCCAGGCCGTATCCAGATCAGATGATGGATCTGCGCCTAGACATGTATGAGATTGCGGTTTAAACAAATAGGTCTGTGCAACAACCTGAAGCTCCTCTTCTATTATATAGAAATCCTCCAACATTTCTCTTCAAAATGGCTAATATACGACCAGTGTTTTGTTGTGCTCTTTCCTCTGAGCTCTTCCGCGTTCGTCATTGTGTTGTGTGTCGGGTCAAGGGTTAGTCCTCCACTGTAAATCGATGCGTATGGCCGTCTGTCGGAATCTAGTTATTATAGTTTAGAAGGTCTGTTTTTACTTTGAGAGCTATGGTACTGGTTGTTCGTGTTTTTGTTTATTTTTTTACTCTCTCTATTGGTGTTATTCTTAACTTTTGTGATGTTGTTATTTTGTTGTACCATAGTGTAAACTGAATGTTCAAATAAAGCATTTTAAAAAACAAATCCTCTCCCATGGCCTCATGGGATAGTAAAGTGTTCATCGTATGCATACTTCAGAATCTCGCCGGTGTGGTGAATGAGTCCCAGCTTAGGACCCAAGCAATTCGATTGGATCAAAGCATGTTTTATTGCTAATCACTTTAGTTTCTGGTTACAAATCAGACAGAACCACTTTATTACACTTTACTATATAAGTCGATTGAACTCCGTTATAACGGCCATTAATGTCTTTTAACTTATATGTTTCATATACTAGTATGTAACCAAAGCTATAGATTGTGAAATTAAACATTTCTCGTTCTTGTTTTTTTTTTAGCTTACATATACAATTAAATTACTATACAATAGTTGTCTGTCTTTCTGTAAAGCTGTGTGTACTGTGAAAAGGTATTTGTACTAAATGAGTACAAAACGAAAAGCCTATTACTGGATGGCAGAAAACTGCTAGACTACCTGCTTTTTATCTTTTCTTGTACATACTAGCGGGATTTAGCATGCTACATAAAGCTACCACATAAAGCTAACAGCTCACGTTAGCTGTAGTGAGAACAGCTTTATATCAGGCCTATTACTACGGTGGGACTCATCTCTTCAACACGCCGGAAGAACTATCCGGGTACTTTTTGCCTACTCTTTTATGAGTAGGCCTACTGTGAATTTGCAGGGAGTTTGATTGACAGGTACCAATCATACTTCGCCATCTGCCATTTTGTCCGACAAGCAGTCTGGAGAGTTAGTAGATTAACAAGGGAGGATTTGAACTTGAGAAGCGGAGTGAACTGACGCCTTTCCGCGGTTAAAACAACATTCCTTCTGATGTTCATTCATGTTTATTTGATGCTATAAATGAACTAGAAGGAAGAGATGATCGGTTCACGAGCAGCTTTAACTGAGGCTCTACAGCGATCTGTCAGACACATTAAAGAGCCTCAAAACGGTATTTATTGTTTACATTTCTTTAAAAAAATTACCAAATGTGAAAGTTGAGACTTTGTTTAATATGTTTAATATCAAAAGTAACCGAAAAGTAACCTGTTCTGTCCTCTCTGCTCCGTGATGTATTTTTCACTGTGTGACAACATGGTGTGGCGTGAGAGCGGCGTAGCTTGTCGGACATAGCGACAGTAACTAAACGGGGCGGGTCTTTGCGAATTGTCAATTGTATTAAAATTGGTAATAGAAAAAAAAAATCCTACAACTATATACAGATCCCACTGCGCAATGTGACGTCGGAGTGAGGTCTTTTCTATGTAATTTTTGGATTTCGGTCCACTGAAGGGGTTGTCTTGTAACACCAGGCAGCGTCTTTTTTCGACGTCTAATGTTGACGTCCGTGAGACCTCTGTGTAAGGGTTATTTCCAAATGTGGTCGTTTGTGGACGTCTTTTCAACATCAAATTTCGACAAATTTTAGACGTCGTTTTTATACAACTTCTTTAACTGTAGTCCCATGTTTCAAAAGGATGGAGGACATGTTTTCTGTACCATGTATTTACATTTATGCATTTGGCAGACGCTTTTATCCAAAGTGACTTAGATTGCATTACACATTTACATTCCTATCAGTTCTTGCTTTCCCTGGGAATCAAACCCATGATCTTGTGTTGCAAGCACCAAGGCTCTACTGTTTGAGCTACAGCATTACACCTCGTCTATGCGTCTCCAGTTCCAGGAAAACGATCTTAAATAATTATTAATAATCTATATTCATATGTATTAATCATGTTGATAACAACCATTTTGATATTTGTAAATAAAAAAATGACATATTAATCATATAAATGTCCTGCACCTGTCATATAGGCTAGCCTAACTATGGTCATAGTTGTCCAAAAAAATTACCCAGTTCAAAGGTCAAATGTTGAATGTCAATATGACGTCCAAGTTGGTTCATGGTTGGACGTTCAAATAGTGGACCTAGTTTGGACGTTGAATAGTCCAGAATTGGTCATGGACCGACTGACCCAATATAGATCTGTACGTCTATCCGACGTCCACCAATGTTTGTATAATTGCCTTTATGTAACTTTAAATCATGATATGTTAAGGTAATCGTGAGGTTCAGGGAAACTATAAAAAAAACATTGTAAATATAACACAATAACCTGAACTTCAGCGAATGACTGTTGTGTAAAATGCATTACTCTCCACCCCTGTAGAGGCGGTGTGTCGTGTAAACCCTTACGGTGATCCAAATCAAATCGTAGTGAAAAAGAAAGACCCGCTCAGTGGAGTGCAGAGAACTCGATTGGGGACCTTTGAAGGTAATTTACTGTTTACATAACGAAATAATAGTTAAACATGTATTAAACGTGAACGTGGTTAAGGTAATTAAAACCTAATGTATATATCTGTAACAGGTTCAAAATGGTGCTGGGGCGGATCTTTCAGGCCTTGATAAATAACGCTCAGGTGGTGGAGAAGCTCGCGGAGTCTCGACCCATCAGACGCGCTGCGCAGATCACGGCCTTCGCCATCACTAAAGCTCAGATCGCCGGGAAAAAAGCCTCGAACAAGCTGCTCACATCCCACACTTATCGCCAGATACGCGAGGAGACCTCACAGATGCCCAGGGATGTGGGAGAGTTGGGTCGCAGAGCTTCCAGACTGCGGGAGACGTTTGTGAAGGAGGTGAAAGAGGGAATAAAGGATGCCAACCGACAGATAAAAGACAAAAAGTGACTTATGAAGCGCTGCATGAGTGAACAGAGAACTCATATTCTCTGTGCCACTTGTGAATATGAGGACAGCGTTATTTAAAGACTCGGGCTGGAGTTCTGTGACCCTTAATATACTTATTTAAATGAATTACACTGTAAAGATTGCTTGTATGACCGCAAGTGCCATGTTGTTTGAGAAATAAATGGTTGAAATGAGTATTTGGGATTGCTTGTCACCTTATTGAAACAAAATGTGTTGCCAGATTATTAAATAAAGACAGTTAAAAGTTATGGAGTTGAATGAGTTACAAGTTATAGAGTTTCATGAGGACATGAACAAGCGCAGGAGCTCAAAATTAGTTTAAACCAAGGAAGATTATGTAACTCATTTATGTCTCTAACAATTCGTCACAAAAGTTACTCATTGACGTGTGGGTCACTGACAAATTAAGCTTAAGCTTTTTTTTTCATGTCATCCAGTACAACCAAATAATTGTGTATACTGTAGTTGTACTACCTGACATGCAAACCATACTTGAATTAAGCAGTTTTTACTAGTATTTGAGAGAGATCTACAAACTTTTACACTGCCACAATGATCTGGATGATGCATTATCATGTTTACTGTTATTACCTTATCAATTCATAATATAAGAGCCATGTTTGCAGTTGTGCCACCCTGACATTTGACAATATACAAAATCACAGACAAACGTTTCTCAATTATCTCAACAGCTTTAAAACTACTGATAATTATAAAAAAAATGTTTATATGAAAGGGTTCAAACCTAAAATAATGCCATAGTATTTCGTTTGAATTTTCTCTTTATTAAGACACCATTTTAAATAGTTTTCTTAGTCTGTTTATTTGTTCGGACAGTTGGACAACCTGACATTTTGGGGATTTAAGATCAAACTAATTAATATGTATTATTTAAATGTACTAAAAATGAATGGTTTTATAGAATAAAGGGATATTTATCATGAATTTATTTAAAAAAAAATATAAAGATAAAAAATCCACTTTGACACAAATGTGGCCATTTTAATTGAAACTCACATTTTCCGTTTTTACTTTTACTCTTGAGTCGGTGGTGGATTTCCATAATACATAAAGAAGTCAACAAGTGCTTGTTAGAAGCTTGTCTAACTGTGTGTAATGTCAAACAAATAGTCTCTATCAGTCACTTCACTCAGTGAAACCAGGCGCACTTATCTTTAAAAGCTAATTCTGCTTCACAGACTGGACAAACCGCTTTCCAATAGTGCAGAAACTTTGTCAAATGAAGCACTGGAACGCTTCACTGTTCTTCCCAATGTTTGTTAATTACAATTCCCTGGTTCACAACACTAACCAAATGAATAATTGCATGCCCACATTTGCCATCGTACTTCCGTTTACTGCACCTCAGCAGTTCCTGTGCCATTGCTTCAACACTTAAACCCAAATCTCATGAGAAAACATCACTTTAATGAGGTGATGATTTGATTTGAATGAAAACAAAATGATTTTAATCACCCGTAAACCCTAAGCTGATCATATGAAAACCTACCAATGATAATATTGTAAGGATTTAAACGAATTAGCTACCAATTTGCAAAAATTGTAAAATAGTTGACAGTGTGTTGTAAAATCGTCATCATTTACGAACCCCCATTTCCATCAACTGTTGATATTTTGAAGAATGTCGGTAACCATTTGTATGGACCACAGAAGAAATAAAATAATAGAGGTTTGGAACAGCATGAGGGCGAATAAATCATACCAAACTGAACTATCCCCTTAATGTGCCATAAATGGCCTTGCATTACCATAATCTTATTGATGTTGGCATCCTCGCAGATGTAAACACACTCCAGCGCTCCACCCGAAGGAAGACTCACACCAGCACTGTGCTGTATGAGAAAGATTTTGTTTTATTGTTCTTGAATTAACCATTCTCTTGTTCGTTGTGATCAATGGAATGAATCAGATCAGTAGGTTATTTACATGTTTCTTTTTTTTTTTTTCAGTCCCAAAATGTCCCTAAAAAGCAGAGGTGTTGAGGTGGTAGAACAAGCAGTCTTAGTATAGAAAACAATCATGTCGTAGGAAGAGCAGACGGGACCCCTTCTCCGGGACGGGTTTAGAAAAAAAAAGAAGAAAAAAAAGGAGTCTCTGTGAAGCTCTTCTTCCAGCGGAGAGGGGGAACGGACAGAGCCTTCTTCTTCCAGCTGATGATGATGATGATGGGCAGAGAGGAGGAAGAGACAGAACTAGCCTGTCAATAATCATTCCTGTTTTCTCTGCGCTCTCCTCGCTGCCCTGCATCTTGTCGTTTGTTTCAGTTTGGGGAAAATAAAGGGTGGTAACAGAAAAAAGGGGAAAAAATATATTCATACTATTTCCTTTGTTAAATATCTTGCTCTAATATACATTTTACAATGTCAAGAAAATAACTCCCATCATAATAGTGCTTAAGTAAAGCTCAATATAGACTTTTATTATAACAAAATAGGCAGTTTATGGAGGGTTAAATATCTGTTAAGATCTCATTGTACAATAAATTTCTTCCACATATATGCGCTGGCATTTTATTGCCTCTTAAAAATATCAGTTCCTTACAAATGGCGGACTTTCCTAAATGTAAATCGAAGAGTTGAAAACATGTACTCTGCGTAAGACACTGATTGTAGACTCCGACATTCTAACGGTGGCGGGACGTCATCGGAACGCATGACGGCTCTGAAACGCAGACGATTAGAACGAGGAGAACAATAAGCATGCCAATACAACAGCGGAGGGAGAAAAACAAGCAAATCCGTGATGTGCGGGACAGACAACGAGGAAAGAAGGGCCGAAGAAACACCTGGTCTTAAAAGCTACAACGTGCAAACTTTTGCCTTTTTGTGTTTCTCTCGCCATTCGAATGAATCCGACGCCTGAGACTCTGGCTCCATGTCACCATTTACACAGAAAACAACACACAAACGAACGGGTCAAACGGAAAGAGACGTGTCGTGTCGGAAAATCCAGATCGCTGTCTTTGTCCTTACAAAGTAACCTCCCTTAAACATTAAGGAACTGTCCCGTTTCCAGACCCCTGGTAAACAGCTTTGGCTCTCTGCGAGCGTGGAAGCAGTGGAGATCTGAGGAGGACAGATCGCCGTCTCTTGAGAGTCAGGAGGAGCGGATGCAGGACTGAACAGAGATCCAAGCTTGTTGGATTAAGGAATTAATCTGTTGAGTGAACGCTGTCGGTTGGAGAAGCCCGACTGAGATTATCAAAAAAAGAACGACAAAAAAAAAAGAAAAAAGAAGAGAGAATCAATAAATAAATCAGGCAGAGAGAAGGGGACGATAATCTCCTGAAGGCGCTCATAGCTTCTCCTTGGACTGCACCCATATGTACGGCCCGGACTGATCCTCGATGATCTGCTTGACTTGATCGTAGATCTCCTCCAAGGTGTCGCCCTGAACGATGGCTGCAATGCAGAGGCACAAGTTCATGCATACAGAATACACTGACGACAGTTCGCTTCTTACACTTGTGTAAGCCAACGAGTCAAGTAGTGACTTCTTCTTAGTTCGTTAGTCTTACATTTTAGCAGCGGCGCTTTAAAAGGGGGATGAATTCAGAGAGCAGAAGAGGCACATGCTCCTGAAACAAGTGCACTTACAATGCAACTTCCACACAAACACTTTTTTTTTGCTAGATTAATAATTTGTCAACATAAAACCACAAAGTTGTACAATTTAATGATACTGCTTTTTTCAGCACATTTCTTAAAATGTGTAAATATTTGTGTGAACATAAAAAAAGATTGAACAACTGAGACGTAAGCCGCTTCCCGTCTGCAGTCCTCATGTGTGTTCATGCAGGTGATCAGGGTAAAAAGCTAAGTTACTGTACCTGACCGCCTGTAAGCGCTCAGAGGTTGTCTCATGCTGACTGTGATAACAGTAACTGATGGTGAAATGCTCTTTTCTTCTAAGTTCATCTCTTTTGAAGCGCCGCTGCTACAGCCATCAAAACACAAGCTCGTACACACACTTATAGCCTGCTGTGGGCAGCGTTCTTGTTATTATGTATAATCCATAGGTCTCTGGATTTGTGTGAAGACTACATGTGCATTTACATTTATGCAGTTCGCACACAAGTTGATCCAAAGCAAATGACATTTTATCAGTTTGTATGGCTTGAAAAAAAAAAAAAATCCGTTCACTCCGAACAGAATGTTTCATTCTGTAACATTACCGTTCCAATAATATTTTGATAAGAAAGAAATACTGGTTAATAATATAACTTTTTTTGTCTATATTAAATACAAGCGCTTGAACAGAACTGTATAATATGAGAGACTGTCCACTTGTTTGCAGTGCAAAGGCAAATAAAGACCTGGGCTGGATTTCCCGAAACCTTCTTAACGCTACGTCGTTCTTAAGTTGCACCTCAAGCTGTACCTTATCGTTAATACGGGTTTCCCGAAACGTTGCTCAGTTAAGTCTATCTTCTGTAAGCTTTACGTTATCACTGTTGACCGTTCACTCCGCTAGTGGCCACTGTGTTTTCATGCATTGTTGTTAGCGTTTTAATTATATTATCCAAAGGAACATCAGCTGGGAAAGCATAAGTCAGTAAAGGCTTAGGAGTCTGTTTGAGAGGAATGATTGTGGTGGGGAGTTTGCTCACACGATACAGTGAATAGTTGTGCCGAAGGCCAGTGAAAGCACACTGCCAGTTCAGCCCTTGTTGGACGGTAATAGTTTCTCATGGGGTCGTACGGTATTATCAACATTTAAAAGGAAAGTAGGTTAGTCGGTCGTTTTATTGCCACCCGAATCCAGGATGTCAGTGTTTTTCTAACACCACACAGGTAAAAATCCCCGGCCAAATGACCTCATGTTTTTTGACGAACACCAAGGTCGTGTGGGGATTTAACTGCCGTCCGAATCCACATCTCTGAGTTTACAGGAAGAGATCACTTCAAATTTCACTGTTTAAATCCTTTTTGATCACTGCCGAGCACCGTACGTACGATGTACACTTCTATTACTGAAGTGCTGGAAAGCATTTACAAGAACAATATTTCATCACACACCTCAGCGAACAAAAAGAAGAGAGAGAAAAAAATGGGCCGTTATTGTGGCGGCAACATATGATACAAATGTTAAAATATGTAGGCTAGGTTATTATAGGCTATTATATTTTTTATAATATCCAATGAGTCCTAAATAATAAATGCAATTTCAACTATTTCTGAAGTGCTTCTTTTATAAAGAACACCGCTTTCTCAATTAACTATTCTTTTCTATCTTAAGCAGCTTCCTAAGGTGTTGTTCGGGGAGCACGACTAGAAGTGGTTATACCTTTAGTTAAGTTATACCTCAAGAGTTTTCGTAGCGCACTAAGAGACAATGTTATCGGGAAATCCAGCCCTGGTTCTTTGAATGAGTACAGCATTTTCTTTATTCAAAAAACACGATAAGAGGCTAATATTTGACGTATTTGAGGAGCTGAGAAGAGTGTCTTCGTCTGGTTTTTGCCGTCTGGTCATAGCCAACACAGCCAATGCATCATCTTTTACAACACAAGATTTTGGCCAAATGTGGCCGTTCTAATGACGGACAGAACACAAATCTCCGACATTCTCTGGGGAAAACCTTGCAACTCCATTTGAGCTTGATTTTCATAAAATGTTAACAATATAATGCAAGTGTCTGAACATACATAAAGTCACAATACTAACTTAATCAACATGGTTTCATTGGTTTGTATTATTATTATTATTATTTTTATTTCCTAAAAAGTAGAGTTTCTACACTAACCTGCTATTTTTACAGGTTTCAAAACCCGCCACACTGGATATAACCTGACATTATTTTTCACTTAAATGTAATGCTTTAACAGTCGGTGGCATATCCTTGGATAAACCTGAGATACAAAAGCTAATGCCAGCGTTTTGCCATGGCGACATATCTATGATGGCTCGACAATTCACTCACGTTGGATCAATGTGCAATGTGCAAAGTCACATTTTGACAATGTGCATAGGTCGTAATATTGTAATTCACGACTGGTTGACTGCTAAATTAAAATATTAAACAGAATGATAAAATAACATTATTAAACGGTTACAGGTCATTTCAAACTAGAGTTTCTGTTTAGAATGATTAAACTTGATTTCGTTTTCGTTTATGTTCTTGTTAAAATTTCGTTCGTTTATGGTTTTTGTTTTCATTTCTTGAACTGGTTCAGAGCCATCTTGCCATTGCTACAAATATACATACAGGTGAAACTCAAAAAATTTGAATATCGTGCAAAAGTTGATTTATTTCAGTAATTAAACTTAAAAGATGAAACTAATATATTGTATAGACTCATTACATGCAAAGTGAGATATTTCAATCCTTTATTTGTTATAATTTTGATGATTATGGTTTACAGTTTATGAAAACCTTTTCACAATATTCTAATTTTGAATTTGGGGTTTTCATAATCTTGAAATATCTCACTTTGCATGTAATGAGTCTATATAATATATTAGTTTCACCTTTTAAGTTAAATTACTGAAATAAATGAACTTTTGCACGATATTCAAATTTTTCGAGTTTCACCTGCAGTGTATTGTAATATCATAAATGTGAGTTGTGGTAGGCTGTAGTCTTGACAAGAGTAAGTAGTCTCATACTCAAAGTATGAGAGACACAGACCTGTGAAGTGCTCCATGAACTCCTGTTCCAGCTTCATGGCTCTGTCGTATGTCTTCCTGCCTTGTTCCTCTGTCAGTCTTTTATTCATCTCCCTGAGGACAGAGCATTGCCCTCTAATTACACCGTTGTATTGCATTGCTTGTGGGTTAGTGAGTGATCCTATATTTAAAAAGGTTTGAGAAATAAATAGATTTGACGGCGACCCAATGCCTTTGACTGGGTAGAGTTTACAACATATGACACAATGGCAAATAGACATTTAGAGAATAGACATCCCACCCTTTCCATCAGCACCATAGTAATGTATCAGTCATTGATGGCATGACATTCTTTGTAAATACTAGTTTGATTTCTTGTCTTTCACTCACATGATGTTCTCCACTGATTTTGGTTTGATGAAAATGGCGATGGGGTAAAGCACAGCCACTTGCAGCCTCTTGATGGCGTTGCCTGATACATCTAGAATGCAGTGTTTGCCCTGAAGAGAGTATCACACACACAGTGTTTTCATCTGGTTAGCAATAAGGATGCATGTTAAGCATTAGACTTCTGTGTTGTCAGCAATTGTGCAGGTGTATCGTGCATATTGTGCTTATTTCTCCAGAAATAATGCTAAGCTCCAATTCCTAAATAACATCATGGGCCCTATCTTGCACCCAGCGCAAATTACTTTGTACGCCGACGCATGTATCATTCCTATTGTGCACTCGACGCACAGCGGACTTTTCCCTCCACAGACGCAGGTCGGGCACGTTAAAGGGAATGTGAGAGGACGCTCCGATTGGTTTATTGCACGTTACGCCCAAACCACACCTATGAATAATGTAGCTTCAGACCAACTCATTTTAGATTTACGAGATCCGCCCACAAAGTTACTTGCATTTCGCGTTTGATACTTGCGTTTCAGATCGTGACAATAGGCCCCAATATGTAAACATTGACTAATGACATTCAAATACTTGTTTTTGTTGCCTGGTAAATGTAATGCATGTACAGTAGACTAGGTGTTGGTAATAACCTCACCTTTTCCGCCACCTCTTTGACAGACTGCACACTGGTTCCATACAGGTGGCTGTTGTACTGGCCTGCCTCGATGAACTTGTGCTCCTGTATATCTCTCTCCATCTGCTCTCTGGACGCGACAAAGTGGTAGTCCCTCCCATCCACCTCGTAATCTCGCTTCGGTCTCGTTGTATCTGGGACAGAGAGGAGCACAAGCTACGTTATTATCATTGTGGGTCTCAGAACACAGCCACCCAGTTTATGCTGCGCAACAATATTCGAAGGTCCATGAGTTTTAAGAGATTTATTCTATAAGAATTAGGAAAAGAATCAGTAAAAAAGTTTTAGTCACAATTTCTACCTGATAAGCTTATATAAAAAAAATGAAGATGAGAACCATTGGCCTCAATTACTTTTTTGGAAGCTATTGCAGTGCTTCTCAAACTTTCATTTTGAATGTCTCCCTCATCTAAAGCCTGGGACACCAAGCCGAGTAGCCGACGTCAAAGAACTAGCGGCGACTAAAGCTGACTGTGTCGTCGCATCTCGCCGGCTGCGTCTCGGTCAAAAAGCTGCACTTCAACTCACCAAAGGGACTAAAGGCAACTGTAAACTAGCACGTGCGTTCTGCGTCTGCGTGTAAGTAAATATCTGCCTATATCAGCAGGTACCTTGGCTTCGACCTTCAGCTTGGTATGTCCCAGCCTTTAAAGAGTGAATGAAAACGAGTGAGTGAATTCGGACACTGAGTGCACCAGAAGGGCTGCCACTTTTGTGTAGTTTGTGCTTGCTGATTCAAAATCATTTGACACTAGCAAACTGGCAGCTCCAGTAGTAATGAAAATATTTGTATTGGAACTCTGTTATGCGGTTGTTCGCCCGTTATTGTGGTGCATTGTGGGATTGAATGAGTGCACTCGATTACGTCCACTATGGTGACAGGCAGCATTACAAATGGCTGTCCCTTCGAATAGTGCCATATTTATGTATTATTAATGCGTTTTAATCAAACCGCACCATGAATGGTGAAGTCCACTGCATTTTGAAGGGAAATTAATTAAATCACAGACATTCCCCAGTTTAATAACCTCACAGGGAATAATAATTAACATTACTTACTAGTAGAATTGTATTAAAATCTCAAAAAAAAAGAAAAAAAGCTATTCAACCATGTCAATGTAGTCAAAACTGCTTTTCTCATCTGACAAGCCAGTGCAAACACCGTTACGATGTGTCCCTCATCATATGATCTCATCAGCTCATACACACACGGTGTACAGAGACTTACGGGGAACACAGGAACCGAATTTGTCAGGGAACTCCGATATCAGGTCATCGTTTACTCTGTCTTTCATCGGACCCAAGATTATCACTGGCCGTGCGTAGTTCACTGCGGAAAGACCATTCATGAAATCACTTGCATTTTCCTGATAATAACTGTTCATGTTAAATCTCACGGGTTAATCTAATGATGTTACAGAGAATCATAAGCATTTTACCTTCCTGCTGACAGACTGGCTCATAAGAGAGCACATATTCCTCTTGACCACCTGAGAAATACACACACACACACATACACAGTTAAACTTAGAAAAAATATCTCTGTACAATTCATCATTTGGTTAACGGTATCGTTTTTAGACAAACAAATCCAGCCAAGCATATTAAGACACTAAAATCAATGCAATGTTTTCTGCTCATGCATTATAGACTGGTGCAGGTATGACGTCAGAACTGACTAATTCGCCTCTGGTTCCTTCGAGATTTTCCTATGGGTTTTTATAATGGGGTTTTTCGATTGAACTGTGGAAAACATGACCTGATTATACTTTGATGTTTTGTTCTACAACATAAATTACAAACACCCAGAGCAAAAAGGTGCATTTTGAAGCAGTTGTGTTCATATTTCAAAACGCAAGTTTTTATTAAGTAACTAGATAAGACTGCTTAAGGTGTGAGTGTGTGCAGTGTAAGTGTGATCATCAAGTTATGTTTACCACAAGCTTTATTTTACTCATGAAGTGATAAAACCACACAGGAAAATCTCGAAGGAACCAGCGGTGGACTGGGTTCTGACGTCATACCTGCACCAGTCTATTATTGAATGTGTGAAATTGCAACAGAAGCTATGCGAGATCCACTGGAGGCCGCTAGAGGTCCTCTACGCCACACAAATGACCAGTGTGAAGGCAATGGAGTCCTCCGTCACGGTTGGTGTGAGACTGTCATAATGATTAAAGTGCAGCTCTTTCTGTGGATCTCAGCAGGCCTGCCTGTGCACTATGAGTTAGAGGCAGAAGCGTGCTGTAAATGAATCAGCATTGTCCTTTAAAGGCAGAATTGGGCCTGTGTGCCATGCTTGTGCCGTTTATTGGATCATACTGTAGTGTACTTAATATATGAAATATTATGCATTTATTCCCTCCCCACAAGAAAGCGATGTGAAATACTGTGCGTTAGTGCAGAATAAACTGGCTGTTTTTGTTAGTTATTCACATGTATGAAAGATCACAAAGAATACTTGAGGAAATCACACAAAGTACAGCTTCAATGAAGACTTGATTTCACAGGACAAGCTTTTGTACGGCCGGGTTGTGCCGATACAATCAAATACTGATTATACTATTACAACTGGTCAGTACAGGTCCTGCATGACATCATTTTCCAGCAAAACAATTATTTATGAATGAATTGCAGTGATGGAGCTTCATTGCACTGTACTGTAGAGCCATACAATTTACATATCATTGCAAACTACATAAATGCTGATTAAATGAAAACTTAACATTTACGCGAACATATCAGCATAAAATAAATTGCTACAAAATTAAATATATTATATTTACTTGCACTGCTGTTCAAAAGTTTGATTCGGTAAGATTTTTAAAAATGTGTTTGAAATAAGGCTGCATTTATTTGATCACAAATACAGTCAAAACTGTAATATTGTGAAATATTATTACATATTAAAATAAATGTTTCTTTTATAATACATTTGACAAAAAAAATGATTTACTCCTGTGATGTCAAAGCTGAATTATCAGCTTCATTGCTCCAGTCTTCAGTGTCACATGCTGTGAAACTGCGATTTTCCGTCCAGGATTTTGGATAAAAAGAAAGATCAAAAGAACAGCCTGTCTTTACTTTCACAATTAAATATAATTAACTACTACATAATGTAATGCATCCTTACTAAATAAAGGAATTAATTTCTTTCAAAAAAAAAAGAAAGAAAAAAAAAATCGGAAAGCTTCTGAACGGTGATATAGCAGAACAAGTGGAAATATTGAAGAAGCTACGTACAAATTTGAACCAGTGGCCCAATAACATTTTTAGAGTCGGCCCTGCTTGCATCAATTTATTATTATTATTTATGTTTGCAATCATTAAATTTGCCACAATTGTATTGGCAACCCCATTATGATGCTGGGAATGGTGGCTGAAAGTGTCTGGTATCATGCGGTGTCTGGTAATGCCCTGCTCTGATGCACAGTCTGCAGTGCTGATCACAGCGGTGTGTAATATCCCCAGAGTGGCTTTGATATAACACTGTGACTCTGACTGTCTCTGACAGGGAGAGGGCAAGGGCTGGGTAGTGATGGGGGGTGCACTGTTGCTATGGAGACTGGCGGGAGGGCTCACTGATTGATTTCGGTATTGTATCTGTGTGGCTTGTGGAACATTACCCAGCCTGCCTCACTGCAGTGCTGCTCTGGTGAAGGGGGTGGGCGATGTAAACTCTTGAGAAGTCCAGAATAACACTGCTTGGCGATTTATTTATTTTTATATTGTATTATTAAATTGGATCTCCCATACACGTTAATTCACAGCAGAGAGGAAGAGAGAGAGAGAGAGAGAGAGAGAGAGAGAAGAACAGTGTTAAATGTGAAAGAAAAGCAGACGAGGCCGGCGGATGAAGGACACAATGGAAAGAAGAACTTACGGTAACTACTCTCACTATCACTGGCATTAGAGGTGACATGCTCTGAAATCATAACAGAGGAATGGATGATGAAAACCAAGAACAGGAGCACATGATGATGATGCATGAGGTGACTTCACATAAGAGTGGACGAGCAATCCTGAGTCTCAGCACAGTGGAGGAGTACACACACACACACCGGCTGAGAATACCTCCAATTTAAAGACCACATGAAATCAAAACTTTAGTCCATATATGTTAGTTTTGAGGTAGTGTGCTACTATACTCTTAAAAGTTGACTAAGTTAAGTAGCGCAGGGGTCTTCAAACTGTGGTCGACGATCCCCAGGGGAATGCAAGCTTGTGCTTTGTAGAAAAGTTCATGGAAAAATAGTTAAAAAATGTCGAATAATAATATTAAATAAAACAATAAGTTAAAAGAACAGAGTTTGACATTATTACGGTTTCATTCTGCTTTCTAAATACTGGTCAGAAATCATAAGATTAATCACAATATTTTTTTTTTATTACCAGCCATAGTTTGATGTTTCTTATCAGGTTTATTATACATCTAAAATTAGCGTTAGCATAAAATAGCCTATACAGTTTAATAAAAATAGAGAAAAACAGTAAACAAATGAATCCTGCCTAGCAGCCAATATTAATCTAAACAACAGAAACAGGGGATTAAGCACACGCTATAAACGTTTGTCTATAAATGTCTTAAACATTTCAAATATTTACTACACATTTTGCATACGCAGGCACATTTTTTGACAAAAAAAAAAAAGAAGCTCTCTAGACTGAGAATTAATTTCCTTTCTGAAGGTGTCTTTGTCCATATTAGTGTGGTTTTATTGAGTTGTGATGTAAACTAAAAGCTACTGGATGACACCAAATGTCCTGATTTAAAACGGGGCCATCCTTCAATTGCAGTGGCAAGTTACGCCTAATTTGCAACAGTTAAAATTTTTAAAAACAATAAATCATTAAATGTTTGCATTTTTATATTGTGTAGGGGGGAAACAATGTGTGTACCGTTTTAACATGTTTAAACTGGTACATATGTAATGGAGCCATACAGACGTATCCTGGGATGTAATTGCAAAAATATAACATTTTTAAAACTAATAAAATGGTTATATTGTGATTTCGATTTAATTTACCAGGTACAATTTAATTAAATTGTTTAAAAAAAGCAATAATCATATAACTCTATCACTCTTATCAGGTATGGCTGAAAAGCAGCATCTTTATAGACAGCGTCTATGATGTTATATTACGTCTGTGGTGTTACTTCAAAAATATATCTGAACTTTCTTGCTTTCATAGCCATTTAATATAATTGAAAGTTTTGAGACCTTAAAGTGATAAAGGTACCAAATGTCAGGGTTCTGTCATTAGTTTATTTCTAGGTTTCATGACAGATCCCTGACACTCCTGTATTGTCTGAGCGCACGGTTTCGAGCGTGCTCGAGGCTTGCGCTCTCTTGTCAGTGTGCCTTGTTTCATGTGCGGGGCGAGGTCTTTAGATTCCGGCGCTTCGGCCTAGTTTGGTTTTGTGTCGGGATTCGGACATTAATGTCTTCTGTGTTGTGTGCACGGGATGAGCATTAGCTCTGTCTTGTTGTGTGAGCGAGTGGCTGTTTCGAGTTCACGCGTTCTGTGTAGCAGTGAAAAACACCGGCTGCGTGCTTTCATGTTGTCATGTTCTGTGTGAACGCGGCTCATGAGTGTCTCTTTAGCTGTGTGTTCGTGTCTCATTCTGTTTGAGCACATGGCTTGTGATTTAGTTTGCTGACCATGTGCTTGTGTTTTAGTCATGTTTGGTGTGAGCTTGTCATGCGTTTCCTTGTGCCATGTGCTCTCCTGTCTATTGTCTTAAACTCCGCCCATCTTGTTACCTGATTATTGGTTTATTTGCCCCAGCTGTCTTCCCTCGTCACCCGCCTTGTTCGCTCCCTATCTAGGCTGCATCCGAAAACTGATAAATGCTGCCTTAGTTCGGAGGACACATCCCAAGGTCTGAAGGCATAAAGGCACGTCCGAATGCAATGTTAGTTTCACTTCCTGTCTCCTGAGATTCCTTCATCTGATCGATTTTTGAAGGCAGCATAGATGTGCACTTCGCTGTCTTTGATATCCCACTATCCTGTGCTTTCCATTCTGTGCCAGTTGAGCTAGAATGATCAATGTTTTCCACTTATGATATCATTTCTAGCGAGAAATCACTATTGTAGTCATTAAATATTCACTTAGTTTCACCGAAGCTCGCTCTATTTTGCTGTAGATCATTAAACCGTGAAGCTGCCTCAAAATTCTGTCCTAAATCAGTTTCGTGAGGAACCTTCATACGCAAACGCTGCCTACAAAGTCATTGGCTGATAGTGCCATCTAAGTTTTCGGATGCAGCCCTATTCTCCTTGTGTTTGCAGTCATGTGCCAGTCAAGTCAAGGTCAAGTTCTGTTTCCCCCCTCAGGGTAGGTTTTTATTTTATTTTTATTTTCATGATTAATAAAGCCCATTGCTTCTTGCATCTTGAGTCCTAGCCTCATCCCTTCACCCAAACCTGACACCAAAGACCATTTTAAAGTTGCATATTCCTACTCATTTTAGAGAAACCGAAATGAGCATTAAGCTAATATATTATATTAAACGCTTTTAAATACGTAGCAATGCATTTTATTATTTAAAAATAAAACGTGATTTAAAAAAAGAAATGTGAGTCTTGTTTGCCACCGCAATTGAAGAATGACTCAACACCGAAAAGAAAATCGCACCACACCCGCATTAAATCTGGTAAAGAAAAATTATTGATTTTCTCAAGCTAACACTGATTTTCTCTAACACAAGCAATCAAACCAACATTAGGCAGTCTGAGTTGATGCATTTAGGAGTAAATAGACACGCAGCCAAAAACAAGCTGAGAACGTGGATCTGTCGCGTGAACAATACAAAACTGTTGCCGACACCATGTGAACGATCTGCCCATAAAGGCTATTTTGAACATGTGGGCATAATTGTGGTCCTCCTCTTGGCAGCATGAAAAATAAAACTCTAGTTCAAATTGCGAATAGATTATATACAGAAACGCTCCCTTAATGACTGAAGCTGTCACTCAGTTCAGTAAATCGTGTTGTAATTAGAAACCTTTGACATTCTTTACTCTTTAAACTACAGAGCGTGAAAAGCACGGGACCGCTTGAGAGCAGCTGCCTATCCGTGGGTACCGCACAAGTCGAAATAGTCTTGGCTATTGGCAATTGACCACGTAAATATTATTCCACCCGTAACATTAGCAGTTCACCCGTCGGGTACCCGCGCCCACGTGCAGTAAGTGTGTGATGGCAAATGAATATCAGATCAATAGATCATTCTTCTCAATAGAACATCATGAGAAAATGAAATGTGCAGATACTGAATGAGGGGAGATTCCATAGAGAACGGTGAGAAAGACAGTAGAAAACAACCTGTCACCTCCACCATCAACAACAGAAAGAGAAAAACAGTTTTATTCTGGTAGTTTAAGCGTGTCTGGAGAAGCTCTTGAACTCTGGGACAAACTAAAAGTGCCCTCGAGAGAAAGATCAGCATGAATTATGAGAGTGAAGAATGAGAGATGCGAGAGGAAGAGAGATCTGGTCCAGAGGTGACCAAGTGGGCATCCACATGGGGAACTTACTCAGGCCTTTGGATAGCATGTCATCTGGGTTGTCCTGTGGAGCGGTCAGGAAGGGAGCAACGAGAGAGACAACAACCACAAGAGTACATGGGTTACTGAGACACTCTAAGGCCTGGTCCAGCCACTGGACACAGCAGGCACCAAGCGCTCTCTGTCCACGGGTGTTGCTGTGTCTAAAGTAGGCTGTGATGCCTGCTGTGTCCAGTGGAGCAGTGCCCACCTCTGTCCTCATGACCTGCTGCCCTATTCTCACCCAACATTGCGCTGTAGTGCCGCTTTCGGTACTTACGGTCCACATCGCTCGTTTCCGGCTCACTCGCCTCCTTGTTCTTGTAGAAGGTGAACTTGCGGGAAAAGAGGTTCTTTTTACGCTTGTCATTGAGGGACTGCTGAGGAAGAGAAGGAAGGGGAGGGCAAAAGAAAAGAAGGGAAGGGAAAGAGGGCTGTCTAATGTCCATATGGAAAAAATAAAAAGATGATTGTTTTGCTCTTGGCTTTGTGAACCTCTGATGGCTTGATCAAATGCCACTGGCACTGCAAGTGATTCAAGATACATTTGACGATCAATTTCTCATAGATAGGTGTTTACTCAATTAGCGGAGGACGTCACAAAGTAAGAATTGTACATGAAATGCATGATGACAAATGAATGGCTTTTGAGTCGAAGACTCAAAAAAAGCGAGCAGCAGGAAATCTCGAAGCATTCAGATTTGCATGCAGAGGGTAAAAAGCATTGTGAGTGTGCCAGAAGCATGTGGAGGCCTATAACGGCTTTGGTTGTGGCAACATGCCACAAAACAAAGCAAGTTGGGCTGATTGATTTTTCAAAATAAAGTATGAAATCATTTGCTGTGAACAGAGCCTGTACAGTATGTGAAAATATTTAAGTTATAGCAACTACATGGCTCTGTTCTTCGGCAGTGATGACGCACCAGGACTATAGGTGCGTCTCCATTGCAGTGATCAGTTATAAGCCTGGTTGTTTGCACTGCAACACTATGAGTTACTGGAGAGCATGGCATGGTAGGCAGAAGGAGAAGTGTGAGGATGAAGGACAGGAGAGGAGGAGGAGGAGGAGGAGGTGTGGCATACAGAAGGACGAGCAGTCCGACATCAATGGCAAGCGTATTTGTCCTTCGTTTTCCTATCATGCATGTTTTGTCGGCTGTTAGATAATCTGGTGTTTTGACTTCTATGCCTCATAAATGAGTTATAGATGTATTACAGTATTGTTATGTGTGTTATATATATTATAACATATGGCCGTTTTTGGGCCTGCAACACTTGCAGCTACGCATGCTGTTAATTTAGACCGGACCATTCATATGGCAGACTGATTAGTAAACGTCATCCAGAATATTACATTCCACTGAATGCACTGACTGAGCATTATTAAATGTGAGTTAATATAAAATGGTCAAACTGTCACAGAGGTAGGAACATTATCCAACACTAGTTCATAATTTAAAATGCATTTCAATGTCATTCTAGATACCCAATATAAGCAACAAAGAAGTTTTGTTCTAACCCCTAGTGAGTTGCGTACTTCTACAGCATTTTAGACATTATAATCCTGAGGTTGTTCCATAGCGAGGAAACAACATTGTGTTGCTTTCTAAGATACCTTGTTTTGGACAAAATCAACATGTACACTACCAATGTAATTAATCAAATGTTTGGGGTCAGTCATTTTTTTAAAGAAATGAACACCTTTATTTAGCGAGGATGCATTAAATAAAAAATTGTGTCACAAAAGATATTCTTTTCATCAAAAAATTAAGAATCATAATATATCATGCAGCACATCTGTTTTCAACATTGATAATAAGAAACCTTTCTCAGCATAGAATTATTTCTGAAGAATCATGTGACATTGAATACTGAAGTAATGGCTTTGTCAGTACAGGAATAAATAACAATACAAAAAAACATGAAAAAAGTTATTTTAAATGATAATTTAATTTGTAATAATATTTCACAATTTTACAGTTTTTATTGTATTTTCAAACTTTTGAACAGTGTCTGGTTTGCAGAGAATACAATCCCAGGACACACTGTGAGCTCAAAAATGTATTCAAAGTTGAGAGAGCTGTCAATTAACAGAAAAGTGTAAAAAATCCTAACACAACTTGACCCAACAACCTTGACCCAAATTTACCCAATATTTAAGTGTGATAGGTTTTCTTTTTCTTTATTACATTATTGTCAAATTATCTTACAAAATGAACAACAAAATGTAAGTGTCAAGTCTTTTGTGTGGTTCTTTATTTATGGAGAATTATGGGAAAGTGTCGTAAATCAGTCACGGAGTTTAAGTTCAGTAAGGATGTGGTCTTAGAAGTCAAAGCAACTCACTAGGTTTTAGAACAGAATATTGTTCGTATCTTAGTAGGTACTGTATGCATGTATGAAATGGTTCACTCACCCCTTTTTCTCGTGACTTGGAGTTAAACTTAACTGTCTTTAACCTGGCTCTCTCCTTCTTCTCCACTCTACAGAGAAAACACAAGGATCTCAGATAACAACAGCTGTTATCCACTTTAAATCCATGTTACACTGCATTCTTCTTAATCAGGACAGACGATGAGGGATAAAAAAAAAAAAAAAAAATCAAGTCTTTGGGTACCTGCAAATTATTCGCAGAAATTGTACTTTTGTTACTTGTTTATTTACCTACTTGTTGATTAACTCATTTAAAAAAAACAAAATTACTTAATTTTATTATCATGGAAAATGAAATCATTGTCTATTATTTTGCGAGCAACTGGTGATAAAGAAAAATACCACATCACAATATTGAAAATGTTTCCATTTTAAACCAAGGCGGCGAGACAGTGAATATCACACAAGCAATGAGCAAATTCTGTTTATTCTCTTAGAGACGATGAGAGATGAATCTCATTTATTTTAGTAGTATTTCTCTTGTGGCCCATAATGAAAAAATGAGAAGAAGTATTTTGTGTTAACTTAAGTTGTTTTTAAAATGAGGAGTAAGCTAATCAAACCAATCTTTTATTATCCTTGCAACGCATCGGTTATACGGTGATGCTCTATGAAATTATTGTGGGGCAAATTAATTGTCAAATTAATTTAATAATAAAACTAACATAATAATAATTTATTACATTGATTGGAAATGCCAAAAATCTCTTGATATCTCTAATAGCGGATGCTTTTGACGATATCTCTGGCACTCACACTACACAATATCATCGTCTATCGGTGCAACCCATGGGGGGTTATCGTGGGCCCTGCGTGCCTGTCCGCTACGCCACTGTGAAGGGCTTAACGAACTCCACCAGGCACAGCATCAAAGCGATTAAGTGTTTTATTGTGTTCAATGTTCAGTAGCCTAGCCTACTGCAATGGCCGAGAGTCTCTTCTGCCTCATGGTGTTTCTCATGTATGTTTTAAGTCGCGCGAGCACGGACTAGCTTTGACTCTCTGAACAGTGAGTTCTTCTTGCTTGCGCCATTGAACGGGCCATCCATGTGGATTTGGATCTCGCTCAGGAGGACGCTGTCTGTGGAGGCCTGACTAACGTCTCCAAAGAGCTGACGGCTCACATTGGGAATTATCATCTTCTGCATGAGTGACACTTGTCTGCTCAGTTACCAGTCCTCCATAAGCAATTTCTGTTTTTGTTTTCTTAGAGAAGTAATTATCCAACGTATTGGGACGCTTAGCCATTTTAGCCAATGGACGCTTAGCCATTTTGTCCGACGATTTCGTTTTCCCTAATAGTCTAACGATGATAACTGAAAAGTAACCTATTGCTCTTCTTTTGTTCTGCTGCCCCCTATCAACGTGGAGATGTACATATAAATACATATTTAATCATTTTCAAATCGGAAACTCCATGACTACAATAAATTGATGGCAATATGGGGGGGGATGGGTTTTACACCATGCAGGTGTAAGTGGTCTAAAACGTTTTGAGCTTGTTCACTTTCAACCACTTCCAGAGGGAGTCAAAACATGCTTTTGTGGTATAGACGCTCATGTGTTTGCCTACTGAGCTACTGCGTAAGCATTATGGGAAGCGCACTAGCCAGACGGGATTTAAACTTTGTTGGCTGGAGACCCAAGTTTGATTTGAAGATAAAAAAAACGTACCAAGCGTGATGTTCTCTCTCCATTCCTGATTTCTAACACACACTCACAGCTTCAGCTGTCAGAGCAGAAACTAAATCTGATGCTTTCGTATGTTTTTCTGTCGTCTCTGTGTAAATTGCGTGAGTTTACTTCATCCATTAGATTGAAAGATCTGAAAAAGTCCATACATTTACCCACCCATAGACCCTCCCCTCGAAGAAATAAGGACAGAAGTGGTTGAAAGTGGACAAAAGAGATGGATTAAAACACCAGGAGTAAACGAGAATGTGTTTCCCTCGTCTACTTGTAATCCGATCGGCCAAAACGCATCTTTAGGCTACAGAGGGTAAGCTATCAGCTAAGCACTCAGGTGCTGGAGGACCTGTGATTGTGATATTATTTGGTACAAATACAAAGTTTACAAAGCAAACCTTAACATTCCTGTGTGCGTTTATTTATTTGTTTGTTTTTTCATTTTTTTAAGTTTCAATCTCTCACCTTCTCTTGCTGGGGATAACGCCCATTTCCTCCACCTCTCCTTGAGGAGTGACCTGCCGTGCCTGCCACCACTCATCATCTGAAGCGTTCACCACGTGCAGGATGTCCCCAAATTTGAAGTTCAGCCCCTGGCTAGGCAGCCCTGAATCCTTAGTTTTATCATAATCAAACAGCGCCCTGCAGAAAACAGTCAAAATAAGACCACAGGAAAAACACAGACACTTGATGCATTATCTGAGTGCATGTGGTGAAGTCTGACAAGAAGCTTTAAAAATTGCTGGCCCATTTAAATCAGGAGTGTCAAACGCAGCTCCTGGAGGGCCACAGTCCTACTGAGTTCACTTCCAACCCTGCTTCAACACACATACCTGTAGTTTATAAATAAGCCTGAAGGACTTGATTATCTGGAACAAGGGCGTTTAATTAGGGTTGAAGCTAAACTCTGCAGGGCTGTCACCCTCCAGGAGTTTAACACCCTGATTTACAATGAATGTGTATTTACAATGAATAACTATAACGACAACAATGAAGATGTAGTTCTAAAAATCTTTCTAAATATAAAAGAATAGTAGAGTCCACACCACTATAACAATAACGGCACAGAGGAACGATATCACTGGAATCACTTTCAGAACGATGTTTTATCCTGCTGGTGAATGCAAAAAATAAATAATTGACAGCCAATGAGAATCCATCCTGCTTTAAAGAGCTTGAGCGTTTAAAGTGTCAGATGACAAAACTGCAGCACGCGCTTAGAATAAACAGAACATTATTGTCCGTTGGTGTGGACGCTAATATAGGTGTCATTACAGCTCTCGTTCTTAATGTAAACGGGCCTTTAAAGTTGGTACGAAACTTTTTCCCCCCTAGCTTCAGTGACGAATATCTGAGTGAAACGGCTTCATGAATGAGAAAAAATGTAGAGCGGCACTTGATATCCATCAGGAATTGATTGTACCGTTGGATCACTGTTGTTAGCTAATTGCTGCGACTGCAACCTGTCACTTAATCTCATGTAAGTGACAGGTTGCTAGAGATGTTTTATTGCCCTTGTGCATTGCTCAAGTCATTAGAGAAGAGATGTCATTGCGAGATTAAAAAATAATGATCTGAACAAATTAATTATTGATAATAACTGCAATATTCCCCCAAAAAAACAAGAATTGTCCATTTTAATTTCATGGTGACTTTACATGCTGGTGACCAGTCCCTTGTAACATATTGGTGGATATTTGTCCAGTACCTGACGTATAGT
Organism: Phoxinus phoxinus; assembly: GCF_949152265.1. Taxonomy (NCBI): domain Eukaryota; kingdom Metazoa; phylum Chordata; class Actinopteri; order Cypriniformes; family Leuciscidae; genus Phoxinus; species Phoxinus phoxinus. Next base: position 15,425,340 of record NC_136880.1, on the reverse strand, counting down.
GATCTCTTCTGATTGGTCCTCAGGGATCCTGAGCCTGAACTGATGCTACTGTTCATCATCTGCTCTCTTAGGTCATGGATCTTGGCTTCAAATCGGCTGTACTCTAAAAACACAAGGCCACAAACGTCAATACTGCCCATCTCCCAGAATGCTGCTGTTGAACGCAGCCATGAGACATTTGTGTGTATAATGGATAAAAGACTTCACAGAAGAATATTTGTGAATAAAAACATTGTTTTCAGCAAAACACATGATCAGATTTATACCAATATATACACGGGTGGTGTTTTCATGATACCGTTTAATGGCAAATACATTTATTTAACATATCTAATCTAATCAAATCTCCAAAGAACATGGGATTTCTGCATTTATGGGTGTTTAAAAAAGGACACTAGTCAGTTAAAAGCACATCTTCTCCAAAATTGTTTATCAAGGGGAATGCAGGAAAGAGCATTACAAATGCACTGGCATTGTTAACAGTATAATAATGGTCTGTAGGACGAGTTGTACAGTCAGCCTCGGATGATTCAATATCCAAATCTAATTTTTACGAGTTCTATTTCAGTCCCTGACCTGACTTAATGGCTCAAATTAGTCAATTGATGGCTATAAAACTGGAGTATTGGTTTATTGGCTTTTTACTTCTCGCAACAACACAGCTAAGAGACTCCTGCTGATCGGTGATTGATTTCTGGTTTGTTTTTAATGGGTGATCAAAATGATGGACATGGCACTGTCTTACATTGAGAAGGACTCACCCTCTGGTCTATACTGGGCAACGATGGTAACGGTTTGTCCGGCGTTCTTCAGGGTTGCTGCAGCCTGTTCATGAGTAGCACTGCGTAGGTCTATTCCATTCACCTGAGAAAGGGACAGTCGTTCTTACATCTATAGGGCAAGCAGTGTGACTCTGAGACTGTTCAGCAGTACGCTCAGTATGTCCGCTGAATACTGGAAGAAATGCTTCTGATTAGAAACTCATCTTCAATGTGACAGTGGCCACTGATATACTCACAGACACCAGGCGGTCTCCTTTCTTCAGCTCTCCACACAGGTCTGCAGGGCCTCCGGCCAGGATGAAGGAAATAAATATGCCCTCTCCATCCTCTCCACCCACTATGTTGAAGCCAAGCCCTGTAGAGCCTCGATGCAGCACCACCTTCCTGGGTTCCCTGCTTGACCAAAAAAAAACATATGTCCTTATAGACTGACATAAATACTAAACACACTCATATAGCATTGTACACAAACTGTTCATTGAGTGCGAAACAAACAGCTGGCAAAAATCATGAATTAAAAAAAAATGTGCTGCTGTGTTCTTTGTATTTTACATGTCATTATTAACAATATTGTGACATTTTACTATGATTGAAAATAACGGATTTCTATTTTAATATATTTTAAAATGTAATTTATTCCTGTGATGCCAAAGCTGGTCTCCAGTGTCACATGTTAGTACAGAAATCATTCTAATGTGCTGATTTGTGTTTCCTTTCTGACTTTGAAATAGGCGATTCACGTAAAACACAAACGTCAATACTGCCCATCTCCCAGAATGCTGCTGGCGAATGCAGTCATAAGACATTTGTGTATAATAGACTTCACAGGAGAATATTTGTGTATTAAAAAAATGGTTTCAACAAAACACATGAACAGTATTATATTAATATACAGGTGAAATTTAATATCGTATTACAAGCAAAGTGGAATATTTCAAGCCTTTTATTTGTTATAATTTTGATGATTGTGGCTTACAGCTTATGAAAACCTTTTCACAATATTCTAATTTTGAATTTGGGGTTTTCATAAGCTGTATAAGCCATAATCAAAATTATAACAAATAAAGGCTTGAAATATCTCACTTTGCATGTAATGAGTCTATATAATATATTAGTTTCTCCTTTTAAGTTGAATTACTGAAATAAATGAACTTTTGCACGATATTGTAATTTTTTCGAGTTTCACCTGTACACACGGATGGTGTTGCCATGATACCATTTTACGGCCATACATTTATTTAATATATCTAATAGTTCTATCTCCAAAGAACATGGGATTTCTGCCTTTATTTATTTATTTATTTTTTAAGTAATGGGAAACTAATTTGTGCATTCACAATTTGTGTGTATAAAACTGTAAACTATAGTCTTCTTTTTCTGTCTTTTCAAAGAGTTTACAGGATCTTTAGATGGCGTACAAATGCAAGTGGTGCTAAACAATCACTGACTCTAAAAGAAGTAACGATCAGAATCAGTGCATTCAAAGTCCCTATAAATGCAATGAATCCGCAACATCTACTATACGTCAGTCTGTTGCAGTTAAAAGCACATCTTATCAAAAATGATTTGCAGGTAATGCAAGAATCTCAGAAACATATCAAAGCACCTCTTATATGGCGCAAATAACAAACTAATAATATACAAGCATCATATTTCTGCTTTTAAGTGAATAAAATTGCCTTGAACATATCGCTCCTGTATGTCCATAGTGTATTACTGTTTATGTGATTGGGTAACTGAAGGGGTAAAATGAACTTATTTTCTGTGGTAATCGATATTATGCCACAATAAACGTTGCTTTAAGAGTGCAGGATCAGTGTATCTAACTGGCCTCTTGGAGGCACTGCTGGTCTACTCTACTGCACACAACCCTGTGGCTATCTTACAATACTGATACTGTAGTCAAACACCATTTGATCACATCAGCCTTTGCCTATTAAATAGCACATTCCTCTAAAAAACAACACTGAACACAATGACACCTAGAATGCTCTTTTCAGGCTACTTTGTACGGTATGCTTGATTATTGTGCTAAAATTGAAATCCCCCCTGTGCACCTAAATGGTCAGATTAATAGAATCGTTTGTTCTGTTGGATTACGACAATCTTGTTTATTCATTTTCTGGCAAGCTGGTTAAGAGGCTTGATGATGCGCTGCGGTTTTTATGAAAATGAACCAACACGTGACGTGGATGGGCTAAATTTGGAGCTTATTAAATCGCTAAATCGGCACAGACGTGTCATTTCAGGTCGGATTTCTCTTAAGGTCTGCTGCTGCATCTGGATAAATGTTTTAATCACACTCTTTTTTTTTGCATCCATTTTTATTTTTGATTGTGCCCTCTTAAAGTGGGGGAATTCAACAATCAAAACGGGTTTAACCCTGTAAAATCAATACATATGTTTATCAGACATAGAGGGAGGAGCTGAAAGGGGAACAGCTATCTGCCCTCACGTTTGACAACTCCCTCAGTGAAGCACTGCAGCTTGGGTCAGGTGACCTGAGCAAAAGTAAATAGCAATTCGATATGCCAGTGAACTCTTATCAAAGTTCTTAGAGCTTCAGGACATCATCCTGAAGATCACAGGTGAGCATCCGAGCACTGACCTGCTCAGACAACACTTATACAAATAATCATGAACAGCTTGAAGCTTCCCATTTGTTGAACTCACAAACAATAAGCTTATAAGAACAGGATTAATCCGGTATTCAACTGGTGATCGCGCCATCGGTGTAGTCTGATAAATTAATATGAGCTGGTCCTTTTAATGAATTATTTATGAAGTATTTATGAGTATATCATTTTAAAATAACTTAGCGCATTATGTTTTTGTGTGTGTTGAGTATTATCTGTTAAATAGGGTATTTTATTGTTGCTAATTTGAAAAGTTTTACCAAGGTATAATTGAAAGCATTAGATGACAGGAAATGTCTCTTACATGTAAGCAAAATCCGAATTGAATGAGGAAATATGTATTGATAACCGGCCCTAGCCAGGACTATGATTAGTTTTGTGTGATATAAAGTTTATTTAAACTTTAATGTGTAAAACATTGGTCTATACAGACAGACGGTGTTGCATCGTGTCTCATTGATGCAATGTGGCAAAAAAGCCTGTGCATGAGCACCATAGTGGGTTTATGTAGCCAATTTTGAGGCAATACCTGGAAACATCATCTTCCCCCGCTGTGGTCTTTAGGGTCGGGGAGTAGCGTCCAGAATGCACTGGGGGCATCGGCTGGCTCATATAGCTTGGGGGGCTGATATGGTTTTCCATGTGTTGGGAATATGCTGGGAAAGAGAAAAACAAGTTCAACATGTCACCGAAACAAGTCTATAACGTCTTGATCTGCATTCCCCAAGAAACTTGCAGCACTCATTTCCAGGATCTCAAAGGACTTTACCTAATCCTCCAAAATTGCACAACTATACTCTTCGGTTGTTTGCATACCTAAGCTAAACAGACACACGTCGACAGTAAATGATACCTTGGCCTGAGCTTTTAACACCTGGGCCTCCACTGCGGCTCCGCTTACATAGCTATCCATGTGGGTGAAAAAGACCTGGAGGTCAGGGTGAAACTGAGCCTAAACTATCCTTATCTTACCTGTCTTTGTCTCTCTCTCTCTGTAAATGTCTCATTTGAAGCAGACAGTTAGCTGAGCTCATGACAAAAGGCTGCCTGGGTATCGGTGCATCCTCATCTGAAGTAATATGGAAATAAGTGTGATCCGTACTTGCACAATGACAGAATGATGGTAAATGGGATGAGGGAAGGAGATAAATATAATAGATGTTACATCAACCAAGACGAGTAAATGAATCATTTTCCCAACATCGCTAATAATGTCTGTTTGTCACCGGTTACAGTGGTAATGTCACTAGTGTGGAATGCATGCTAAAACATGATAAACACTGTAGTGGTGAAAGGCAGGGTCACAAAGCTCCCGTCTTTGACCATCAAAGCTCCCGTGAAAGATTGCTCTCTCCCGTGATGAGAGATGTGACACACCTTTAGTGGGATAAGACCAGATATGTGCTCTCAGAGTCCAAGATTCAAGACCACAATGTATTTAGAAAGAAAGTGACCATTTTTTTACTTAGATTAGATATAATATAATATATTATAATATAATATACAATTGCTGAAATAAAATGTGCAGAAAATTCCCTGAATAATCTGGTTATCCATTGGCAAATCTAGGTAATATCCAATGCTGAAAGCAAATATCTTTCTCCAAATGTATTGATGAGTGATATTGATATGTGATATTTGATGAGCGACGATAACTAAATTGAGCTGCATAATAGCACTATTTTCTTCTGTTCTGCTTTACATCTGAACTCAAATTTGTTGCATAATTGATGAATTTCACAATAACGCTGTTATTTTCCTGCTTATTAATGTGAAGCTGCTTTGAAACAATCTGTATAAAGAGCTATATAAATAAAAAAATGTGAAATGCAATTCCAATTTGTTTCTCCAAACGCATGTTAAGACATTTTATTCATCCATGTGTCCATCCAGGTCTTCTTCTACTGTTTGTCCGGTGATATGAGCTCTCTGATGGTTGTGAGATGTATATCCGGGCCCAGTTGGCTGGGAGCAGCAGTGGCAGTAGCTTTTTTCTACAGCACTGCACTATAGCATATAATAGACCGAGAGGTTTAGCTGCAGAAACCTCGCTTTACCCTCAGGCGGAGCAGAGCAGAACAGAGTGGCACGATTAAAAAAAAAAGCACAACAGATGGTAAAATGCATGCTTTATGGCTCTCCGTGGGGACAGAAATATAATCTACTAACACGAAGGCTCCCCCTCTGCAACACACTAACCAAATAAAGCAGATCAGTGTGCCCAAAAACCACACTCAAAAAAGAAAAGCGCTTGCACACCATCTACAAGCTATAAACAGCGTTATTGCCATTCTGAGTCAGGCTGCTGAATGATTGTGCACACTCAATAGAATTATTTCTCATTCATTAACTCAGACTCAGATTGGCTCTCTGAGGCCAGTGTGCCATCGTTCCACATGCTGCCCTCAATGCATTAGGATATTGCTGCTTGGATTAGCAATACAGACTTGACCATGTGATCCCAGCCATGATTGAATTTGCTATTTGTCTTTCAAGCCAAGCAGAGCAAAGCATCCTTGTCTGCTGGCTCCACAATTATGCATGGATGGGTCTCAGAGACGATGTGAGTCTTTCTGTAGCTATATCAACCCTAGCTATCTTCCACAACCCAATGAGCCGCCTGCTTATCATCTAACGGTGAAGAAACTGACTGATTCTGAATGTGCTACATAGGCAGAAACTCTCTTGAACACTTTTCGGCACTGAATGAAACACTGAATTCATGCTAGGGTTGCCTCTCCAAAGGACACAGGTAATATTGTTGTGATGCAATGGTAGTAGAATAAAAAGACAAAAATAGACAGTGGGGATGTGGTTATAACCGATGGCTGTTGCTTAGATGGAGGCAAATCTGAATGTAAGCTTGCAGTCTATTGTAAGAAAGGGGCAGGGTTTAAGCGGACTAAATTATCAGAGAAATCCAGTATACATCACCAGAGAAAAGTCTGTAGTTTCACTGGAAGATTAAGTTGAAATGACATTCTGATTTAAAAGGACAAGCCAGTTTGGGCCTCTGAATAAATTTTTTTCCCTCTGTATTCTCACTATATGGGCCAAATTGATACCTTCGTGCGCAAACGCTGCCTACAAAGTCATTGCCTGATAAGTTTTCGGATGCAGCCAACAATGCAGCTTACAAGGTTCTGAAAGAAGTGCCTGTAGATCTGCCATCAACAATCAACCATTTATTATTCCATGTGTTATGAAGGCACCAATATCCCTTGGCTGCAGTATTCTGCATGTGATCCTTCTAATTAGGGTCAGGGACCTTTTCTCTGCTAGTGGTTTTGAACTGATTTCTAGACTTCATCTGTGTCTAATAGGTGGCAAATTGTGACCGATACGGGGGTGGTTTTGTCTAATTGTCCTTTACACAAGGGGGATCAGTGCAAATGAGCAGAGTTGTGCAAGCTTTGACTTTGAGAAAGTAGTCATCCTTCATCGTATTAGGGTACATGGCAAGCATCCTTTTTAAGGATTAAAAGCGAGTGTGTCTAAAGAGAGCTGTGCGGGGCACATCAGAAGAGGTAGAGAGATCAAGGGCTTTTTATGACGAAAGCGTGTCTGATTTGATGGTGTGATGTTGTGTCTGTGTGAGTCTGGGGTCTACAGCCGTTGGAGGGCTTAGCAGTGGAGAATAAGGGTGGTTGATTATGGAAATGCACTGTGGGTACCCGTGGGGTGGGTACAATAACTTTGAGGTAACTTTCATTTAACAGACTTTAGCTTTACTGGAAAGTTATTCTGTCCATCTTCAAAAGTCAAGATATTGTAGGTCAAAAGCTGTAGCCGTATTGAAGCTACAGCACAAAGCTAAAGTTTCAGATGACTTGCGTCAGGCTCGCATCTCTCAAAAACAAGCAGCCTGTGTTGCTTTGACTTTCCCATGAACAGCACTGCAGATGTGGGTTGTTCACACATGTGGCATTCTCATGATCTGTTAGCGCAGTTGTTTTATTGTCATGTCTGTGAACACATGCGTCAGATCGACATCTTTTCTCGCCAGATCCATTATGATAAAAATATTTGGAGTAAGAATAAGCATCTTGAGTATTGAGTTTATATTTGAGACAGATGTGTCAAATTACTTAATGTATCTAGATACACAGAGGATCAGCTACAGACATACATGCAGATGCATCAATCGTTGTCTCAGCTTTGAAAGGCCAACAACAAATGGTGTCAAAGTTGAAACTGCTTAACTCTGGGCATTTCATTACAATGCTTGACCCATTTACAATGCAGTGCCGAAGGTAATACTATAGCTTGACGTATTGCACAGGGGGAACACCGACATGAATCATATTTTAAAGGCCTTAAGGACACGTTCATCTGTGTTCACCCGGGTTTTTCATCAAAAGAAACAAATCATGTTGACTGTAGGGATGGGTCACCACGATCAACAAGCGAATAAAGGCTGGAATACACTAAATAACTTTTTTACAGATTTTCAGTTTGGACATGCTAACATTAGTTGCTTAAAGTCAGAGACAGTCCAGAGATTTTCAGCAGTTGGATCTGACAGACAAGACTGCATATTGTATAATGGGAGCAGACTCTAATTTTCAGCTTTAGACTATGATCCTATCCTGTTGAATATATTGAGCTGATTTTAGAACACAAATTGTTCTCATTTGTTATACGCATCGCATTTAGGTGCTCGTTTCTGTGTGAGTTTGTTGTGTTCGGAAGTGTGTGATGGCTGGAGTTTTAAAAACTGTTCAGATTTTAAAGGGGTGATGAACTGAGATATGCTTTTGACATATACGAGGTCATCATACTATAACACTTCCTTTTAAGTCCAATAAAAGCTTTTATTGACACCAGGCACAGCGAACGACAGGTTTTTCAAATTGGGGATCTATGACGTCAAAGGCCCCGCCTCTGCAGAAGAAGATCGACGCCTACTTCAACACTGCCTGTTTAGCCCCGCCCACCGATTCGCGCATTACATGCAATATCTAAATAACATAGGCCTACGAGGTGATAATTGCTAAACCGCATCGAGCTACCAAGCAATAAGCATGCCGTTTACGAAATATTGTGCAGTGCCTGGTTGTGGAAGAAGACAGTCGCTGCATAAGCTTCCTTCAAATTCCAATATTAGGAATGCGTGGTTAAACTTTATTTTGAATGAAGTTCCAGCTGATGTGAGTAAAACATTGCGCATTTGTTTGCTTCATTTCACCACGGATTGTTTTATAAACAAGACGCAGGTCGAGACTGGATTTGCAGACCGATTAAGATTAAAAACCGATGCTGTTCCTTCTATATTGTATCTGACAGGAATGGTGCAACACACTTACTGTATTGCGAGTAAATATAAAAATAAATGTTAAAAGCTGATAATATTGGATTGTTACAGATCGTTTGACATCTAATGATTAGGTGTACGTGTCTAACCAGTCACAGAAGGGTCCAACTATGAAGGATGTAGCTTGTCAAAAAGACACTGAATTTAACATCACAGGACACACAGCTGATGGCTTTTGGAACCTTGTATTGGAAGGAACCCAATCATAGCAGTGGGCGTTTACTTCTAAGTCTTCAATGCGGCACGGCCATAAAAACCGGGGTAGAAAATAGCCTATTACTTATTCATTTTGATGTTTTTGAATGTAAAAGCCAAGCAAATGGCATAAGTTGACCTCAGACAACAAAATAAAAAAGCCAGCTCATGACCCTTTTAAAAGTTGTGTAGTGTATTCCAGCCTTCAGTTGTCCAGCAACCAGAGGTGGACAAAGTACACATCTTCCTTACTTGAGTAAAAGTACAGATACTACTGGTCAAATATTACTCCGTTACAAGTAAAAGTTGTAAAGACCGATTTTTACCTAAGTAAAAGTACAGAAGTACTCATTTTTAAAAGTACTTAAGTATAAAAGTAAATGTCAATGCATTATTTTATTATTGTTGCATTGTTGCATGTAATAGCCAATTTACAGTACCTTATGCCTCTGAATCTGTGCCTGCTACCCTCATATCAATATCACATTTATTTCTATAACACAGTTCCAGTCGTGGGATTGAATAAGTCACTCAATAACGTCCACAATGGTTTCGGACACCCAAATGCCTGTTCCCAGTTTTTTGGATTTTAGTATGAATATGTTAGCCTTGTTATCTATAAGCTAGTGTGCTCCAAAACAATGACAAAATTTGCATTTAGAAGACCAAACCCAACGTTGAACATTAAAATCATGTTGATGTCAGAAATCCAATGTCAGATTGACGTTAATCTCCAACGTTGGAGAGACGTTGTATTGTGGTTGAAAATCAGTTGACACCAGAAACCAACATCAGTCGAGTTCTGACGTCAACCCGACTTTCATTTCCAACCAAAATGTAACCCCTGCAACCAAAATCATTCCTGACGTTACTACTTTCTACTCAAGGACCTTGACAGAAATGTAGTGGAGTAAAAAGTACGATATTTGTCTTTTAAATGTAGTGAAGTTAAAGTAAAAGTTTCCAGAAAAAATAATACTCAAGTAAAGTACAGATACTCAAAAAGTGTACTTAAGTACAGTAGCTCAAGTAAATGTACTTTGTTACTGTCCACCTCTGCCAGCAACTGACTAGTTGATAAGTCAGATGGACAAGTTCACTTGGATTTCTTTTTTAGTTTTGATATTTTTGGCTATGGTACTTTTAAGTCTTTTAAGTCTACCACTGGTTTAGCTGTTTGTAAGAATGAATCCTGTGTAAATGTCCCCAGAAAAATAATACATCCAAATGGGTTCAGATGAACCTGAAATTAGCCTAATTAGGGCTTCCTTAAGATTGGTTTAATAGTCATTCAGGCAACAAACCAACTAGTCTATTTTGAACGTGTGTTTTGCACATCCCTAGTTGATTGACACATAAAGATGATATTGTCAGGGAGATCCCAGCCCTCAGCATTACTCTGAGTCATTAGTCTCATGTTTAAGGGCAGGAAGACGCACGGAGGGGCATTTGTGCTGCGGTGACTTCATCTTCTCTGCACTTAAGCACAACGTGGGCTTTAATGGCTGCGGGGGTGGCACGTTCAGTCAAGAGCAATCGATAGTAGTTTAGTCCTCCCCTCTGTGGCCTATTAGTGCTCCTGCTGGCAGGGCTATGAACAGAGCACAGATCAATACACTCACTGCCGGGCATGGGCCTCACACACCGCAACAATCTGGTCTGCACAAGTACCACACTTTATCCCACCCCCACCAACCTTTCACAGCTTTTACAAATGTTTCCATCGAAGCTTATGTGCAGTGGGACTGAGAGATGTTTGAGAGAGTTTTCAATGGTATTAATGCATAACATAACTTACCTTATTCCTTATATACAGCATGTGTGTTATTAGTAGACTTTGCGACACATTGTGCTTTAAATATCTGCCTACCTGACAACGCCTTCACTGTATTTACCATTAATTGATACAATACGAATACAATCTGTGACTTTTCTGATGTTAGTCATGTAATTTTAAAGAGGAACTCACAATTGGTGATGTCAGGAGGAGCAAAACTGTCATTCATGAAGACACTATTGGGTTTAGCCACTTTCAAGTAGACCACGTCTGGGGTATTTTTCAAGGCAGTCACGGCATGCTCATGGGTAACCTCTTCCAGACAGGAGCTATTCACCTAAGACCACCAAAACACACACAAACACAGACTTTAGTCTATTTAACAAGCACATGGTCAGCAATGTGCACTGTCCTTTTTCCTTACAGCAAGAAGTTTGTCTCCTATCTGCAACCTCCCATCTTTGTGTGCGGCTCCACCTTCAATGATCTTAGTGACGTAGATGCTGTTGTCCCCTGGGATGTGCTGATTCCCAACACCCCCTGCTATACTGAAACCAAGACCTGGGATAAACAAAGATACAGACGAAAAACAAAAGGTTAATTGATGGCGACAACAACATTTATATTTAGCTCTAATACATTTGGCACTACACCTAAAAATCAACATGAGAAAAAAGCTTTTGTTAGTAGCTAAATAATCAATAATATCCGTCATAATGAACATTCTCTCACACACAACATAAAAACGCTATGCTGTTATCTTTAAATTTGAATACAGAAAAATAAATTGTTGCATAAATTATACAAAAAAACTGTCTATAAAACCATGGGAGGGGAATGTTTCCATGGCAACAGCAGCTTAAAGTCTTTGCAGTGTTGTGGAAACTTTATGGCTGGCCTTAAAATAGCCCCATTGCGTATTGTGTGTGTGTGTATAATTTCCCAAGAGGGGACAATGTCTATGGTCTCTAGTTAAAGCGTGAACAATAGTACACTCTTAACTCGGATAAAGTTAGAAGAAATGATTTAGCAGCACTCTTGCTTCCTCAGTGTAATGCTGGGAAGGACTAGAGGTTTCGATTAAGGAGGAATAAATACCTAGAAAATGCCACATTTGGCTGAAACTAAAACTCTGTTATACGCTATTTATCCTTTTTAAAAGAGCAAGAGCCACAATTATAACTTTATACAGTTGTAATCAAAATTATTCCAAATTGCAAATCAGATTTATTGGGAAAATTTACAGATATCACAGCAAAAGGTTGTTCTACTAAGTACTAAAGATGCTTGCCATGAAAGGGTTAAATATTAATTTTGAGACTGCAGAAGTCATTAAGAGTTGCATTTTCAGTAGAATTGGGGGAAACCACTTGAAACATGTGTTGTGTTGAGGAGCTATTTAAATTACTTTTGTTTTATTTGTTCATTGCAAACAGCTGAAAGGCTGTAAATGTTGCCAATAAACCTGATTTGCAATGGGGGTTGAATAATTTTGATTACAACTATACATAACAATTAAGAACATTAAAGACTACGTAGTCAAGTCTATTGTGAAGTTAAGACTTGCAACATGATGCACATTAATTCTGATCAATCATTTCATTGTTGATTGGCAAGATGTATTTTATGCAGTGTAAAAAAAAACAGTATAATTAGTTTTTTCATGCTATTCTTAACCCTGGGTTAGCATAGTTTTAACCCTGGGATAAAATTGCTTTTAACCCTGAGATAAAATTGCTTTTAACCCTGAGATAAAATTGCTTTTAACCCTGGGTTAAGCACTGTTTCCCACATTTATACACTTTGAAATGAAACAAGGTGCCACAAGGTGTCTTGCCCATTTGTTTTTCATAAGGTCCGATGTTTCTTTCTTTCTTTTTTGGCGGTACGCCTACCTATCGCCTGATTTAATGATGATCAGTTTAATTTCCTAATATATAGCGCTGTTTTTAAACTTGTATTTAAACTATACTATATTTATTATTTGTCTAAAATTAGGAATTAAAAGCGATTTTTTTCGTTCTGCATGAGCAAAAACGGGTTTTCCCCTCCTCCAGAGTTCCAAGGTCACATTAAGCCGTTTACGAAATAAAAATGATAGCTTTATTTATTTCGAGACAGAAGTCATTAAAAGTTATATTTGGATATTATTTAGTTTCTTTTATTATTTATTTTTATTGAAATAAATCTAAAGTATAACGCTTCCAATATAGCCTGTAAGGGAGCTGGAGAGCTGCCAACATTGTAAACTCAAATCAACTAAATTTCTTCATCCGTTTGCAATATAGCGTAATTTTAATTATAATTACAATGGTCATGTTTGTAGGCTATATCTCTGCTTTTCTGAATTAACAGGATAGTTTATTTTTTTGTCTGCAGAACAAAGTTGTATTAAAATGAATAGCATATGAATAAAATAAAAATTATTTAAAGATCAAGAAATCCAGAAAAATGTTTTAACAAAATTACGAAAGTAAGGATAAAGGATGTAGGCTATGACCGGGAACACATTTAAGGTCGCGGCTACACAGACTCATGTTGCCATGAGCAGTCAGCACTGAAAAACGGGCATATACAATGTTAGTTAAAGTTACAAAAGTTCAGTGAGTTATTTTCGTTTTCCTTTGTTTTTTGATCATCATTAATGGTGGCAGCGAGTATTTTTCTTTCTCAACCGAAGACAAAATCGACTGTGTTTACGGGGATATTTTTGAACTTGAAAAAAGGTGTGTACTGACATCTTTCTTGAAACAACAATTCTTCTGATGTTTGTTCATGTTTATTTGATTCTAAATTAACAAAGGATACTAAGGATAATTGTGAGATATAATTCTGTGTGTATGTCCGTGCACTGTGTGAGAGGCGGCTCGTTGTTTGAGTGCGCAGCTCAGAACACATCATTTTTATATTGACGATTATCGTCTAGAAACGAATGTTATAATCGGGAGACATACTTGGGAGACATCGTCGATATACGATAATATCGTAATATCGCCCAGCCCTAGAATAAAATAAACATTTCTGCAACTGAAAAATGATCATGAAGATTTAATGAGTACGTTTTTGGTATCTTTTTCTAAAAAAAGAACCAAACAAACTCTAAATGCTGAAAGTAAACATCAAACAGTGATGGAAAACATGCTAACTAAATAGATGAACAGATTCAAACACAAAGATGTTGCGAGCTCCACACGTTGTACTTGTCTAATCAATGTTATTAACCAAATGCATACACAAATAAGTACGGACCTATCGAAACACAGAATCCCCAAAACTGACAAGATTACGAATTTAAATTAAAAACTGACTTAACGTTTAGAGTTGGTAAGACCTTTAATATCCCAGTTACACTGTTAAAAGTCTAAAATAAGATGCAATGATGAACAGCAGTAATGCGGAGTTGGTTGGTTTTACTGTACCTTTGGGTCCTTTTATGAGCTTGATCTCCATGACTTTCTCTGATGCAGACTTTCTCCTCCTGACATACAGTCTGACCAGTGACCCTGCCTCCTTCAATGCTTCCACAGCCTTACTGTGGGTCACGTCCCTGACATCCGCCTCGTTCACTCGCAGAATCACATCATTCACCCTGTGTGGAATAAAGCACAGGTCAAACACATGCACGAGAGGTGTGTGGACATCACCGTCCCATTTAACTTCTCGCATTGTTCAACCGAAAAGAATCATCAAGTGTCATCAGCAAAAGTCAATCATCAAAAGTCTTCTTCTGTGTTGTTTCTCAAGTACAGCTAACAGAACCAAGACATCACAAAGGCAAACTGACCATCGACAGCAAACTCAAGAGTTGAAGTTTGCAACTTCTCCTATCCTGTATGACTTTCTTTCATCTATCATTTCAAACCAATCGGTTTGCTTCAGAAGACATTGATTCATCAACTGGGGTCAACTGTGTGGTTTTTGAGGAGTCAACTTTTGGGTTACGATCCCATTGCTTCAAATGGACTCACAGATTCTGATTACTTTTTTAGAAAATCTCTGTGCTCCACTGAAGAAAGAAAGTCATATATATCTGGCATGGCATGAGGGTGAGTAAATTATGAGAGAATTTTATTTTAAGGGTGGAGTTTCCTTTAACATGTAAAGGCAGCTATACATAAAGACATTTATAAACTGATTTCCCAGACATGTATAAACATTGTCGCTTTGTGACACTATCAAGATGCTGTTTGAGCGTCCAGACAAGCCAGACACAGCAACACTTAGATACCAATAGTTGAGTGGGACTCTCTTTGAGTAAACAACAGTCATTGTTTAGTGCCGCTAGTGGAGCAGAAAGGACTTCATCTTGTACTCTGTTGTTACGCTAGATTTATGTTTTACACTGATTTCTTTGGACCCTGCATTACATCTTGAGGAGGATCGCTTTGTCAAGCTGTTACTGAATGCAAAGTCTCCTGGTGATGTTCCTCATTTTGAATGTTGCCTGCTCTGTCAATGTTCATGCAAATTGACCTGATAACATTAATGCAAAACTTCAACACAGCATCTTCACACAAGAATAAAGAATACAAACTTTGAGCATTAACACAATTACCTACAATTCAATTCTCAGTGACAGCTCTAACTGGGCATGACAGATTACAAGCTAATAGCTATAAAAGTAAGTTATCAAGACCATCGAAACAAACTGAAGTTATACAATTATACATTACAGTCTGTAAGTATATCAAAGTATCTCTTATGACATATATTAATTAACTCTCTCTTTCACACAATTCAATTTACAAAAAAAGCATGCAGTCAGTGGCAGGGCTGGCTCTTTAAACTCTCTCTCTCTCTCTCTCTCTCTGTGTGTGTGTGTGTGTGTTGAGCTGTCAGTGTGATGCTGTCAGGACCTCAGTAGCGCTGCATTAATGAGCCTCTGACAGCAGTGAGACACTGGAGGGCTCTATCACTTAGTAACCACTCCAAAACAGGAAAAATCCATCCCCAAACAAAACATGTAAGAGGAGGAAATCTATTACAATGCTCAATGGTCAATACAATACTATCTCATATCGAAATACATATCGAATTGATTTTAAAGTCCTAATGAAATCAAAATTGACCCTATTTAGTTTGTTAGCGCACATTACTAGTCTTGTGGTGAACAATTAATCCGTTAATAATACACAGAAAAAAAATGTGTTTGACGTGGTAAATCTTTAATCAAAATTTGCTTCTGGTCTGGAATGGCGTTCCTTCTTTGATGACGTCAATTTGATAGCTTGGGTTCAGTCTGCTATGAGAGAGGGATGGAGAGGAGGAGCGCTAAAATAAAACCATGCCCTCCATTCAATATTCCGCTTCACTTGGAAAATATGACAAAAATGAAGTAAAGTTGGTTGCAGTTTCTGGTTCACAAGGGACTTTAACAGACATTTTAAAAAAGTTTTTACTGAAGGCTGTCCTTATGTACATCCAAGTATTTGGACACATTTAAAACATGTCTGGACGTCATTGCATTAGATAACATTAAGGTTCACACTAGTAAATAAAAAAAATATTGTTATAAGGAATGTGTGGTCACATGACCCTGATCAGACGCTTGTCTTCGATTTGTAATTGATTTGTAGATTTGTGATTAGATTTGTAATCTAAGAGAGATTTGTAAGACACCAATTACAACAGAATAGAACGATAAGTAGAAATTGTAACTATTTTTAGCACTTATGTCACGATGCTTAAAAACTGCTGGGTCATTGACCACATGGCATTTTCAATGTAATGTTTTGTTTAAATGTTTAAAGTACGAAAAGCAACAGGAATAAACCAGGAAACATGTGAGAACCATGGCTTTTACAGCCTTACCGCAATCTCCCGTCCTGAGCGGCGGCGCCCCCTGGGATGACTTTGGTGATGAAAATGCTGGGGTCTTCACCAATGTGAGGGTTATCCGTGCCACCGGCGATACTGAAGCCCAGGCCTGAATTCCCCTACACAGCAGAGGAGAGGAAACCTTAAGTTAGATTCTGGAGGAACATCAATTAAAACATCAATCTATGCTTTGGTCAGCAACTAGGGGAACATAATGTCGGCTAAAATCCACTGTGATGTGCAAAATGGTGATGCATTTGAAATTACACTTTAAGCCAAATTACAACATTTAGGCCAGAATGGAAATTAAAAAATATGAATGCAATGCATTGGAATACGTGTCATATTTCATTTATTTAGGCTATTATGTTAATTATATTATTTGATCAAAGTAATAAAGGAACCACTGCACCATATTTGGGGGATAATTTTAGTAAACGCTGGTTTAAAACTACCCACGCACTGGACTTCAATAGAGCTGTACAAATAAATGTGAATTGAACTTCCATTAGACTTTAGACCATTAGACCAAAAATGGTCTTCGGTGCTGGCTGTGACGAACAGGGCTATCCACACACACACATACACAGTACACAAATATATACTATATACACTACATAAGTGAAGAAATAATTCTTTATTTAATCGACACTAAATGTGTATTAACAGGGTTTGCTTAAGACCTTCGCTTGAAGACGCTGACACACATAAGCGATTGACGTTATTAGCATGTTGTTGTGCAATGCATTTTCAATTAATACAATTTTTCTACATTCATTGAGTGGTATTAACAAAAATGTGAGTTAATTGTGAGAGTAAATGCATTTTAGGAAAATTATATATAAAAGATTGTTTTGCTACCCTTAATTCATTAACAAATAAAAAAATATCAGTCTATATCGGCTAATACATTAAAATCTTCCCTATATGTTTTGTTGTTGACATCAAAGGCCACGTTTAATAAAACTCTATGGTATGGATTGTACCGTTTAAAGTGCCTGAGTTGAGTACATAACTTTCACAACTTGCATTTTACCTTTATATTAAAATATTTAAGTAAAATCCCACATCTATCATTTAATTTATTTAGTCATGGTGCTTTAACATTGTGGAGAAAGTTGCAGTTTTTTAATGTTTATATTTTAAACATTTTTGCACATGTATAGTGCAGCTACATTCATACATTTGGAACTGTTTTATGGCATTTATTTGCACATTGCTTGCAGGAGAACAGTGAGCTAGATTTGCATTTTTAAAGAATACAGAAATAGATTTGTATCCAATAAATCTGAGAAATAATCTAAATAATTGTTAGCAGTCCTAAAATAAATGCCACAATAAAAAGGGCTACAGCTTGCTCTGCTGTCAACTAGCTTCACATTGATATGTATTGTATTTGTATTGGTTTTATTGATTTGTTGTTGTAGCCCTGGACAGAGAAATAGCTCTTACCACAGTTAAAGTCAACCCTCAGTCAATAACAATGACCAGAATTTGTTATAATACTTAATACTGTTATTATTTCACTGCCTTTTACAGTGATGCTCAAAACATGTTTAGAAGAATGCTCTAATAATGTGGATTTTTAGGTCACACGCTAACTTATTATAAGCCAAGAAGACAAAGTGCATGAAGAAACGATGCCCTGACTGAAAAACACCTCCAGTGCTCCAGTTGTGGATTGCAACATCAAGTTATTCTGTTATTGCGATTAAGAAGCAGGCTTAAAGTTGAGCTGACAACAGCTTGTGGAGGAGCATTGTTTATTTATGCAGAGTTAATAAATGTGCACTACAGAGCAGTGCTGAATTGGGTCACAAAAAAAGCATGATGAGAAGGGGAGGGGGGGGGGGGGGGCCTTAGGCAGAGTCGGGGATTAAGTCTTGACTGTGGAAGGCAAGATGGTGCTCTTTTTTCCTCCCTGGTAACTCCGCAGAGATAGAGCGAGTTGGTTAGTCGGGAGAGCGTTTCTCATTCTTTCTCAAGCGCTGATGGCTCTGATGTGTTGAATTTTAATTGACAGACTTTGAGCTGTTAAATGGAGTCACTGCAGAGGAGTATTTAAAGCTTTGGTTGTGTATCCGCTTGTACTTTAGGAATGGCTGCGGGAGAAGTGCACAGTAACCCGAGTCAGTGTTGCACAAGCTGTTCAGAGGGGAGAGATCTGTGATACAACTTTAGAAAGATTCATCTGCACACTGCTCAGCTCTAATCTACAGTTGTTGTTTTATTGTCCTGCACGCTATGCAAATTGTTATCAGTCAATACTAAATCAAAACCAACCACATATACTTTACCGGATTATTGTGAATGACCTTTTGGTGTATGTCATTTCAAAGAAAAAAAAAATCTGTCTGTCTTTGTTATATTACATTAAAATGACATGCAGTTGACACCACCCAGTTGAGCTATAACTTCCTCTATCCTTAATTGAAAACAGGACGCTGGTCAATATACCGTGTTTTTTGTTTTTTGTTTTTTTTTGCCATTATGCGCATCAGAGTGAACGACTTGCATCTACTGTATGTGTGTTAAGTGAAGGTGGCTTTCTGTCGCTTGCAAAGCTGACCGCGAGCCACTCATTTGATTCCTCTGATTGTACTCGCTGCACGATTACACTGCAGGCTCACTCTCGCTCATATCCAGAGTAAATCACCACTGTCATCCCCCACATCTGCTTTGTTCAACTAGTGACATCCTCATCAGCTAAAACACACATGCAGGTTACTTTACTGCTCGAACAAGTGCGGACCCAAATCAGAGAAGCTTTCACATGCAAGTGAATCACAGCACAGTTCCTCTTCAGTTCAGAGTCAGACCACCAACTACAGGTAGCCTCGAGTTCAGCTCACACGTCACGACATCCTTCGCATTACCGATTTTTCATGTGAAACGTGCTCTGGTTTGAACTAAAGCCCCCTTAGTGGCCTGTAGGACCTGCTGTATGGAGAAACCAGAGAACAAAAGCAGTACTAGTCAGTCCACTCACCCTTTCCAGTGTAATCTCCTCATACTCAAAGTCAGCCTCAGTACCGTTAACCTGTAAATAAAACAACATGTCAGAGACATATTTCAATACTCAATTCATTATCTTTTACAGGAGAACTGTACTCATTTCATGGATTGTTTAGTAGACCGTTGCATGTTGGGTATACAGGGAGGCAGAGTTCGTTCAGGAAAATAAAACTTAATGCAAACAGACCAAGTAAACGTGTAAAACTCCACCATCTCATTCTTTTTTGTTATTATTCATTCTTTTAACCGTAAAACAACTTTGGTTATGGAGACAGCCTGGTGATAAACACATTTTGGAAAAAGCTTTTGTAACTAGGGATTCACAATGAATTTTCTTGTTATGGCCGAAAACTGATAAATAGCAGATAATACAATTTACTATTTTGTGTAAATAAAATAAAAATAAATCCAAAAACTAAAATCAGTTGTTTTACATGCTACAATGAATTTAAGCATTACAACATTATAATGCACTGCAAGAAAAAATGAACTAAGATTAAGAAAGCATTGATGGTGTACAGATAATCTAAGGAAATGAACATGCACAATTATGTATCTAATATATGCCAATACACATCCTGTAAATAAATTTAAAAAACTCTAATATTGGCCAATGATCAATCCGTCAAAAAATTTGTGCATCCCTATTTGTAACCATATTTTGCTTCGTATTATGAAGAACAAAACAATGAATGAAACTGGCAACTGCTTCAGAAAAGCTGCTTCAGAGCTCCATATTCCCATCACGTGGTGTATAATCTGCAAAGAGAAATGTATCTTAAGGGACCATATATGGATTCCTTATTGATTTTTTGCCATATATCCTGATCCTATAAACAAATAAAACATTAAATAAGCGATTATAAGAATATATAAGCCATAATAAGAATAATAATTCTCTAAGGTGAAGAGAATATCGCTGATCCACTCCTAACAAGGCCTGGGTGGATTAAATGGTATAAGCAAACAATCCGTTCTTGTAACGTGTAGGATGCAGGAGAAAAGATGTTGACGAGCCAAATTGTTATGGCAACGCGACTGGGTCTGGGTCCGAGTATTTCTGAAACGGCAAGGTCTGTTCAGCAGTGGTGAGAATTTACCAAGAGTGGTCCAATGAGGAACAAACCACAAAAGCTATAAGTACAGTTATAGATGAAAAGTTAAACTAAAATAAAAATCTTGTAGTATCAAAAGTTCAGAAACGGTTATATATTTTGAGGAAGCTTAAGTATTTTGATGTAAACAAATCTATACTGATCATTTTTTATAGATCTTTTATTGAATGAGTTTTAACCTTTGCTGAGATTTGTTGGTTTTATGGCTCAAGTATCAAAAGTAGATCACAATTGCAGAGAGTTGTTAACCTAGGGTCAAAAGTGACAGGCTCTGTACATTTAATTTTGTCTGCTCTGTGTGAGAAAAAACTATATTAGAAAGTCGTTGACCATTTTAGATGATATACATCACATTTTGTATTTGGAACTTGAACTCCTCCCTTCGGGAAGACGATATAGTCCCCAAGCAGAGGACTGTTCGTATCAAATGCAGTTTTGATTGTAAATACTCATTTGAAGCATAAGGATACAGGTGAATATTAAAGTTTAGTTTTTTTTAAAATATACATCTTAAAGTTATGAGGAAAATTTGATGTACGGCTGGGTTTTTGTAGTTCATGTGTGTTTGTGATGTCTCGTGCATAAATTGCCCTGTGAAGGGACAAATAAAGATTGCTACTACTAAATCAGTTAAGTCTGACATCTTCCGGGTCTAAACGCTCCTTCAGAAATTGCAACAAAAGCAACAAACGGTGCTAATATACACTCAGGTGTGCTGCAGTACTATGCGATTCATTATAAATGGTTAAAATATTGGTGCCCAGGACACTGTGAGCCTGGAGACTGTTGTGTACACTGTACATTTTTAAATGAATAGTGCTCCTAAACATCTGTTCATGCTGTTTTTAGACCCAAACTTAGAAGTAATCTTCTAAGTTCTCTGCTTTAAGACTCTCTTTTGACATCTATTTAATCCTCCTGTCTAAAATTACAAAGATGACCCTTAAACCACAGTGTCTATACAATATGTGACTACAGTCAAAGCAATTTTCCAGAAGAACTCAGCTTTGATTATGTAATGCATAGAGGAATTGAGCCTACGTATTCGTTAGCATTGTAGCTGGCCGCGTCTGGTTTGGTCTCAGCGCCATAGACAGTGGCAAACTCACAAAGCCCCCTGTACATTAAGATAATGAGTAAGGACATTTCCATTCATTGATTTACCTTTATTTGTGATAAGTAGTTTTATATTATGTAATGTATAGTATTTTAACTATACATTAAAATACTGAGCACCAAATCAGCATATGTGAATGTTTTGATCAAATAAATGCAGCCCCGGTACAAGCCGAGCACAAGACGTCTTTTTTTAAATCTTACCGACCCCAAACTTTTGAAAAGTAGTGTACACATGTTACTTTGAATTTGCTATTTAATTTATGACTAGGTGTGCAGATTCCTTTTGGTAGCTAATAAACCTTCAAGTCAACCAATTCAATAAATGATAGAGATATTAGCCTGATTTAATTATCCTCTCAACTGAGCCACAGCAACACCGCCAACATAATGTAGTTTCCTTTAAACAAGCCAACCTAAAAACATTATTCTCCAAAAGGAGTCAATTACGGTCCCCCGATCACATAAGACAAAAAGTCCCATGAGGCTCTGTAAGCTACCCAGAACCTGCAGCACTGCTGATCCAGCAGAAAGGCTGAAGTGGAGGTTGAATGTGTGGTGCTTGATGAGAAAAACAGACGTAGTGGCCCTGAGTGGCACAATCAAGACTACTGACCTCACTACTCCACGGGAAGACTCAAGGGAATTGAAGTGGAAAACAAGCCCAAGAGATGTCAGTTCACTACAGTGCTGAATGAACACCACACTTGACTAATGGGCCTTAGAAACGATACTCCAAACTCTACGCTAACGTGACATTGAAGGTCCAGAGCTACCCTGGTACTTGACTCAAAGTCAAGAAATCAGTACTAAATACTGAAAAATAAATACAGAATCCAGTAATAAAATATGACTGAAGAAAACATATCTTGTCAACATGAGTTTAAGATATTGACTACACTTATAGGACCTCGTATATTATTACATTATTGTCTTCATGATCTTTCATCAAAATGTAATAACTTGCTCCGCCTCTGAAGTGGCTTTATGCTGACGTCACCTTGGCTGCATGAGCTATTGAATTATGTAATGCAAATTTGTACCCTTTTTAGGGGTACAACAGGTTGTCACTGGGGCACTATCTTTAAAGGAACACCTTTGTGCCTTATTTATGCCTAAAAGAGATATGTTAGTACCCTGGAGTTGTAATGTGAACTCTTGAGGTTATTATTACCAATACTATTTTTTTTTTGCTACAGGTAATATGTACCCTTAGGATAATATTAACAACATTTTAGGTATAAATTAGGTTAAAAGGTGTGCCTTTGAGGGTACTGGCCCTGGGCCAATGACAAGCTATTGTACCCACATTTTTAAGAGTGTATCTAGGCATCACATTCCAGTCACCATATTGGTACAGGATACCCACTCAATCCAATCAATTCAAGATATATAAAGTCAAGAGCTGCCCAATATTTTTTCTTATTGAATATCCAGGTTCTATCGAAAATCCATGACATTATATAAGCAAAATGGGAATGCCATCTGATTTTAAAGGTATTACACCTTTTTCTGCTGGCATCACCAAAAGTAACTTGGCAATAACAGCTTGCTTACAAAAAGGAAACTATGTGGCATGCTGGTCATAGTTTGGGAATTCTGAACTTCAAAATGAAAAAAAAAAGTGAATAAAGTGTGAATAAGTGAAAAGAAAACTTACATATGGAGCTGAATCCAAGCTCTCTGTATTAACCACGACAGGGGGAGGATTTGCCTGCAAGAGAAAACAGTCCAGTTAAGGCATCGATTCCAGCACATTTGTAGTCCATCCCAATTGAACCTGGAACGCGAAGCGTTTAGTAGATGCAGTAAGAAGGAAAAGCTGTGTTAAGCTTGCAGCATTCTACACAGCAAAGGTATATTCACTTACTCTCCACATGATGCTACATTTACCACCACTGGCATTCACACCAGATTAACACAGCACTGCCAGCATACGTACGTACATGGCATTTTATACTGCAGAACATGCAATGCTGAAGCATGAATGCTATTACGAGCCAAAAGTAGCCTAAAATTAAATCCACTCTCTCTCTCTTGCTCGCTCAATCTCTCTGTCTGTCTGTCTTTCTGTGGAGCTTTCCACTTCCTCCGGCTGGTTGACACGCAGATGCTATTAGTCAAGGGGAGCCGTGGTACTTTACCCGACTCTAGGGCCGATAATCCTTCAGCCCCATCAACGAGCAGTGGAATGGCAGGGATCAAGAAAAAATGACCAACAGGAAGAGAGCGAAAAAAAAAGAAGGGAGGGGGGAGTGGGAAAATAGAGAAAGAAAAAAAAAGACCTGTGACGTCGATGGAGAGATGACAGCGGGCTCCGCAGGGACAGTGGAGATTGGGATCACAGGGATTATGAGAGTGGAGGGTGGGACAGCATCTGTCTGCTGAACAATAGCATGGAAGGGGAGAGGTCAGTTCACATATACATACACAACAACACAACAATGCACATCATTGCACAGGAACCAGCCTTGGAGGATGGGTGCGAGTAGGTGTCTGTATGAGAATGTGTGCAAGATTCAAGCAAATCTGAAGGTGGAGGGCGGGGGACGACGTTAGTGATTATTGAAGAATTCAGATGAGGGGAGAATGGAAATGAGCATGAGAATGAGAATACGGCCATAATCCACCCAGTTGCACATGGTACAGTTTCTCCTCACATAATCAACAAAGCCACTGCAAACATGCAAAGTCACTCTAGAGTTCTATTATATATTTATAAATGTCCAGCTTGTTACAAAACTGTAAAGAAAACATGTTCAAAGTAATGGTTCACTCAAATATCTATCCATTCCACCAAAGCATTCACGCTTCAAAAAGTTCATGAAGATATTGTAAAAGTAATCGATATGGATTGAGCGGTTTACTAATAGTCTTTTGATAAGACACGGTCACTTTATATGATTAACAGATTTAATTTGGGCTTCTATTCTCATATAAACATAGATCAACGCACATTCATTGAGCGCATAAAATATGGTAAACGTAAGCCCAAACTTGCTTGCTTGACACACAAGAACAATGAAGTTTGTTCTCGGGCGTCATGCAGGTACATCAGTGCTTCTGCGGGTAAGTGAGGTTTGTTTGCACTTCAAGCAAGTACAGTTGAGCTGCCGTTAACCATATTTGATGTGTGTTGATCAATGTTTATCTGTGAATAAAAGAGAAAATGTAATGTTATCATATGCGCTAGAGAAACAAGCACGCAGCCATCTTCAGAATATTGTCTTTGAACTTCCGTTTGTTCTGTATATCTCTATGGCATCGCTGTCCAGGAGTAATTAGCTGGTGAAGTGGATTTACTTCATGTAAAGTTAACGAAAGTTCTCATGCGGATTGTAAAGTTTAAAGCAGATGTCTTAACAAAAGATTTAAAAAAGAGCCATTGATTCATAAATACGCAAGATCACTGTGGAAATACAGACCGGAAGACAAAAGGGAACGAGCGCAGCGCTGAAAAGGGGCGGGGCTACATAAGGTCTATAAAGCGATTGTGTCTCTTTAGAAGACTTGGATTAAACCGCTCGATTCATATAGGTTCATTTTATAAAGTCTTGTACTTTTTTTAAGTATCAAAAAAAACTTTCAGTAGAGGTGCAGAAATCTCTCAGGTTCTATTAAAAGTACCACAATTTTTGTTTTAAAGATGAATGAAAGTCTTATGGGTTTGGAATGACATGGGGGTGAGTAAATGATTACGACTTAGCCTACTCAATTGTTTACTCATGACACAGCAAAACCGCTAAAAGTTAGAGAGAAAAAAATAGTTTTTCAATACAAAATTTAGATTCAACAATCCCTCGACCCTCACCAGAAATTCCCTGGGATTACATCCATGCTGACCACTGATTACAACAAGAATTGAAAATTTTAAAGTAGCATATGCATATCTACACACATAAATACTCACTTATATGCACAGGGTAAAACAAAACAAAAATTAAGAAATAAAAAAACACTGGTTTGGCATCCATTTAGGGTTTAATAGAGAGAAATATTGTCAATAATAAGGCGTTATTTAGAATGATAAAAATAATCAATGAAGGGTCGCCAGATCCTAAGGAATTGTTTTTCCAATCCTCTTAATCTTTTCAAGGCAAAAACATTATATCTCTGATCCACTGGATGTGAGTGGGTGAAGCAGCCTCTTTCCACTTTAATAGTATTGCTCTAAATTCTAACAAGGAAGAAAAAGCAAGGACTTTACTTTACACATTGATGCTGATAACCATGACTCTTCTGGGGCAACTCCAAATATTGCCACTAGGGGATCTGGCACTAACCTGTGCTGGAGCTGAAAGAGTGTCAAATACAGATAGCCAATAGTGCCCTAATTTAGGGCATGTCCAGAACATATGAACTAGTGAACCCTTAACACACTGACATCAGTTACACATGGGTACATTTTTGACATGAGCTCTATGTACTGCTTTGAACTGAATAAGCGAGTACCGAGCACACACTGATGATGAGTGGACCTGCATGAGGATCTGGTCCCATGTGTCATCAGAGAGTGGTCTGCCAGGATCTTCCTCGGAAAAGTACTCAATTTTATCTAAAGATCGATTTTATCAGATGCCTGACCTGTTTTTACCTTATGTTCAACATCACCACGGGTAATTCCAGTAATCTGCTGACTTTCGTGTAGGGCAATTGCTAAAGGCTCAACGGCTAGAGCGAATAATAAATGGACTTAAAAGGACAGACCTGTCGAGTCCCACAGTACAAATTAAATGGTCTAGAGTACAGACTATTGGTCAGACCGGGCCTAATCCAAATGTATCCAAAACTAAGAAAAGGTACTCCCACTTCACCCTATCAAATGCCTTCTTGGCATCAAGAGAACACACACTTCTGGGGTAGCCTGACATCATTTTTTTCAGCATTTGTCTGCCTTAAAGATTAAATAAACTAATTTAATAATTGATGATCTTCACAATGGACCTGCATCAACACTGAACTTACTTCAGCTGAACTGTAAAGCTGCTTTGAAACCATCTGTATTGTATAAAGCGCTATATAAATAAAGGTGACAACGTTTGCTTAAGCTCTTTTTTAAAGGCCTATTTAAAATATTTGTTGTGCTTATTTATTTAATTCTCAAATAACTATTTAAACATTACTGTAAATAATATAACCAAGTCAACATATGTGGTATTACTTTATCTAACAAATCTTTTTAACAATGAGTCAACTGAGAGCTTACATATCACTCATATAAAGCTTGAATGATCGGGATCGGTAATTGGCTTGGTCATCATGACAAGTAATATGTAGTCGTATTGGCTGCAAAAATCCTGATTGGAGCGTTCCTAGTCAAAGGCATACAAAATAGAATAAAAGTCTCTAAATGCATCATTCATTAGTCAAGTCAAGTCAAGTCATCTTCATTTATATATCGCTATTAACAGTATGGATTGTTTCAAAGCAGCTTTACAGTGATAATAGAAATTAGCGTAACAGTGAAGTTGCGAAGATCATTAGCCCGGGGCCGCCAACACGACACCGTTCCAACAGAAAACCCCCAACGTGCTCTGGCCGCCCATCCACACAAAAAGTTCCTGGTGTCTCGAGAATGCACTCCCCGAAGTAGGCTTGAAGGTGCAAACGATTATCCGTTTTCTCTGCGCAAACCTCAAAAACGCAAACCCGCATTAATTATGCTTTGTTCAGTTGTGACCTCCCTATTATCCAAACAAAGACCACTGATAATTAGTTTTGAGCGGATCCTACGTAGCTGATTAGCCAGTAGTTTTCCAGATTACTCCCCACTTTCACAATAAACACTTCTAGTTCTTATCAAAAGGCTCTCTATTTCATTGGAAGAAAGCAAATCATACTCTGATTTCAGTTTAAAACACTTCGTATACAGGTCCGGTGTAGGATACCTGGCATTTTGTTCATTTAACCTAGAAATCTCATTTGCAAGAAAGATTTGCTTTTCTTTAGAATGTTTTCATTTGTTATTGGCTTAAGAAATAATATGGCCTCTTACATATGCCTTAAGAGCCACCCACACTGTTGAAACGGAGACGTCTGCTGATTTATTGACGCTTAAAAAAAGAAAGGAATTTGATCAGCTTTAAGCTGATCAGGGAGACCAAGTTCTCATGTGCCAAGAGAGGAATATTAAAATGCCAATTTCTCCTAAAAGATGCTATAGTAAAAAAAAAAAAGCCAAGTCAAGAGTTAAAGGAGCATGACCCGATATGGTATGCACAAGACTGAACTCTAGGAATCAAACCATTATTCAGAAAAAAGTAATCAATCGGGGAAAAAGTATGATGAACTCTTGAAAATCCAACAGTTCCATTACAATTATATAAAGGCCATTCTGGTATGATATTATTTGGGACATCTACCCTTGCCTGGAAAGAAGAATAAAATATAAGCCAGCTAAAAGTTTTCCCAATATGTTGGACCTTTAATTAAAAAGGTAGCCCACTTTCACCAGTTGAGACATGCACCTGTAAGAGCTCTATGTGATGTTTGAGTTGGGGGAGGCGCAATGCATGAAAGGGGCGTTTGCAAGGTTGTTTTGAAAATATGCTTTATTTGATTAATTCCGCTAGGTGCCACAAGTGCCGCAGAAACTACATACTTCCCCTTTAAGTACGTTAAAACAGGCATTTAATGGCCAAACATCTGCAGTGAACTTGCATTTGTTTGTGGTCATAGAGTGCTATTAAGACTCTTGCTACTTGTTTACTGAGCTGTGTGACGACAAGCAGAACGATGACTACACATTCATGGGCATGACTGTAACACTATGACAGTGCAGATGTCCACGTCATTATTTGACATCCAGCCTGGGGAATGGCTTGGAGGAGTTGGACTTACTCGGACATAACACTCACAGTCCCCCAACTGAGATCACAGGCGATTCTCAGCCACTGATGTACAATATGCACAGATTTCACAATTAACTCTGTATCCATCTACAAAGAAAGTTTTGAAGGCATTTCACGCAGTCAGAAATTAAAGTCTCTATATAGGAACACAATGTGTTTTCATTTTCATCCATTTTGCCACAGAAAACAGTTTGGAATGGCCGTACCAGTCTAAAATAATCTGAATATAAACACTTATTATAGGTTTACCCTAGTGATTCAGGATAAGACAAAAACACGGTTTGGAAAATGGATTCATGATGTACTTGCTTATATCAATTTAGTCAAATTTGAAAAAAAAAAAAAAAAGATTACGGACTGCAGCTAGGATAGTAGATTTGAACTATGCAACTATTAGAACCATTACTTTTCATTGTTAAAATTTTGATTTATGTATCATAAACACAATTCATGAGTTGTTCACAGTTGTTGTAAATTATTTTAATCGATTTGCAGAGTCATACATACATTTTAATTTTACAAGTCAATTCGACAATTAAACATTTACTCAAACATTAGCCTCAAATTTACTAAAACATCAGTTTTTATTTTATTTTACTGTGAGATGGACAATTAAGAATCAAATCACTGAGTATCTGAAATTAGTGAGGGTTCTCCAGTAAAGTGCAGATATAATGTGTAAGAAAACACCATAACAAGACATTTAAGATTATTTACAAGTCAATATTTTTACAAATAACTGGAATGAAATTTCAAAAATATACTGATATGAATATTTTTCTATTAATCTATTAGTCTGCATTTACATTGCGCGTACTGTATCTATTTTGATATGCCATATTTTTGTCCCATGCTAGCTATCACTGTCAATTGTAATTGAGTGAATCCCGCATTTATATGTAGATGTCACATCCGAAATTTTGCAGCATGTATCATGCATCATGAAAAACAAAACTTTTTTTTAAGGGATTATATACAGTATAACCTCGAAAGCAAGCAAAGACCACCCCTTTACAAAGACTAAAAAGCTGTCAATCTTATTTATTTATTTTTATGATCAAACATTAATTGGCTAATCCCCTGCAGTACAGCTGCAGACCCCCGGTTGAAGACCCTTGCTCAAGTACTGTTCATTTTTAGTTCATGC
Organism: Phoxinus phoxinus; assembly: GCF_949152265.1. NCBI lineage: Eukaryota > Metazoa > Chordata > Actinopteri > Cypriniformes > Leuciscidae > Phoxinus > Phoxinus phoxinus. The sequence goes on along the minus strand of NC_136880.1, from coordinate 15,395,575 downwards.
TAACAATGCAGTTTACAATAAAATCATGGTTTCCACAAAAATATTAAGCAGCATCAATAATACATGTTACTTCATCACCAAATCAGAATATTAGAATGATCACTGAAGGGTCATGTGACAAGCCTAGAGTAATGACTCTGAAAACTCAACTTTGCCAACAAAGAATAAATTACATGTTGATTACATAACATTTTTATTGTATTTTCGATCAAATAAACACAGCCTTGGTTAGCATAAAAACATATATAAATTGTTACACCAAAGTGTCATCCATTACACAATGGCAGTATCACTGTATAAATAACAATGTTAGCATCTTATTCATATTACAGATAAAGAGGAATGTTTAGCAGTGAAACATTTTGTTAAACTTAATCAATATTAATATTTTAATGCATTTTTGTATTGTTTAATTTGTGTAATTGATTAATTTTAGATGCCCACGAGCAGAGTTAAAAGGCACTGTAAAAGGTCAAAAAAGCAAATGCAGACCCAGTATCTAGGGCGGAAACTATAAAGATAACGGTAAGTATATAAGTGTCCACACCAATGAATGTTAACACTGTTCATCCTAAGCATGTACTGCAGTTTTGTTATCTACCATTTTAAATGCTGAAGCTCTTTAAAGCGGAATGGATTCTGATGGTGTGGACTCTACTATTCTTTTATATTTAGAATGATTTTTTTGAACTAGCCTATATCTTAGAATGATTTTTTTTTTTAACTATTATCTTTATCATTATAGTTATCATACTTGGTGTAAACGGGCCTTTAGCAAGGAAAAGAGCAAGGAATTCAGGATTGCGGTTGTCAAAATAATAGCTTCCCAGTATTTTTGAACAGAGAGTTCAAAAGAGACCATTGAGGGGATTCTCCACACAAAAGACTCATCCTCATAACGTCATTCATGTTGGCAAACAAAAAGTATTCATAAATATAGCTGTGCTAGGAGTCATTTTTGGGGGTCAAGCAGGTCAGAAACTAAGTGACAAGCTAAGCAAGCATGGCAGGGATCCTCAGAACCGTAGAATAATAAAATGCTTATTGTTTTTCAACATCTGCTTCTGCCATCATTTACTCAGGAATATTATTGAAAATAATTTAAGGATACAGACTAAGAACAAAAACATTGCAATTAAGGGAACAATGGCAATATTTTGGAAAAATGTCATTCAGAGTAACAAACCATGGTCATTCAGCGTAACAGATATATTTATGTAAAAATTAAACAATATACTTATTCTTACCTGTAATTATTAAAATATATAAAAGAATGTGATCAGACTAAAAATGATTTCCACTTCCTTACAAAAACCTAACAGTTTGAAGGATATTAGCAAAGTATAAAGATTTCAAAATTCTAATGAAGAGGGGGGAAAATAAAAATTAAAACTGCCTTACACATTTATTTTTGTTGATGCATGAAACCCCCTTTTTGTCTCTGACCCATACCGGTATATATATATAGGGTTCGCTTGATTTTAAACCATACTGATGCCACTTTAATTGTTGTGGTGCCTAAACCCCAAACACGCGATCCGCACGGAAACTAAAATTAGGGCTTGTCAATACCATCGACTGGAGTTCCACTTTGGCGTCCCACTATAGACCCCTAATTGTGGGATTAATTGCTCTAAATGAATTTAACATGGAAAAACAACACAACAAACAACAAGAAGCTTGGCGTCGACCTGATGATAACTGACATTTGAAAGGAAAAAAAAAAGGTGCATATATAAAATGCAACAACCCACAAATTTGCTAAGAGAATAAAGCGAATCCGGGGCAGAAAAACTACAAAGAAATGCAGTACCAAACAAGAAAACACTGAGGAGCTGACAAATACCGCATCCAGTGTTGTACAGTAGATTAAAGAGACACGATAGTGAATGAGATACATCAAGATCAACACAAATGTAAGAGAGCACACACCAGCCATGAGTGTAAAGGAGGAACCTAGTTTAATAACACCAAGAAGTAGAAAAGCATCCCGAGTCAATTAAGGTCCAAAGCGTGGAGCTGCTCATCCCTATCCTCTAACTTACCTTATCGAATGACACAGAGGCCCAAAAGGAAGACCTCTCCCCTGGTCCATTCACTTTGGCCGTGCTCTTGGTGGGGCTTTTCTTCACGCTGTCACGCAGATTGAGGAACTTGGTCCTGGACTTTCCTATGTTTAAGGGCAGGGTGCACGAGTTGTAGCAGCCCTCCTGGCTCAGCGTCTGCTTGAGGATGGAGGTGGACGGCGGGTTCTGCCTGAGGTTGACCTGAGCATGAGAGTCGTTCCTCTTCTCACAGCTGTCTGCTCTCCGGATGCCGTACTCATGGCCAGAGTAGAAGGTCGTCATGGTCGGCACGTGGACGAAACGTTAGGAGACGGTGTCAAATTTGAGGAGAACGAGATTGACGTCGAAAAAGCTGCTGTGTTTTGGTGCAGTGCCTTGGCAACAGCGATTGGAGGGAAATTCAGCCCCAGTCTCTCACGCGTTGGTGTGCGCACCGATCCTCTTGCGCGCTCTGTATCTCTCTCATTCACCCTTCCTCTCATCTCTTTGGATTCTCATGCCAATTAGAGAGCTCCAATGGGCAAAGGCATCAGGCGTGGAGGGGCTTTTTCCTGGCATGAATAATCAATGCTGAGCTCCGATTCACATACAAAGCCAGCCTGCTGAACCAGCGCCAACACACAGAGCGACTGTACCCTCACATGAGGGGGATCCATCTAGCAAACAGCTCCTCACCCACATAATTAAGAGTATCTGACCTCCTTGCGTTCCCTGAGTCAGCATGGCGTTTGCGGGGAGCTTTTCTCTGATGTTCTGTGTGATCATAGTCAGGATGAATGAGATAATATGGTTACACTTCACAATAAGGTTTTATTAGTTAACTACATTAGTTAACATGAACTAATAATGAACGGCACTTCTACAGCATTTATTAACCTTTGTTGATTTTAATTTCATACTAATACATTATTAAAATCAAAAGTTGTATTTGTTAACATTAGTTAACATCACTGAGTGAATATGATCAAACAATGAAAAGCCGTATTGTTTAACTAATGTATTGCTCATTGTTAATTAAAACAATGTTAACGAACGAGACCTCATTGTAAAGTGTTCCCGATATTATATATAAAAAAAGTCGACTGTCCATAAATCTTTGTTTACGGTCTGAATTTCAGTTTCATTCAATCAATGTCACTCAATAATAAAAGCATACATATACAACAGAACATAAAAAATAATGTATATTACATATGACCCCTTTTGTGACAGATGGCTTACCATAAGTGTATAGATGCAAAGGATCTTTCCTTTGGGAATATTATGAATAGATAAATGGCCTAGAATAGCTGCGTTGACATGACAACTCGGGCCATTGGATTGGAGGCTGATTTTATAAGTGGATTTGAACTGATGAGTCTGAGTGTGCCAAGCTGTTAACAACCACTGCTTCAGCATTTATAGTACGCATGTCAGCTGGGATGAACTCGAATGCAATGAGCAGGTTAAAGTGCAGTTTAATAAATGTCATGTTACAGTGTCAAACACACAGCACTAGTTTTCCCAGTGAGAATCAGTCTATTTGTAATGTGAAAAGTGCTGAAAAGTTGATAAGTTAACTCTTTGAATGCTTCAAAAAAATATGATAATAATTGTATTAACAGTATAATGGTATTATTAATAATAATACTAATAATGTGCCCCCCTGTAGACCACGGTTTAAGCTTCTTAAACTTTGCTCATTTCAGGTGCAAGTGAGAGATTTAAAACCAACATTTCAAGGATGTGGTCAGGAGGATTCAGATCAAGTTTACAGCAATGCAGTTCCAGCGCCACCTACTGGCCACACAACCAACACAAGGTTCTTGGACAATTTTGCTTGTATGTTCTCTACTAACTAACACATAATACCAACAACTGTAAATTGTAAATGGAAAATACAATTTAGTATTAATCATTATTTTTTAAATGATATTTGAATTTCAATTGAAAACAAAGTATACAGTGTTTTTGCATAATACTTGCATATTCATGCATGTGCAGAGATGTATCTGTTTCTTTTACAATGTATGAGGGGATTCAACTGTTCAATTATCTCTCTGACCTTCAGTTGAACTGCTGCTATAGGTCAAATAATTTTCAGCTGACTACAATCACAAAGGAACAAGAAATTGGGCAAGAAATTCTGCTACCACATGTAGTGGCATTATTTGTGAATTATTAGCATATGCGCCGATTCACAGTGAAATGTAAAGCTCAATAATTCAAGACAACTAATACGATAACTAATAATCACATGGCCTGTCAACTGACAACTAAAACTGTCCTGGCCACAGCATTGCAAACAACAGTATTATAATATAATATGATATATGATATGATATAATATAAAGCATATATATTCTAGAGTTTTGTGTGCTCTAAATTAAACCGCTTACATTTTTAGCAAACTGCTTTTAAAGGTTCATAATCTGGCATTGCAATCAAAGGTCTTGAGACAAACAGCCATAAAAATTATCATCAACAATCTGGGTAAATATAAAATAAAAAAGAAATTATACTAAACAACACTGTTAGCTCAACTGTATATAAAAAAAACACGGCAGAGTGGAAGTAAACACTGAAACACACATGCGTAGCATGTTTATTTGAAAGCGATAACTTGTCATTGAAGCATACGGATTGAAAGCTAACATTATCTCTTGATGTCTGTGTCCTGAGGCGCCTCCGAACTTACAGCTTGCAGAACTTACCCGACTCGTGCTTGATATGATGCAGTCAGAGAAGGTATTGAGGTGGCTGAGGGTGGCAAGGACTCGGCGCCAGCGGGACGGGGTCTGTTTCGCAGTCTCCTCAGAGGAACTACGTATGGACCACTGTCTGTGCTTGGGTCCAGATGAACCACCATGGGCCGATTTGGTGCTGCCGCCTCGACTTCCCCTGGGGTACAGAGTGTTTCCACCGAAAATGTAGTTCATCACTGCAAATGCACTATGAATGCACGCCAGTCACTTCTCGGGAGTGTGTCGATGACAAAGACAGGAAAACAAATCTAGTCAAAGTCTAAGAGCATTTCCAAACAACTTCCTTAATTATGAGTGTGGCTTCCTGTGCTGGGCCGTATCAGGAGTTTTCATCAGGACAAAGCCTCGTGACCCTGGATACTCCGTTCCGTTCAAGACTTGGCCAACCAAACAGCAACAACCATCCACCTCTGCTTCGCTTCAGATGCACCACAGAGATTAAATTAGGAGACAGGAAGAAAAGAAGAAAGTAAGTATTCTACGCAAAGCTAGCTGCCTTTTTATCAGCCACAAGAAGCTGGGGAAGCAAACTCAAAGACGGTGATCAGTAGCTGGACGAATTACGAGTTGGCACTACTTTGTTCCAACGAAGCCATCTGTGCAATTCGATGTGCTTCCAAGATACTAAATTTAAAGGCCATTGAATGATTAACAGCTGCCTATCCAAGTCCAATTGGGAATGTCACTCAGCCCAGCCAACAATGCTTCCAAGTCTTAAAAAATTACCCTCAGTTTTTTTTCATAAAGTGAAAACGGGACCCAAAGATGCATCATTCCACAAATAAAGTTCAATCTCCATTCCTTCAAGAAGGCTTTCCCATACCATCAAAAGTGTAGTAGTTGTCAGTACCAAAAAAGGAGATATTTTTTGGGGAAAAAGCCCAAAAAGTAGTATTCTCCAGGTCCGGATCAGTTGCATTACCATTCGCTGTGGATATAGTGCCCGATCTTTAACACCGGTGCTCAGAAGGAACCTCTTCCGTTCAACAGCTCCGTAGATGTGCCACAGGTGTCGGATGAGTTGGCTGATTTTGTCACCAGGCTCTGCCTCCACTCCCTTAGGAGCACAAAGCCATGGCAACTGCTCGCACATCTAAGAGAGCCAGCAGGATTTCCCGTGCAGGCTCCGGTCCCCTGTCTCGCACCAGAAGCCACAGTAAACATGCTCTTCGGCTTCATCTGTTGACATATTCATTAGTGCACTAGAGCCTACAGCAGGGACTGGATGGTACGAAAACATTATCATTCGCGTGTCAACACCATGCTGGCTCAAGCGCTGTGATAGTGTTGCATCCCCTCATGTAATCAGATAAAGCCTTCTGCACATAAACGCCACTGAATTATACTGAAGGATCGGCTTGTCTGGATTTAGCTTTAACTATTGATTCGGAGGGTAAGATGGCATCCCAAACAACAATGCTAAACCACCACCTCCTTCTGAAAAGATTGCCAATAGATATGGCAGGACATCAATAATAAATTCCAAATTATCCCTGAATACACTGTGTGCATGTCTAATGAGATGCCAGCAAACCCCATTTATAGTCGCCTCTCAGAACCGAGCCATCCTGTCACCTTGCTAATTGACAATTAAACCACCATGCTGCAGCACTGAGCAGCACGGGGAATCCACACCAATAATAGTAACACCTTAAGAGTAAAAGAATGAGATAAAAAAGCATGTGTTAGTGCAACTAAAACAGCTACCGTCTGACTCTTTCTATGGCTGGAATGGGCACCTAACGCTGGATATCCGTTTTCAAAGCATCCATAGGCCACACAATGGCAGACAAATTAGGCCAGCTATTGACAGGGTCAGACTGCTGGTCAGCTTCTCAATAGATGTTGATAGCAAAGTCAGAATCCACAAATGATGTATTGGCTATTCCTGTCACCACCTTTTCTCTGTATTCAGTCTCTGATGAAAGCCTGTTGTGTTCAGGGAACATGAAAGAACTGCTGCTGCTGATGACGATCCTGCCCAAAACTAGAACCCATGAATTTACTTTTATACTCAATACATTAATGCACTCAGATGCAACAGATTCAACTATCAAACCACAAACATTATTTACAGGTACCAATCTCAAATATATGTTAGTGTTTGGTCTAATGTAGGTAAAAATATTTGCAGTAATGGAAAATGGGGGGGGGGGGGGGTATTATAAATGGGGGGGGGAAGCTTCCTAATTCATTTTAATGACAAAAAAAACCTTTACAGGGCTCTAGAATAACATTTGAGAGTTCAGCAGATGGTGACACCAGCACCTGATTCGGTAGCACCGCACATGTTATATTAATATTACTGTTTATGTTTTGTCTCTTACAAACATACATTTTGACAGTAGTTTGAGTTGACAGTAGCTTGAACTTGAGTTGGGATGTGGATAAACATTTATTTTTATTAACAAAACAGTAAAATTGTAATAACCTACTTTTTATAAAGTAAAAAGTACATTTTCTGACTGTATTAGCTAGGATTCTACTCATATTAAAATTTGAAAATTAAAATACTATTGGTTTTCCATAGTATCATACATTTGAAGATCACAATAATCACAGTTAAAACCACATATAGCACCTCATTACCAAGGTAAAAAGTATTAGTTGTGGTATTTGTTATGAAAAAACAGTAGGCTAATGACATTTGGTATAAATATAAATGCACAAAAATTGCTATAACTTAACAACAATTATATTCCATTATTCCTTTAATACATGTAATACATTAATACATGTAATGCATGTCTACCTTAATAATAATCAAATTCGATATTAATATACCACACATTTCTGCCACAATACCATGGTTACAGTTAGTGTTCTACAATAAATCCATGGTAAATGTTGGTGATTTGTGGATTGAAAGACCGTTAAACTATATCGTTGTGGCAAAATGTTTCTCCCATTTTCAGCGTCAGTGTTGTTGAGAATGTCAGCGCATTAAACTGACTCTGATGACTCTGCCAAGACTGATCTTTTAACGATGACAAGATACTTCTTAAACTGTAAGATATGTCGGAGCACTGCCAATAAGGCTATGGCATAAATAAATAAATAAATAAAAAGATTTATAAACAAAGTTACCAGTTAATGAAAACAGTCTGCTACAGAATCGAATCGGGAAATCTGTATAGCCCTAAAAGGCACATCCCAATTCTGTGGATATCTGTTGAGTTTCAGTTCTGTGTGTGGATTCCACATTGAACATCCCTAAACATCCAAACACTTGGATTGTTTTGTACCCTTTTTCTAAATTAAACTTTTGGAATGCCAGTTATCTTATATATACACTCACTTCTTTGACCTAAACAATGACCAGTTATCTGTTGGGTTTTAAGGTGCAGGTTACATTATTTAAACGAGTCAAATGTAGAAGCCAATAGCAAAGCAATTGTGTCTTGATAGAGACTCAAAGTAAATACACACAAACAAGCAAACCCATAAATAGACACAACCAAAGCTACCATGGGGATTTAAACATGTAACATGCATTTGATAACAAATTACATGCATCATTTAGCGACTAGGGACCATAACAGTAAATCTGACTAGTTAAATGAGCTTAATCTTTCCCGTGTCTCAGCAACCATGATTGTATCAGTGGCAAAGCACCGCTACCATTCACATCTGTAACGTGTGTGTGTGTGTGTGTGTGTGTGTGTGTGTGTGTGTGTGTGTGTGTGTGTGTGTGTGTGTGTGTGTGTGTGTGTGTGTGTGTGTGAGAGACACAGCGAGCACTGCTGCATGACAGAGGCACGCAGGTTGCCAGGCAGCAGAGGGAAGAGATATGTGCTTTCACATTTTCTCATCGAAACACACTGATGTGTGTTTGACATCACACACTCACGCAGGTGACTGCCACAATGTAAACGCAGATCAATGCTCATATTTCACACAACAAAACAAAGGACTTTGCTGTGGCCTTACGAGACAGTCTGTCAATCAGTGCCTTTCAGACTTCGTGACGTGCTAACAAAAAATGACGCTACTCTGCTTTCTCACAATCTAAGGCGTGATTATATGGTCCATTCGGTCTTTTGGGTGAAAACACATATTACTAAGTTCCCACGAATCAGATTAATGCAGTTGCAAATGATGAACAATAAATTGTATACAAGGCAAATCACGTAACTTCTGTCAACATCCAAAACTAAGTTTAAGCATTTATCATCTGCTTTACCAAAAGAATTCACTGCCGTGACTGACACGCAGCTTTTTCTTGTTGCGGAGTTCCAGACCTACCAACAAGTGCAGACGCCGCCTCTTGGTTCTCCTGAGGGTACCCATGATCCGGCGACCCATCTTTTTAGCATACCACACCGAGTTGAGCATTGTGGGCTGAGGCTGGGGTGTGCGTGTGTGGGGTTCACGCTCCGGCAAAATAGAACTGGTTTCCCGACTCTGACCTGCCCCCCCTCCACCTCTTCTTACGCAGGCATCTCAAAGCCAGTTTCTGCACATAGTGCGTGTCGGCGACAAAAACATACGGTGCAGGTACCTACGAAGAGCCGCATGCAGGGAAAGAGAAAAACACCGGCTCCCTGACGCACGTAAACTGCAGCAGAAATAAAGCACTTTACAATCAGTGCAGTCCCCAGTAACGCTACTCGTTTCACCTTCTCTCTCTCCCTTGGTCTCTCTCTCTCGCGCGCTGCTGTGGCTGATGCAGTTCCTGGCACGCTGATGCGATCGCGGCTGTGCAGTGGTGGGATGCGAGCAGATGCAGGTGCCTGCGTTCGTCTCTTCCAGCTCAAAATGAGTCAGCAGGAAGCTGAGAGAGTGAGACTGGGTGCTTGACTTGGCTAGCACTGACTGCGCTCCTCTCTGACTGCCTGAGAGAAATGAGTCCAGAGGTTTGCGATGCAGACAGCACTCTCTGATAAACGGCTGCAGTGTCTCTACGCTGCGTTGTGATAAAAGAGAGGATGATGTTTTCCCCTTCTTCCTCGCATTGCCTTGGAGATGAGGCAGGGCAATATCCTTTCCTGTGCCTATGGAAATTCCCGGGTTGTAGGGGATGGCACTCTGGAACCTTGACCTCTTCGCGTTCGTCGTGCTCGCCTAATGCATTCTTGAACGTGCGATAAAGCCATTCAACTTTGCCTCATGGGAAGATTTATCAGGACTGACGTCACTGACGAGAAATGGGAGGCAGCTCAAGGCTCATGATTTGTATGAGAAAAGTGACTGAAGGACACAGCCTCACCTCAAACCCACACTAATACTGCCTCATTCTTAGAAGCATGTGGCGAAGAAAATGCAGACTGTTTTAGCACTTTCACCTCATATATCCCAAGACCTAGTTTATGTGCAGTCAGAAAAGGAGTAAACCAGGAATTTGCCATCATCATCATCATCATATAAATTGACCATTTCATGCAGTAACCAGGCTTTAATTGGTATCTACAGCACGGAAAAACACTGGCCATGCGCTTTGGAAGCAAAGGTGCTTCCATGCATGACAGCATGCACCACAGATGACGAATGCAACAGCAGAGATATCGCTTCCACATTCATAGACAAACAACTGTTGCATTTGCAACAAGTTGATCATTTAACTAGAACCCACATAGATTATAGCAGGCTCATGCACTAATCAAAATGAAATATTGCTTATACAAACAGGAAGGACCAACGAGAGGTACTGTAATGTACCCTCTAGTGTCAGCATCAAGCCAGTCTGATAAAACGTATGGGACTCCTCACGACACGATGAAAAGCTGCATCGACCAGCCACTCTCATCACATGGAGATGACCGACACCAGAACACACCACTGACAGCCATATGACAAACACAGAATTGGCAAGCCACAGATACTACATCAGAAGCACATAAAGATGCTTGCCAGGTCGGAGGGGTGACTGTTACCTGGACGGTCACAGGACTTTGAGGGTACGGGTTGGAGAGGGGAGTAGTAGGAGTAGTAGGAGACGGAGGACTCTCCTCGTTCACTACAGCGGACGGCCCATCGAAGATGCATTCCAGCGATTCAACCTACAGAGGGGCATTGAACTCAGAGTATTACAATATAAGCTTGACTTCAAATTTGCCTACAATTGTATCATCATGAGACGAGGATAAAGAGAGGACAGACAATAGGACAAAATGAGGAGTAAGGAGGACTTAGAGCTAGTGAGCTGCTCGTCTAGTCATCAGTCTGGGGCATCACATGCATGTTTGAACGTCCTATGATACCCGAAAAAGCAGTCTCTAGGCTGGGCTAGCTCACTAGGTTTTGAGACAAAGCCTAAGAGTCAGCCAACGGAGAATGGTATCACAACTTATGTTGTTGATGGAACACAGACAGACTGCATATCATCACCAGGATGGAAACATTAATCCCAAATGGCAACTATGAGGATCATGCAGACCATACACAAAGATACAAATGTATGCTATAAAACTCAAAGTAAAACAAATGAATATATGAAAAGACTCTTGGGATAGAATGTCAGTCTCAACCATGTCACTCCCACCTCCATGAACACATTCAGTAGCAAACGTATAAATCATCGGTACACATAATGACCAGTATCAGCAGTTTGAGACATGCACAACTGCAACGACTTCTGTGTAACACAAGGTGGCGATAGAACCCACCAGTGCGATGGGTTGAATAACTAATCTCCACAAGTTCCCCTCACTAAGTATTCCTGTCAAATTGTCATATGATAAATTACTGGGTCTGTAACATTTAAAAGTATCCACAATAGAGAAAAAGGAATAAAAAAAGACGTTCAAAACACATGTACCATATTCTTAGAAATGTACTCTTTGCATTCAAAGAAAAGTTTACATTTAATGTCTTCTAAAATGTTGTGTGCTGTAAACATATATATGTTGATGTACATTAGTAAAGTTAAAACAATATATTGTTTACCACTATATATTTAAAGACCCCCTGTGGTGAAATCAAGTTGTTGGTTTTTTGACTGTTGTTTATATGTCTATGTTGTGTTTTTAATATGCTTTAAGACAAACCATAAAGCAAGGTATGAATAATTGTTTTTTTCACAGGAAAAAGATGGTGATCAAAGATGGGTTTTAAGGGATTAAATGATTGACTACAGGCCAGGGGGACTTTAAGCTTTCTTCCAGGGATCTGCAGGGAATAAAGCAGTTTGGAGAATGGATGGATGGATAGATTTTCCCTATTCAAACTATTGTTTTTATTAAAGAACAGATTTCTGGAATACAGTATATTACTGTATGAATCACAAAATGAATTGAGGTCAATTTAATATATTAATTAACCACTTGAATTAATTCAACATATCAATAAATAAAAAAGTTTTAAAACAAGCATTTTTTTTTTTCATAATTACAGCAGGAATACAGGAACTTTCTTAGTGTATATGGAGGGGCCTTCAAATATTGTGTTGAGCCATGGGGGGTCTTAAAGTAAAAAAGAAAAATGCTGAGGAGATGCTGAGGTGACTCTCAGATCAGCCTGGGCCATAACTGTATAGTGAGGGTGTGTCTGAGATGGATTGGACATTGCGAGGCGGGCTGGGGGAATGAAAAGGTGCCGTTTAAGTGAGAGCAGTGAAGGTTATGAGAAGTGGCAGGTGTGATTTCTCATGTGTGGTTTGTTGTGTGCATGCTTTTGGCTTAGGCTCTGATCAGGACGGAGGAGGAGCCTGCCATGGGGTCATAAATCTAAAGGCAGAAGGGAGCGCTGGAGCACAACAGGAGCAGGACGAGTCCTAGTAAAACGTCCTGCCTCACAGTATATACACCTTCTCTGGACACAGTCACTCTACTGCCTTCCACTTACAGTAGCACACAGAGAGAGTGCTTCACCCTGAGAACTGAGAAGGGCTAAGCAATTTCACATGTTCAAAGAAGCCAACAATAAATGCACTGTGGCTTTAAATCAAATATAAAATCAAATATAAAAGTTCCTCTTCCCCCCAAACGAATTCTGGCGTGATGTATGCCGATCTTCAAGCAGAAAGAGTTAGATGAAATATTTTGAATGATATCAATCCACAATCTGATGGAGCCACAGAGGAGAACTGGTCCCCTGACTGAGCCTGATTTCTCCTAAGGTTTTCTTCTCTATTCTGTCACCAGAGGGATTTTGGGATTTCACCTTTGACTTGCTAAGTTGGTGACACTTAATATTCAGTAATATATGGATTTGATATTATAACACACTATAGAACTAGAGCTGTCAAAATGGCTGAAAAACTCAATCAATTATATTAATCTACACTATCAAATTTACCCAATCTTATATTTAAAAAAATTAAATGAGTAACAAATTACATTTCAGTATGTAATATAGACCACTTTTATCATGCTTTTTTTTGGAGCTGAACAGCTCCACTCATTATTTTACTAAAGTGAGACCAGAATTTTCTTCATAACTGAGAAAATAACTAATTCATACAGGTTCAGATTCTTCAGAACCAGATTAGGGTGTAAATTATGTCAGAATACGATCTAAAATTTAGTCATTGTTATTTGTATGCTCATTTTAACCATACATTAAACATACAAATTAGCTAATACAGATTTATTTTAGTAATGCCAACATTTTAGCCACCGAAAAAGAGAAACTTGTACAAAATGGGAACCTGCCACCTTTGCTTTAGAAACTGAAAACATACTAAACTATTACACCAAGAAATTTTTTGAACATTTTAAACTCATGCAAAATGGCAAATCTGTGACCTTTTCTGAGTAATAATGCAAAAAAAATATGGTTGAATCATGAATTTTGAATCAATTTGAACAAAATAATTGTTTCTCAGAAATTAACTGAACTTCCCACCTCTACTATTTTCATTGCTGCTGAAGTTTAAATCAGAAAGGCTATTAACTAATAGAATACATTTAAAAGCCGCTCATCTAAAAACATTAAAGATGTGTCCCATGTTTTATGTATACCTGCAACAAGCACTAGAGCTAAGAGAAAGTAGCAGCGGGGATACATGTCTTTGTGTCCATTGTGCCAGTCTTTCATATGCTTTAGCGGAGTGGTTTAGATCAATGTCCAATGAGCCTGTGGGCTCTGCAAACCCTCTGTGTTATAAAGCACTTTGCACACTAATAATGAGAATCCCATTGAACCAAGTGCATTGGTGGATTAAGAGCCAATCTAGCAAAATCATTATATTTGCCCAACATTTTCTCATTCTGACCTCATTGTATGCTTCAGTCAAAGTTATTTGTTTTGATCGATTGTGGCAACAACAACAAAAACAGCTGAATGTACAAAAGCAGTAGCAGTACTACGGTGGTCCGGCTTTTTCTTGAAACAATGCAAGAAAGGGAAGCCATCCTAAAACTTGTGTTTGTGTCTTGTGTATGTAAAGAGTGAGGCACACACAGTTATAACTGCATGGCAGAATTTGGACAATGAGGTGATAGACAACATGGCACATGTTAAAACAGGTGAACTGATCAGGAAGTGCAGATTCCAGGACCGGGGCCTACCTTCATTGGGGAGATATGTGCATGTGCCACATAGCCGTGGACGTTCTCAATCTGGGAAAGGTTCTTCTCAGCCACTTGGACCAGCTCTGGCCCAGGAGCCTCATCGGTGAACTGGGGCGAGCTTTGCTCCTGTGGAGATCCTGTGTCTTCATCATGTTGTCTGTACTTCTGTAAACAACAACAGTGACCAGTCAGAAAAGATGAATGCTTGAGAAGAGATTTGAGATCTTATTTTCTCTTTGAAAACTGCTTGGTTTGCATTGATAATGTTGTCAAAAATACTATCCGAAAACTTCCCTACAGAGGCAGAATTTTAAGCCATCGTAAGCACGCTTCTGAAATGAAGGTTGCTTTAAAAGGTAGGTAATTTAATTATTTAGAGCCTCTGAAGACTATTTAGGCCTTGTCAGAGAAGCCAATCCCAAAATGTAATCCAAATAGCTGGACAAGAAAAATGCAATTAGCTTATTTATTTCAATACTGAGATATAAATGTAATATTTAAAAAAAAAATGGTTCAGTTTAATCTAAATGGTTATTTTACCCAATGTCTGTGTACTCTATATAATTTTATGCTTGTAGTATATATATTATGTTAGCTTAGCAACATGCTGACACCAAACTACTGAAAGAAATAGTCAAGTCTCTATTTTTAAGAGATTTGTGTGTGGAGTTTCTGCTTCAGCATTAAACATCAGTCACTTATGAGGCTCTATGATTGTTAGGAAGTTGCCTTACAACACAGCTGTCTATGTAGGAAGTAGACAGCAAGACATCTGTCTAGGTTTTGTAACACCGCTAAGATATCCAGACCATCAAAAATGTGAAATTAGGAGGATGATGAAAAAAGACTGTAGCTTTAGGTGATTTTAGTAATCATGTAGAGTTGGTGCAAAAGGAATGAAAAAGGAATTTGGTTGCAGATACTTTAATCCTGAAATTTATGGAAATCCTTGACTGAAAGTAGAGATGCAGTGAAGCGTCTTGACTGGACTGTAGAGCAACAGTCAAAAACATACAGTTTTAATGCAAAATTATTGAGTAAATGATTTGTATTCCCTCATTTCAACATTACACAAATACTTTTTAAGCGAGAGCTTAAGTATCATACATGTTGTGAATAACTACAATTATCCACATTTGATTCTAGAAAAACAGAAGACTAACAACCAAAGACTATAAATGGTGCACTTCTATTACTTACGAATCTGAGAAACTGCAACGCGCAATATGGTTTACGTCCCACCTTCTAAGTCACAGCAGCTGCCGTTAGAAGACTAGAGAGACTCATGAGACTCACGCTCAGGACTACACATGTGCATTTGGCTGATCTAGCCAGAAAAGTATGCTTTAAGAAACAACATTTACGGGACAGTTAAAGGGGTCATCGGATGCCCATTTTCCACAAGTTGGTATGTAAACAATTTGGTATGTCTGTTGTGGACACAAGTTGGTATCTTCATGTAAAGTTTGTAAAATACTTTGGTTAAAACTCCTCAATGGTTGTGTAAAACAACACCCTTTTTACCTCCTCAAAAACAGCTGTTCACAGCGACCCGTCTCTTTAAATGATAATAAGCTGCTCACCCCACCCCTCTCTTCCGTAGGGAATGTCGACACAAGACGCATAAAGTGCTGCCTTGTATACAAGTATACAAATGGCTGAGGGCCGAAATATACGAATACGGGACAGTCCGTTAGAGGTCGTGGGTAGGGCTGTCACTTTTGTGAAAAAATCCTTTTTTTGATTTTCGAGACATGTGTTCATTGAATCGATTGTAAAATCGATGTTCCATGTCTAAAGACGTTTCCATTTTCAACGCCAAATATAGGCCAATCCAACTAACAGGCATTAGGACGAAGGTAAAGAGGGCGCTTGAGACGCACAATATTTCTGATGATTTATTGGCATGAAATTTCGTATACAATTACAAACAGGAGTAACATTCTCGAAAAGCAGAGTGGACTGCCATACCATCAATGAAAAACATTACTGCAGGCTTTAACATGGCTGTTTTCACGATTAGAAATGTCAAACAAATTTCACCTACGTAGCCTGTAGCCCGAGTCTGTACGCTATCTGTAGCCTATGCTTGAAATTTTCTAAATACTGGCGACACCTTATGCAGAAGTAGGCTATAATTTGCTGTTATGTGTGTTTATCAGAACCTGCAGTTGCTGTGTGATGCGCGTTCGCTGCGGGTGTATCGTAACGAGCTGGACGCGCTCTGAGAGAAAGCGCCTTTCAGACAGGGCACGGCATTCGCGGCGCTATGAGACCCATTCATTTCAACGGCTTGCGAGACATTCTGTTTTGTGAAAGCAGCTCTTTTGTTTTTACCTCCAAAACACACCAACAATTGGTCAGATCTATGCCATTGGACTGTGCGGTTCAATGGCTGAGCCATTCAATAGGCAACAGATAGCGCGAGACGTTTTGTTGCTGGGTCGACCAAGCGGTGCCCACGCCGTGGTCAAAGTTCAATCGCCCAAATCGCGTTGTATCTGAAGCGCAACGCTGAACCCCCAGCGGCCAGCGCCGCGCATTCTGCGTCCTGAAAGCCGTTAAAAATCGATTCCCTATTTTCATTTTCGAAACTTGTGTTGGTTGGTCCGATCAATTGTGCAATCGATTTTCGAACAAAAAGTGACAGCCCTAGTCGTGGGCGGAGCATGAGCAATGTGATGTCATATTGCTCAGAAAATCCAAACGGCTTGATTATTGAGAGTGTTCAGGCTTTTTGGGGATAAAAAAAAAAAGGAGTGAATGGATTTTTTTCATTGTTTGGTGGTTGTGTCCACACACTTCAAAGACACATTTATATGCAAACACCAAAAGTGCATTTTGCATCTGATGACCCATTTAATGCCAGATTTTGTTGCCGATTTGAAATATGTTATTTAATTGTGAGTTCGGAAAGCAGTTTTTGAGATTTCAGGATTCCACTATTCAGACAGATAGGAGTTGGTCTTGGATGTCCGAAATAGCTGCCCGGAGGCGTTCGGAGGCGTAGCAAATATGGCCGCCCAGTGCACAGACTTTCTTCGAAAGGGACTTTGCTATCAACCCATTCCCTTGCACTACAGTAGCGCTTTCACATGATGATGAATGAGTCCCCCTCCCTCTAAAATACATTCAGTGGAACATGCTTTCACAGAAAACTGATGAGCTGTTTCCACACAGGCGGAGGATGGACACAGTTGCTATGGCAACAGGTTTATCAGATACTGACTATTTCTCACTAATGGGTAAGCCTGTGATTCAAGCAGCCTTATTTAAAGCCAACATAAGCCTCATTGGACCGGTTCAACCACTTAGCTTTATGAATTTGCATGGTGTATAATCAGTAGCTAGATTACAGGAAAGATCAATGGGGAATTCACACTGTAAAGTGTTTTGGTTTACTTACTTAAGGGAAATTATGTACATACACAATATTTTAGAAAATATATTTAATGATGGATGTTGAGGACAACCGAGATAACCATATAACATGTCATTCTACATCTTAATCTTGCATTTGGTTATTAAAAAGCATCTATCCATTAGACAGATGTCCTCATATTCTTTTAAACATAATCAGTGCACATACATCACTTTCTCCTTCAGTTAATGGTATTGTCAAAAGCTCAATTCCAAGTAGACTTTGTCAAAAAATAATTAATGCTAGTGTAGGCAATTTCGAGGCAAAGCATTAGATCCCACCCCCCTCCCCTCAAGAGCGTCTCCAAAGCCACGCCTCATCCAAAACACATGAACAAATCATATGAGACAGCATTAAACTACCTCATATCTCAAAGCACATTACATTACCATAATAATGAACGTAAACAACTTACAGAGCTTTACTGCTGTAGGTTAATTTCGGCGTTGATGGTGTTGACACACAAACACATAAATCCGAGTGTGTGAGGTCGTGAACAGCTCCGAAAAGAGCATCACGGGTTGTCATCTCTAAATAACGTTCACGATATGGAGTCGAGTGTGTGAATTGCCTACGCTACCTTTAAATGTGTTGTTGTCCATGTATTACATTTACATATTTTAACTGAGATACAGTTACATATTTAACATAGACCTGAGAGAGTATCCAGAAATATACATAATAGCGGTTATAGAATAAAACAGGTTTTCAAACAGGGGTTCAAGGACCCCTATGGGGCTACAAGAGTGCAATAAGGGTTTCGCAGAAAGATATCTTAAAGTCTCCATGAAAAATCATATTTAGAAGCATTAAAAATTTGCAGCTTCTCTCTACCACCAATACGGATCTGCAAATTTGATGGCATCATTGTGAATTCATTGAGTTCAGTTGCCGTGTTTCAGTACGTTGTTACAGTAGAGCGCAGTTACACATTCTGACAGCACGCATGTTGGCGACACGTTGTATTAATCGTTATATTTGATTATGTAATTAAATTAAATTAAATGATCAATCACATTGACTCATTTTAAAATCCTACTAGCCTTTTATTTAGACTAAAAACTCTTCATTCATTTGGTGAGGAACATGGCGTTTTGAACAGCATTTGCAGACCCTACCATGCGGTTATCTCCAAGCCACTGCAGTAGACACATATTGCAGTATTAAAGCTATGATTAATCAATTAATTGATTGTTAATTTAAACGACAATCGATCATGGGAATATGTGTAAATTGCCATCCCTAATAGTAAGCGTGTCATATTAAATCTTAAGGGGAATTTGTTTCAGTCGGAAATGCATCAAAGCATGAATAAAATCTGCGCTCATCAAGCCAATTCAATGGGACAATCCAATTCAAAATAAATTTTTAGGGCTGACAAACTTTAATGTTAACTTAAGATATTAAATTGAATTCTGATATGTTAACTGCTTTGAACAGAACAGAGTGAACTGAGGGCACACACTGAGATCGTTAACTTAACACAAGACACCTACTTAACTTAATGAATGGTTATGGAAATAAAGCACAAATTTCAAATGGCACTTTTGCACCCTTGAAGGGCACTTCAGAACAGGGGCGCCATTTGTAGGGATGTGCCAAATGCCGGTGAATCCCTTCACGAAGAGAGTAATCTAGGTATAGCGGGAGAGTTGGAGTTAATGTATAAAAAGATTAATACAAGTTGTTTGTTTTGCTGTGATATACAGTATTACAAACATTTGTCATGCATTTCATATTAAGTTTTAAAAAGATTCAGAGGTAAGAAATGTGTAAATTGCTTTATGTTTAAGAGCAGATCGGGAACACACACACCTAAAGCATATTTAAAAATCAATTATAAATGTACAATTAACAATAATAAGATATTCCTGTTCTCACTGACTAACGTGAAGCTAATGAGGAAATTACGTGGTCTTGAATCTTTCCATGCTCCCTTCTCCAAGTGCGTTCTACAAGTGAGGCACACAGAAACACAATAACTGAATAGAAACAGAACATACAAGTTACAATAGCAATAGAAGTTAATTGGAAGTCAATTATATCATTTCACATTTTTATGCAACATTATTTCTTATCTCTGTGTTTTCATGCTTTATATTCTCATACATTACAAATTATTTTTTTTGCATGGAAATATGCTGTCTTTATAATTTAGGAAGGGGGTCCTTGGCATCTAAGTCAGAAAGGACTTTATTGTATTTGTTCTGTAAACGGTACTTTTAAGATTACGGTAGTACATGTGCATAAAATCCAGTGAGGTAATATTTGAATATAGTTTAACTGTAAATTACCTATATAACTATAAATTAAGAGCAATATATTGAGTTATTCTGGATGAAAACAATCCCTCTAAACACTTCTCAACTACCTATAACTGGTGTGTGTTGTTGAACTGACAGCGAGTGATCTAATTACACAATACACTGAAACTAAGCCTTAATAAACAGTCAAAGGTGTCCAAAGATGTAGCCATTTCTTTATCTGGCTGCAGTCTGGGATGTTTCGGGTTTCCCTAACAATGCCATGTTATGTAATCCTCTCTAAAAAAAAACATAAATGGAAATGTTAGCGAGACCGGAATAAAGGATTGCTATCATTAAGATTGATTTGTAGGTGTTGGGTGTGTGGAGCATGTGGGAGGAAGCACATGATAGAAGAGGAGAGCTCACAGTCTTCCCTCATGAGCACACGAGGAGGAGGGTCTCCTGGCAACCACGACCACTCACTATTGAGTCACGGTCCTTTGTGACTGAGGTAGGCAGCTCTCTATTCAATCTGGAGCTTTCCTGGGATACACCTGATACTTCACCACCGCAGACTGGAATCCAAACTGACTCCAATTTCCTCCTCTGCACACTGTGCCAACATTCACAGCTTCAAACGAGAACACACACACACACACACACACACACACACGCACACACACACACACTGCAATAACCTGCTTTATATGGCAATTTGTCAGTAAGATGAAATGTTTTACCCACAAGTTTAAATCTGATGTGAAGAAAAGTTTTGAATTACCATTTATTAACATGGCCCTATCACTGCGGGACAAGTTTTGTGCGTTTAATACTTAGAATAAGGGGTTGTGCAATCAATAACCTCTCAAGTATGGTAAGTATGGTCAAGTATGGTAGTAAATATTTGAAATATATATATATATATATATATATATATATATATATATATATATATATATATATATATATATATATATATATATTTATATACATACAGTATATATATATATATAGTATATAACAAGCTTAATTGTTATATAGCCTACTAGTTTGACATGACAGAAGAAAGGGAAGAGTTTTGATTGGCTTCCAAAATATCCCTCACCTTGCCCATCTTCCAAGTGGACATTTCTTTGAACCTGGCATGAGAAAATGAAAATCTGAGGTAAAATTAAACGATTTAGTTTTATGCTCCAGATATAAACTTTTCAAATAATGTATTAATTTCACATTAAATGTGGAAAAAAAATTAAAAGACAATATAATTATTATTATAATTTATAAAGAGCCGTTTGAAGCTTTTAGGGTTTCTTAAAAATGTGTCAAAATATTTCATAAGGACATAGACAAAGAACTTAAGGATCTGTAGTTTCTTTTTCCTTGCATCATTTATAAGTTTGCAATCTCTGAAAAAAGTGAAGTTACAGTTCGTGTCAGAACTGGTTCACATGTGCCTCAGAGGTCTTGTCAAAATTACACTGCCAACATCCCACTCACTAGAACATAAGCTTATCCTTAAGGATTGGGATGAAATACTAGTAAACAGACTCTTCTTTTCTCCTTAATAATACAGGGAAGCAGCCAGTTCTGGAGCAATAAGGGGGCAGATTGGATCCATTTGAACCTGGATGATGTAAAAAATTTAAATGCTTTTGAATGCCTTTTCATATTCTACTAATAAAAAATAAATACCACTATAAACACACATAACCAGGAGCTACAATTAAATATACATGTTTTAATGTATAATTTCTTGTAACAATTGCATAATGAGCCTCAGCTCCACATCTGTCTAAATGCATTAACCAGCAAGATAAGTGCTGTCCTACTGGTATTACAGGGTGACCGAATGGTAATGCTTTACATCGCCTGTAACTAAATCCTCACACAAGCCATTGGCTCCAGTGCTAAAGGACAATCATCAGAAACGGTTCGAACAACAAAAACTGGGGTGACATGACATGGCATTTGGGCAATTATCCCATCTGTGTGATCAGATGCTAAAACTGAGCTGGCAATCCAGTGAGCAGCATAAGCTCCTCCGCTCAGCCACTACTCGTTCATATGCTGCCCTTCCTGTCATCACGAAAATGACATTTGCAAGTTCGGATCGTTCTAGTTCAATCTGAGATGTGCTGAATGTGCCAGCCTATATCTATCAACTCGAACAAGGCCTTTTAAAGGCAAAGATTGCAAGGAGAACTTTGCGAGAAGTAGACCAGAGAATCTGGACTCTACAGCGCACAGAGACGGGAGCTGGTCAAAAGCGTGCATCTCTAAGCTAACTGTGTTAACGTGGTGAGGTGTTGCGCTGCTCACAAATTGGGATATATAGCCTGACTTATCATTATTAAATCAATGGAGCGTGGCAGAAACAGAGAGCAAAAGAGAAAGGAAGCCTACCAAAGCCATCATAACCTCCCATGTTGGTTAAGAAACTAAAAATAGAAGCTGTATATTCAGCAGGCGTGTTCTGGAACAAAAGGACGATTGACTAAGAAATTAGTATTTACACAAGCAGCAGTCCAACAGCCAGCATAGGCTCCCTCATACATCACTGTCACACTGCCGTTTTCCCCTCTGGTTTAATCAGAGAAATGCTTTGAGTCATTTTCAACAGTCATTAATTACAGATTACACCTAAAAACATCATTTCCATGTTTGACTTGAACCAACAGAATATTTACAAGTACTTAAATTGTCCAAATTTTCCATCATCCCAAAAAAGTCTAAGCACTTCTGATCATCTGTAGAAAGGGCTAATCATATTGGCTGACGTTACACATCTCATACATACAGGGCTCAAGACTGCGACCTTTTTTCCAGTCGGTGCGGGTGAATTTTGTTAAAAGGTCACACTGGACTGGTGTCACCACCACGTTGTCCAACTGATAAGCTCTATCGTTCTGTTGCATATGAAAAACATCAAATGACAAACGAAACGAAAGCATACCGAAACCGCACTACTTGTTTGAGCTGCGCAGTGCGGACTGTTTGTCAGCTCGGATTAATAATAGACAGCGTAGTGTGACCTCAGAACAGGTTTACTCGCAGCCTTATCTTTGGTCACGAGACACTAATTTTGCGCTTGAATTCGGCACTGTGTTAATAACATCGCTGTGAGATCTAGTAAGAATTCTCTGTTATAAGCCATATCAGATCAAATGGCACTGATTTGGAAACCAGGAGAAACATTGTGCCATGAATGAACAAGTTAAAGAAGGCTTTCCAGTCCACAAGTCACCAACATTCACCATGGATGTGATGTAGTAACGCTAAGTGTAACCATGGTATTGTGGCAGAAAAAGACGATTCCTTATTCATTTAAGGGTTCGTACAACCTTTTGAGAGTGAAATTTCAAGCACTTTTCAAGTGCTTCACAATTTTTCCAGCACTTTAAAGCTCTAATTTAAATGTAAAAAAAAAAAAAAATGTACATGTTACTGTTGTACAATGTTAATAAAAGTAAATTTGATCTGTATCTCAACTCAAGCTCAGTGCGTTACTGTCAAATGTGCATTTCAAAGAAATAAACATATTAGTTACTGCACTTATTGATGCAAAACAATATAAATCTTATGATTAAATTACCTTTATGATTAAAAATCCCCTGACCCCGACCAAATCAGGTGCTGGTGGAGAACTTAGTGGCACCGTGCTACTGCTCTCAAATGTCAGTCTTTTTTCAGAGATTGACACAATTTTGGCCTGGTCAGTTTAATTATGGTGAGGTTCTTGTAATAAACGTTCACAATAATCTTGTAGTATTTTGAGGTTTGCCCCTAAAGAATTCACACTTTTTTAACAACTGACAACAAATTCCAATTGAATGTCAATCACGAGCAGAGCAGATGGAATGTAATCCTATGTGCTGTGCATCAAGGATTTGAGAAGTTAATGCCATGGTTCGAGGTGGCATAAGACGCCATACGGCACCATACAGGCAGTAATCATGCCAGAGGCCAAAGGGCACTAGTTAAACACTGCCTATCCCAATGACTTCTTACAGTTTATTGAGTGACTGACGACATTATCATTTGAATTAATTGTGTCTTCCCAAGCTTGAGAGTTAAAAAATAATGAGAACATGATACACTAATCAAAATCAATTCCCCACAAACAATCAGTCACTTTTACAAAACTATGTTACCTACAATTTCATGATCATGTACTGAATAATTCAGTATAAAAGTCAAGATGTTTCGTATGAGATTCTGTAAGAGTTTGATCAGGAGTTGCTTGTGCAATGGTAATGCCAGAGCTAACGCATTACTGTGGCACTCATTAGGCACAGGCAGGCTTTACCCTGAGCTAACACAATGAAATGTGTGCAATCTTCATCAGTGTAGAGAGAGTGATTACTGGAGAGCAGTGTTAACTATAGTCAGAGCAGAGATAAGCCAATGGCTGATTAAAAGAGAAAGCTGTGAATAGAGGAAAGACACCCTTGACTTATGCACTGATACTTCTAAACATGCTGCTAGTTAACATAAAACACATTCTGAAAGTTGATATGTCGTGTGACATGGTACATTCCATCTAAAACTATTTTAAACAAAATTTGATTGTTTTATTTATTTATTTATTTATATGCATACAGGTTTTATAACTCGTGTTAATATACACTGGTGAGTAAAAAAGGTATACATGTATGTAACGTATAGGAGCTGTTGGCTGACAAGGACCCAGGTCCGACTTCGGTCATGCCCTGATCCCACTTCTCCAACTTTTATTTCTATACGCAACTACCCTATAAATAAAGCCAAAAAACAAATAACCAAAACAAAATCTAAAAGAAAGAACCTAATGTTTGTACCTTCCCTTATACATTCATATAGATTTTATATAAAGTCCATGGACATGTTTTGTGTCAGCTCTCCATGGGAATATCTCTACTTTGGTGTATGCTGGATCTTTAAGACAACGCTTATCTCACCAAGTTGATTGTATGTGCCTTAGAGATCAGACTTTCTCTTCCTTGATTTTTCTGGCAGCTGTATAGAAGACAATTTTGGCAGCAACACTTGGCTACACCTGGATGCACATGCTGGACAGATTCTCACAGTCTGTCCTCTATCTCTACCATAAAGCAAACCTGAGAAACAGAGCAGAGAGCTCCGCCACCCACCTTGCATCCAAACATGAGCGAGATGGTGCTATTCGTACAGGCCACTTTGCAGTGGCACAGCATGGGCGAGAAACAGTCCAACTTCTTGATGCTGGGCGACATTTTCTCGCTGCTGTGGCAGCTGAGCCGCTCGGCCAGCGAAGAGCCAGAAACTCGCCTCCGCAAGCGACACTTGCTCCTGCCTCTCCGGCCACCTCCTGCTCCACCACCTCCCCCCGCACCGCCTCCTCCTCCTGCCCCTCCACTGCTGCTGCTGCTGCCCGCTCTCACCATCCACCCTCATTCCTCGTCTCACTCCATCACGCCAGGGAAGGGACAGCCAGTCTGCTTCCTTCATCCAGCGAGTTTTCCACACGCCCCCCTCTCCGTCACCACTGTCTGCCGCTGTCTCTCAGTGCCTTTCTTCTTCTGCTTCACTTGCTTGCAATGAAGAATCTGTCCCTGCACCTTCTTCCACGGTCCGTCCTTCTCCTTTTCTGACCAGCGACCTCACGGCTGTCAGTCACAGAGTAGATGTCTAAACAAAGGCCTCGCTGGAGCCATGCCGTGTGCGAGAGAGTGCGTGCATGCGTGAAGTACAGTGTTCAGGCTTTCTGGTTAAATCTTCTCCATCACACAAGATACCAGACAAGCACCTCTTTCCCAACAGAGAGGTGAAGAACGCCACAGTGAACACAACGCAGTGAGTTGTGAAGAGAACGAGGGGAAGAGGAGGAGAGATGTGAGGGGAGGGAGGGAGGGGATGGTAAAGCTGTTGTGGAGCGTGGGGTTTGTCACATGGGCTCCGTCAGACAGGAGTTGGGTTGAGTCTCTCTCTGTCTCATCCTCAGCGTGGGTGCTCTACGTCACCCGATACATTGAGGGGAAGGGAAAAAGCTAAAGCAGTTACCAGTGAGATAGAGGAACAGCAAATGAACATCCTCGGGGAGCACAGCCTCACATGGCGGAGGAGGAGCAATAATGGAGAGACTTCCTGCACGTTTACACGGAGGAGAGAAAGGGGGCAGGGGGAGGGGGAG
The DNA here is from genome assembly GCF_949152265.1 of Phoxinus phoxinus. Taxonomy (NCBI): domain Eukaryota; kingdom Metazoa; phylum Chordata; class Actinopteri; order Cypriniformes; family Leuciscidae; genus Phoxinus; species Phoxinus phoxinus. The sequence goes on along the minus strand of NC_136880.1, from coordinate 15,369,498 downwards.
CTCGGAGACTGGCCAATAAGACGACAGAATGGCATTGGCAGCTGAGCGGACAGTCTGACTTTGACCTTCTGAGAATGGTGCCATTTCTTGAAGGAATCCATACGATGGAGAAACTGGTCCATGACAGGGTCCCTCAGAGAAACCTCTTGAGCTTTATTTTTCCCATTGTATAAGGTTTGATTATGATGTCCGTGGAACGGTCAGACAGGACAAACCGCTCGGGTCATTGGCCAAAAAGGGGCAGTAACATGGGGGAGGGTCTGCAATGACAAAGATCAGGCTTTGACTTTGCTTTAGGAACATTTTAAATCAGCAGTCAAGCTAAGAGGGATGTAGCAAAATACTGCCATACACACTAATCCAATCCTTACAGCTAATGAGATCATGTTCGTAAGCAACGTGCGCATACATGTGCTATGATCTGTCAGCGCAGAGATCCTAGACTAAATTCAAAGCAAAATAATATTGTAATAAACAACAGCACAATTTACTGTGCCATCTTATTGGTTTCCCTAAGATATTTCAGTTTCTTCTCTCATGCGCATTTATATTTTGTGCAAATGTCAAAGGGCTCCAAGCCAATAGTACCAAAAGTGTAAATTACTCCCATTTTACGTTATTTCGGTTGTCAGTGTTCCTCACTGCCCAAGTGTGACTAAGATCCTGCCGTTCTCTTTATAGTCTCTTGGAGAGTTGTGTCATTTTCCCCGCATTATTAATGGCATATTCCAAATTGCAGCTTAATTTAGCACTGGCTGCTCTGGAAGATCCCTGTCTCTGGGAGCCGATTTAGTTGATTTACATGACTGAGAGCATTTCTGATGGGTGATTCAGTGTGATCAGAGGTTTCTGACAGCACAGAGGGAACAACCTCAGAGCAGAACTGAACATCACTAGAGCTCCACAACTGCAAATAAGCAGATAGCAGAGTGTCTATCAACCTGATCTGAGAAAGTGGCACTTTATAATTTATCGGTTAAAAAAAGCTGTATTGATTGAAAAAGCAACACCTAAACCCCTGGAACAAGAGCTTGTATTTTCAACTGACCAAATTGTACATTTATTTGGGTAGCTGAGGTGGTTAACACGCTACTCATAATTTTAGCTATGAATCAGAGTAAAGCTGGGTATTGTGGCAAGTACAGTTATTTTTATTAAAATAACATTTGGGCTGTTACTGTGGTCAAGATTGTTCAGACTGTTCCAGGAGCTAAGCTTCATTACAAAAAAAAATACGTAAAATAATTTCCTTCAGATGAACATGCAAGTACTTCCTGAGAAACCTAATTAAGCACAATTCTCACCACTTGTCCAACAATGAGACATAACAGGCTTGACAATTAAACTTTTATTCAAAGCCATTTATTTTTAATCAAGTTCTTTTTTGAGTAAAGGTGAGTAATATATCACCAACCTAATCAAGCATTTGTCATAATTGCAAACCTCTTTGGCAAGCCTAAAATAAATGCGCACAGCTCCACCCTGTGGACTAAATCTATAGCCCATGGACCTATCTAATGCTATGAGTTTGTGCTTGCATACACTCTACTATTATCTCTATTTCACAAATGTGCGTATGTTTTACGTGAGTTGACACAAGATATTACAACTAAGAGGAAAAAGTAATTGATCTGCTCTCTTTTGATTGCTGTCAGAAACATGCATGTACAACCACACACACACATTCATGAGATGCTGGACAAGCCTTTCTTCACGTCAATGAATTGTATACATTGATTTGGGCTTTTCAGTATGTAATGCCAAATAAAACCAGGAGAGGGAAGCAAATGAATACAAAAGCCTTACCTAAAGTGTCCAGTGACCAAACTAACCAGCCGTTTAGAAATGTAATCCAGCAGATCATTCATACTGATAACACTCTCACTGTATCTCAGGGTACAAGATTTCTCTGTCTAGTTTCCCTGTAATTTGGTGGTGTCAAGCATGCTGTGCTTAAGCAGAAAATCTAGGCAGATTCGAACGGGGGGTGGGTGTAAACGTTTTATATGTGAAGAACTTAAATTATAACCTCAAGCAATCAAACAAGTTCAGAAAAAGTGGACCATGTGTTTCTTTGTAGCATGACAGTTACAAGCAGAATTAGAAGTCTTGCGTGTGTGATGTTGCTTAAATGTTTTATACATATTTAAAGGCAAGAACCCATTCAGGGGCATTTTTGCAATTGTGGTCGCATTTTGTTTTTATTTTGGTGACGTTTTTACCCCATGAAATGTAACATTTTCAGTTTATTTACCAGAAAACAAACAACAGATGCTTAAACAAAAGCAGTTAACCTGTTTCACAAAAAAAAAAATGACAAACTCTGAAGTGTTGCACATTGCACATAACTTGTTTACTCTTGCTCTGTTGACTGAAGGCATGAAGACTTGCTGATCACAGCTGGAATTAATCAACATCTCCCAAAATGCATCTACACTGCACAACAGTAGTTTAGTCTAAATATATTTTCAGTCACACGCAGTAATTGTCAGTCAAATGCAACTGAAATGGTCACAATGTAGAGCCTCGACTTAAGAACGCGTTTCCAAGCATGATGATGAACGGTCCCATCTGAGCATGGTTCAGTACGGTTCAATTACAAACCGGTCCCAGCCCGGATGACGAGATCATCCTCCAAAGTGCAACTCGCCAGCTCGTGTGTCACTGAGGTAATGCACGCTCTAATCCTGAATTTGTATCACCACAGTGGAAAAAGAAGGATAAATATGCCAACTGGCCCAGAACAGAATGATTTCACAACTACAAATTATTTTGATTTCACAACTACAACCGTCCGGGCCGATGGTCAAAAAGAGTCTTGTGTCACAAATAATTGAAAAAAAATTAAATCACAAGAACTTCTCTTTGCCAACCCTGCTTTTTTCATTTTTAGGATGGTTTAGAGTGAATAAGCAATTAATTATTTCTAGCTTTAAACTGGTAAAGCATATACACACAAAGAACCGCTATGATCCCCAGACCGAGGGGCACGTCTGATAGGGAGCAACAAATCCCATGACTGTTCTCACAATGAATCTGTTTGTGAGCAGATCTGAGAGCAGTAAAGACATTTAAGTAGTCTCTGTGGAGGTGACAGCATCTGCACTGAACAGGTCTCATGAGAGGAGTCCTCCATCCCATTCAAACTCCCATGATACACACACCACTTCTCTGGCAAACAAAGGAAAGCTTCCCCCTCTCCAGTCCCATCAGGCTGACATTGTATTTTGAAATGCTGAAAGATGATATGAATGAACACAGTAAAACTGACATAAAGAATAAATGGGCTGGGGCCTCGTGTATAAAACTTTACGTAGATTTCATCCAAAAAGTGTGTGTACGCACAAAAGCCAGAACGTGTGCAAAATTCCCTTTATAAAACCCAGTCAGCGGAAGATTGTGTGTACATGCATCTCCACCCCGTCTCCTCCCCGAAATAACCATTACAACACCTTACAACACCTAGTTTTACTGTGCATATCCTCATCTGCACATCACATCCATATGCATATTCATTACTCTCCATGCTGTCCAAGTTGCTCCAAAACAGTGCCGTTAAAAAAAGTGATGACCTCTTCTTAAATATAACGGGGGGGAAAACATCCTCCACCTAGAGCGGCACGATAAATTACTAAAAGATCGCGATCTCATTCCTAAAGACCACGATTCAATATTTAACGGAAAAAAAAACTTTTAGGAAGCAGTTACTTCACTCCTCACCCCATGTGGTCTAAATTATTATCAGTGCCGTTCCTTTGTGCTCAATTTGTGCCGCTGAAATGATTTATTTCGGTTGATTTATTACCGGTTTTGTGCGATTTAGACTAAATGGGGCGGAGAGTGGCATCACAGCTCCCGAATTATATTTGCTGTATCTGGGGAAGGGAAATAGTTACGGTACAGTGTTTGTTTTAACAGCACAAACAGAGCACAAAACGAATGGAGAAGTGACATCACACAATCAAAAAATAATGTTCAAACTCTGAAACACTAAACCAGCACAAATGTTTGTTTTTGCGGCAAACATATTTTTTTTCACGAATATATGGTTTGACCTGAAGAAGGACAGACGCAGGTAATCGCTTGCGCTCAGTCGATCTCTCTCTCTCTCACTCACTGTCTGTTTAGTGCAAATCTACAGAGCCTCTGTACAAATAACAATGGTACACAGTCAAGCCAGTTGGTGGAACTTGTTATCATTATTAATTTATTTAACATTCAATACAAGCTTGAAGTGTAAAACAAGAAGGGTTATGCGGTTGCTTGCATTCCTCTACGGTTGGCGTTGGCTTGTCAGTATTTCGGTATTACAATATTGCGGTTATCGTGACAGCCCTATTTGTAATGTTACATTAAATTGCTAAAAATCATTTAGTATCCTTGTCTTGATTTAGAATCACTGCAATGTTTTAAAAAAAAAAATCATTTAACAACGAGAGGACCAAAGAAAAGAAAAGTGGACAGTGAGTGCAGAGTTGAAGAGTGGACAGCTAAAAAAATTTTCATCGAAGTCTGATCAAAGCCTGTACGTCTTATTTGCCAAGAAACCTTTGTGGTTTTTAAAGAATACAATATCAGTAGCCACTTTTCCACCAAGCGCGCTAACTATGCTAGCAACCAGTAAGCGCAAGAAAGGACGGATACTGCTCAGAGGTTATCAGCCAATTTACAGGCTCAGCTATATATTTTTCTTCGACAAACTACTATTCAGTCAAGCACCGAGGGAAGTTATTTGCTGGCATTCAAATTAGCAAAGGCCAGCAAGCCTTTCTCCGAAGGGGATTTTTGAAAGAATGCATGGCAAGTCTCTTGTGTCCAGAAAGCAAAAATACATTTGAACAAATGAGTTTATCACGCAGAACAGTGACTCGCCGTATTCAATTAATTGACGAAGATTTGGCCAGCGACTTAAACCAAAAAAGCTGAGCCATTTAAAGGGGTGGTTGAATATGATTTCACTTTTCTAACTTCAGTTTAGTTTTAGCATAAACATCTGCAAATGTACGACGCTCAAAGTTCAAAGCAAAGGCAGATATTTTCTTTTAAAGAAATTGCTTTTTAAGGACTACCACAAACGGCTGGTAGGGACTACACGACATTCCTCCCGGGTTAGTGACATCACCAACCCTAAAATTTACATAAACCCGCCCCCGTAAAACGATTTATAGATTATCTAGACAGAATTTGCTAATCAATGACTAGAAGATCACACATAAGCTACATAAATGTATCAACTAACCATTCAGAAAAGTTGTCTACATGTTGTCACTTCTTGAGTCTCTCCATCTTTGTCTGACTTGAACGGTTTGAACATAAAAGCCTAACGTTTTTTAAATCAGTTCAGCGCATGTCTGTGTGAGGTAAAAGGACACAAGCTGTTGAAGCTCCGCCCTCTGTGCCGTGTTCGGGAGCAGCAGCTCATTTAATGAAAGTTTTTGAGCTAAAACTTCACATACACACTCTGGGGACATCAAAGACATATTTTACATCTTGTGAAAAGGGCATTATACCTCTCCTTTAAGTTCTATGCGTTAGTTAGCACTGGACGAACGTAACGACATCAAATAGACCGTGCAGCTCTTATTTTTTATCAGAGGGATTAATGATAATTTTGAGATCACAGAGGAGTTTTTAGCCATGGAGTTCATAAAGAGGACAACACGAGTGGTCTTGTATGACAGGTTGTCTGGTGTCATCGAGAGACTGAAGTTACCATGATGTAATCTTGTGAATGTCACTACAGATGGATCGGCAAATTTAACAGGAATAAACGTCGGGATGCTGAAAAGAACCCAGGTTAAGGTAAAAGAGGAAAACCCAGACTCAAACGTCTGTTGGTTGAGTTTGGGGAAAGCATGTCAGCGAGTGTGAGAGCTCAAAGGGGAGATAAGCTTAGTTTTTGAGTTAATGGATGAGGCTGATGATTTTGAACCGAGCGACACAGAGTGGCTTTGTGATATTGCGTACACTGTGGACATATTGGCACACATGAATGTGCTGAACGAGAAGCTACAAGGGAAATATCAATTTGTGCATGGCATGTGTACAAATGTGAACGCCTTCAAAGCCAAATTGACTTTATTCTCAAGACAAATTTCGAACTAGGGCTGGGCGGTATATCGAGTTTGTACGATATCGATATACAGTATTTTTATGAAACGATATGGAATGGGCAATACCGTTTATATCGATACAGAAGTTTGATACGAGCACATCTGAAAAATAGTGGAGGACGCAGTGTGAGCTGCTGCAGGGAAAGTACAATTTGTTCTAAACATGACAAGCTTATATTAAGGGCTTCAAAATAACTGGTAAGATATAGTTAACCAGTTTAAAGCAGCTTGCCCTGTCCGATGCTCTGGCAGATACTGTTGCTGACTGACAGATAAATAGGCTACTTGCGCTGTTTAATGCGTTTGAGATGTGGTGCTTTCCTCAGTGCTTTACTTACATTTCACAGGTATATTCTCCATCTGTAAATGTTAGAAAGGCAAACAAATGTGTCCATTTCACTGTCAGGAGAGGACGAGCTTCTGCAAGTGAATCTACGCTAAAATTCAAAGCTTCCGTGAATGAGCGCCACCGCCGTGCACTAAACAGACAGAGCACAATAGAATAGTAGCGCAATAATTCGGAATAATATATACATATTGCTAAAATATTTGTTGTTGGAGACAATAAATGTGCCATATGTGGAATTTGAAACCTACAAGTATTTTTATGAAAGTGACCATTATAACGGGGTAATCAAATGCAGGCTAATATAATTAGTTTGTGCTTTTGTTTTTATTTTCATTTTTAGTTTAGCCAATTTAAAAACAAAAGCATAATTTTTGTTTTTTGATTGTAATGTTAGAATGTTAGAATGTAATGTGATTTTAACCACCTTTTTGCACATAATATATTGTAAAGCCTACATTACATTCACTATATTTGTTTCCATATCCTTTAGGATATCATTGGGCAAAAAGTGAATCATTTTTTTTTTATATATATATATATATATAAATACACTTTCTTTATCCAAATAGAAAAACATAGAAAGTACCGAGATATATATATCGTATATCGCCATTTAACCAGAAAATACAGAGATGAGAGTTTTTGGCCATATCGCCCAGCCCTATTTCAAACAGCACATTCGCTCATTTCTCCACACCAGCGACGCTGAAAGAGGTCCGTCAACATGCAAAGAAATACAGCAAATCACTGGACGAAAATCACTGACGACCTGCACAGAGAATTTTGCCGTCGATTCTCTGATTTTGAAAAAATTGAGAAGTCAGAACTTCAGCTGGTGTCCTCTGTTACTGGAATCTGTAACAGCGCCGCAGGAGTTGCAATTGGAACTGATAGATCTTCAGCGTGGCTCCGTCTTAAAGGAGAGGTTTGAAGTTTTATACTTCACTAAACGAAACCAAGTTTCCAAACATCCGACAGTTGGCACAGAAGAGGCTGGTGTTGTTTGGCTCTACCAACAGTACGTGTGAGCGCAGACATTCAGTGTGATGATCAACAACAAAGAGCGCCAGATCCCAGTTAACTGATGAACACCTGAGATCTGTCCTGAGAATTGCCACAACTAAACTGACACCAAACTCCGATGCGCTGGCACAAAAAGGTGATCAACAACACTGTTCTCACTGAAACTGAACAAGGTAGGCAGGTAGTCTTTACTTTGTAGGTATTGAGTTTCACATGTCATTTATATTAGTTCTGCATACAAAAAAAAAACGTACAAAGGGTAGATTTCTATATTTGCGTGGAGTTTAAAAGATTTAAATAAGTTATTCAATTCAATTGTGAATTTTTTTTTTTATTAAGCAAATATTCTGCAAACGAGGCTCATGAAACCTAAGCAGTCATTACTGAATGGGTGTTTCAATATGTAGTTAAAGATAGACACAGATTTTTTATAATGACAATTATTTATATCAGATAAATATAAGTCTGCTAAAAGTTTTTGTCAACTTTGAGGAGTGTTTTATAAAGATAGCAGACATGGTCTAAAAGCCAAACAATTTCAAATTTGATTTCATAGGGTCTTAAAGACTCCGATTCACTTTTTATTTAGTTAGACACAGCATTTGTAGAATTACTGTATGCACTACTGTATTCTTATTATAGATGAAGACAAAACCTTGGAGCAAAATCTTGTAAAAAAAAAAAATACATTTAAAAAAGTGGATAATATTAAGAGCAAAAATAGATCTTAGGAGACAATGGATAGAGATCAACATTTCCGTCAGGACTGACCAATGGCCCGGGATAGCGTCAAAGATGCCAGTACTGTGGCATCACAAAAGTTTATCATTTGCACAATTCTTGTCAATTTAAACATTCAAGCACAAGAGACGTGAAAAATAACTCAATTTGGTACTCACGTTTAGTCTGAGAAGTGTGCGCACAGAAAACCAACTCTCAAACATGCGAATTGAGTGCTTTTTCCATGTCTTTATACACTTGAGCGGTCACATATAGAAAATATGTTGGCGCGTGTCCTTGTTAACACTGTCGATCTTAAAGGTGGTCTAAGTGATGTTGGGTGACGTCACTTCTTGTTGATGTTTGAAGTATTGTCAAACAAAACGGAGGCTAGCTCGACCCTCCCTCCCCCTCATCCGCTCACTAACCCCCCAAACCCCACCCCCAAATCATTCTTGTCTGTGATTGGCTGGAACAGTTTGTTATGTTTCGTGGTGCGGGTTGGCCCAGTTTGTTTTTGTTGGTGTTTGTGGAGCCTGGGCTGTCTACAGAGACCACGTATTTTTTTACAGTGTGTTCAGGGGACAGGCAGCTAGCGGATAGTGAGGAGATGTTTGCTGTATGTGACAATAAATGTTTTGGCCTAAAAAACACGTGACATCGCTTAGAGCACCTTTAAGTGAGCATAAACAGATACTGTAAGTTGATGCGTTTTTCTGTTTGGCCACGTCTATTGTAGCTTTATATTATTAGTAACAGAAAGGCAAACACTATAATACTTTCATTCATCGTAATTACTGTCAGCATTCAGCAAATATGCATTTTTATGATTTAAACAAATATTTGAATATCTAATACACATTTAAACTTGTATACAAGTTTTGTACACAAACCTTGCAGTCTTAGTCGAATCCAGTAGGTCAGATATTCTGGAGTGCGCATCTGTAGCCTGCGTCACAAGTTACGGTATGCAGGGCGGTCCGTCTGTGTGAATTGAATGCGATCGACAAACTTTGAACCCTTGATTTCAAACTATGCTACGTTAAATTCAGTTCCCACTGTAACATATTCATGTCATTTTCACTGTGTGCTGTATGTAAAATTTGTGTTACCTTGTCTTTATTTGAAAAAATATAATTCCCAGTGCAAACATGATCACAAACTTAGGCTACAAGATTACGGAGTTGGTAAGTGTTTTGGCAAGCTTTTTATTCCTATTTTTTCCAAACAATTTCTTATTTGAGAAAAATACTGTAACTTGGTTACAGAATCAGGTTGCCGCCATCTAAAGTAAGTCGGTTTAATTTATTCAATGTTATTTAAATGTATTAAATATTAAGATATATATATATATATATATATATATATATATATATATATATATATATATATATATATATATATATATGTGTGTGCCGTTCAAAATTTTGGGATCAGTGCGATTTTTTTTTTAAGAGAACCATATGAGGGCTTGAGCCCCTGCCCCTTTAAAGCTACACTGTGTCATTTTTTTTAGTTGATTCTTAGCAAAAAAACACTTTGTTCTTTCAAAATGATATGTGCTTACTTCTAACTAATCAAGTATTCTCGTAAGCGTAGAATCTGCCATTTATAATACATACGGGTGAGCTGCTCGAATGGCGTAAGCCATGTTGCGCCTCCATCTTGAAAATACATTAGCCAAAGAGGGACATACCTGGAAATTCAAGCTTCGCATTTAGCGCTTTTACACTCAGTGGCACCACGACGGATGCGAGTGTCCACAGTAGGAGTTAAAACGCCCACAGGATGGGAGGGGCTAGAAAGTAATATTCAGTTGGTAGTCATATATATAATTTCACCGCTAGATGGGAGTAATTCTACACAGTGTAGCTTTAAAGGATTAGTTCACTTTAAAAAAAAATTTTGCTGATAATTTACTCACCCCGATGTCATCCAAAATATCCATGTCTTTCTTTCTTCAGTCGAAAATAAATTACGTTTAATCTGTAATTTCATACTTTTAATTGAATGTATCATTATGTGTTGTCTTGTTAAATACCAATTAAATACCAATAAAAAAATAAAAATATAAAATAAATTAAGTTTTTTTGCCATTGAAGTCCATTCTGTGTAGAAAAATCCTGGAATGTTTCTCAAAAACCTTAATTTCTTTTCAACTGAAGAAAGAAAGACATGGACATCTTGGATAATTTTTTATTAAAACAATTGTTTTAAAGTGAACTAAATTTGCCAGTGAATCCAGAATTTGTATAGCTATATCTTTAACGTTATTGTTATCGTCCTTGGTGTGAACGGGCCTTTACTCCATCAATTCAGTGATGACCAGTAGCTTCTTGGACTCAAAAACAGCCGAGTATTTTTAGATGAAGAAATACTGTGTTCCCTTCCAGCTTGATATCTCAGAGCCACTAAATGCATAATTCAGCATAAAAGCACAAGGAGAATAAAAAAGCTTGGCATCTTCACCATCATGCATAAAAATGGCAAGAGTAACAGGGACCTGAGACATCAGCTATGTGGCAGAGTAAAGCAATTCACGTTTAGATGACAATGGTGCCTCCTACGTTTATCTGAATCTATTAATGCTGGGAGACCTCTCAAGAAAGACAAAGATGATGAATATTTTAAAGAAGTGATTAGCGCAGACTGTAATGCCCAGAGGAGAATGGTCCATTTCTGAACCAATGAGTCATTCATTTGCGTGGATTGAGATAATGTGTAGCATGACATTTGATGCAGGCTACGCTACAACGACTTCCACAGTGCCGTACTACACCATATTTAGGCGGTGTGCACGCGCACACACACACACACACACACAACTGAGCTGAATTACTTGTGTCTGTTTAATTCTTCAGGCCAGTCTATGGCTAGTTTTTTATTACAGAGCTCTTTTCCACTGCTAAGCTTAATAGGCCTGTAGACTTAATAAAAGCTGCACTGTAAACTCTGACCCTGATTCAAACGTTTCAGAGTGCACAATGTTGACAAGCAAATATCATGTGGACGCTAGGGTGTCAGTACCTTCATCAGAAAGCAAATAAAATGTTTAAGAGGAAAGTTTATGGAGGAAAAACCTCCGAATCACATGATACTGAATTCTGATAAATGTATAAGGTGTAAATAAAAGTGTTTTCTGAGGCAATGAGAAAGCCAAAGTTTTTTTTTTCCTGACTTTGCCTCCTGGTCCTGGGTGAAGTCGATGCAAAGCCCACATGGAAATCTATGTGCTTTTAACTGCAAGTCTGACATGCCCTGAGGCTGGCACCAACCAGAGGAGACATGAGAATGAGCAGTCATGCATGCAGAAAACATGCAGTCGCTCCACACGGCTGGAGCCGTCCTCTGTGAAGCCTCGCAGTCTAAACGAGGGGAAGCGACCGAAAGAGAGAATTCCCACACAGGGACACAGACGCTGCTCTCTTGAGCAGAAATAGCCTCATCCGCAACATTTCTGACAACACAAGCTCATAGGTTATTCATCAGTTTACTTCGAAATGTCATTTGTGGAGTCTATATTTAGGGATGATGAATTTTAAGTGTATGCTGTAGCTGAAAAAAAATTGATCAGAGTAAACAGTACAGAAATTAAGTAAACATTCAGCGATTTGTGTGTACAGTTCAGTGCAAAACGTTACTCGCGCTGAGCCAGAATTCAGCTAGCACTGCAATACAACTTTACTTACATAGTCATCAAAGATCAAGCTTACAGTCAAGATGTGCTTCATTCATTCAAAATGTTGCTAATGAAAAAAATAATGAAAATGTACTCTTCCCACACCATGTATGATAATATAACAGAAAACAAGTACTACACATCAGACGCGGTCACAATGACCGCCTCATACTGTCCAGTTTCCCAAACCAAGACACTTTGACACACACAATGCAGCATTTTCAAATATAATAATATACTGGCTCAAATCATATGAAAAACGTTTTATTACTACAAAAAGTTCCACAAATGAACACAATATTCAATATGCTTACTGTTCATATATCGTTGATAAATAGTCCAATATGAATCAAACAATAGGCATCATTTCAGCCCACAGTTATGAGACAGTACTAGAGATCAAAGACAAGACGTCAGCCTCATGAAGGTCAAGATAAGTGACAGAAGACCCTTGAGATAAACGGCAAGGGAAAGACTTGCATACAAAACACCAGATATTGTCAAGACGTCCAGCTGCCATCTTTCTTTCTTCAAACAAATCAGCAGAAAAAGAGCAATTCAGCATTGCGTGATCAGTCTATGAACAGATATAATGGCATAAAGTACTGTAATGGAGGAACTGAACTACAGCCCGGTGAGAAACGCAAAAGTGCAGAAGTTTCATGACATCACACCAGTGGTAATATAAGCAGCCCTTTTGGACAGCACGTCCCTTAAGCTTTGGGTATTGTTGGTACATGTGGATGCTTGGAAAGAAGATGTCTCTGATAGTAAGTCTCAATGGCTGCCTCTGGATCATATGGGCTCAGTAGCTCTGCTTGGCAGAAAGGAGAGCACTGAGGCTCAAAATATGGGGACGATATAAATCATATCTGGATGGAAGGAGCTTAACATAAACAGCATTGTCTTAAACTTGAGAAGATGACCTAAAACCAAACGCTTCAAGATGCTAAGGAAAGCCAGATAACCAAACAGGTGCTGTGCTGCTGAGAATTGGTCAAATCAGGGCCGGCCCGCGGCATACAATGTTAAGAGCGCCGTCCATCCATTGGGGTGCCCATATGAGTGAAGTTTTTTTTAGGGATGCGCCGATCCCATATTCAGTATCGGTATCGGCTCCGATACTGCCATTCTTGCCGGATCGGGTATCGGTCAGACGAGGCCGATCCAAATCCGATATTGTGCGTATACTATTCTGTGCTATTGTTAAGCCCCACAAAAGGCACAAAAACATTATAAAGCACCATAAAGTTGTCGTGCACTATATTATAAGTGTTCTGTAGCCATTATATAGTATAATGTGAGATATAAATTAATATTTAAGTCATTAAATTCAAGATCACGTACACTTTTCCCTCCGCTGCGGCTGTCAGTCATTCTCCATTCAGCATCAAACAGCGCGTCGCGTTCGGTACGACAGTCAACACGATGAAAAACTCTCTCCAAGATGATTCAATGTTACTATAATTATACTTGATCTGTAGATATAGAGGTCTATGGTTTTGCATTAAACAACTTTATCTTGCCGGACTTTATTGCTGTACCTTAACTAAGTTACTTTCTACCGGGTCTGCTCACAACACTGGAGTCAGAGCACTATAGCAGCTAACTGTTCTTCACGCGCACAGTAACTGACATTTAAAACTGTTAAAAGAAAATAATAAATAAACTATTGCTTAGATAGATACTGTATACTCTAAGCATCAATATGTCTTTCCTTCGTGCTTTGAACTCTTCAATGTGGACTCGACGCGCTGCGCGCTGTGACTCATGTTGCTTCAAGCGCATCATTCTGCGCTCGGGATGCGCATAAGCGCTGTGTGCCGCTTTTCATATCAATACAGCGACTGTTCTGTATAGACTGTTCTGTACTATCCATCATGTTGCTGCCTCATTAAACCGCTGTGCTATACATTTAAAACATGTCTCAATTTTATAGTAGGCTATAAAATAATTAATATTTTTGATTTTTGTTATCTTGTTTTTCATGAATGTATTTTACAACAATACAAAGAGCAATGTGTAACGTTTTACCAGATTTAGTGTTACACTTATTCTCATATTTGTTCCCCACTAAATGTTTTTTCATGTTCAGAATTAATACAATTATTGTGCACTTGTGATTTTTCTAGACTAAATTTTACTGCTTAATTATCCACTATTCTAGTTTAATTTCCTATTTGCAGTGCAAATAGCATCCATTAAACATCCTGTGCAAATTTTGCACTTTAATTTTGAATGTCAACAAGTTTAAGCTACTGAACTTTTTATTTTATTTTGCACTTGTTGCTCTGGTGCTGGTTTAATAAATCACTAAACTTGTGAATACATTGTTTGTCATTTTGTTTTACAAGGCTAAAAAAATATTGTTTAAGTTGAGCCTGATATCTTGCAAAGTAATGCATACAGCTTATTAAGTAATTTAGCTCTTTTAACATTTTACCTTTGTATCGGATCGGTACTCGGTATCGGACGATATTGAATTGCAGGTATCGGTATCGGAAACAAAAAAGGTGGATCGGAGCATCCCTAGTTTTTTTAATTATTTTTCTTTACGAATAGCCTACTATTTATATAATTAATTCGAAATATTGCACACACACACACACACACACAAAAGAAGCGAAAAACCCCACACTCACAGACTTGAGAAATGGCCGATTTCACATGACTAAATTAGCATTAGCCAGATAGCCTGCAATGTCAAAAAGACCAAAGCCTTCTGGAGCCCAACTAAGCAAATGAAGAAGAGAAGTGGATGAAAAGGGGAATAAAGACAAAGGTAATGAAATTAACAGATTATCTAATTGCATATTAGTTAGACGATGTTAGTAACTAGGCCTACATGATTTGAAATAGATTGCTAACAGAGTTAACGCCAGTTATTTTTACCTTGCCTTAAAATCAGAAGTGATTCGCTATGGGTTTATATAAAATAGAAACATTTTATGTAAAATTCATACATTCTCAGATTCATTCATGGTGAAAACATGAAAAATGTGCCATAGATTAGTGGAAAATTGCTGCCATCTACTGGAAAACAAACACTTTTAAAATTACGTTTGAACATTAAACATTATGCTAGAGACATGCTCAATGGATACAGTTCTGTGCATAAATGCTAGATGTAATTATTCTTATTTGCGATTAGTTTCACCGTCATCACCTTTTTTTCCCTCACGATCACATATCTCTCTCTTAAGATGCAAATATATATTTAGAATCTGTAATCTAGAACTGTAATCATTTTTTGTGCAATAATCTTATTTATACTGTATTTATAATGTATTTTATGTGGGGAGGTTCTAAAATCAAGACAAAGCTATGCCGTTTCTGTGCGAGTTACTGTACGATTAATCGTTAAAAGATTGCGACCTTTGGCCACAAGTGACTGTTAAAAAATGTATTGCGAGAGCACTGAATCATTTAAGAGATTCTTCCAAAAACACTGATCCATCTAATAATAAAACAAGTGAAATCTTTATGAGTTAGTCATTGATTTATTCATTAAAAAAAATTTTTTATAATTAATCAAAAATAATTCTATATTTTTAAAAAGACTGCAGCAACCAACAATTTGTAGTAACCTCTTGTAAATTACATGTTATTTTGTTTAATTGTCTATTCAGAATTGTGATCCCTAAAGAAAGAAAATAAAAAAAGTGATACTCAATAATCCACAATCATGCAGCTGTGTATATGAACACAATAATGATCAGTGGAATTGACTGCCATGCAAGAGGCACCATGTAAAATCTTGCCTATAGGGCAGCAAATTGATCAGGGCAAGCCCTGGGTTAAATACAGGGCAATGGCAGGGACACTGAATAGTGCTCAATCAATACAGGTTTTCAAATGGCAGATTGACATTTGGTTCCCCAATCTCGAATATTTGGTTATATTGTTGGTTAAACAAATGTATTGTTCAAAGAAACAAAAAATAAATGTTATTACTATGAGTATTATTAAGTAGACAATAGACAATAATAACAACAAATATTATTATGAATATTAAAGTAATTAAATTGACTCAGGAAGAGATGATAATACTACCATAACTTTGTAATTAGTGTAGTACTGCTATGTACACAGAAAAAACACGAACTATAATGCAGTAAATGCAATCACTCAGATGGTCTCAGTAAATCACCGTTAATCTGTGCGCTTACCTTGGTAGTAACAATACAAATGCAGTCCATTCTCTCCTATCGGACAGAGACCTCGCGCCTCTCAGCATCTCATTTCGCAACTCTTCTTAACGAGAATCACGCTGAATCCGTTCATAAATGCGGAGCTCGCCGCTACTCCTCAAGGAACGAGAGAAAAATAACAGCCATCCACGTGTTTGTGTTTGCTCTCCATGTTGAACATGCCGATGAAGTTCGAGAGAGAGAGAGAGAGAGAGAGAGAGAGAGAGAGAGAGAGAGAGAGAGAGAGAGAGAGAGAGAGAGAGAGAGAGAGATGCGCGCACGGAGGAGCATCAGCGAGAGCGCGCGCTGCTTCATCCAGCATCTCACTAATTCAACTCTGCAGAGTGAAAACTTTACTTTAACTACTATAAACCAATATATAAAAATATATATAAAAATTTTTTTATCAGAGTGCATGCGCGCATTGGATTCTGTGCAGCAAAAAAAAAAAAAAAAAAAAAAAACCCTTGACTCGCTTTTTTCTTCATGCCAGAATGCTGTTGTCACGATGTCTAATACAGAGATAACAATATCCAGCGGTCCGAGACATCCATATGTCAATCAGCATCAGATAATACAAGTCATAGCGACGAATTTGAATGTCCATGGAGAATTGCGACCCATGAACAAACTTTAATACATTGTTAAAGACCAAATTTGAAAGCAAAAAAAAAAAAAACCTAAATGTCGCTGCATGGTAGGCTACATGATCTCAGAAGATAAATAAAAAAAAATTATAAAAAATTAAAAATTCATATATCTGTTACAATTGTATGATGAATGGCATTGCTAAAACAGACTCTTCAGGATAATCAAAACCTCAGGAATACCTGAACCTTATTATGCTAGTAAAGTGTGTGTAACAATTTCGGAACATTTAAAAATGACACTGCGATATAAATCATTCACAACTAAATGTGCCACATCCTGTAAAGACTGACACCAGAGTACAGATTTGAAAGTGGCTGATCCAGGAGAGAAAAATCCAGACCCTGCACAGAGAAAGTGTTGTGGCAGAACTCAGGCGTGTTCCCAGCAGAAGCGGCCCAACCATCAGTCCCCGGCTCACACACATTTCAACACTGAGCTGACGGTGTAAAAGCAGCCTTTTATAGCACATACTGTAGATTGCCCTGAGATGCAGTGTAAGAATAAATATTTGATGTGCACAGTGATTAGCCCTTCCCTTCAGACACAGCCTCTGCTAGTGCACGCTGCTGTTGCATAAAGCTTTCTGGACCAAAGAAAACAAAAAGAAACACTGGGTAACCTAGTTTCCAACAAAATGGTGCTATGAAGTCAGACCTCGGCCGGTGGAAGCACTTAGAAAACCTCTGACTTGTGAGCTTAACGTTGAAATACACATTCGTGGCAAATATTTTTTTTAGAAATTAATTCAACGTCTTTACACTATTATGAGCTGCTTTTTATACAATGGTAAGTTAAATAAGTCCACGCGTTATATCTGTTAATAGTACAATAAGGAAAAAAAATATGTGTTTGTGCATTTAAAGGGATACTTCACCAATTAGCATTAATCAGTAGAAACCCGGCAGCATTTTCAAATGACCGTGCTTTCCTCCCATATGTCCCCCTGAGACAAGAGATTTCTGTATTGTGTGTCTGGGAAAAAAACTCAATGAGGAAAAAATCGACATTTAGCGATCGTCATCGGAGACTTTTCTGGCCAGAGGCTAGAGACCACAGCCAGTAGTAGGAGCTAGTGCCGCATGTTTTCAACCCGCCCATAGAGGAGGATCTCACACACAACTAAATCGTCGCGAAGACTCACGATAAAACGGCGTCTTTTCAGATTTGAGTCAACTAGTAGCCAAGTTGTATAATTTCTTCCGATACTGGCCTCTGTAACCGGTAGGCGTGGCTTGGGAGTGGCCTCGTAGGGCAGTGAAGCAAGTGCATTCTGGGAGTTGATCCACATGAGCCAGAAATACATTTTCTGGCTTTTCTCAGTCTAGAAGGCACCAACTTCTAAAATAATTTCACATTTCTACTACATAAATGACGCAATTTAAATACACATTCATCTTTCCAGCTGTGAAATATCCCTTTAAGTTTTATCTTATTTTTCACCACACTGACCTGGATTTAAACTGACATTATTTCGGCACTCTACCTTCTAAACATTAGGTGTGTTTGGTTGAAGACCGGCAGGCTGTCGGGGTGTGGAGCAGCTCCAGTCGGTGGAAACAACCAGTGCTGTGGAAAGTTGCTTTAAAACATTGCGTTACTCCCTAAAAAAAGTTACTAATTGTGGTAGTTACATTTTATGGAAAATAATGTGTTACATTACTTTTGGGTTACCTTTTTTCACCTGTGCAGGGCTTGCTGGTTTGTTTGTTTTTAACAAAAAAAAGTTGTATCTTTGGCAGACATAAAAGGTCCTTTCATACCCAGGGCCAGATTTACTAACAGCTTGAGCCAGCGCAAAACCCCTTTTGCTGTTAAAGAACTACTGTCAGGATTTACGCATTACCAAAATTAGCACTGAGAAGGCGTGGACAGGGTTATTTTTGCAGCTGACCTTTCAGATGCACAATTTATAGTAGAGTATTAAAGTGAATAATAATGCAAGGTGATTTACTAATGTTTGCGCTAGTCAATTTACTGGTATTTGCTTCCATTATTTAGCGCACAAAAAAGCCTGTGTTAAACCAGACGCTAATTTGCGCAGCTCTTGGTGGATTGAGTCATTATGGAAATGATCCGGCTGCGTCTGGTTCTTTACTGTCAGTGGATCACTTCTGATTTCTCTCAACATGGGGGCAGGTAGTGTTAGTCAAAAGTGGTACTTGTAAAAGCAATGCGTTACTTTACTCTTTTCTTGAAAAAAGTAAGCTGATTCGTAACTTGCGCTTCCTCTCAAGACTGCCCACAATTAGCCTTGTTTTAAAGTAATGACACAAACCTCTTAGCCTCTCAGAATATAAATGCATCATAAGATTCATAACGGTCTAAAAAAAACTTCTCCCATTATGGACCCTTTTCACATTACCAAGTTTAAAACATAGAAGTAAACAATACATCAAATATTTCTATAGATGTACATAGGACATCATACCAAATGTTATTTTTGTGTTTCCATTTTTTCCAGCGGTAAATCGCATTTCTATGACTTTGGAAAGATGGATTGTGGCAGTCAAAAGAGAAACATTTACAGTCACTAGCTCAGCAGCTGCATTAGAAACTCCCTCGCAAGTAATATAACACAAAGTAAAGTGTTATAAATGTACATAAAAAAAAAATACAAATATTAAAAACGTTTCCGATGTTAAATAAAAGTGTGTGTAATGAGTCCATCTCCATAGTGAAATTGTTTGATAACAGTTACAATCATATTCTACACGAAGACAATGCCAAAAGTGAACAACATAAAATACACATTTTGCTGATACATATATAAAAAACATTAAATCATACAGTCCATAAATAAGAGATTTAAACACACATTGGAAAACGGGGATTTTTAAACTTACAACACCAAATTGACATTTTCACAAGCTTAAACAGACTGATTTTATGAAACTATTATATTAAACAGCACAATTTAAAAATCCAATTCCACAAATCATTAGTAAAAGTTATCAGCTATATCGTGTCACATTTTGAACGTTATGAATTTAGTGCTGCAAACACATTTTGAATAAAGTTTCAGCTTTGTGAAAATGCAACCCACAGCTTAGCTACCAGAACTTGGTATCCCACCGATAATGCTATGACCAGACCCATGAGGCGAGCCTAAATGAATGGGGCGCAGTGACCCATGAACGGCCCAGACATGCGGCCATGGGGGATGCCCAACCCACCAGACCCGTGCCGGTGTGATACTCACTTGGTCCAGCTCACTGTGGGAGGATTTCGCTTTAGCGAGCACAAGAAGGATTTCATTTAGGAGGGGAGAGTCCTGAGAGTGGCCATTTTATTAACACAGAAAGAAACAAGAGGGAAAAGAGAAAGGACATTGAAATACACAAGCAGAGGTGCGAGTTAGATTTATTTAAAATGACCTACATTACACTAGTATGAAGTTTAAAAGCTTGACGCTAATTAATATTTTGTTTGTATAAAACAAAATATTAGAAAGCCTTGTAACTTAAGTTAGAGTTGAATGAGAAGAATTATTCTGAATAAGACATTATTGCGTTAATGGTATAACAGATTTTTCAGGCTCTGGCAGTTCAAGCCTCAGATTTACAGGTTTTCTAAGCAATATTTACAGTAGCAGAACAAGTTTAGAGAATCAGATCGGCTTATTGGCTAACTCACTTATAGAAATGTAAACACCATTTGGCCTTAAGACACTGGTCAGTCTGAGAATGTTGTTACTGAGATATTAGTCAATCAGTTGACTTCTTTTTTCCCCAACTGAGCTAATGACTGGATCCAATAATCTGTTCTTTTATAAATATACTCAAAGTGAGTGTTCATGTTGTACACATCTACACACTGCAGGCAGGTGGTGGTGTTGTGACGAACAGACTGATGCAAACTACACCGACACTGTTTACACAATGTTTGTATGGTAAGACACCAAGAATGTAGTCTGACAAGTCACTAACTAACATCACTATTGTTATTACAAGCGGTCAATTCATCTAATTGTGTAGGACTCTGAGAAGCTGGGCACAAAGCATGTTTTTTTTATTTCTTTTAATAGATCTTTTTAGTTTGTTCACAATTGTCAGATGTTACAGTTGAGCAAAACTTGTTCAGTAACCTTTAGTAAAACAAACTGTATCCTCACTTACAAGACCCAACAAGACTATTGCGCTTTACATTATGGGCTGCACTTCAGGTTTGGGGATGTTCCACTCAAAAAGAGACAAACAAATCATTTCAAATCATAAGTTTGAGCTACAAATAATCCTTATCCGACAGTTTGACTGAATGAGCCGTAAAATTTCCTTCATGTCCTATATGAGGTGTCATGGTAACAAGAATATGTATGGCAAGAGTCAGTTGCTGAATTCTTTTCCTCCTGATTTTTTTCTTTTTTTCCTTTGTATTCCACTGTAACATTATCAAAATAGACAACATATACTGCGCATTTGTGGTCTGCTCTACCGATTTAATTTATGATATATCCCATGAATAATTCACAGGAATTAATCAAAATTGTCTGCCCAAATCCTCATGTCTCTTTACAGGTTTGTTTAAATACAATATCTATTGTCTATTAAAATGCCGAAAATCCCTTTGAAATATTATTACTCAATGCTCCAGTTAATGCACATTTTTTATTTGATTTTTAAATGTATATTGCTGCGGAAATAATCGATATTTTGGGGTTATTAATGGCCTATGCTAGTAATTTGTTGGTGCTCTTACACTTTTACATGTCCTTTTAATATCCGATGGTTGGAGGGTTAGCAGAATAATATCATCTAGTTATACCCAGTTTTTGTAAATGCTTATTGCGCTTACAGAGAAAACTTTTCACTGATTGTCATGGGCGTCATGGGGCGTATGAAAAAGGTAGATAGCTTCTGGAGTTACCTTAGACTGGACAAAGCTCATCTACACAGCAAGTAAACTAAAAATAGTAGTATGAGTGTTTCTTTAACTGTGCACATCAATGGACATTGAGGAGAACACAAGCAAACATCAAGCAGCAAGGTCATCACAAGCAAACATCAAGCAGCAAAGTCTGAAGGTATCTGCTACTCCTAAACTCAAAAAAATGAATGAATTTTCACTGCTTGTTCAGTTTAGTTACTTAAAAAAGGATAATGAAACAATTCTGTGACAACTTATCTATTTGTTGTGCTTTTAGTGATTGAACATTGCTTTCTTTCAGGATATTCTGCATAAGTACATTATTCTGTTCCTCCGCTCAGGGAAGAGAACATCTGCTACTAAAGTATTCAAGCTCACAGACAGCATGCACAGAGACTGCAGTTAGAGCCATGGAGCGTAAAGACTCCTCTGTCACATTTGTTTTCGGCAGCATCACGCACAGCTACTGAGACCGAAACACTCCCCCTGAATCCAGGAGGACAGCGTCTGTGAGTGTGAGGAGTCATTCAGCGAATGATTTCCAGTGGACTCTTTAAGATGGATTACAGTGAATTTCACCAACAATGACTTCTGCGGTAACATGCAAAGCAGGACGTCAGATTCTCAGAATGACTGACTGGTGATTACATAAGAGCGTGTAACAGCAAAAGCACAAGTGCTTCATGTAAGGGAGATATTTCCTTTCCCGTTCAGGGGTGCGTTTCCCAAAAGCATCATTAGTCAACTATGGACGCAAGAACGCTATATCCCATAGTTGCATTTGGGAAACGCACCCCAGAACAGTTACAAATGATGTTTAAGAACAAAAAAGCCCCAATGACAGCATCAGCAGCACAGCATCCTTTCATTTCATATTTAAGACTACCATCTATTCCCAATTATCATGTCAATCATGTCATGTTTGGTTGGTGCTTAGTAATCTAAATGCTGTCTAATTAAACGACCATGTTGTGGCATGACTTGTTTAATGAAAAACAAGCAGTATGACATTTTCTTTAAAAACACCAATGTTTTTACACTGTGAGATGCTAGAAATGTGTTAGCAGAAATGCAAAGTCTAAAACGGCATCACATTGACCTAAAAATCAGACCAGACATTTCTGAGCTCTATTCGGTAATCTAATTCAGAAGATCAGAAACCGGAGCACTCTTACCTCTATGCTGGTGCTAAGGCTGGGCAGGGTGTCTGAAGTCACCGTTGTGCTTTGAATGCTGGAGAAGTCCCACAGGTTCATTGGGGGCATCACATCGGGCACTTTCACCGATTCCCCACATCTCTGATTATCCAATAAGGTCACTTCGTAAAATTCCTGGATATCTGTTAAAAGAGAGAACATGCATTTTCAACAGGGAATGTTTCTGTAATGTCATACCTGAGAGAGATACTAAAAAGGAAAAGCAAGATACAGGGGCCCACAAACTATTTACTGTAGACACTTATGTCACACACATGTATTCAAAGCATAGATCATTGAATATAAATAAATAAAAAAGTTATTTCTGCTATTAATTCTAACCAAGCATGACTGCATGATTTCAGTTCCCCTAAAGTTCACACAGGGCGTAGTTCACCACGTGTTTCTCTAACCTTTGACAACTATAAAGTGCTGTTCAAAATGTCATTCCTACATTTTAATTGCGACTTAAGTATTCAAATATCTTTTTTACGTGGAGCTGGATACGTTTTTTTTGAAGGTCATTCAAGGACACACTAATTGTCCAGCTTTAAAATCTTGTTCATAACTGATCAGGGTCTCTGAAGTGAATTGGTGGCTAATGGCATGCATCTATAAATACACATCCTAGAGTGAACAACAGTTTAAAGATTACAAACAAGAGTGTTGACTGAAGCTGGAGGGCATGAGAGATTTAAAGGTCATTCACAGCTGTTACAACATTCATCAGGTTACAATCATAATGATACAAGGGTCAGCAGCACGCATGGCCTCAACAAAAACAACAGATGAACTTCTTATTATGAAAATGTCTTGCACTTATTTGAAAGCCACCACCCATTCGTGTGTAAACAGGGCATATGTATATATAAATGAGGCAGATAAGATAAGAAGTTCATACACTGTGACAATCAAACAAACAGAAACTGTTCACACATGCAAAAGGTTTAAAAATTAGGGAACTAGTCCCTTCCACAAGCAGAGGGGAAATGACTGTTCGAGAGAATGCCGCGCTGTGGTTGGCTATGCTGGTCGACGCACAGCCGAGAGAGAAAATAGCAGAGGGTTACAGGTCTTCTATGCATGGAAGAGATTGGATAACAGGGCTGAAAATACATGCTGGATCACATGGAGCTTCACAGAAATGAGAATAAATATTTTTATAATGCACGCAGCTGGTGGGGGTGATTCCCTCATCTCTGGTTTCCCTGTAGAAATACTGAATCCAGTAACTTCACAGCCCCTTTAAAAAACTATTGGCTTGTAACCGAGCTCCCACTAATGTAGTAGAATGATCATTTGTCCTGCTATGACCATTAATAATTTAGCATTTTTTAATATCTAGGTCTGAAATGTGACTTTGGTGCCTGTATTTGGGCAGGTCAAAAAGAAAAGTTTTGTTCCACAGACACGGAAGTGTCTAATCCAGGATTTATTTCTTGAGATTAATCGCTGTTCTTTCACTTGTCAATGGCCCCGTAAGCCTTAGAGAAGCTGGAGGCTGTCACAGAATCCTACCACTTAACATCTGACTGACCTCTCAGTCATGCAACTACTCTCAAAATAAAACAAAAGAAAGAAAGAACAACAAATACTGAATCTATTTGCTGAAACCGTCCGAAACGCTAAAGTTATTCCGGTGAAATGCAATGGCTTTCATTTCACTTTCTCAAAAATATAACTTTTTTTGGGGGGGGATAATGAAAAACCATTAAAGTGATCACTGATCACATGTTGGAAATTGAGACACCTAACATTAAGAAGCTGACATTTGTATGTGTCACTGTGCCATTAGTTATGTTTCCATCCACCTATTTTATGCACATTTTGGGATATTGCATAAAACATTTAATAAAATGCTGCATGGAAACTCCAAGAAAACTAAAAATGCCCATACTTTTTTTTTTTTTTGCACTTGCACAGCATCTCAAATGTTGGTTTGATCATTTTGAAATGCCTGAGCCAAAGTCTGTCATCAGAATGATTTGGTATAATGACCTCCCAGAAGTGTCTCACATGATAGCGTTTTCAAACATCAGGCATCCAAACGCAAGATAACATGATGACAGCTTTGGACGCATGTCATTTTATGATGTAGGGGGGAAAAGAACCACAGTGGCTTCCCCGATTGCAACAACTTCTATATATTTTGTTCCAGTTTTTGCCAGTTTTATGAGTTTGTTCTCTTGAACAAATGGAATGGAAACGATTGCTTTATCCACAGAGTTAAACGTGCAACTTTGGATGAAAACATAGCTACTGACTGACATTATTCCAAAGCATGTCTTGTTTATAACATGGGACATCTGACAGCAGGTTATGTGACAAATCTTTTAAGGGATAGTTCACCTAAAAATAAAAATTCAGTCATTAATTACTCACCCTCATGTCCGCCCATACCCGTAAGATTTTCCAATCATCTTTGGAACACAAATGAAGATATTTTTAATTAAATCTGAGAGCTTTCTGTCCATCTGTTGACAGCTACACAACTACAACTTTGACGCTTCAAAAAGTTTATAAAGAGTTCGTAAAACTTAACCATATGAATTTAGTGGTTTACTCCACATTTTTAGAAGAGACTCGATCGCTGTATATAATAAACAGATTGAATTTAGGCTTTTATTCACATAAACATTCATCAACACATCAGTTGTGGTCAACGGAAGCATGTTTGCTTGACGTGCGAGAACCAATGAGGTTCATTCTCGTGTTACGCAGCACGTTTGAGCTTCTGCAAGAGGTTTGTTCTCGAGTGCCAAGCAGATTCGGTTGAGCTTCTGTTTATGTTCGCTGATCAATGTTAATATGTGAATAAAAGACTAAATTACATCTGGATTAAAATTACAATCGCTTAATGAGCTTTTTGAAGCGTCAGTGTCCGTTGTGTAGCTGTCAACAGAGGGACAGAAATCACTCAGATTTAATCAAAAAGGTCTTAATTTGTGTTCCAAAGATGAACGAAAGTCTTACAGGTTTGGATTTGGAATGACATTACAAGGATTTGTAATTAATGACAGAATTTTCCTTTTTGGGTGAACTATCCCTTTAACGTGTTAAGAAATGATAAGAGAATTGTAGAACACAAAATGTCAAGTGCCGCTTCAGATTGGCAACCGACCAGTCCAAAAGTTAGTGGGGATGGGATGGGATGGGATTAGAACAAAACTGCTATCTTACTGAAAACAATCTGGGACACATAAATCAAAGGACCTAACGATTTTTCAAGTGCTGAATCATCATGCATCAAACAAATTAAAAATGCATTATATAAGAGTGTGCATTTACACAGCACTCTAGCTGAGTCAGCTGCAATATCTGAGCAAAGTATTTCAGAACTTCATCTGTAAATCTCATTGAAGCACATCAGGAAGCAGATGGTGAAAAACCCTCTATTTGCAAGCAAATCAATCACGTACGGTTATGCTGAACAAGTATGTTTGAAGTATACTTTTTGTATTTTTATAGTAGCAAATCAGTGTTGGAGTTTTGTGTTTGCTCCATCAATTCAGCTCTCTTACATGTGGATTGCAGGGCTCCCAAATTTAAGAATGCCAATATTAGAGTAGCCTAAACAAGCAGATGCGTTTACACTTTGCCAAGTTTTGCGTTGTATTTGGCTCAAATAAGCTCCTAATAGTAATTACAGAAGGAAAGTTATGGAAGCAACAGCCAAAAAGTGATTTTCGGATTAAACTACTTTTCCCTGAGGCGGTCTGGATAAATTAGCATTTCTCAAATGCGCTTCACGATTTTAACCCTGAAATCGAATCGTGTTTTCTCCACACAACCTCGGTAACATCTGTAGAGCAAACTATCAACTGACTACTGGGGAAAATCTGTGAGAAATCTAATCTCATCCAGATATGAGTGTCTGAGATTGCGGTGTAGGATTTTTTGCTAATTTATTTTTATCTTCATCAAACAATTCCGAATACATTTCTCATTGCGCTTTTGACCTTTTTGCCAACTTTCTGAGTAAAATAACAGTTAGTGGCTTGCGTACTGCAGGAATCCCATCTGACGAGAAGAGAGTCCGATTGCAAACTGCTCAAAAAAGGTATGATCATCATCTTAATTAATTTCTCCCTTCAATAAAGTACATTTACATTTAATCATTTAGCATTTTTTATCCAAAGCGACTTACAAATGAGGAGAGCAACGGAAGCAATCACATCACACCAACGATAGGGAAACAATATGCAATTGCTGTGACCAGTCCCCAGTTAGTCCAGCACAGTACATGTAAATAGATGTAGAATAGTAAGTGTTAGTTAGTAGTATTAATGGGTCAAGTGTTGATGAAAAATATGCGTCTTCAGCGTTTTCTTGAAAACGGCTCAGCAGCTCGGGTTGAGTTAAGTACATAACGTAATAATTATAATCACATATATAAATTGTTCATTTGAATGAGTTTTGTGACGCAAATATCCAGAGCACATTACCTTCTGTAATCCCCACGGACCACAACCAGACAGAGAAATCCCAATCCCATCCCAATCAGTACATCGCAGACGTCCTCTGTTAATAATTAATAATAACCCAAACATCGTCTGGAAAACCAATCATGCTCAAATTGTTTTTTTCTCACATCAGGCCTTTGACTCCAAAGCAATCTGTTTGTTCTAGCAGATTTAAACAGTATGGTCAACAACACGGCTGAACTTAGGCTTTTGGTCAGCCAGGATAAAACGTGCATATGATGAAAAAAAAAAAAAAAAAAAGTAATAACCAGTGAGGTTATGAGTCAGATCTTTAATCTTGTCTCTGTGGCAAATCAGTCTGGCATCTGATGAAGTTATGATTGAAGGAGCAAATTACTAATGAGCACGAATTTCTGAGTGAGGAACTCATTGTTTGAGAATCAGTATTAAGAGGTTAATGCTGCCCTTAGTATAATACCAATGTCATTACGAGGCCTTCTGTTTATTCATGTCAGTTCAGTGACCCCATCCATGCTCTGAGAGAACGTAATGTGCATGATAAAAATGGAGCTCTAACACTTTTAATCGCTGCCTATTTTAGTAGTACTACCCTGTACCATGACCGAATTGTTATAGTACAAATGGTCTTGTTTTACGTGATCTTTTTAATATCAGAAGAAAGACTGAATTTTTTTTTTTTTTTTTTATGACAGTGGATTCATAATAGGATGCTAAAAGCAAAAGATCTGTAACTGGACTTAATCTCCTTAAGTTTGTTATATTCCATTAGTGCGGATGATTGTTATATTTGATTGGAGAGGAGACATCCGCTCTGAGCCAATCAAAACAGAGGTGTAACTCTCAGCCGATTCCCAGGTTTCTCGGAGTCTCATGTTCACTTTTCTCCCTCCGGAATGAGATCTGTGGTAAGGCAGCCCTTAAACAGAGTGCTGTATTGACGTCCGGTTAACAGACCTCTGCAGCCACAGGATAGAGTTTCCTCAGTTCGCAGAGCCTGCCGGGTCTCTTTACCTCTGACACATGTCTTCATTTTCTGATGGCTCATTTACAGACTATGCTATGTTAATGCTTTCTGTAGGTAATTAATCAAATAATTGTGACGCTCTTTGGAGATTACAATCATTTACAAGACCACAAATCATTTTAAAATACACTACCAGTCAAAAGTTTTGGATTGGTATGATTTTGTATGTTTTTAAAAGAAGCCTCTTCTGCTCGCCAAGGCTGCATTTATTTGATTTAAAAAAACTAACAAAAAACAGTAATATTGTGAAATATTATTACAATTTAAAACAGCTGGGGTTTTTTTGTGAATATTGTGAATAAAGTGTAATTTATACCTGTGATCAAAGCTGAATTTTCAGCATCATCATTTCAGTCTTCAGTGTCACATGATTCTTCAGAAATCATTCTAATATGAGGATTTGATGGTCAAAAAAACATTCATTTCATAATGCATTTTTGAACATTCATTCATAAAACAGTGTAAAAAAAAAAAGCAGGATTCTTTGATGAATAGAAAGTTCAACAGCATTTATTTCAATTAGGATCTTTCGTAACATTTTAAATGTCTTTACTGTAACTTTTGATACATTTAATAATCCTTGATGAAGAAAAGTATGCATTTATTTTATTTATTTCCCGCAAAAAATTAAATAAAAATTCTTACTGACCTCAAACTTTTGAACAGTAGTGTTTAATGTTAAAACGTTTTGTATTTCAGATAAATGCTGTTCTTTTGAACTTTCTATTCATCAAAGAATCCTGAGATAAAAATGTAAATAAATGGTTTCAACATTGAGAATAACGAAAAATGTTTCTTGAACATCAAATCATCTTATTAGAATAATTTCTGAAGAATCATGTAAAACTGAAGACTGGAGTAATGATGCTGAAAATTCAGCTTTGATCACAGCAATAAATTACACTTTAGTATATATATTCACATAGAAAACAGCTGTTTTAAATTGTAATAATATTTCACAATATTTCTGGGATTTTTGGTATTTGTAATCAAATAATTGCAGCCTTGGCGAGCAGAAGAGACTTATTTTAAAAACATTAAAAATCTTACAGATCCAAAACTTTCGACTGGTAGTGTCTATTATTGCTTTCTTGGCTAGCTTGACGCTTGCCCAAGTGATTACAATGTGATTTAGGAGATGCTTCCTATCTACTTGAGGAAGTGATTTTTATCAATTACATATTCTGTTTCAGGCAGGACCTCTGAATAAAGATTAGGAAAAGATATCAGCCCGCCTGTGTGATATCAGATTCACCACTCCAGCTCTTTATGAAGCACTAAGAGCTTTTTTAAAAAAAGGTTCTTCTGTGTGTGAATAGAAAACCTGGCCATTATCTACTTTAGGTAATGTGATTTAATCTTACCCCTACTCCGAGTCTCATTTTCAAAACAATTAACTAGAAACTCGTGAGGCGGGTGTGTTCTGCCAAGAGTAAACCTGGTCTGTCTTGTGACCCACATTGTGCATGCAGGAGGAGACCTGCCCTGCTCTGCTTAACTCTTCTTCTCTGGCATCCTGAGAGAGATCTTAAGGCTCTAATCATTGAGAGACATGCACCGAGTCAGCATGCGCTCGCGCTGCTCTCTCAGAGAAACCGTCGTAAATCACCAGCCTACGGATTAGGACTAGGGTAATCATGTCAACAGACGGATTACATTTTGTTTGTCCTTTAGAATACATATCTGAGGAAAAGTCAAATTGCAATCCGTCACTCCACTGCATTTTTCATTAGCGGCACTCTTAAGAAGAACACGTGCGCATGCAGGACATATACGAGTTGAGGGATTTCTGCGCGTGTTTGTGTGAACGTGAACGAGGCTACGCATGGGGATGATTACACATGTATGGTGTATGAACTTATCCAGCAATGTTGAGCACAACGATTCATCATGGCAGCTTAGAGTAAGACGGTTTTCTGAGATACAGAACAGTGAGGCACACATAGTGCTCCGGCCTGGACAACAGAAGCAACAGAAACATTCAAATGTTTGCAATGTTCCTCCTGTCTCTAACTAAGTTGGCTTTTCATACATGAGTGAAATACATTCACAAAGAGGAAGCGGACCAGTCTTTATCCTAAAACGCATGAGCATTTCAGCAGACAAACCTAAACAAGTAACCAACAAGTAGCACTCTTTCCATTTAATAGCTCTAATAACTGTAAAGAATTGGAAACAGGGACAACCGGAAGCCTCCACACCTTGAGGGTCAAACACAGGAAGACACTGGCACACGGCCAGTCAACCCCCAGAGAAACTCAAACTGGTTGTTCAGCATTCCTCGTTGTTGCTTCTTTGCCTAGTTTGCAACGGCTTGCCTAAGACAGTGGTTCCCTAACTAGGGTATGTGAGGTGACAGAGGGAGTTGCGCAAACAAAACGATGAGGCAAAATGCGCATGCGTATGGGCTGGCTGATAGGTTGCGTGCAGAGTAAGCTGCCTTAGCAAATCACACTACATTACTGCGGTTCTCGACGATGTACCTTTGTAAAAGTGGGGTTTAGCACTTACTAGCAAGCCAACAAATATAGACACAGACTGTGCATAGAGATCGATTTAAGACTCAAACTCTCTTCGACACACCCTGTGTGAGTTCTAGTTTTTAATGTTGATAACATATTTTACGAAATATCCAAAAATCAATTGCACAGTGTGATATATTCCCTGCAGTTGTGTACTTACACTATCCCAAAAGTTCCCAAAGATTTTTAATTTCAGAGAAATTCCAATTTTAAACAATGGCCCGTCCCTGTTCACTTGTCGCCTGTCAATGATGTAATATCCGCGTTATCTCTGGTTTCTGCTCGTACTGCCATAGTAACCATGGCGACAGACGTGGACAACTGCGTTGCGTCTAGCGGCGGCACGCTCACGCTGTTGTTGTTTCGTTCAAACATTATGGACGATGGCAAGCAGACATTGGGACAAAAGGAAAACTAAAACAAGGATCAATATCAGCGTGGCGTTTGAGACGCCGAGAGCTCCACGTCCGTGAACTTTGACTTTGCCACTCTTGAATACTGTTTGTACATTATTAGACAGGTGAGCAAATGTACATAAAACTAATCAATGTTGTATATTATTCAAATGTTGATCTAGCTTACTGCTAGTCTCATACAGACAAACTAACACAGAATAACATTATAACTTTCAACACACTCAAATGCAGTTTAGTGTGATAGTGTAGAGCGAGTGAAACAGTGCCCCGTTACCTCACAAGTTTAATTAGTCTAATAAACTGACCTGTGTGAGTATTAATACAGCACTTGCGAGTAGGGCTGCAACGATTAGTCGACATAGTCGACAACGTCGACAATAAAAAATTGTCGACAAATATCTTTGTTGTCGAGTAGTCGTTTGATCTCACGTGACCAATGTATGGGCCTGCAATATCGCATTTTGACCGCTACAAAGCTGTAGCGCTAGAGTGTAATGCAGCCGTTAAATGCTTTTGCGGTAGAAGAAAAAACAGCGCGAATTACATAGACAGTAAATAAACGGCGAATTATGGCGGAGTGTAAACGAGTTCGGACGGACCAGTAAGGTGTGGGAAAGTTTCACAAAACTGCCAACTAAAAATGCTGTCATGTGCAATACATGCAAGGCTGAGCTTGCGTTTCACGGGAGCACAACATATGTTGGAGCACTTAAGAGAAAGCATCCCGGATCAAAAGGAGCCGGTGAGTGTTCAATCTCCAGGTGAAGCTAACTAAATAGTTGTAAATCTCTTTATTAGAGAATGCAATACTACCATTAATAAAAGTGATAATATTAAGAATTATAATATAAATACAGTAATGTGATTATTTATTTTGCATAGAATAAAGCTTGATCGAGCTTAGGAGTCAGTCAGGGCTGTTTTTATTATTGTAGCCTAACACTATTAGGTAAATACGTTAGCTATTACATTAATATAAACACAATGAACTAACATGAACAAAAATGTTAACAAAAATTAATAATGTTACAAATGTGCTGCTCATATTAGTTAGTTCATGTTAGTAAATACATTAATGTTTACAAATTAAACTGTTACCTTAGTGTGAATTGCTTCTAGATTTCAAACTAAACACCCAGTAAAGATGATGACTAAACAACAGTTTAATCACTAAGAGAGTTAAAATAAAATGTTTTTTCTTTGCAAAAAAGATCTTTTCTTTGCATTCCTGCAACATCCACTCCAGCGGAACGGATCTTCTCAGCTGCAGGAAACATTTGCTCACAAAAAAGAGCAAGCTTGTCACGTGAACATGTTGATATGCTGACCTTCCTTCATTTTAATTTAGCACTTATTTGAAAATCCAAAAAAGCCAGTGCAGAAAGGACACAAGTTACTTACTGCCTTTCATTAAACTAACTGAACACTTGGTTTTAGAAATAAAGCTCTTAATACTGCTGCCAAGAGATATTTACATTCAAACATATTTTTGTCTGCAATGCAGCTGATTTATTTTTGTTGACCTGTTTAGTTGGAGGTTCATTAAAGTTCATTAAAACACCATTTCAAAAGCTGAAGTGATTTTTTTTTAAAGATTATAATATGTATAACTCAATGTTTTAACTTATTGAAAAGGCTGAGTAATCATTCCAAACTTACTGATTAGTCGTCAATATAATCGACGATTAGTCGATTAATCGGTCCAATAATCGTTAGATTAATCGATTATCAAAATAATCGTTTGTTGCAGCCCTACTTGCGAGTAATGGTAGTTCGGTAGAATGAAATGTCCTTATTCCTTTATATCCGCGGGACTCGCGTGTGGCGCTGATATCTGTCTCTCATTAGCAATCACGCCCTGCTTCATACCACAGTCATGTTAAAAACATCTATGTATTCACTTATCCATAAACATTATTAGATCCATCAGCTTGACGACAAGTTCCATAATCCCGCATCAACCTACGCCTTCGTTACTGTAAGGTAAAAGATCCCTAGCGGCGAAAAAAGTTACATATTGTAGCTTTAAAACATTCTCATAACATTATTTATACCATTGTAATAGAATTCATGCCACTGAGCAGGATTAAACTAAATACATCTAGATGCAACTGCAGTGCAAGATAGCTTTTGTTGATACTGATTTCATTAGAATTATTGATTCAGTTTAATTAATTGCTTTATTTATTATATTAATAATTAAATGAATGGTATTTTAAGAATTTTATGTAAAACATGACATACATTTAATAGGTTTAGAAAATCTTTGTTTTAATAAAGGTTAAAAAAAATTATTGCACCTAAAAAGCTATTTAAGGGGCAAAATATTGTTCCTTCACTGAAAAGGTGTGACAGCAGTCTAAGTGGAAGAGAGAGTAACGCAGAAGGATCTTAAATGTCTCCGAGGGTATGCCAGTCTAAAAAGTTTGGGAACCAATTGGTTTTATAATATTGACACGTTTTATTATAGTTGGCAAGGGGCAACAGATGAAAATTAGCCTCTTGGGTTACCTCTGGCTTATACAGTGTCTGACTGTTGATTGATGTGCACTTCCTATCAAAAATAAGAAAACTAAGAGACACTGTCTTGTGCTCCTCAAAACAAACAACTGCAAGATAAATTAATGCATATCAGATCTTTTTATACAAGAACATCCTCAGATAATACTTTAAACAATAGTTTACACTGCTTCGAAGAAGTATTTACCATTCACAGCACAGTGTTAGGAACCCTTTAGTATCATAGTCGCCTACATGTCAGAAGTTCTCGCCCCTCTGAAACGGGGCAATAGTCATTAAATGACAGTACAGCTCGAGTAACACACGGCCCTGATTGGATTTTACAACTCAACACATCTGTGCAATGACAAGCTCTCACATATTTTTGGAGGGAAAATGTTGCACGCAACCTCCACACACTGAATATGAACCCTTCATAAATGAAAAACAGAAACTGAAAATATCCAACAGGGCTCAAAGCAAAGTTTAGTCAGTTATCATGTGTCCCCTTTGTGAAATTAGATAGATAGATAGATAGATAGATAGATAGATAGATAGATAGATAGATAGATAGATAGATAGATAGATAGATAGATAGATAGATAGATAGATAGATAGATAGATAGATAGATAGATAGATAGATAAAGCCCTCACAGCATGACACAGTACTTTCATTATGACTAGGAAGTGCTGAATGCCACATTGTAGTACCTATTAGCGCCTGGAAGAGGTTACTCTGGAAGATGTCGATGACTCTCTGGATGGAGTTTCTCAGTTGTCTGTCTTCAGTGTTACCGAGTTTTGACCGGTATTCCTCCAGCAGTAACAGAGCCCTCTGTGCATCTATACCGAGCAGACAGAAAGTTTTCATTAATTACATAATTGCACGAGAGAGTATAACGCAAACAAATATTTTACAACTCGTCTCAACGTTTGCCGTCTTAAAGAGCCCAAATAACTCGTAAATTACTTTGGTATAAGTTTTAAAATCTATGTGGTGATGACTGGAAAAACAAAAATGTATGACAGTTCTTATTTCCAAAGAATATTACAGTTTATGAGGTTATATTCAGTTACCTTAGAGATACAGTGCGGTATAAGACATTATATTAATATTTTTACAGTCTGAAAGAAGTGACTTACCAGCTCCAGTGCCAGATTGTGTAAAAGTATATCCGAAGTGTATCTCACCTTTTTTTCTGACTGGCATGTTTCGGTTGGGCTCGTGCACGATAACCAATCCAACAGAGCTCGCGACAGAAATGAACAAAACACGCAATGATAAAACCAACGCTCCTCACCCAACACGAGTGCGTCCAGAGTGTCAGAGGGGGGTAAGTCAGACGCAGTTGGCATGAAACTCTAATGTTTATCCGGTAAAAAACATGAGGGCGGTTCGGGCTGATATGAAAACGAGCCGTTTGGTTGTGGAGTCGAGCGCGAGCTGCACTTCTTTAACCCGACAGTCGAGCTTTACTCCACTGACAGCCCTGCGTTTCCATTCAAAACACACACAGACGCTGCGATTCAGGCTCCGCCGCCAATCTGCTCCGCGGCTGCGGGGGGAAAACTGAACATATGTCGCCGCCAGTTGCAGGAGGGCTTCCAAAAAAAAAAAAAAACTCCCCAAACTGCAAATATACACCTCCCTCCCTGCCGTGAGCTTGCGAGGGCTCAGTGTCAACACAAGCGGTTCAAATCCTCACGTCCGCAGTTTTTCCTCATTCTTCTTCGCCTTCGGAGGAATGAGGATTGTTTTCCTAAACGTCAAACTTCTTTCGTTATCTCCTCCTCCTTTTTTTTTTCTTCCTATGTGTCAGAAATTCCAAACTTTCCTCCAAAATGGCGTCCCAGGGTTGGAAGAATGTCACGTGATTCTAGACCCTACCCTTGACCGCCCAATCATGGGACTGATACCTTTCAGCTCAGGGTTGGGAAGGTGAGACTTCACACTTTCTTAAAGGAGACTCACTACTGACTCGAGCAGGCTAGTGGTGTAAACAAGGGTCCATATGAGGATATAGGCTCTTACAAGTAAATATTGTGATTGAACATTGCTATGCCTAGATTGTGTTTCCAATCCAAATGAAACATGCACGGTTATGACACCGGCTTTGACTTAAGCAATCCACTGCCAAGAAGTTGTAGTAGTTGTTTACGTGGAAGCTCAACTGAGGAGGCATTATGTAAAGCCTCAGAACCTGATCTTGAGATGTGGCTTCTGCTGCACAAACTTCTCTGTGTTAATCCAGTGGTGTAATAGAACTATTTTAGTGCAAAACAGAGACGGTCTCGGTCAAAAGTTTGGAAACATTACTATTTTGAATGTTTTTAGAAAAAAGTCTCTTATGCTCATCAAGCCAACGTCATATACAATATAACAATATACACTACCATTCAAAAGTTTGGGGTCAGTAATTGTTTTTCTTTCTTTTTTTATTGAAATTAATACTTTCAAGGATGTGTTAAATTGATAAAAAGTGAAAGTAAAGATTTATATGGTTAGAAAATATTTCTATATTGAATAAATGCTGTTCTTTTTTAACTTTTTATTCATCAATTAATCCTGAAAAAAGTACCACAGGTTCTAAAAACAAAATTAAGCACCACGACTGTTTCCAAAATTGATAATAACTGAGTATCAAATCAGCATATTACATTTTTTCTGAAGGATCATGTGACTGACTGAGCAATGGCTGATGAAAATTCAGCTTTGCATCACAGAAATTAATTATATTTTAAATAGGGCTGTGCACGCATCCAAAGTAAAAGTTTGTTTTACATAATATGTGCGTCTGTGTATAATTATTAATTATTTTGTATATAAACACACATGCATATACATATTTAAGAAAAGTTTGCATGTATTGTATATTTATATATGATTTATATTACATATACATATTTCATGTATAAATAAATACAAAATCTTAACATGCATGTGTGTGTATTTATATATATTACAAAATAATTATACACAGTACTCACACATTATGTAAAACATAAACTTTTATTTTGGATGTGATTAATCGTTGTACAGCCCTTATTAAAGTATATTAATTTTAAATTGTAATAGTATTTCACAATATTACAGTTTTTTCTGTATTTTTGATCAAATAAATGCAGGCTTGATGAGCATAAGAGACTTCTTTCAAAAACATTAAAAAGAAAAAAGTATATATATATTTAAAAAGTTATTATTTATGTATTATTATTAAAATATAAGTGCTATAAAAAAGTACTTTATGTAATTAATACATTTTTGCGCATTTTGTTGAAATGTTGCTTGCATAAACAAAAATGTCAATGAGGTAACCTAAACCGAAAACATCCTCTGTGCAATCCTCATTTATTAATGTTGTCCAATCCCAGAACGCACAATTAAGGTTGTCTGACACCACAAACACTCAGTGGATCATCAGATCCAGATGTGCCGTTCAAATATAACACGTATTGACACAAACAACCAAAGCAGTGGCCCGGATTATAGTCAGGAGTCATGGTAAAAGAGGATTTTATTTTT
The DNA here is from genome assembly GCF_949152265.1 of Phoxinus phoxinus. Classification (NCBI taxonomy): domain Eukaryota; kingdom Metazoa; phylum Chordata; class Actinopteri; order Cypriniformes; family Leuciscidae; genus Phoxinus; species Phoxinus phoxinus. The sequence goes on along the minus strand of NC_136880.1, from coordinate 15,332,284 downwards.
AGATGATCATGTTTTATGAATGATCTCTCTGATCTTGAAGAGGCAATACCTCCTCCTTGCCACAGTTTGTATTGTCTCTCATGAACACTTGAGTGTTTAGTTCAAATTGCCTTCACTCCAGCTTGTTATTCTTGGTGACAGACGTGCATGCTTCACTTAAGGCTTAGTTTTTCGGGAGTCGGGAAGCATCGTTGTGGAATATTTCGTTCTTTCGTTTGTTTTTGTCCAAAGTGTGTCGATGTAATCATCGTGTATTACCATTTGAGCCTGGGCATATTCTCTGTGACAGAATGTGGATCTGTGAGCAACATGACATCGGCTCTTTCCAACACATGTCCATCCCGTCTGGCTCTCTCGTACTGAACAGTGATTATAGCAGCTGTTTTTGCTGTCATCTCTGGACACATTGCTCACAATTAATCTTGGCATAAATCAGGATTTTGGCAGCAGTGTAGCGGCATGAAATTTTGTCAACAACTAGAATGATGCAGGAGCTTCTCCGGGCTGCTCCATCTATGCACATTTGTGACTGTTTTGTTTAGTTGTTTTTGCTTTGTCACCACTAATGATAATGTGATGCTGCGTTGAAATCATTATTTTTTGCTAATTTTATTATAATCGTATCGTTTTGGTATCATACAGCGGCGTGGCGTGTAATTTGATCTTATTCTCTTAATGTGTTGATGGCCTATTAAACAAATCCCACCCTGTAAACATGATAATTCTCCGGGATGATTTCAGCGGGATGTCAGGATGCCAAGACGTGATCGATCCAGAGTAACAGCTTATCTTCCATTTGTGCTGCATCTCAGTATATCAAAGACACTCTCTCTATGAGAAATGTCACTCCTAATGGCAACACTTGACATTTCCGATGGAGATTATATTGTAATTCCCTGAGAAGTCAAATTCTGTGATTTTGCATGCTCGTTTAAATGGATTAATGTTGAAACATCATCATTTAATGCCACGCAGAGTAGTCTTCCGGGGATCCATAAAAGTCCTGCCATGTGAAAGAATAAATAAAACATGTCAAAAATACATCCATCCATTTTCCAGACTTCTTGTCCTTGCGGCCGGGAATGCTGGGAGCCTATCCTAGCTTCTTGGATCCTAGGCAGGGAAACATCCTGGATGGATGGAAACACATTCACACTCTCTGGAAATGTATTTTCTCTAATTCACCCGGAAACCGGAGCACCCGGAGGAAACCCATGTCAGTGTGGGCTAATGGACTTGCCAAACATCCATGGTGTTTCCCTTCAATATATGATACGATATGCTGCGAATAAACATCCCCATCCCCTCTTTTGTAGAAGCGATAGATGGACATAAAACACATATAAAAGCACTTCAAATAAAATAAAAACAGCACAAATACATATATGATTTCATGAACACACCTATGTTAATATTTATTTCCTGCATAAAATAATTTTCTGGTTTTTTTTTACACAATCACAGAAATGTACATTTAACATAATATCACATTCATAACTCATAATAATTAAGTCCCTCCACATACATTCTTAAGTTCCACATTCAATTTTAGGACTGGCCGAGGTTACACTTTGTTTTACGGTGACGTAGTTAGATTGTGTACTTACTCAAATAATTACTGAGTAATTTTAATTAACTACATGTTGGCCTACATACTGTAGATGTACGGTTAGGGTTTACGCTTACACTTTATTTTAAGGTGTCATTGTTACAGTGTACTTATATATTTAAGTATTGAGTAATATTAAGCATCATGTACTTACTATAGGGTTAGGGTAGGATTAGGATTTGGTTGAGGGTTAGTTGCATGCATGCATAATTTACTGTTATTACTATGGTAAGTACATGTAACATAAGTAACAAGGACACTGTAAAATAAAGTGTTTCCCGGTTTACTTATAGGGTTGGTTTCTTGTAATTATGCATAATTTGCTGTTATTATTACTATACACTTTTTAAAAAAAATTGGTTTAACTTAAAAAAGAAAGTTACTTAGTTGCCTTAATTTTTAGTTCGTTGTAATTAAAAATTTGAGTTAATACAATGAAGAAGAATGGTTTAATAAACAGAAACTCAAAATAGTGTTATCTTCACACATTAGTTATCGAAGTTAATTTGACAAAAGATAAATGGTTGTGATAACAAATCATGAAAATATTTTTTTACAGTGTTAAGTAGTAATGTGTAAATACATATTTACATAAAGTGTTATGACTGATACACAAAGGATTTTCAGTCTATTAAATCGTGGGATTCCGATTTGACGGTAACAATATACTGTATTTATAACGGTTACAATATGTCCCTGTGCAGGACATGATTAGGATCAGTATAATATTGTTTGACAGGCTTAATAAATTATGATGGTAAGTTGATTCACAAAGCATCTCAAGGGGCTGGCTAACAATCTTTAAACTTCTGATGAAATAACTTTGACTTTAAGGTGGAAGATAAACATGTGGTACGATATGGCAAACAGAAATGCCTGTATACTTGTGTCACGATTAGAAACTCGCATGACGAGGAATAGTTCCAGGAAACAGACTTTAATCACCAACACTCAGGAGAAAGCCACACAAACATTAACGAGAACGGACAGAGACTACGGGAGAACTAAGGGTTTAATAAAGAGCAAACAAAAGGAACTTAATTAGTAAATGAACAGGGCACAGGTTAATGACATAACTAATTAAACAGACTAGGGAAAACTAGGTCACTGGACTAAACCAAAAACTAAACTAAACATAGGAGACAGGCCATACATGTAAGAGCTTGCTCCAAAAGATCTGAGATGGTGAAGATTTTCAATGTGATCTTTCCCAGATAAATGATTTATCATTACACCCAAGTATTTATGAACCAACTGCATGATTCCCTCATGATGAAGAACATCTGGAACCTTATAAATGTTCTGTTTTATTTGTATAAATCTCGAGAGCATTTTTACCACACCATCCAAACACTTTGTCCACACCGTGTTGGTGTTCAAATCTCGGATGCCAGAGGTACTTCAAAGATATTCAGAATGTATCTTTACCAAAAAAATCAGAACAGAACAGTCATGGGAACACCAAAATGTGTCATAATGGCAGAAGACAGACTTTTGTTCACCTTTACTGTCTGAACGCTATTAATAAGAGACGAGTCTTTACCAATTTTGAGTTGTACTGAAGGTCTTTGTCTACCACACATCTAATAAAAGATTATTAGTACAGGACTGATGCTTGTACCTTTTGCTGCAGGTAGTTTGACTTCACATCCGTGTGAGAGGGGAGATTTCCTTGTAATCTATTCCAGCCCCTTGGTCATGTCATGATTAGATGATTGGGGAAGGGGCTTAGTGTTTGTGAATGGCCAGATGGCACCCTACAAATCCCACCTTACATCATAAAATAAGTCTGTTAATATAATCTCCCTCCCAGTAGTATTAATACACAAGACGGGAAGTCTTATCTACATCCCAGCAGGCCCAACAGAGCACTATAGGGAGACAGTAGCACACATTCTGCATTGCTGTCTGCAAAAACAAAGGATAGCGATTCAAGCGAATGGGCTTTTGTGCCAAGTGGCACCATTCTGCACTGTGCACCTATAGTACACGGGCAATGATGATGATGCACTTATAGTGTGCTTGAAAACGAGGAAAATATGCAAAACTAAATTGTCAATGAGGAAAATCCATAGAGGACTACTTGGTACGTGGCGTTGTCACATAGATAAAGGGTTGTAAAAAAAATAAAAAAATCTAGTAGTGTGTTTGTCTTGTTAATCTTTGATCAGTGCGCATATACCAGTCTAAAACATCACAAATCTGAGTTTAACATCGGCATACTGTTTGTTTGTTTTTTTTTTGGGGGGGGGGGGGGGGGGTAAAATGAAGGCATATAGATAAATAAATACAGCCTAATTGTTTAAGTGTATAAACATAAACTGTGCACACTGAGGGAAAAATGCTGTAGGATTTACTTTCATTCAAGATTTACGAGTAAATTTCACAAATAATTACAAAAGAAAAGCTAGTAACACAGTGAAGTAAACATAGTAGAAAAAAAACTGAAATTGTATTTTCTTGCAGAACTTACTCCAAATAATCTTTCATTTATATAAAAAAAATACTTTTAAAACTACAGTGATTAATTTGGCTCTATAGGGTTAAATAAGTGTGACACTATACAATCTTTTGTATACAATCTATACAATACATGTCATTTTTCATGTATTATTCCTGGATTAAATGTTGCTTTAATGTAAACCAATATCCTTGACGATCATAAGTCAACAAAAAGCATGTCAAATTCTAACAGATCTGGCAATATCTGTTGTCTGGCTTTATGATCAACTGACAGACTCTTATAAACGTCATGTTCATTTCTCACAATGCTTTCACTGACCAGTGTACAATCCAATGTCTTTTTTTTTCAGTGGGGGTCAGCCATGTTGCTGTACAAATGGTGTGACTTAATTCAGTAAATGACCAGTAAAAGCATGCCATATCGCAGATTGTTTCATTTGGACATATGGCAGTTGGCATCTTTAGACCTTTAGAAATAATGACAGTCATATTAAATTTTCCTAAAATGTTTGCCTTAATGGGAAGCGATTTATTATTGTGATTGACAAGCCTGCTTTTCTTTCTTTTTTTTTGCAGTGTAATCTGAGTACACTCGATTCTGCTCTTGATTTGAACAAATCCCAGAGGCGGACAGATAATGGTTTGAATTAGCTTCTTTGACCTCAGGGATTAATCCCAGAATAACAGAGAACACAACAATAGGTCAAATGCGTGTGAAAATTGAAGATAAACTAATGCCATGAAGCAGATCTTTGTGGATTAAATTGAGGATTAAAAATGCACGGAGATCTATACGTGTCTAACCCTGTCGACACATTTTTGAAGAGGAAAACACTTTTTGTCACATTTTGACAGACATTTTGCTCTAAAGACTGCTCTAGAAAAGTAAACTGGGTCTATTACACTGAGTGACTGCGTTAAAAAGCTATTGTAAGAGATTAGATCCATTTCTGGCACAGTATGTTAACTCACTCTCGTTTCATTGTCCATCACGTTTGTGGGTCAGTGCTGTCTAACAGCTTCTCTTCTTTTACAGAAGGGGCTGGCCATGTTTTACTGGCAGGAAATTCATCACTGTGACCTATCAACACAGCACGTATTGTTTATAACGCATGTCTGTGAGAACTTGTATGTTCTCTCATATAATTCTCAGTTAACATGTTTTCTACATAGTCTTATCTCAGAGATGTCATTCTGCAGGGACCATACAGAGCATCTATTCTATTATAAAATATAATATTTGTAGCATTAAAGTTATAATAATATGCAAGATATTTGCATTCAAAGTGTAAAGCGTCATCAATCGAAATGTCATCACCAGATATTCATTAGCAACATGGCCTCAACATCGCCATGATCTTCAGTGGCCTGCTAATTCAGTATTTTCAGATGTTTGAGTCTGGCGGACAGGATACCAGCTTGAATGTAACCGTTATGCTTGTGGCAGGTGGATCAATGACATGGCACTAACAAAAAAAAAAAAAACATTTTATAAACTTTTATTATTTTTTCATAGGGGAAAGAAAAAAATATTTTCTCATTCCTTATAATTATTAAAAAAAACTTTTGTCCCAAACTAATCCATGTGGTGCAACCACCAACATGCAAAAAAACATAATACATGTTATAGGATAGAGGGGGCATCTGACCTCATGACTGTGTGTCTGTAACGAAACAGATGAGGATCCAAGTGCAGTGGACTTTAATGAAACAAACAAACAAACAATAATGAGCATAAAGCTGGAACAAAATAACACTGGGAAACGAGGAACAGCAAACATCTACAGCACATCTAACAATGACTGACAAAGTAACAAGGGAAGCACTAGGGCTTATATTCACACACTAGGGAAACAATGTTAACAAGGTAACAAGGGGGATTGGCTATTAGGAAACACCTGGGGAAAACTAATCAACAAGAAAAACTACAAAGGACTACAAAACATGGCACAGAACAGGAAATAACATAAAAGTCCACACAAGGGGAACACAAGACAGGAATCATGACATCCCCCTTTAGGGAGTGGATTCTAGACACCCAAAAGTCCAGGAGGGTGGTGGAGCAGAGGCAGTATTGGGAGGGATAGAGGGCCAGGTCCGTGGAGCGGACGAGGGCCTGGAGACTGAGGCAGAGCAAGCAAGGGCAGAGCAGGGAGATCAGATACGACCCCTGCAGTCACGTAGAGGAAGGCCGGAAGTTCAGATATGACCCCTGCAGTCACGTCGAGGTAGGCCGGAAGTTCAGGTACGACCCCTGCAGTCACGTAGAGGTAGGCCGGAAGTTCTGGTACGACGTCTGCGGTCGTGTCGAGGTAGGCCAGAAGTTCAGGTACGACCCCTGTGTTCACGTCGAGGTAGGCCGGAAGTTCAGGTACGACCCCTGCGGTCACGGCGAGGTAGGCCTGAAGTTCAGGTACGACCCCTGCGTTCATGTCGAGGTAGGCCGGAAGTTCAGGTACGACCCCCGGGTGCACGACGAGGTAGGCCAGAAGTTCAGGTACGACCCCTGCGTTCACGTCGAGGTAGGCCGGAAGTTCAGGTACGACCTCTGCGGTCGTGTCGAGGTAGGCCAGAAGTTCAGGTACGACCCCTGCGTTCACGTCGAGGTAGGCCGGAAGTTCAGGTACGACCTCTGCGGTCGTGTCGAGGTAGGCCAGAAGTTCAGGTACGACCCCTGCGTTCACGTCGAGGTAGGCCGGAAGTTCAGGTACGACCCCTGGGGTCGTGTCGAGGTAGGCCGGAAGTTCAGGTACGACCCCTGGGGTCGTGTCGAGGTAGGCCGGAAGTTCAGGTACGACCCCTGCGTTCATGTCGAGGTAGGCCGGAAGTTCAGGTACGACCCCTGCGGTCACATCGAGGTAGGCCGGAAGTTCAGGTACGACCCCTGCGGTCACGTCGAGGTAGGCCGGAAGTTCCAAGGCTGTTCTAGGTTTTTGCCGACTACCTTTGAAAACCCTGTCTATACAGTCACGACTACGGAGGTCCTCTTTGAGAGTCCTGCCTGTCCTGTCACAGCCTTGGAGGTCCTTATTGAAAACCCTGTTTGTCCTGTCATGGCCATGGGGTTAGTGTTGCCAACTTAGCGCCTCTGTCGCTATTTGTAGCGACTTTTCAGACCCTTTAGCGGCATATTTTTTTGACAAATCTAGCGACTTTGTGGACAAACCTCAGTAACCTCCAAATGTTTTTGACTACTGAGTACTGTCCTGCGAGCATGAGGTCTTGCTTTCTCCCTGCCGTCACTCTCTCTAGTTCAGTGAATGGCTGAGAGGAGCAGCAGCACATTCATTTGTTGTTGTTTTTTTGGTTTACCACGGACTTATCAATTATCTGCTTCTCTTTTGTTTTATATTTAAAGAATTTAGTTTGACCATTTTAATTTCCTTTATTTTCTTGTGCTTTTTACTTGTAATACTCATTATCACAGAGCTTTCATCCACAGTTCCCGAACTCTCTCAATTCAGATAATTTTACACATATAAAAAATGTAGTCATTCACTTTATCATAGCTACTCGTTCTATTGTCTGACAAAAAAAATATAGGAAATGAGAACAGCTTTATTGGACATTCGGCTATATTATATTATATTCAAATACAGTATGTCAACAAGTCCAGTCACCTTTATTTATATAGCGCTTTTTACAATACAGATTGTATCAAAGCAGCTTCACAGTGATAACATGAAAATAATACAGCAAAGTTTGTTTCTAGAAGAAAATTGCGTCATTGTCCACCTTAAGTAAGGCAGAAAAGCCAAGGCAACAGTGGCAAGGAACCAAAACTCCACCAGGAGACAGAATGGAGAAGAAGAAAAAAACATTGGGAGAAACCAGAGGCCAGTTCTCCTCTGGGCAACGAGCGAACAGTGTCTGATTATGATTCGGGCAGCATTACAGGTCAGAAGTCAGATTGGATCAGAACATTCAGAGTATTTATCCATTTCCATCTGGTTGGAAGTCGGAGTCATCACGTCGGTATGGAGACGAGTTTGTTGAGGATCAGTGCCGATGGCTTTCGTGTCGATGAGGCCTTCACAGGGCTGATGAGGCTGGCATTTCAGGGATGTGTTGTGGATGGGTCCAGACACAGGTCCACCATAGGGGAGAGACATTTCAGGACTGCGTTGTTGTCGTGTCCAGGTGCTGGTCCTCCACATCTGGATACGGCCCTGGATACGGCGGACTGCGGTAAACCTCGGGATAAACAGGATAGAATATTAGTGTAGACGCCATCCTTCTTTTATTACTACCAAGTACATCAGGATTTATGGTAAGTGTTCCCAGTTCCGGCTGATCTAAACTATGCAGCCTAACATTGAGTTATAGAAGTGTATAATGCATTATGTGAATGCTAGGTCAAAGAGATGTGTCTTTAATCTAGCTTTGAACTGACAGAGTGTGTCTGCTTCCCGGAAAATGTTAGGAAGATTGTTCCAAAGTTTTGGTGCAAAGTCATGTGAGCATGAATTTAGAGAGAAAACACATTAGGCAGGCAGAATGCAAGTACGACAAGATGACGTCATGGATATGCTAATTGACGTATGACATCATCTAGCGACATTTAGGGAAGGCTTTGGGTCACGATCTGGGTCTTTTGTTTTGTCTTGTTAAAGGACTTTTATGTTGAAATGCATTGCTTTGGTTTAAATTCCTCTGTGTTGTCATATTAGTCACCATGGTCACCTTCATTAGTTCCAGCTGTTGTTAATTATCTACTCATTGCTTTGTGTATTTAAGCCCTTGCTTTTCAGTTAGGTTTTATGAGTCGTTGTTGGTGTAGTGTAGTTTACCTGGGGATTTTGCATGTTCCTAGTTTCCCTTCCAAAAAAGTTTGGATTATTTCTTTATGCTCTCGATTGGATTATTTCTTTATGCTCTCGATTGGATTATTTGTCTTGTTCTCTGGTCTGGATTGTTTATGTTTTGCCTTTTGTAATTAAATCTGTGCGAACATTTGGATTCAGCCTGGCCTCATTTTTGCACACCAATTATAGTATCAAGGTCTGTAAGTCTCTAAAATATCAGATAATTTAAACTTCTAATGATAAGGAAAGGTTAATTCAGATTGTAAAATGCCACATGGTGTGACTCCCCAAAATTATATTCATTATTCATATTTGTAAAAAAGAGAAAAAAAATTATCTTTAATGACTATTAAAATATGTATTCAAGGTGTAAGGAAATGTTATTTTATTATGTAATGTTACGGTTTAATATATTACACCACATGACACACACAACATTACAAAATGATAAATTGACAAAATATGAAACCAATGTAAATACAAAAATACATTTTTAAGTACTTGGTATCAAAATGGGTGTAGAGAAGCAAGCAATGAAGTAATAAGAACAAAAAAGGGCTTTAATATTTAAAAACAGAAAACTCAGGAGATTGCTGGAAAACTAACAAACACACAACCATGTATAACATAGATGACAATAGACACATGAACTAGGGAAACTCTTAATATATACAGAGGATGTAATCAAAAGAGAAATAGAACAGGTGTGTGGAATTAGGAACTATGGAAGCCAATTAACATACAGGGAAATTAACTAGGAACTCAGGCAAACAGGAACAGAGCAAAAACTAAACTAAACAGGATATACACGTTACAGTACGCCATAAACAGCTCTGAAGGAGGACGAGGGGCTGGCAAAGGGTAGGAAATAAGAGGAGATGGAGGAGGAAGAAACCAGGCTGGTGATGATGGTGAGAGGAGCCAGGAGCTTGAGTAGCCAGGCAGGGACCCAGAACACAGCCAAGACGATGTCCCACGGCGGAGTCGAGGGAGGGAGGAGCCATGGTGGTGACTTGGCTGATGATACCAGTGGGATGACTGATGGAGACATAGCCGATGGTTGTGGAGCCCAAGGCAAAGATGGAAAGCAGATGGGATTGTGCAACATCGATAGTCCTGGAAGTCAAGGCGGAGCCGCAGCGACAAGCGTCCAAGGTGAAGCTAGGGTGCCAGAGGACTGAGGTGGAGCCAAACCGAGCCGAAGGGGTAGAGAAGTTTGTGGCGCAGACAGAGCCGGTGGGGCGAGGGAGCCCAATGGATCAGTAAGGGCGATGGTATCTGGTGGAGCCGAGGGAGGGAGGAGCCAAGGTGGAGCCAACAGGTAGACAGGCCAGGGTGGAGTGACAGGATCAGCGGCTGGAGGCGCAGCCGAGGGATCCTCCTGACTGGGCAGAGTGGAGATCTGAAGACCCAAGGTAAATCCACACAACAGAGTGGATTATAGAAGAAGCTGAGGTGCTAAAGGGAATCAGTGAAGGCAGGGCTGATGAACTGGTGGACTTTTGAAGAGGAAGCTAGAGAGGGAGGCTGGGCGGGAGAGCTCTGGAGACACAGAAGACTTTGAGCTGGTCGGAACCAGCGGGCACAGGAGATTAAGGCATGCATCCTCTTCTAAGTCATCATAAAAACAGTTTGCAGAGGTCAGCTGCAGCTCACCCTCAGTGGTGGGAGTGTGTCTTCCTCCATTCCCTCAAACTCCACTAATACTCCCACGGCAGCATACTCCCACGGCTCCCACCTGCTTAATGCTCTTTAAAGGAGCAGGCTCGTGCATCGCGGCACGCTCAAGCTCTCCGTCTGCGGTGGGCTCTGCAGTCATGTCCGTGCAGCGGGGTGATGGCTGGCTTGGCTCTGGTGATGTCCTCCGCTGGGCTGATGGTAAACACAGATCCATTATTTACCTGCACCCACTCCACAAAAGAGGCAAAATCCTCTTGAGGACAGTTCCCTGGGAGGTGTGCCTTGGACCAATTATTCTGCTTGGAGCAGAAGGACTGTTCCCTGGAGGAACACAACAGAGATTTTGGGGATTTGGCGTGCCTAATAGCTCTGTCTGGTCCTTCTGCTCCAGGCATAGTTGTATGGCAGGAAGGTCCTTTAGTGAGAGGCAGAGGGGGGAAAAAGAAAGAAAAACGCAGCAAATAATCCTTTCTTGGTCCATTATTCTGTCACGGTGGGAAGCTAGCAACAAACGAATAGGAACCAAAACAGTATTATTATTATATAACAATATTTCAAAACAGAAGATCGCTTGAGAACTAACAAACACACAATGTATAACATAGATGATAATAGACACATGAACTAGGGATACTCTGGGCTTATATACACAGAGAATGTAATCAAGAGAGAAACAGAACAGGTGTGTGGAATTACCATGGAATCTAATAAACAGGGAAATTAACTAGGAACTCAGGCAAACAGGAACTAAAACAGGAAAGACACGTTACACTTGGCACATGTTTTACACTTTAAAAGACTTAAGCAACATGCTTAAGTCTTTTAAAGTCCCTAGCACCATGCTCTAACCCAATATTTATGAATATAATTATTTTTGGCATGTAGAGCAAGTCATTTAGAAACTAGTACACAATCTAAACGACTTATACAAATAAAGACATTATTAATTTAAATATTGGGTTAGGGTATAAAAAAGCCAGAGGTAAGTCTTGTCTGTGTCTTAGACTATAATTCCACTGAGCTCAACGAATATAGTCTAGCCACAATACATTAATCCAACCAGACAGGCAAAGCAAATCGTAGTGCGAGTCTCCATTTTAATATGTGAGTGTGCTTTGGGCGTTGACCTGGTCTGCCCAGCAATGACCACATCCCACATAAGGAAAAAAAGGCGTAGTGCCAGTGAAGCCAGTGAATGAGTGCTGGTCAGAAGGCTGTTTCCCCTAATGGAAGGCACAGAGAGCCCTGGTGTCTGGTTGCTGTTGAGAAAGAGTGAATGGAAGGGGGAAAGAAAGGAGAGGGAACAGCACCACAGAGCCTCCTTGGCAGTCTCGACTCGGCAACCGTGTACCAGGCTGTACAATAGCTTCCTCTGTTCAAGAAGAGAAAGTGCTAAGGGTTGGGCTCATTGTATGAATGTGAGTGTGTGTTAATGTGTGAGAGCTTGTGTTGCACTGCACACATATTTGTTTAAGCATGCGCACTGACACCTGAACACAATATGCACCAACACACCCTCTAGCGTAGTCTCATAAAACCCTTAAGCTAGCCTGAAACTAGTCTATGCTGTCAAAATCCTTGGCCCACTACACCTATGCATCCATTGCATATTTTTCATACACCAATCTCTGTTTTCTACTAAATGTTCCTACCTAGCTGTCCTGGCAACAGCAGCACAGTATGGTGGGGAGAAACATCAGGCCTGTTTTTCAAACAGCCATTGTGAATGACTTCAGTAATGTGATCTAATGGCAAGTTGGGGTGGCCCCTCTGAGAGAGGCCCCTGCAGTTTAAACACTTTTCGTAGGACAATTGCTGCCAGTTTGTTTGTACTTCAAGGGTTAGTTCGGCCAAAAAAAAAAAAAAAAGTGTCATAATGTACTCACAATGTTGCTCCAAAATTTATCTTCGAAACACAAATTAAGATATTTGAATAAAAACCTGAGAGATTCCTGAGTCCCATTGATCAGCGAACAGAAGCTCAACCGAACCTGCTTGACACGTGAGAACAAATCACATTTTTTTTTTTTTATAAAAAACCTCAAATTTGCTGCGTAACACGAGAACCCATTGGTTCTTGCATATCAAGTGAACATGTTTGAGCTTCCGAACATGTTTGAACTGATTTGTGAGTTGAAGAATGTTTATGTGAATAAAAGCCTAAATTCAATCTGTTCATTATTTAAATTGATCGTGCCTCTTCAGAAAATTTGGACTAAACGGCTCAAAATGGATTCGTTTTTCGATCTCTTTATGAACTTTTGTAAAGCGTCAAAGTGGTAGTTGCGTAGCTGTCAACAGAAGGACAGAAATCTCTCTGATTTCATCAAAAATATCTTCATTTCTGTTCCGAAGATGAACGAAAGTCCTTACGGGCTTGGAACGACATGAGGGTGTCACAGTGTCTGGTGGTTCCCTGGGTTTAACACTAGAGGTCTCAGTTTTCACGGTGTCTAGGCATTTTCACTACATTTCCCATAATCCTGTCTGTCACTGATTGTTCATTTCCTTCAGCTGTTTCTCGTCACCTTGTTTGCACTTGTGTATATATACCCTGTCTGTTTCAGTGTTTGTCAAAGGAGTCCTTGTTTAATGTCTCCACACTTCCGTTCCTGTTGCTGCCCGTTTGTTGTTCATGTCTTGTGTCTTTGGATTGCTCTACTGGATTTTGACACTTGCCTGGACTGGTTTTGTGAGCACGGATTTCCCCTAATAAATACTGCGCCTGGACCTTACCTTTTCCTGTGTGTGTGTCGTGACAGAAGGACTCCGTCAAACACAAGGATCCAGCAGTATGTTCGCCAACTTCTCTGCCCCACCGAGCGGGAGAGGAGAGAGCGTTTTGAGGGAACCCGTCTGGTCATTTTTCATGGGGGGTCGCAGAGGAGTGGTTGGTAGAGAGGGAATCCAACACCACTCTCCACCATGGTCCCCCTTCGACTCTGGGCTGGTGAGGGACGGGTCGGAGCCACCGTCTTGCCGTCATAGACGGAGAGTGGGTAGGAGACGCAAGTCTGCCAGTCCGGTGACTGATCTCACCCCAGAGGTCGTGCCAGTGCAGCCCGCTATCATCCTAGAGGCCGTCCCCGTGCAGCACGCTGTCATCCCAGAGGTCGTGCCTGTGCAGACCGCGGTTGTCCCGGAGGCAGTGCCCGAACAGCCCGCTATTGTCCCAGAGGCCGTCCTCGAACAGCCCGCTGTCATCCTGGAGGTCGCCCCGGGGCTGTCCACCATCAGTCCTGCCACGGCCTATAAGGCTGTCTTCCTTTTTTATGCAGTAGCAGTACTGCGTGCTTGGAGGAGACACAGCATGCCTGGCGAGCCTGAGCTTCACGTCACGCCTCCAGTTCCTGAGCCGGTGGTGTCTGTTCCAGTTCCTGAGCCGGTGGTGTCTGTTCCAGTTCCTGAGCCGGTGGTGTCTGTTCCAGTTCCTGAGCCGGTGGTGTCTGTTCCAGTTCCTGAGCCGGTGGTGTCTGTTCCAGTTCCTGAGCCGGTGGTGTCTGTTCCAGTTCCTGAGCCGGTGGTGTCTGTTCCAGTTGTCACGGCCTTGGCTGGCTCCTCCTCCTGCCTGTGTGCTGTGTCTGTCTCCTACAGGTGAATTGGGCGCAGGTGTTTGGAATCGCGCTAATCAGTTCCTGGTCTGGGCCTTTAAAGACGTTTCAGATGAGACCGGGGGAGAGAACCACCGCCGCTCCATTTCTCCCGCACCGTTTAGGATTTTGTTTTTGTTTATTCACTACACTGATTGCTTACATTTTTATGTTCAAAGCCAACTTCATTACTGACTTTATACAATCTATTCTGTTAACTTCTATTTATTTAATAAATCAAAGATATATATATATATATATAGATTCCGCGTGTGGTCTTTCCTTACTCTGTTGCTTGCTTTGAGCCAGGCATGTAACACAGTTCCTGAGCCAGTGGTGTCTGTTCCAGTTCCTGAGCCGGTGGTGTCTGTTCCAGTTCCTGAGCCGGTGGTGTCTGTTCCTGAGCCGGTGGTGTCTGTTCCAGTTCCTGAGCCGGTGCTGTCTGTTCCTGTTCCTGAGCCGGTGCTGTCTGTTCCAGTTCCTGAGCCGGTGGTGTCTGTTCCAGTTCCTGAGCCGGTGGTGTCTGTTCCAGTTTCTGAGCCTGTGGTGTCTGTTCCTGTGCCATGGCCGCCTGAAGGGTCATTTTCCTGGCCGCCCGAGGGAAAGTCTCCGCCCTGGCCGCCCGAGGGGTCGTCTCCGCCCTGGCCGCCAGATGGACTGTCGCCTCCGCCCTGGCCGCCAGGTGGACTGTCGCCTCCGCCCTGGCCGCCAGATGGACTGTCGCCTCCGCCCTGGCCGTCAGAAGGACTGTCGCCTCCGCCCTGGCCGCCAAATGGACTGTCGCCTCCGCCCTGGCCGTCCGATGGACTGTCTGCTTCGCCCCGGCCGCCGGTTAAGTTGTCATCCCCTGTTCCTGTTCCCCTTCATGGTCCTGGCCCTCCATCCCTCCCCCTGATCCTCCACCATTCCGCCTCCCGCATTGACTCTTGTTTTGTTTGTTTCTTGTGGTCTTGGAGCGTCTGGTAGCCGCTCCGTAGAGGGGAGGTTATGTCACAGTGTTTGGTGGTTCCCTGGGTTTAACACTAGAGGTCTCAGTTTTCACGGTGTCTAGGCATTTTCACTACATTTCCCATAATCCTGTCTGTCACTGATTGTTCATTTCCTTCAGCTGTTTCTCGTCACCTTGTTTGCACTTGTGTATATGTACCCTGTCTGTTTCAGTGTTTGTCACGGAGTCCTTGTTTAATGTCCCCACACTTCCGTTCCTGTTGCTGCCCGTTTGTTGTTCATGTCTTGTGTCTTTGGATTGCTCTACTGGATTTTGACCCTTGCCTGGACTGGTTTTGTGAGTACGGATTTCCCCTAATAAATACTGCGCCTGGACCTTACCTTTTCCTGTGTGTGTGTGTCGTCACAGAGGGTTAATAATTAATGACAGAATTTTCTAAGGTATAAACTATCCCTTTAATGAAAGTCTAATGGCTTGAGAAGAAGTGAAGGTGAGTAAATTAGATTTTCCTTTTTTGGTGAACAATCTTGATGAGATATCATTTCTCTGCATTCAAGGAAAGTGCAGTGCTTACAGTGGGCCAAACTTGGGGAACAGAACGTAAACAAGCATAAATAAAATACATTGACACACAAAAACAATCACTTTCTGGCTGTCAAAAGTTAGCGGAACAAGCTCATAGTTGGTGATGAACTATACTAGTAGTTTTTCTAGTTCTGAGAAAAGGTCTAGCATTATTTGTTTGCAGATGCCACTTGGTTTGAAATCTTAACCTCACTGTAAATTCACCATATCATGTTTACTCATTAAATAAGTAAAATAAACTCATAAAATAAACACTCTGATTCAGTATGCAAGACATAACACACCAATGCTTAAACTACAAGAAATGGTAGACCCCTTGAACCCAGATTTTGCTCTCATCTGACCTGCCTGTTTGAGTAGAACCAGTTATTTGATGTAGCCTTTGGTTATGCTAATCACAAATTGCCTCTGCTTCCTTTTCTCCTACAGTGGAAATGAGCCATTCATTGTGTGTTCACTTACATGCACTTCTCCTCCATCCTATTGAAGCACACCTTTGAAGTCTTGCAATTGATGAAGCAATAAACCAGAGCAGAATCGTCTTCTTCTCCTGCATTTGTTCTCTTAAAGTACAGCAAACCAAAAATGCGATGTGTTTAGTATTTAGGAACAGGGAATATTGACCATTCAGTCTTGTTATACAAGGTTTTACACAGCTTTATCACACGGCTCTGTGGAATACTTGATTCCGATTGGTCAATTGTGACATCCAGCTGTATGTTATTCCCAGAGAACAACCTAGAAAAACTGTTAACACAGGCTCATCCGGGTAACTGAAGTACGTGCTTTACGCTTGCTAGGAACGTTTTTTCTTCGTGGAGGCTTTGCGTTTGGTGAGCTAATAAAAAAAAAATCTATATTTTGGGCACAATGTTATTTAATTATAATAATAACTTCATTATGTCACCCGGGTATCCCAGAATCACTCTCTGGTTTCATACAAACGCATCTGCTGCCATTTTGATATGATTGTTTTATACACTGTAATGAATTATAAGATAACAAATACAGGTATACAATTTTTTTTACACAGTTTCATCTCAAATCAATCTCTCTTCTCCCCAACTATGTGGTGAAATACCGTGTAACAAGTGCCGTACCCCTTAAATGTAGTTTGAACTTGCTGCGCTACATGCTCTCTCCATGGAAGCTTTGCGTTTAAAGAGCTGATGATATATCTTGACTCAGATCAATATTTCATGTCTGAGGAGGAGGGAGGGTCGAGCTAGCCTCCGTTTTGTTTGACAATATTTCGAACTTCAACAAGAAGTGACGTCACCCAACATCACTTACACTAGAGCACCTTTAAGCAAGTGCCTTTAGAGTACAGGAATAGTATATATATATAAAGTCTTTAGATCATTATTGCAGTGCACAATTGATTATTATGTTTCTAGCATGTTATATGTTTTGCAACAGTTCTTCTAATCCTAAATGATAGAGAGTGTAGGGTTTCATTTTTTAAACAACCATGTAGGAAGACACATCATGGCCATATTCCAGGATGACAATGACAAGATTCATCCGGCTCAAATTATGAAAGAGTGTTTGGGAGGAGCAGGACGAATTATTTTCACACATGAATTAGCATCACTGAGTTCAGAGCTTAAATTCATTGAAAGTCTTTGTGCTGTGCTGGAGGAGACTTTACATCCTGGACTCTTGCATTGTCAGTACAAGATCTGGACGACACATTGATGCACCTCTTGATGAAAATTAACATCGTAACATGTATTTCCACCAAGAGGGAAGTGTCCTGTATCATCCCATGGCTCTCAATCTAAAAAAGAAAAAGACAAAAGTTAAACCTTTTTACCTAGGCATTTTATACTGGAATCCATTGGCAGCCCATTATCCTTTGAACGGTTAGATGGATTGCCATATTAAAAGCAATACTTTATAATCACCATCAACTACCATTTGCTTCATAAACTATATGCCAGCAGGACTTGGTAGTTGATCAAATATGTGGTCTGCAACATTGCTCTGCTTATCAGAAGTCCGGATTACTATATAAAACAGATTACTAAAAGAAATATGTTCATCATTGTCTTTTACACCCAGTGTACTGTAAATCTTAATTTAACAGTATGCAGATAGTTGCTGAATATAGGAGACATGTTAATGATGGCCTGACAGGGTAAGCATGATGTCCTAAACCACCTTACCAGTTCCACAGAACTCAGGTGGTCTTCAGTTCGAGGGACTTCTGACCAAAGCAGCAAAGCTGCTTATGATGACACGGACAGTTCAAAATCCTCACTAAGCTGTTCTCACCAGACTTTAGACTCACAAGGAAGATGAATATCTGCTTATTCGTGTTTTGCAGAAGTGTGGATGGCATTTAAAGAGACGGTAACACCTCATCTTTCACTAATGCACCTTGGTAAAGTGATTCTTATCAAATTGTTGATTAAAGTTCACTCTGTACATGCTACTATTAGGAAAACATGGAATTAGCTTTCGATTAGCTTTTGATACCAACCTTTCATTTAAAAGTCACGTGTCTAGGATCTGTATAACCGCATTTTTCCATCTTAAAAATATATCTAAATTACGCAAAATGCTCTCATTGACAAATGCGGAACAATTAGTTCATGCGTTCATGACCTCAAGGCTAGATTATTGTAATGCTCTACTGGGTGGTTGCCCTGCACGCTTAACAAACAAACTACAGCTGGTTCAAAACGCAGCAGCTCGAGTTCTTACCAGAACCAGGAAGTATGACCATATTAGCCCCGTTCTGTCAACACTGCATTGGCTCTCTATTAAACATCGTAGACATTTTAAAATGATTACTTACAAAGCACTAAATGGTTTAGCTCCGGAGTACTTGAGCGAGCTTTTAACGCATTATAGTCCTTCACGTCTATTGCGATCTCAAAATTTCGGCCAGTTAATAATACCTAGAATATCAAAATCGACTGCTGGCGGTAGATCCTTTTCCTATTTAGCACCAAAACTTTGGAACAGTCTTCCTAACATTGTCCGGGAAGCAGACACACTCTGTCAGTTCAAAGCTAGATTAAAGACACATCTCTTTGACCTAGCATTCACATAATACATTATAGACTTCTATAACTCAATGTCAGGCTGCATAGATTAGGTCAGCCGGAACTGGGAACACTTCCCTTAAATCCTGATGTACTCGTTTCATAAGAAGAATGGCATCTACGCTAATTTTAGTGTCTTTGTTTATCCCGAGGTTTTCCCGCAGCCTGCCGGATCCAGGCCGGATCCAGATCTGACGAAGGACCTTCGCCTGGACCTGATGTCAACGCAGTGCTGAAGTGCCAACTAGCCTCTCCCTATGGAGGATCCCTTTATCACTCTACAGATAAAGTGTTGTCGGGATAATTTCGGTTCGCGTATCTACCCCGAAGTGATAAAATTCTGTTTCAAAATGTTAAGGCCAGACAAGTAGTTTATTAAGGCTTGGTTTGTAGGGAATTACAAACCTGCGCACATATATTCAAATGCACATAACTATAGAATTAATTCTTAATGCGCACGTGAGCGTCATCAGTGTTTCTCACAGGTTCGCGTTTAAAGTCTGTGTGAGAACGGTGTCGTCTTAGCGACCTCTAATTTAATAACTAATGATCGTTGCGACGGAAGTGAATCAATCAAAACTAATTTTAGCTGGAAAATAACATTATTCAAGAACCGCTATGAAGACAAAACAATCTCTGTTACCTTAAATTATCAGTTTATCACTGTAAAGCTTTATTCAAACAATCTACATTGTTAAAAGCGCTATATACATGAAGATGACTTGACTTAAAGTGGGCTTGGATAAGACGAGGCTCCACTGTCAGTCCCACAATTCACTGTGCAAACATGTATTGGCAATGCCAGTTCAGTTTTGTGAACTGTGGGGATACCCACCAAGGCAAAAAAAGACTGGGAAACACGGCTAAAGCACACTCATAGAAAGTTACTATTACTTTCATAATACTATCATTACTATCGTTACTATCATTGAACATTACTGAACAATGATAATACAAATAAAATTTGACAAGATTTAGATCTTGTAAAAGACAAGATTAGTCTGAGTAAATCAGTACATGGCATAGGGCCGTGTTTTACACATAATGCAGCTCTCAGGTCTTACTGGATGCCTGTCTGCAATGCTGTGGCAGGCTATGCCATGCAACACTACTACAACAACATGATATGCAAGATCAATGACTTGCCAGTCCTGTGTGGAAAGAAACATTGATTGTGTTTCTATGGGCTGTGCTGACCTCTGCTGACCCCTTCCTGAATTAGTTAATCTTACAACAGGATGAAAGCAAGGCCATTTACAGTTTAGTTGTACAGCTGTTATCTTGCTTTTTTATCTGGCATCAAATGGATTGCAATCTGTTTAAGCACCCCAGACCGGGGCCTACGTCTACATTAATCCAGATACATTTGAAAACAGCGTTTTCATTTCAAAACGCTCTCCGTCCACCACACTAGCATTTTCAAACGTTTTCCAAAAGTTTCTCATCCACACTGAAATGTCGGAAAACTAAATGCAGTCGCCAGAAGTAAAAACCTAAAGGTAGGCTGTAAACAAACTACACCACGGTCCCACGAATTCAACGTCACATCACTAAGTTTAAACTAAGAGCTAAATTCACCTTACACCGGGAGAGCCGCGATCGGATTGGGGTAAAGTTACTCAGGAGTATAGGCCGTCGATTAACAAAATGCTGAAATATATTTTAAAGTATGTCAGTGAGCCTCCGTCTTGCCTTTAATCGTCTTATTTTACGTTCAGATATATGCATTCTGAACAAAGAACCGTCATTATTTCCAAGCAATAGGTGTTTTTGTTAATCCTGTCGACATTTAGTTGTGAATGGGGCGTCCGACACTGCTTGATCCACGCCCAGCATTTCTCCCCTCGGCTTTTAGGTTTCGGGAAGGGAAATTTCACCCCACCGTCCAAACTTTTAGGATACCGGGTCTCAGATTTGCACAATCCATACGCACAACGCTTCGGCATGTTTCCCTCGCTCGAAAGCTTGCCAGACCTCACGCGGCTACTTACGGTTGCTAAGCCACGATTGGCCAGTTTGGTGGTTTTCGGGCGTGGCTTAGCGAAGGGTCAATTGCGAGTAAATTTTCTTTCATCTTTGCAGGGCTGCGATATGAAAAGTGTACAAAGTAAAATCTTTAGCAAAAGAGTTAAAGTGAATAGCACATAACAGGCACAAACAAACACAGACCGGTATAAACATTCATCGGGTCAATAAGCGGCACGTGACTAAACATACCTCATCGGTTTTAAATACCTCCGTTTTCATAGTCTACACTACAACGCAAAAATGCCATTTTTAAATGTATCCATTTGGGAAAGTGTTTTCAAAAAGCTCAGTTTTCGTTGACATAAACGGAGAGAAAAGGATGCGTTTTCAAACAAAAACATATTAGTGTGGACAATGCCTGGAATGGACAGTCCTTGACCAGTGCAGGTCTGAGGTAAATTTGTAAGCCAAATTGAGGAAAAGAATTAGCATTTTAGCACTTCCGGTTCCATCTTCTTGAAGTCTGAAATAAGGTCAAGACACGTTTTATTATACGACATAAAATACATTAGTATTACCCCACTTGTGTGAGAGAGAGTGTGTGAGAGAGAGAGACAGACAGACAGACAGACAGACAGATAGACGGACAGATAGACAGACGGACAGACAGACAGACAGACAGACAGACAGACAGACAGACAGACAGACAGACAGACAGACAGAGAGATGGATGGACGGACGGACGGACGGACGGACGGACGGACGGACGGACGGATAGATAGATGGATAGATAGATGGACAGACAGACGGACAGACAGACAGACAGACAGACAGACAGACAGACAGAGAGAGAGATGGATGGACGGACGGACGGACGGACGGACGGACGGACGGACGGACGGATAGATAGATGGACAGATAGATAGATGGACAGATAGACGGACAGATAGACGGACAGATAGATAGACAGACAGACAGATAGACAGACAGACAGATGGACAGATAGATAGATAGACGGACAGATAGACAGACAGACAGACAGACAGACAGACAGATAGACGGACAGATAGACGGACAGATAGATGGACAGATAGACGGACAGACAGATAGATAGATAGATAGACAGACAGACAGACAGACAGACAGACGGACAGATAGACAGACAGACAGACAGACAGAAAGACAGACAGACAGATAGATAGATAGATAGACAGACAGACAGACAGACAGATGGACAGATAGACGGACAGATAGACGGACAGATAGACGGACAGATAGACGGACAGACAGACAGACAGACAGACAGACAGACAGACAGACAGACAGACAGACAGACAGACAGATAGATAGATAGATAGATAGATAGATAGATAGATAGATAGATAGATAGATAGATAGATAGATAGATAGATAGATAGATAGATAGATAGATAGACAGACAGATAGACAGACAGACAGATGGACATATAGATAGATAAACGGACAGATAAACAGACAGACAGACAGACAGACAGATGGACAGATAGACGGACAGATAGACGGACAGATAGACGGACAGATAGACGGACAGATAGACAGACAGACAGATAGACAGACAGACAGATGGACAGATAGATAGATAGACGGACAGATAGACAGATAGATAGATGGACAGGTTCAGGTGGCACACTCTGCTGAACGCTCTGCAAACTCGGCTGGAACCTGTAACTCTTTCATCATCTAAGCACACACACAGCATGCTGGATCAACAACCTGCTCACACCACTGGTCCACTGCCCTTGAAAACATTCACCCTTACTCATTACACATCTCTCACACATGCTGTATCCCATGCTGCGCTGGGCGTATAACCTTGGTGTTACCAAATCAGACTCAATTCAATAAAGAGCAACTCGGGCATTGTAGTTAAGGAATCTTTATCCCTTCACCTAATCTATTCCTTTCTATAATGAAATACGAATATGAATCTGATCTTTAATCTCAGTATCTCAGATCATCATATCGGGAAGGGAAGGGTGATAATTCATTTGTGGCTCCTTTAAGGAATGTATCAGTCTGCCCTTCTCGGAGTGAATTATTGGCTGTTTCCTTGAGCTGAAGAATATGAAGGACGTCTGTTGGCTACACGCTGAATGTGCCCTGCATCAGAAGATGCAGTTTTCCAGAGAAGATGCGTTGTTGCTCATACATAACTCATGCAACACTAAGCTTGAATGATACCTCAAATCGTGCAGCTTGTTGAGGAAATGTATGCTATTACTTGAAACAGGGACCTGGGGAATATATAGGGGCCAAAATTGAATAGAGACTTGGTTGAGCACTTTTGACTGAGGCCAATAAGAAACCACCAAGAATGCCAAGCAATGACCAGAACACCAAGGCAACTGCATAGCAACGCCCTGGCAACCACCCACAACATGCTAACATCGTGGTGCCACGTTTATCACAAGTGACCACCACTTGCTTCAAAATAGGTTAAAAAAACAATAAAACTTCCATTTATTCAAGTATAAATGTAGCTATAATAAGTCCCTAATGGCATGATGGGAGGGTGAGAGATGGGAGGTTTTGTCTATTTATTATCCAAATTACACAGAATTTTTTTGAATATCATTTTGTGTTAATAGTGTTGCCACAGAAACGCATAATTTCAAGTCCTAGGACGCGAACAGCTCCGTATAGAAAGTCTGGGTTGTTTTCTAGACATGGCGTGAACGCACCATTTGCTCCACCAACAAAAATAGTTCCAAACAAAGTTAAATGGTGCATTCACGTCATGTCAGAATAGGTGACAAATTGGAGCTCTGAGAAAATTGCCAGTTTACAAGTTGTAATTACGAGTTAGAGAAGTGAATGTTTTTTAAAAGTCTGAATTCTCATTATTACAGTAATTTCGATATGACATGAATGCAAAAAAGCAGGAACAGCCGTTGCATCTCCAAACAACAAGCAGTTGTGGAGTGAACTAAACAGTGGCTAAACATACTACTAGGCGAAAAACAGTATGTGACAAACTAAGTATTTCCGAATTCACAGTACTCGTAAAAGTGTAGGCAAAAAGTACGACCTACTTCACCCGGTGAGATTCTGAAGTGTGCAAATGATGGACACTTTACTATCCCATATATGAAATACTTTACTATCCCATGAGGCCACGGGAGAGGATTTGTGAATGACAGTGAAGCGACGTAACTGATGCTGGTGGGTCACATGATAATGACAACATGGTAAATGTAGTACATCCAGATTACATTCATAATATACACATTCATAAAATACAGAAGATACTCTTTTAGTGGTTGTGAAGTAATTACTTATTCAAAATAAGAGACGCGAGTTTTCACAATAGCTACAGATCTTTTCTTCTGTATTGTGATGTAAATAAAAGTTTAACGGACTAAATGATTGGAGAGTCAAAATTATGGCATTTGGCATTGGAAGGTCCGGTTATGGCATTTTGGCTGAACATTAGGTTGAAAAAAACAAGAAAAAAGGAAACATACAAATAATTTGTCGCCACCTACTGGTGTAGAGATTCAACCTACTGCTGAAATATCCCACCACTAATGCACAGACTGACAAACACACCAGCATAAACAGTGTAATGATACAAACAGAGAAAACTGCCAGTGCTGATACTAAATACCAGCACTCAAATTTTGATGACCAGAACTGAATTTTGTACAATATTTCTTGACTTTAACAGCTAAAGAGACTGTTCCTGGATTAAAGCTAGCTTCGACTTGCAGCATATCGTGCAGCTTGCCCTGTGATCTGACAGCAAGATATGACAAAAGTGCTGAGACGGAAGACAGAAGACAGACACACAGGATATCAAGTAAGCCGATTAACAGCCAAGCTCAGAATAGGATCAGTGCGGGTGTCACACGCACAGACAACACAGACACTCAGAGAGACACAATCTTGTCCACATACACACACACTCACAGGCTCACACACAGACTCAGATGCCGGCACCTGGAATCCTACCAAAATCTAATATTAGAAAGCAAGAGTCATTTCCTATGGTTCAGAGGTGGGAGGAGATGACGTAATCTACTGTTATCCATCCAAATCGCTCCATGCGTGAATAGAAGAGGAAGAAATGTGTGGAGGGTCCTGGGTCATTCCTAAACCCACTCTCTAAATGCCCTGAACTTACATTATTGTTCACTTTCATATCAATAATCAGAGACACAACCTTCCAAAAACAAAAGAGGAGGACCCAATACTTTCATCCCTACACATGAAGGATCCTATCCTCCATCACTCTCATTAACATCCACTGTTTCACTCACAATATGAGTATATTTTGCCTTTAATAAACTCTAATAAACACTGTATAGGAATATTGCTGGCCCTTTGATGAGTGGCTTTTGTTCCCCTTGTGTAATTTGCTATGGATACGGTGTCTGCTAAAAGCATGAATATAAATAAAAATGTAATGTAAATGTTAACTAAGATGCATATCTTATAAAGGATGAAATCAAAAGGTACATATTCGGTTTGGGGGAGGCCTTGATGTCTGTGCCTCCAGGATCCTTCAGTAACTCTATACTCACCGGCTACTTTATTAGGTACACCTGTTCAACTGCAAACTGCAAATATCTAATCAGCCACATTTCAGAAACTCAATGCATATGCAGACGTGGTCAAGATGATCTGCTGAAGTTCAAACTGAGCATCAGAAAGGGGAACAAAGGTGATTTAAGCAAATCAGTTTATCAGAAGTTGCTGATCTACTGGGATTTTTACACACAGCCATCTGGGTTTACAGAGAATAAAATATCTAGTGAGCGATGGTGCCTTGATGATGCCAGAGGTCAGAGGAGAATGGCCAGACTGGTTCGAGCTGATAAAGGCAAACATTAACTCAAATAACCACTCGTTACAGACAAAGTATGCAGAAGAGCATCTCTGAACACACATGTTAAACCTTGAAGCAGGACAACAGCAGAAGAAGAAGAAGACACACCGGTGTCACTCCTGTCAGCTGAGAACTGGAAACTGAGGCTACAATTCACACGGGCTCACCCAAACTGGACAATAGAAGATTGGAAAAACATTTCCTGGTCTGATGAGTCTTGATTTCTGCTGGGACATTCTGATGGTTTGGTCAGGATTTGGTGTAAACAACATGAAAGCACAGATCTGTCCTGCCTTGTATCAGCAGGTCAGACTGCTGGTGGTGTAATGATGTGGAGAAGTTTCTCTTTTCACACTTTGGGCCTGTAGTATCAATTGAGCACCGTTTAAACACCACAGTCGACCTGAGCATTGTTCCTGGTCATGTCCATCCCTTTATGACCACAGTGTGTCATCTTCTAAAGGCTACATCCAGCAGGATAAACACACGTCACAAAGCTCAAACCATCTCAAACTGGTTTCTTGAACATGACAATGAGTTCACTAAACTCAAACCTCCACAGTCTCCAGATCTCAGTCCAGTAGAGCAGCTTTGGGATGTGAAGGAACAGGAGATTCGCATCATGGACGTCCGGTCGAAAAATCTGCAGCAACTGCGTGATGCTTTCATGACAATATGGATCAAAATCTCTGAGGAATGTTTCCAGCGCCTTGTTAAATCTATGCCATTAAGAATTAAGGCAGTTCTGATTGCAAAAGTGGGTCCAACCCAGTACTAGCAAGATGTCCCTAATAAAGTGGCCACTATTGCCTGACACATGATGACGCTGTGAGAGCCGTGCAAGTGCGCCACCTAGTGGGCAGAGAACGACATGTCTACAGGACACACAGCCTGCAGAGAGGAGAGCATCTCTGACTTCCCTACATGACTCTGAAATAAATCATATACTGTATGTACATGCATGCACATTTGAACTCAAAACTGAAACTGCATTCTTTATCATAAACTCCTGAGAAAAAGATCTACATAAGAAGAATCAGGGAGACCGTTCCAGCCCATGAAATGAGATGGTTGCTGTGCTCATTAATCCTAATTATTTCACCTGAACACTAATACAGGGGGACCACTTGCATCTCACCTTTCTCTCAAAGCTATCGTGTTTCACGAGGACACTCATTACACTTAATCTCTTTGGGCTGGACAAGCAGCCACAGCTTTGCCTTCAGGGACAATTAACAGCGTCCCTTGCCATTTGTTTTCTGTGGCACTTGTCGTATCCAACACAAGATGTCCCTTGACTATACGTTACTAAGCAAAGCTGCTTTGGTTAAAAAAAGGTGGGGTAACAAAAGGCGAGCTAGTGTGAATGTGTGATGGGGGTGATGGTGGGGGAGGAAAGTAATGATAGTAGTGGTGATGATGGGGGGGGGGGGGGTATGTCTCCACCCCAAATACACACCCCCACCAATCCCCAATTGAATGCATCAACGAGTACAGCTGGCCATGTCTCTGTTTTTAAAAAGCAACCGCCACCTGCATTTGTATAGGGTTTGGAGACAAAGACTTGGGAACTTACCGTGGCTAGAATGTAAAGTTTGACTAACAATTGCTCAATGACGGTTGGAAGGAGAGGGGGAACTCTTTTTTTTCTTCTTCATATAGGCCTACAAAGGTTATTCGACAATATCAACATATTAAACTAAATTAAACTTTAACTCTTTTCAAATAATTCTCATTAAAGCTAGGAACTCTAGTTTAACCCATTATTATATTTTAAACATGACAAAAACATGATCACTTTACATTATACAGGGCCACTGACACTGCGTGTTTTGAGACGTAACTGCTCATTGATCCGGTTCGTACAGAGCGCGTTTCCAGTTAAAAGAAGTTACGCCTCGCCTTTCATTACAAGGTTAACCTAAAGAACGGGTTCTGGGTGAACGTGCTCTTATAGATTATTTTCTGTGACGTCGCTGGTGTGCGATGCCTTTGGGTGCCAGTAGGCGACAGAAGAGGACGGTGAATTGTAGCGAGTCCAAACGGTTGGCGATTTGTATGGGATGCGCGCGCTTCAGTTTGTCACATCCACCGAGAACTCGTGCACCGCGCTGTTGGAAATGTTAATGAGGACATTTCCCATTTTACACGAACCTCAGCATGACGCTGACAGTGTTTTACCAGTGGTTCGTCAGTTTTAAATAGCTGTAAAGCGTTTTAGTTTCCCATTAATCAGTCAAAATGAAAAATAAAAGTAGGCTATTGTGGAGAGATTTTTAAACGGGATATCCATCGATTCTGGTTGTTTTATTACGTCTGCGCAACTGGTAAGATAATAATAATTATTTTTTAAATTGGGAAATGTAAAAGAGACTACTTTAATTTTAACTTGTATCTGAAATCGTTAAAAGTCTGCAAGCTGTTTAAATAGAGCGTTGCAGTTTCACTTCTTTCACAATTTGTTAACCAACATTTTCTGCTGTGTTTCAATTAATGCATGTTTTAAATACTCACTTCCTCGTTTCCACTTAATCCCAGGTGGTAACCAATGTGTTTATTAAGTATTTTAGCATTATCACAAACTTTTTTATCTATGCTACCTGAGGTATGTAGTCGATGTGCTATTTGTCATAATATGATATGCCACTGAATTGCAGGAGCCAACATTTTGACGTGCATTTTTACATGTAGGCTAGGCTATATTTGATAGATCTGCGTCATGCTGTTGTCACATACCAGCAGTGGTGCTGAAGCCTCAGACACTCAAGCTGCTGCCTGCATATTGAGATGCACTTCAGTGAAGGCTGGGATATCGAGATCGGTTGAGGCTGGTCGACATCTGCCATCCGGTCTAGACTGAGCAGCTCCACTCTTATCAAGATCAAA
Organism: Phoxinus phoxinus; assembly: GCF_949152265.1. Taxonomy (NCBI): domain Eukaryota; kingdom Metazoa; phylum Chordata; class Actinopteri; order Cypriniformes; family Leuciscidae; genus Phoxinus; species Phoxinus phoxinus. The sequence continues at coordinate 15,303,829 of NC_136880.1, read as the reverse complement.
GCAGGTGCTTGCAATGCACGCTGGGAAATGTGTTTGAACGAGATGCCAAAATGTGAGGTGAAATGTTACATTTAACGTGGATTATTTCGTATTTTATACAAAGTTGCTGTTTTCTGAGGTGAATTTTCTGTATTTTTGCTGTACCTTTACACCCTAAAATTTCTCTGTAGAACAAAAAGTCATAATGTGGCTTAGTCTCCAACATGTCCTCACTCATTCACGTCTAGACCACAAGCATTCAGCCTCCTCAAACGTGACCCTGACATATAAACTTGAAATAGACGCCTTCTTAGACGTGACATCAGCCGGTGTTTTACACACACACACACACACACACACACACACACACACACACACACACACACACACACACACACACACACACACACACACACACACACATTCAGTTCTCGTCTACTGAGCCAAATGACCTGCGTTTATAAGCCTAGTGGGGAAATGTCCTGCAGCTGTGCGAAGGCGGCGAGGATGCAGATGTGAGTTTATGCGTGTGTGTGTGTGTGTGTGTGTGTGTGTGAATTGGATAATTCAACCAAAAAGGGAAATTCTGTCATCATATACTCACCCTCATGTCGATCCAAACCTGTAAGACTTTTGTTCATCTTCAGAACACAAATGAAGATCTTTTTGATGAAATCTGAGAGATTTCTGTCCCTCCGTTGACAGCTACGCAACTACCACTTTGAAACGCTTCAAAACATTCATAAAGAGATCATAAAACTAATCCATATGAATTGAGCGGTTTAGTCCAAATTCTCTGAAAAGACTTGATCGCTTTATATGATGAACATATTGAATTAAAGGTTTTATTGACATTTATACATTAACCAGCGAACATTAACAGATCATCAATCGTGCTGCGTAACACGAGAACGAACCTCATTGGCTCTTGCACGTCAAGCTGTCAATGGAGGGACACAAACCTCTCAGATTTCATCAAAAATATCTTCATTTGTGTTCTGAAGAGGATTTAATGTCTCACGGGTTTGGAACAACATGATGGTGAGTAATGACTGAATGTTCATTTTTGGGTGACCTGTCCCTTTAAATGCATGCTTCCATGATCCCTTCTATAGAAATAAGTGTAAAATCAACCTTTAGGATATCACACCTAACAGAAAACCTGCACAGTAAGGTCAAATCTGAAGGAGCAGGATGGCTTTTAGGAGAATTATTTTATTTGGTTGAGAACTAAAAATAACCATCAATGGCACCATTTTTTTAGTTTTTCCAAAGTGCTGCAAATTAAGCACTCCTTTTATGCAATCATGTTTGGGCATCTATCTGATGCACTTTATTATAATAACTTCCTATCATGTTGTCTTGGGTAGTTTGGGTGGTCTCATAAAGCTGCTTTTACTGAACCACATCAAATCTATTCATTTTCTTTATACATTGGGTTTAGAAAGTCGTTTCGGACACATTTATATAATGCGCAGCTCAATCATAAATGTGTCAAAGTTGAGTGTAGGGTCTTTGAGTCAATGAAAATATATTTCCAATGTTGTTTTTAACAATTTTATGTCATTTTGAAACAAAAAAATATTGGTATAACTCACAAAATAAAAGTTAAGTTTATTGTTGAACAACAAACTCCACACATACAACAAACAGGCCAAGGTAAAACAAATAATGCAGACAAAACAAAGTCAAAAGAAACCAAAACTCCTTTTTTCTTTGGCCTAGCCCTCCCATACAAAAACTAGTTTATGGTACAACTAAAGTTCATACATAAAATTTACTGGAATGCTCTGAGTTCAATGGCTGTTGATTTTATACATGTTGTCTTTATGTTGAAATATTGAGACATGGTCAAAACAAGTAAAATTTCATAAAGAAGCACCGTTTTGGTCACAGGAGATCACGATAAAGTGGCTGACCTCTTCACAATATGTACAAAAATATAAAATGTAAATAAAAATACAAACAAATCCTTGTCTTGCTTATTTCATTGCGAATGCTGGAAATCTGAGTTGTGGTCGGTCCTCTAGAAAATTTGGAATTGGGGGTCAGTTGGTTGACATGGGTGACGAACTTGAAAATGACCATGTTTTATGTATTTGAGTCCTTAATGCCACTGGCTCCAACGGTTGGGTTAAAGCAGAGGCGTCTACACCTGCTCAGCAACATGAAACGATCCTTTAATCGTCATCGTCCTTCTTCTGCTTCTTGGGGTCGACATCATCCTGAAAGAAAAGGGGGATTCGAAAATTAATTACTCGAACTGTGACAAAAAGTGGAAACCACCATCACTCGGTTCCAGTATTCTTTTGGTATAGCGATTCATGTTTGTACCTCATCATCTTCATCATCATCATCATCTTCAGCAGCCCGTTTTGTTCCTCCACCTAGATCGTCGTCGTCTTCATCCTCGTCCTCATCCTCATCACCTGCGCAAAACGATCATCAGCCACAATTTTTAAAACAAAACCTTCGAATAAGTTTGTCGTCATGGCAGTAAATTGTGAGCATTAACGTTGCACCTACCCTCTCCTTCCTCTTCGTCTTCATCTACCTCATCATCTTCCTCGTCATCAATTTCAGGCTCTCCGTTCTCTTCATTCTCCTGTTTTCACGTTTAAAAGAAAAAAGGTCAGTGCATGTTCTCCATTAAACACCAAAGTAGATGATAGTAGAGAACACTGCATTTAATTACCTTTCCATTAGTGGCATCTTTTCCATTTTCCTTCTCCTCAAGGAGCTTCTTCTCTTTTAAGTCCTACAAAAAAAAAAAAAAAATATGCATTTCTCTTGACTCGTATTTTAAAACATTAAACTTTGTCAGCTTGGAGCCATCTGCGTCCAATAGGCAGTCTCAATGCAGATTACGACTGACGTGAGCAAAACGCCCCCTATGCGCACAAATTTAAATTGCATCTCTAATGACGCCCCTCTGACATTGACGCCTGATTGGCTGCCGCAGAGAAGTGTGCTGTCCATCATCGACTCCGTGCTCCCGCCTCCTATCGAGAGAGCTCGTTTGTAATCTGACACTTTATGAGGCTCGGCGGCTGTGGGTATTGTAAAATGTTTATCCATTAAGCAACCATATTTTTGGCGTGTACGCACTTGCTTACATCGCAGCTCCAGAAAAACAAAAGCTTAAAACGTCAAACAAGCTCGATCATTCAGAACCACGGGATTGTGGTTCCGCGAGCTCATGCCGAACTCTAATGAAAGACAAAGAAGCGCACGCATGGCTTTCACAATCTTATCCATCCCGAACACGACAGAGTTCGGCACGCACGCAAACACCGCCGTCACGTTAACCTGGATTTAGTTCGCGCAGTCGCAGAATTGACAAGAAACCGTCGGCAAAAAAAACACAACCCGTCATAAATGTCAGAATATCGTGTGCTCCTTGAATTTGCTTTGACGGGTCTTGCTTTCAATTAAAGCCCTGTCAAATACAGTTAAATGACCCTTACCCATGCAAATATTTGCATTAATTCGTTTATATAATCTTTAGCCCTTAAGCCGTTTATCAACCACATCAACTTGGACCGCCCCCTTAAATTCACCGACGTCTCTGGCTTCAAACTAGTAAACCAACAAGCCCACGTTGCCGTCGCACTACATGGAAAAATATTTAACTCGTTGGAAATTCATAAAACAGCTTAGGCTACTCGATGGGCTTGCATATCAGCTGCCTCTGAGAATGTAAAGGGCTTTCGAGACAACGGCACCACAATTTACAACCTAGTCAAACAGTTCGGGTAACATTGCAATTTATTCACTTGTTTATTATACATAAACTTCAAAAATGTGTTATTTGCCTTTGAAAACCGATGCACCGCAGCGTTAATCCAAGTTCCGCGTAGCCTATCGGCTGCATCAGGATCAATCGCTATCGGACATGATGATAAACCCGAACAGCGGTAGTTCGAAATAACTTGCTCCTTTAATCCCGTCAAATGTGCAGCCAATTCTATTTTTCTTTATCATATGTGAGATTTCCTATCGGTTCAGGCTTCAAGCCGCCTAGACAAACCGGCAAACTTTCAACCCAGAAGCTATCGACCGATCAACGCGCTCTCAAACCCGCCGTAATGCCACAAACTAACCGGTAATGAATGAACGGATTTAGGAATAAATGAGTGCTCAAAACATTGTACGGAAATGTACATAATCCATAAAACCATAGGACAAGCAAAACAAGGAAATTGTGTAACATATAAGGCTATTTATGCATGTTTAAGGATCTAGGAAACGAAATGGAAAGAATAACAGGTTTATGGATTTAACGCGGTAAAACAGTTGACGTCTCCAGCGCACATCAACGCCGTTCAAAGGGGAACCGACACGCTTGTATAAACAAAGAAGCCGCGCGCGCAGACTGTTACATTCCGGACAATGAGAAATTGCGTTTGAATGTGCTCTCATTCCGCACGCGCTATTGAACTAGTTACAATGTATCCCATTTAAAGTTCTCATCACAATGTATCAATTTAAAATCACTTACAGAGCAGTTATCGCGCACTTTCGCTTTAATTAATCAAACGGTTCTTTCCGGCTGCAACCCGAAATAGCCGACGCGTTCGCGTTAAATCTGAACTAGGAGACAAATGAAAGAAATAAAATAAAAATATATATATATGGAGAATTTAGTTTATCTAGAGGCATCCGTTCTTACCTTTGCGGAGATTTCTTTCGCGGAGTCAACCTTAGTATCGGCCATAATTAATATTGTGTATCAATAAAATTTGGAACGCAGGAAAATGCGAGAATAATCCTCCTCTATCCTCCAATAATCACTATTGTAATGAAGCTTTCTTATGCCGACGGCATGTGATGAAGGAGGCTTTAATATAGATTTGTGGGCGGGGTGTGAGAGGCGGTCGGCTGTATCTGATTGGTTAGTGGACTCCGAGGGGGTGTGTTTTCAAGGCAATAGAGTGGAACAATGGAAAGTATTTCCAAACGTAAAAGGACACACCCCCAGCCGGTATTTCAACAGAGAAGACACACCTCCTACCTCCGCTTTTCTCGATACAAGACAGAGCTGTGCAACGCAATTCCACATTTTCTCAACAAATCCGTTGATACGACATACTAACTCTCACATATGAAGTCGTGCCTCTCTTTTAAAGTTCATGAAATGAATTAGTTAACAAATGTAGGCTAGTCTGTACATCAGCTGCTAGACTTATTGACCCCTAAATCACCCCAAAGACTATTGTAGCATAGATATGTAGTCAATATGCCGAAGCACACTACGGAAATGTTGTTTTTTGAGCACGTAGGGTGATAGGGGTGGCACTTGGGAAACGCTGTTTTCATGCCAGATGCAGCCCCTCCCCTTTCCGTCGATTTCGCACTAAACTTAGCACTGAGTAAACGCAAAAACAGCTCTTTTCACCGCTGCCGCCTTTCATCTGACAAACGAAAGGAGAAAATGCGCACAAACCAGCTGAATCTCGAGCAGGCACACCGTTTTAGTTGCAGAACCCCTTTCAGAACAGGAAACCCATGTTTTTAGATCATAGTCTGATTTTTATTACCGAGAAAAAAACTAACCACACGACGTAAGAAGCTGCAACCAATGGAAACGCGTCTTCTGCAAGTTTGGCTCTGTAAATAAGACTTTTAACATGTATTTTAGAATCATTATCAACACACGTCTTGTGCTTTATTATTTGGGATGAGAGTAGCGTTTGAACAAAGCAGAAGCCATAACCTCGCCGGCGAACACAGAGGGGAGGGGAATTTTGGATACTTCATCATAACCTACATTCAAATTCTACTTTGATGACGAGGCTTCTTGCAGTCGGGCGCATCTGATTGGACGCCCAAACGATCAGAACCCAAAGTTGACGCTTTGCGCCAAACTATTGGATGCCGGAGATGTCAATCAAAGTAATGACCCTCAGTGCGCGAGAAAGCCTGGAAATGGATTTGAGAAGATTCTTGGCCTGGGTGGCGATTTATGAGCAGGTCAAATGTGTGATTGTTAATTAGTGTACGAAATGAAAAAAAAGAAAGATTAGATCAATAATATTATTAGACAAATCAGTTTTGCCTGAACGAAATGGAAAAAAAGACTATTATTAGATGATCAATAATATTATTAGATCAATAATAACCACTAACCACTGTTCCACTAACACATATAGCCTATAGACCATCTTGCCAAAGTAAACATTTAGTTAACAAAAATAGGAAAATTAAGTTTGCTATAATATTACGGATTCTCATCACCTATAATTAATATAACATATATCGATGACAGTGCATTATCATTTTATGATGGATTGCTACAACAGTCATTAAATTATGTCTTCTTTACATGTTATGAATAAATATGGTTTGTTACTATAATCAATGATTTCTTCATTTTGTTTGTTAAATAGATATGAAAACAACAATAACAATGTGATACAAATATATAATTATTATAAAATATAAATAATAATAAATGTAATATAATCAATATAATTACTCTTACCTTAAATTCTGCTTAATCATAATCTGAACACTTCTTCCTCACACCAATAATCTCCAGTTTAATTCTAGCATCAGGCCAGATTTCCTGCTTCTCAAGCTGATCTCCCCTGAGGCGGAGTATATATTGCTGTACATGAGAACAGACACAGAGAAACACTTCCTCATGAGTAGGCAGTGAAAACTGTGCATGCGTGGACCTGCCAGAGAGATGTGGAGGAGGGCTGTGAAACAACTAACTCAGACGATAGCTTCCCGCTCTCTGAGCTTCAGACAGGTGCCTTCTTCTGACAAGGGCACACTATTCCCTGTGCAAGACCACCATGCCTTAGAAAACAACCCACATATCTCCTTCACCATGAGGTTCTTCTGAAAAAACAAAAACAAGACATGCTCCTCATCAAATAAGGCTGTTAATTTCCCTGTTTTTCTTCTCATAAAAAGTGTCTCGCTCAGTTCCCTCTAGTGGGAAACGTGTATTACAGCAGCGACTGACATGCTCTCCTCTGCACAGGGATTACAATATTAATACTCTCCCTCATTTGTTTTATTCTTTGTTTCAACTCTGCTTGCCCACTGCGCAATGTGACGATGTGTCTTCTCCAAGTAATTTTTGGACGTCCAATTTCGTTCCACTGAAGGGGTTGTTTTGTAACGCCAGGCGACGTCTTATTTCGACGTCTACCGCACGTCTAGTATTGATGTCTGTGGGACCTCTGTGTAAGGGTTATTTATAGTCCAAATGTGGTCGTTTGTGGACGTCTTTTCAACATCAAATTTAGACTAATTTTAGACGTCGTTTTTATACAACTTCTATAACTGTAGTCCCATGTTTCAAAAGGGTGGAGGACACGCTTTCTGTACCATGTATTTACATTTATGCATTTGGCAGACGCTTTTATCCAAAGTGACTTACATTGCATTACACATTTATATTCCTATCAGTTCTTGCTTTCCCTGGGAATCAAACCCATGATCTTGTGTTGCAAGCACCAACGCTCTACTCTTTGAGCTACAACATTACACCTGTGTATGTGTCTCCAGTTCCAGGAAAACATAAATAATTATTAACAATCTGTATTCATATGTATTAATCATGTTGATATTTGTAACTAATAAAATATGACATATTATTCATGTAAATTCCCTGCACCTGTCATAGACGTCCAAAAGTTCAAAGGTCAAATGTTGAACGTCAATATGACACCGAATTTGGGTCATGGTTGGACGTCCAAATTGTGGACCTAGTTTGGACGTTGAATAGATGTCCAGAATTGGTCATGGACCGACGGACCCAATATAGATCTGCACGTCTATCCGACGTCCAATGTTTAGTGGGTGATGTTTGAAAGTGATTTAATCTTTGCTTTCCTAGAAGATTCAGAGAGCCGTATTGAACTTGCTCTTTAGGAATGTTTTGGAAGTGAGATGCCGTTTCCGCAAGGGGGAAAGTGCTCATTTGAAAGTAATAACACTGGCCTGGTGTATTTTAAGCATAATGAGTGCAAGTGCGTTCTGGTCATCCCTGGCTGACAATTATACAGCAACGATTATGTTAGAGGCTCAAAATACTTCCTCAGGGACATAAAAAAAACATGTATGCAATTTTATTTGATATCAGTGATTTTGGGCATAAGATTAAGCTAGATTTACTACACAGAGTGTGTAGTAAGGGAAATTGTCCATTCAATGAAATGTAATGCTGCAATGAACATTTGGCCCTGTTTTCGCCTGCTAGCCTATTAAGATGCGCTTTGGTTGATCGATCACAAGTGGACGGCGGTAAATACAGGTGTAAATGGGTCTAAAACGTTTTGAGCGTGTCCACTTCCAGAGATAGTCGAAAACACATTTGACCGGATTGCTTTCGTAGTGTAAACGCTCATGAGGTCGAATGCGTTCAAACAGCCACAAAAGCCACTTCTCTCCATCTACTGACCTACCACGTGAACATTATGGGAAGCGCTCTAGCCAGACGGGATTTACATTTTGTTGGCTGGAGACCCAAGTCTGGTTTGAAGATGAAAAATGAAAAACGTACCAAGCGCGATGTTCTCTCACCATTCCTGATTTCTAACACTCATTTCTCTCGCCATGGTCTTATTGCGGCTGTCAGCCGAACGAAAGCTGATATATTCTCATGGTTTTTTTTGACGTCTCCGGGCGCGTTCGTGTGTAAATTGCGTGAGTTTATTTCATCCATTAGATTGAAAGATCTGAAAAAGCCCCTACATTTCCCTCTTCCAAAGACCCTCCCCTCGAAGAAATCAGGACAGAAGTGGTCGAAAGTGGACAAAAGAGACGGTTTAAAACACCAGGAGTAAACGAGAATGTGTTTCCCTCGTCTACTTGTGATCAGAACGGCCAAAACGCATCTTAACACCAGGTGTAAACAGGGCCGTAGACATGCATACAAACAAACATGGCACAGTACAACAATACACATCCAGAGAAAATTTGGGCTTGAATGGTTCAGACTGAGCGAGGAGAAACCCAATTCTTCCTGTCCTTGCCACAAGAGTGTGAAGTCATAAATTAGGCATGGTGCCCTTGGTGAAATGATCAATAACAAGAGGGGGAATGAGATAGGAAGTGAGAGAGACCTCTACAGAATGCATGTCGGTTATTTTTAAATAAAATAATAGCCTAAGGTGAACAAGGTAAGCCTAAACTGTCAACGCCACATGATTTTGTAACTTGTCACTCATTGCTAATAATAGTTCAGGTATACGTGCTTGATGAAAAAAGGCCTCAAATTACCCCATCTCCAAGACTTGAGATGTGTCCCAATTTGCGTACTTGCACTGTTCTATGACGTTTCGTAGTATACATAGTGTGCACTAGTGCGCAGTGAAAATTCAGAGTAGAAAAAGTCACTTTAAATACCTGGATGATGCACTTAATTTCCTGAAAAAATGAAGTGTGTAATGTTGGCCACTTCATGCACTCACTGTCGCAGCTTTAATTATGTTGTAAAATGACAAAATTACTGTATGCAATTTATACACTACACAGTTGATTACATAGTGCATAAATGCATAGTGTGTGATTTGGGACACAACTTTGGTTGAGTCTGTCTGGATCTATCTCGAACTGTTCTGGATGCCAGATTTACAAACTTGTAAATCACTATGGTGTCCGAAAGCGAATGCACTCTTTAGTAGGTACTTATTTTGATTAAGTATAATTACTTCACGACCGCTAAAAAAGTATGTTCTATATAGTGTGAATGTGATCCGGATGTACTTTCGCCATGTTGTTCTTATCACATAACCTGCCAGCGTCAGTTGCATCACGTCACATTCACAAATCCTCTCCCGTGGCCTCATGGGATAGTAAAGTGTCCTTCGTATGCACAATTTTTGTATGCACAAGTAGGTCATCCGGGTACTTGTACATTTCGCTTATATAGTAGGGAAGTATGTGATTTTGGACGCAGCTTATCGTGATACCTTCTTTTCTGGATTCATTTGAATATGTAGATATCCACAACGTATGACTAGAACAGCTCTGGAGGCGCATCAGCCCCTCGGGTAGCCTACGATTCTCTCTCATCCTCTACGTCTACGGTATTGCAATATGTTGTGGCTGAAGCTCCAGCAACATGAAGAAGAAGTTTTATTTATATAGCGCCCTTCCGTAGCTCAAGGTCGCTTTACATTGTACATTACAATACATTTGCACACCCACATACACATTGCAAACACATAAGGCCACATACAGCCAATACATATTAAATAGATATGTTTTTAGCTGAGTCTAGAAGGTAGACAACGTTGATATATTACGAAGTGTAAGTGGTAGTGAATTCCATCATTTAGGAGCATTAACACGGAATTAACACACAACCGAAGAAGAGGAATGGACAAAAGTTCAGATGATCTAAGGGACCGGGACCGGGCAGTGGAGTAGATCTGACAGATATGGAGGTGCAAGACCATTAAATGCCTCAAATGTTAGAAGTAATATCTTAAAGTGAATACGTGATGCCCCGGGTAGCCAGTGAAGGTCATGCAGCAGAGGAGTAATGTGAGCAGAACGCTTGGTGGAGGCGACAACTCTTGCTGATGAGTTTTGAACATACTGTAATCCTTCAATACGTTTTTTTTAGGGCAGGCCAAGAAATAGAGCATTGCAATAATCCAGACGTGATGTGATTAGCGCATGAATTAAGGCATCAGGCAGATTGAGAGAAGATCGAAGGTGTGCAATACTACGAAGATGGAAAAAGAGTTTTTAATAACAGAAGAAATATGAGAGGGAAAAGATAGAGTTGAATGAAATAAGACATCAAGATTACGGACAGATGAAGAAGGAAAGAACATGAACCCCATCAATATCAAAGGATAGGTCCTTCTGTTTGACTGAGGAAGCAGGGCCATTCACCAATATTTCAGTTTTGTTATTATTTAATTTAAGGAAATTCAGGGACATCCAATGCTTGATATCCCTGAATCATGACATGAGTGAGTCAGGCAGGGATGGCCTATCGGAGTTGGTGGTGAGGTCAATTTGAATGTAATCAGCATAGCAATGAAACTGACGTCCATGCATGCATGTGATGTCACCAAGTGGATATATATATAAATGATGAACAATAGTGGACCAAGAACTGAACCTTGAGGAACACCCTGTGAAAGCGGAGCAGTGGCAGATTTATATGCTTGTATAGTGATATAATACTTTGTCGCTGATGTAAATGAGCCAGGAAAGAGCTGAACCAGTGATGCAGGTGTCAGAAAGGTGAGAGATAAATATTTCATGGCAGACTTTGTCAAATGCAGAGCTTAGATCGAGAAGCATCAGGATGTTTATTAACCCTGAATCCTTGGACAGAAGAAGGTCATTAACCACACGAAGAAGAGCAGTTTCAGTGCTATGAGATGTGCAAAATCCTGACTGAATAGGTTCAAAAAGGCCATCAGCATAAGTAAGATGTCAATAGCGAAACCACAACTTTTAAGTATTTTACTTCAGAATGGTAAATTTGAAATTGGCCAGTAATTATTCATGTTTATGGTCAAGGCACGGTTTCTTAAGAATGGGAGTCACCGCAGCCATTTATAATTCTGCTGGAACAATGGCAGACGCTAAACTACAGTTTATCATATGTGTTATGAAAGATGCAACCTCTGGAACACACATCTTAAGCAAAACAGTGTAGGGTCAAGCTGGCAGGATGTGGAATTAGACTTCACAGTTAGATGGCTAATGGCAGCAGAAGTAGTGAGAGTGAAAGCAGAGCGAGTTTGTTGAGTGAGTGAACATTTGAGTCGCTTGTATGACAGGTGTTTTTGGCAATGGATTCAGTGATTGAATTCAAATATATCATGCTTGAAACCATGCCATTACCTGGGCCTGATTTTATAAGTTCAAGATAAACCTCAAAGTACTATAATCATAGATATGTATACGCAGATGTCACATTCGACAGTCCAGACACGTCGACTCGTCCCCCATCTTGGAACGGTCAACATGTCATCACTCACAGTAAAAATTAATGAATGCGCCCAAGATCGAATAATATAGAATGTGAAAAATTAAATACTAATGATGTTGGTTATTATTAAATATTCAGATACAATGATTAATTCAAAGTTATTTTCAATAATAAGCAACTTCTGAATAATAACAGAAATATGATTTAAAGTTTTAAAGATTGCAGAGATTTCTGAGGGTTCACATGGTGGTCAACGCTTCATTTAGGGAAGATGAAATATATCATACACAAAGGTTCAGCAAACTTTCCCGTCATTTTTTAAAAACCCCTTTGTGCCTTTTGACAGTGAAATTAAGTTGTGGGAATGATGTAATAGTAGCAATTGATATGTCTCAAATTTAGGGCTTCAGGCAGATCTTTTTGTACAGTAAGGCCGACTCAGTGTATTTCTCCCAGGTTGTTTCCATGTCACCTCAGTACTCTGTTAACGTATGTATCATCTACATTTACACTGCTCTGTTTTCACATTCTTCTATACATTTGAAGCAAAGGGAGCCATTGACACAGTCTTCTAGCGCAGTGGAAGGGAGAAGAACGCATTGTGTTTCGAGACCCGTGTTGGGGAACGTTCCTTTTAAAAGTAATGCATTACCATATTGCGTCACTTCCTAAAAAAAAGTAACTAATTGCATTAGTTACTTTTTATGCAAAGTAATGTGTTGCGTTACTTTTGCGTAACATAAGGCCCTTTCACATCAAAAGTGAAATGAATAAGCCTCAGGCTAAAGGAAATGCAAATGCACGCCTGTACAGTAGAGGGCGCAGCTCAAACTAACCGTTCTGCTGTTCTGCCATTCTGGGTCACAGAAGAACAGGACGCAAGAGAAGAAAGTTCAACACTCTTACTTCAGCAATGAAAAAACACAAGAATGAAACAAAAATGTATTGTTTACCTACAGTAATTTTTGCTTATTATGGTTGAATTGGATCATAGAAGGTCAGCAGCAAAGAAATTGGTTAAATACATAAAGTATATTGTGTGTTATTTAACATATTTAATTGTTGCGGGTTTGCGTAATATGCAGAGTTTGCATTTCACTGTTCACTATTTTGAGGAATAAGTTTGTGCAAGTGAGATGATTAAATGCATGTTTACATTTAGTCTAGAAATGCCATAAACATTCATGTTTACACAGCGCACACAACACGTCTGCATTTTAGGGTATACGTTTACACTACAAAAATATGCATAAAACACAGTTCTCCTAAACGGAGAAAAACAACGTTTGAGTTTTCCAGTACAGACGATCCCCATTCACACGGATCCGCGAAAACGACTAAAAACACTGTTTTCTGCTGCCTGGCCAGTAGATGGCGATAAAACAATATAGACTGAACACGTAATATGCATGTGCATGGTCGTACACGTAATACAACATCGTCTTCAGAGATTTGGGTTTTTGTTGTTTACACAGAAACCGTTTTCAAAAACTTGCACTTTGAAACCCATTTTCAAAAGTTTACGTTTTCAGGCACCCAAAACTCTGCTGTGGTGTAGGCTAAACGAACGGCCAAAACGCATAAAAAGTCTTACGTTTTTAGTTGAAAACGGTGTTGTGTAAACAGCCCCTTACTCATGATTTCTCTCAACGTGTTTTCAAAATATATTTTCTTTTAAATTTAAAAGCAATGTGTTACTTTACTAGTTACTTAAAAAAGTAATCTGATTACGTAACTCACGTTACTTGTAATGTGTAGCCTACCCAACACTGCTCGAGATGCATTTTTACAAATTGAACTTCTTTAATTTGACACAACGTTTTAAAATTAATTTCTTGTGTGATGCTGAAAGGAGCAGCAAAACAGGGCACAACCATCATAAGAGTCAGTCGTAAGTTTATATACAAAAACTATTTAAAAGCAACGCGTGCTGTGAACCGGCCCTAAGGCCCACATCTAGCGTCTACAACTACATTAGATATTCCAATCACATTTAGGCTACTTATTAAAGAAATAGTTCACTCAAAAAAATGTATTCTCTCATCGTTTACAGTTCATTTACATTTACATTACATCACATTTACAAAAAGTATTTATTTTCCATACTATGGAAGTCAATAGTGCCCAACAACTTTTTGGTTACAAACATTCTTCAAAATATCCTCATTTGTGTTCAGCAGAACAAAGAAATTCATACAGATTTGTAACAACTTGACGGTGAGAGTAAATGATGACAGTATTTTCATTTTTGAGTGAACTTTCTCTTTAATAGTGGATCAGTTTCTTAAATTGTTAAAGAACATAGGCCTATTATAGTCAATTTTTACATCATTTAAAACAAAAAACATATTTAGCCTATATCTACAGGCCTAGTATGAAGAATATAGACATTGTATGTCTATAATTTGTGGGGAAATGCTTGTTCACACATTTCTGTGTACCTTTTTCACTTCTTTGAAGTGGTTCAGCTCAAATTACTTTATGGTCTAACACACATAAAAAAGTGCACTGAAGGATTTGGAGTATGCAGCAGAAAGTGCCTGAAGCTAAGGAGTTTTTACATAGATGATCACTGAAGTGCACTAAACTACAGTACATGTTTAAAGTGCTACAACTCATATAAATGTGCCATACAGGGAAGATGATCAAGAAAACAGTGAGCAACAGCAGGAACAGAGCTGAGAGAACGATGTGGACTGAAAAGTAGAGGATAACATTTCTGATTCCACCAAAAATAAAAACTAGTCAAAGTTTGAACCTTGTTAAAACCTACTAAAATAGTTACAAATTAAACTTAATTCATAATTTTTTTACTTCAAGTGCGACAACTTTTCTTTGAAGTGTATGTGTTGTCTTTCTTTCCCGCCTTTTGCAGAGCAATCCTGGTTTCCCTCCTAAAAACTGTTCCCCTTCTCTCAATTTACCCACAAATACTGCCCTCTTTTGTTCATCTGCTGCATGTTATCTGCTAACGCCAGATCGTGGCAGTCTGTTATTCTAATACTGAAAATAGTTCGGAAAATAGTTCACAAAAATGAGACACAACAAATAGTATCGAATATATGAAACATTTCCCTCCACTGGACAAGGCTATTTTCATTCACATGGCGTTGAAGAAGTCCTCTCTTCAGCAGCAACACACATTGTGCGATGAAACTATAGGAATGTCTCAGGCATAATGGCTGCATTGTGTATTTATTCATTAGCTTTAATAAGAAGCATTCACAGTCACATAGAAAACAAAAATAATAGAGAAACAGCGACTGGGCATCAGGGACAAGAACTGCTTATCAGAGCAACCATTGTGACTATATATCTTCCAGTTTGTCCACAAACTACATTTTTTCACAGAGTGGTGTCAATAAAACTAAGACACGTTAGAGACACAATATAGTGTAATTGGTGGCTCAGTGTACAGTTATGATGAATGGTGGTTGAATATGATGAAAAGGTTTGGGCCTCAATGAAAACAAAGCGTCCGAGAGCACATGGGACTCAAAGTAATGGATCAAAGGTGTTCCTTTAGTTAATATTATTCTAACATAGACACTGACACCGTTTTCTCCCACAGTAACTGAGGTTAGAGGACAAGGAAGAGGAGCTAAAGACTTTCCCATGGACCCAATTACAGCAGTCTTTCCTTTCAGATTAAAAATTAATGTTGTCTCAGCTTTTGTCCACGGCTCGCTCACAAAGGGGAAATGATACAGCTTTTCTCTTTATTGCCATTCAAGATATAAACCGTCAAAATAATGATATTGCTTGATGAACCTCATAGTCACCGTGATAGATTTTTACCAAGTGTTAAAGGAATAGTTCACTTAAAAATGAAACTACTGTCACCATTAACTGACCCTCAAGTTGTTTCAAACCTGTATGAATTTCTTTCTTTGCTGAACACAAAAGATATTTTGAAGAATGTCGGTAACTAAACAGTTGATGGATCGCATTGACTTCCATAGTAGGAAAACAAAATACTATGGAAGTCAATGGGGAACATTTACTGTTTGGTTTCCAAAAATTATTTTTAAGTGAACTATTCCTTTAACTATTGCACACTTTTGTGAGAAGAGGACTTGATCAAACTGTAGCAATCGGACCGAGTTTGGAGCTCATTCAAATGGGCAGGACTGGACTTTGTTCTTAGTAGTTTATCCACCGTCATTATATGCACATAGTCACCACTTTGGGCGGAAATGTTGCCGTTTCTTGATAGATTCTGTAATTGAATTCCTTACAAACTATCCAATATTTGACCAGATGCTTTGACTTTCACATAATGATTAAACCCAAGAACAAATTACCAGTGACTGGCCAATTAAACTGCTCCTCACTCCCACACTAAAGTCTGAGACCATAAAACAAGCAGCCACAGGAAGAGCTGTGGCGACTTCAAAAGATTTCCTTTTTTTCCACTTACTTTCAGTGTCATCTAAAAGGCCCAAAAGTCATTCCATCATGTGCCTGTGATCTTGGTCCTCTAGCCTCCTCTTGTGGACAGACACAGCAACACATACAGGAACAACCCAAACCTCTCTCTTGTACTCCATGACCTGAAACTGACCATGATAAATCCTCACAAAACAAACAGTGTGACACCGCGAGCCAGGTGGAATAGTCACTGCACTTTATTTGAACTTCGGCAATGATGACATCAAGAAGAAAGACGTTTAATTTCTGTTGATTCTTTTCATAAATGCATTTCATAAGTAATATCTAAAGACTATGAAAATCAAGTAAATCTTGATAGATTGTTAATTTTCATACTTTGTACCATTAGATTTCTGTAAAACATAAAGCAACATTCTCAGAAATACAATTTTGATATTAAAAATAAAAGAATGTGTTTCAAATCATGTTTTGTTAGGAAAAATAGGAATGTAATTTATATCAAATTCAATCTTGAAAACCCAAATGAATCACATTTAATTTAAAATGAAGATCGGAATGTTACTCGTTATTAAAAATGAAAGCTGGCATTAAATCGGCTTGTTTTTTTATTAATTTGTATGTCCAGTCTTTTATCCAAAACGACATCCATTCCAATCTGTCCTATGTATAGCCTAAAAGTGAAAGACAATTTAGTACCATCTAGTGTCATCTCTCTGACACTACATGAAAATAAATGACTTTACGCTGAAAGAATTAGGGCTAAATGGAAACTTGGCAAGATAAATTACAGTCTATTAATTTTTGAAGACCGCGGTAAATGCAGAAACAAACTGATGTAAGAATGAGTAAAAACAAAAAAAGAAAAGAAAAAGAGCAGGAATATATCTTCAAGCAATCAACCAGTTCCACCTTTTCCAAACAGCACGAACTGTGGATCACTGCAAAATATAACAGTGCTGCTGTTCAAACCAAACTTATTCAAACCCCAGACCAAAATATAAAGAAAGTGAAGGGTTACAGGAGCCAACAGAGATATGCTCTAATGACAAAGTGCAAAAAGTCTCTTATTGTTTCTCCGAATATTCATTCTATTCAATGCGCTTTGCTCAAAAGACCAAGACCACTAAAGCAATTACCTTAGAATTCAGTTTGGCTATCTTTCCATTTAAATACATCCATGTGAAATGCAAAACACAAGTAGAAAGACAACCCTTTCCTTGCTTTTGTAATGTATTAGGGTCAGAGCTTAAGACACAAAGGTTTTAACAACCTGACTACATAATTATTGCCCCACCCAAATGTCATTCTCAGAGGCTTGAGCAAGATACTGCAAATATACAGAGCTCAATAACTAGCAAACATTATTCATAACGTGTTTATTTACACTATTACATAATAGGACCATGGGATGATTACAGCCAAGGTGAGTTAAAGGCCACATGATAACAGTCTAGCATCCAAACGTAGGCCTATGGTCACTTTCCCTTACAAATTAGAATGACCCTATAGATTAAATGCCACATATCACAAGAAGACCATTGTTTGTTTATTCAAATAGCTCAACATTGTTCAGAAAACTGTAAAAATGTTCAAACTTTAAAGTTCATAAGCTTGTCAAAAACGAATATCAAATATGGATACTGCTCATTTTATTTTATCCTGTAGCCTATACGTTAATAAAATGTTTTTTTTTTAGCACCTAAAACAATATGTAAATCAACAACGACAAAAATGGCTTGTCCTGTCCATTTCCGGTAAGTTACTGGCTACAATTTCAAACGGGGAATATGCAGAATCAAATGAAACAGAATAACATGAGAAACCACTGTTATCACTCTTATTTAATCGACATGCGGCGTGTAACGGGCATTTCGCTGTGTTTCTTTGTGTTCATTATATCGTGCACGGGCTCTTCAGCGTTTCCACTCGTCAACTGCAGTGAAACAAAGACGCGTTATTGTTCTTCCATGACGCGACTTGCGAGGAGCCCTGCGGAACAACGCGAAATGGCGGACAGAAGCGAGCAGGAGGACGGAGAAACCCGACCCAACAACTGCAGGCATGCGCAAACACACGGGCCAGAGTCTCGCCTGGATCCGGATCC
Organism: Phoxinus phoxinus; assembly: GCF_949152265.1. NCBI lineage: Eukaryota > Metazoa > Chordata > Actinopteri > Cypriniformes > Leuciscidae > Phoxinus > Phoxinus phoxinus. The sequence goes on along the minus strand of NC_136880.1, from coordinate 15,285,434 downwards.
GCCTCGTCGCCGACTTACAACAACACGCAGATGCAGCTGAAGTGACAGACCATGTTTAGAATAGCTTCTATAGTTAAGGAATATCTAGAAAAGGTGTCTTATCTTTATTCCAAAAACACGCCTGCTTGTCGAGGTTGTATGGAGGTGTGTTTTTAACACTTTAAAATAACAGTTAAATCAGCTTTACACCCCAGCTGCAGGGAAAAATCCGTTCACCTGTGGGGTGAGAGGAATGTTACAGGTGCAGTCGGTCATGTTCTTACATGTTTCTTGAGCATTCCTGTGCAGTGTAACTTATTTCCCCTCTTTTCCCATATTTTTGTGCTGTAATAGGCCTAACTTCCTATGATTTAGCCTATTAAAGAATAAAGTAGCCTACACTATGTTGTGTTTGCTGTGCCTTGCTTGGTAGGCTACTTCATACACTTTTGTTCCCTTCCCCATTTACTTACAAAAGCAAATAGGCTACTACTCAAAAGAACGTCGAACGTATAGATAATAATGTTCTCTGAGTGAGGAGAAGGTTTTGGGTCCTAAGAGAAGTTTTCAAGACTTCAAATAGCCTATGTTGTGCTAATTTAATCCGAGGCATATAGGCAATCTGCATTATCATTAGTAGGCTATTATAAATCATTTTAAGAAGACCTTAAACTGTAACCCAATCTGTAGACAAAGAAAAGCCATTAGGGATCTAATTTGATCATATCATTTCACTTGAGAAGAAAGCAAATATGTAACAGTTATTATCATTACTGTACAATTTGTGAAAATAAATGTGCCAAACAATGCATGATACCTAGTCGAGTTGGTATAGAAAAAAGGAGGGAAAATTTGCTCTCGTTCTGTGTCCCCACCCCGTCTTGTTGTAACTCGAAACCCTTGGGGGCCAGCAGCAACAGAAGCATGGGAGTGTCCTGCTGATCTGCTCATTAAATATTCATCCTAAGTGAGAGTCGAGGAGTTGGTTCATTATCACAGCAGCGTGGCTAAAATTATAGCAATATTCATTGGCTGAATGATGCATTGTGTTTATCAGTCAAGTTTATGTATAAGCCGAGCGCTCAGATGCTGCTGACATTAATTTAGGGAATCGCCTAATTAGAGCAATGGGTTTAATTGACAACTAAATGTGTCCAGTTTGATTGTAAAGTAAGTCATCATAAGGGAAGTCCTGTCCTGGGAAGAGGCCTGACTCAGTGTGTCAAAGCCTGGAGACTCCCAGTGCTCGCCATCTGTGTCAAACACACAGTCATTAGTGGGAGTAGAGCTGATAAACACACAGGGGTCTGTTTGACCCAAGCAGGAGGGAGGCCACAGATCCTGTGACATGCAATACCTTCCCACTGAATGAAGACATAAAACTGACACATGTGACTGTACATCTATGTGGAGTCTGAGATATGATGCGGGGATTAATTTGCCCTTGTACAAATTAATATGAGAAATCGCATTTGTAGTGGGAACTGCCTTAAGGTGCACTTCTCCAGCACTTTGGAGACATTTTGGAAGCAAAAAAAAGAAAAAAGGATGGTGACTATTTTAAGTGTATGCTCAGCTCACAGAGAAGTCGCTTTCAAACCTTCAAAACCTTTCAAACGTGTTCTACATGAAAACCTGATCCCGGTGCAAATATCCATTGTGGAAACGTTTCGCCCTCAAGCGAAATTCTAGATTGTATAGAAGCTTGTGAATAAAAAATAAAAAAGGTAATTGCGACTTTTTCATCTCACAATTCTGACTTTTTTCCTCAGAATTGCTAGATATAAACTCGCAATTGCGAGAGAAACAAAATCAGAATTGCGAGTTTACATCTCGCAATTGTGACTTCATCTCGCAATTCTGAGAGAAAAAAAGCCAGAATTGTGAGATAAAAAGCTTTTTAAATGATCTTTTAAATTCTTTTATCCCGTGGCGGGAACAAGCTTTTATAAGATTGTGTGGATTCCTGTTGATATTATCCAGTTTCAACTGTGAAAATTCACTGACTAACAGTTAATATGACAGCGCCTTTACAGTTATAAGAGACAATCGTCTTTTGATATCGGGACCAGCTGTTTTCTTAATGCGCTTTAGATTAACCAGCTTGTAAAACAGTTAAGCATGACTTGAGATGAAAAAAAAAAAGAATCTAATTCATGATAACATTACTCAGATTTGATTTTAGATTTGAAATATATTATCGAAACAACTTTCAGTCTTTCCTCGTTCAGGTAGACAGAAGCTATACTTGTATGAGTGGAAACAACTATTGTTAAAGATTATTGTGCAAACAATTTATTCCGTATGTTTCGATTAAAAAAAAAAAAAATGTCATTACTGGATCTCGCCATGTCGTAATTACCGCAATGACATGATTTCAACTTGTAAAACTCGTTCACGTCCTCGCAGAGCTCGTGATTACAGCTTGTAAGATGGGAATTGTCTGAGAGCTCCTACTTGTACCACTTGACCTCTGCAGATTCATTTAGGCGTTGATAGCGGTGCCATAAATGCATAATTCCCAGTCCAAGGACGTGAACAGCTCCGAATATAACGGCACGTGTTCTCAAGACTATAATTACAACATGACGTGAATGCAGAGCATAAATCCTGCCCATTCCTTACAATAATCTGCAAGCTTGCTTACAAACTGCCTCAATCCATTTAACAACAAGCGAGTTGAACCATTTTCGGTAGACGTACATCTCAGATGGAAGAAAGGATCTGTCGCTACGTCCGTTACGTCGTGACTTTAAAATGAACGTTGATATTGTTTAACAAGACAATGTTTTTTGGAGTTAAACTTGCCTGAATGGAAAATAGCACAAAATTAGTGACTTTGTGAGGAGTTTTACAGGAAAATACATCACAAGCTGACTGACATGCAAGGAGCACCAGTGAAGACTGGATAGTAGCTTCTACCGGCCGTCCACGTGCTCCGAGGCGGATGCGTGGGAACGGCCATGGGGGGAGCGAGGGCCCGTTTCCTGACACACAATGAAAGAGGAAGCGGCTGCTGCTGCTGCTACTTTGGACAAATACGATAAAAACCACAAGCTGTTCTCTAAAGTGAAAGCAGATCGCGAGACGATATTATTTGAACAAGAACTTACTCCTCAATGGCGTTTCAATAATCATTTCCACAGATATTTGTAGCTCTCGATTGAGCTAGGACCAGTTTGTTTTTAATAAGCACGTGGCTGAAGTACTAAAAACATTTTTTTCCGCTGTGATGCCGTAGAAGAACCATTTTTTGGTTCCAGAATGAACTTTTTGATGAATAGTGCTTTGTGAAGAACATTTTAATAGTCTAAACCTTTCGTGCAATGGACCATGGATTTTAAGGGCTCTTTTGGAAGCAGATGCTAAGAAAGTACCTTTTCTTTAATTATTTTTTGTATCATTATTCATGAGTAGAAAAGTTCAGTTACAGAAACTAACTGAAACAAAGTCATATAATCAGAAGATATTCAGTCAAAAATTACATTATAAAAACGCTGGGTTAAAAACATTTCTGGGTTAAAAGGCAACCCAGCACTGAGTAAATACTGGACAGGACACACGCTGGGTTATTTTAGCCCAGCATGTTATACATTAACACACTTGCTAGTTTATTTTTATTTTTTTTACATGGTGCTGGGTCAGTCCACTTGATATTGAAGGTTTTTCCTTTTAAATAATAAAATTGCACTCTGAAATGGCCCATAAATAGGACAGGAACAGACAAGTTGATATACAATATTGTCTTCTACAATCATTAAATAATCAAAAACATTTAGTAAACGTTTTATGACGCGACAAGAGCAGCCAACGGGAATCTGTGGGAAGAAAACTGGTATAGGCTGTTCCAGTTAATGAAATGTTTCAACCCGTCAAAACGTAGCGCGACGCTAGCACACTAGATTAATATCGCTTCTATTGCGCGACAGCTTTGTCACGACAGCGACGCCGCCTCGTGTTTCGGCCCAGGTCGCGCATTGGTTTGGCGTCGGTCGCTTTGAGTGTGTATCCGTACAGTAGCTTCGTTTGTAGAAGGCTAGCTTTCCAAGCAGACGTAAGCTCCCTGATAGCACACGTCATCACAGAGACGTCTATTTGATGTGCGGGTTTACATCTGGAAGACGAGTGTTTGCTCATCGGCAATACGTTTATATTTGTCAGATGTCAAATAGACGTTTAGAAAATGTCTTTGAGATGTTTATGATTTAGAAAGTATGTAAAACTGACATCTAAAAACATCTATCAGACGTTAGTAAACAGCAGATGTTTTCCAGATGAAGTGATCTTTAAAAGACATCTTGCAGACGTACGTGCTACGACATACATGGAAACGCAAGTTTTACTGTAGTGGCGCTTGCAACAATTCTGATAAGAATGTAAATGTGTAGCTTGAATTGCAATGTAAGTCGCCTTGGATAAAAGCGTCTGCCAAACGAATACATTTAAATGTAAACAAAAAGGTAAAGTGTGAGACTACAGACATTGTCCTATTTGTACAGTAATGATTTGATAGGAAATACTATGTAATACAAACTTTCATTTCATTCAGGAAGTTTCCACTCAGGAAGTTCTCTCTCAGAATAAAATAACACAAAATGACCGTTGACAAATGTGTCCAGTCAGAACCGGTTTTGCACTAACCCAGCGCTGGATAGGTGTGTGAGGGGGTTCATCATTTGCATTGACACAGTAAATATTACCCAGCAGCTAAGTAACCGAAAAACTAGCCAGCACATGGGTAAAAATATATAACAATAACCCAATAAAGTGACCCAACAGGCTGAACCCAGCCATTTTTTTTTAGAGTGTAGCACCAATTCTTCCTTTCCTTTCCTAAAAACTCGCATGAACCATATAGCCATATACCCTGGTTGCATAACATCTCTATCCATGAAGTGTGAGAATCATCGCTCCTCACACAAAGAGACACGATTCAAATGTTGTACCTACGTGTGAACCAGAGGCTAAGGCTAACACATTTCCAATATTACACTTAGCATTCCTGTTCTTCTAGCAAGAAACAAAGACACGAGTGTTTCCTCAGGTAGCAGGAAGCAAAAAAAAAAGAGAGAGAGAGAAAAAACAGGCACCCTTTTCTGAACTAGCGTTTCATGAACTGCGTGTCTATGGATGTGCAATTACGGCGCACTTTTATAGAGGGGGGACTCTGTATGGAAAGACACCTCCGAACAGCAAAGCCGGGCCGGATCTCTGTGCAAGTTCGCCTCGAGTGTGACTTACACGATGGCAAATGGAAGAAAGAAGGAAGACAAAAAAAGGAGCAATATTAACCAAACTAGGGCAAGCTTTCCAAATCCCTTTTGACATCATAATGAGGGTGCCATAAAAAAGAAACAGGTTAATTAAATCCACTCAGTAAATTAATGTGGAGGTCTTCTCTGACTACGGATGGCACCAATTCATCAATTCATCTCCAGGGGAGCGAATTCAACCTGGAAACGAGGGACCAGTGGCTTCTGTATCACCAAGCATTACCTAACTCGTACGCAATCTTTAGTTGAGGAAAATCACCTATGCTATGCATTTTTTGTTCTTTTACAACAAGGTACCATTAGTTGCTTCCTCCCAATAAGGCCAGAACTGTAATTTTCCTCATTAAAACGAGCTAATCTTATCTAGGAGGAAGATTCAAAGCACTGAATGTTTCATTTCTTTAGGCTTGAAAAGCTCAGTTCAAACATGATTAAGTTATTCTGGTCATATAAGGTTCATATTCGTGCTGCAGGTCATGACGATAGTGTTGGCTCTTGTGTTTGTACGGTTGAACATGTGAAATGTTAATACAGCACAAATGACTAAGCAAATGCTTCAGTGAGCATTTCTGTAGAGCAGATTGTGAGGCAAGGACACCGCAGACAAACTGCAGAGCATCACGACTTTGAAGTGGGATGTAGGTCACACATCTAGCATGAGCGCACAGTTAGCGGGAGCTAACAACGGTTCTTGAGCTGCAGCGTAGCAAATCATTATCTGCAGTGCATGATGGGGGGGGGAAACAACCAGCATGATCGAAGAACGTAGTGCTGTTGACCTCCAAAAATAGCAGCAAAGCTGCTATTAGGTGCACCTTGCTATAGGTAAGGGAGATCAAGTCTAGTATCCTGGCGAACGGCCATGGTGACTGGCCCAGATCTCTCGTCCCAGCATGAGGTCAGCGTTTCCATGGAGACGGACCAGCTGAGTGGTAATCTGCTGTTGTTTATGCATAGGCCGGGAGGTGCGAGAGAGAGGATTGAGGAAAGGGAGGGTCGATCACGTGACCGACATCTCCTCCGCTCTCATTTGCATACCAGAGCGTTCGCCGCAGCACGTTCGGCAGATCAAACCGGAACCAGTTTGGGGATTACACGCGCAAAAAAATGAGGTCAAAAGAGCAGCGGCAGCAGATCCCTCTTGTGGAAGATGTTACAATAACACAGATGCCACGGGGAAGCTATTAGACAAATGCAGCCACTCACTCACTCACTCGAGGCTTTCTGCATTCAAAAAACACCAGTGACTTCTATAGGCTGAGGGGGAGAGGGGGTGTGGCCTCATGCAGCACTTCACCGGCTCCACCCTTCCCCTGCTCTCCTCCTCCACAGCGATAGTGGGATAAACCCCTCCTGAAGAGCGCTCACTTTAATCCAGAGAGATTTGAACAGTCACAAGAGACCCTATCGCTGAGGATCACGTTCAGTAAATCTGAGGTCCAGTGCTGTGTACTACATGCGCACTAGCAGAAGAGTCCCGCTCTCTCTCTCTCTCTCTCTACGCTACGAATCATCTTTATCTCCACGGATCCAGAACTGCATGTGAAGGACGAGGAACTGCTGGCTTTGTATTTGGCGCCACCCACTGACTAAACATCCGCTTTACTGAAATCAGTCGGTTACTCATAATCCTATTTAGGTTTTCTTATTTAACATTACTCAGTGTTACAACCTCAAAAAGTCCCCGACTCGAGACAATTAAAAATAAACGATGAAGTAGGAAACAAAAGTCTGAGACTTCTGTTTTTATAGTTTAAACCTGGTAAATAACTGAAAGTACACATTTAAAATCAGTCAATCGAGCATTATTTAATGACAGAGCATTAGTAAACGTGGCAACCATGTACGAATGAAAACTTGAATGAATGTATATTTGTTATTTTAAGATTAAGAAAACATTTTCCTCATTAGGCATGTAGGTGATTGCATTTACTTTGAGACTTTAATTCTACATGATATCCAGTGTAATAGGAGTAAAGGGGAAAACGTATATAGTTTGGTGTTGATAGAGGGTACATGTGTTATTGATGGGGCTGCGGAGACTGGGAAACACTGGCTATAAACCAAATAAACAAGAAATTAAGGATGACAGAATACTTGCACCAGGCTAGCTTATATCAATTTTATTAGGGCATGATACATTTGTAGAGCTTTATTTCAGGCACCGAATGACAACTAGGTAGGCTACTAATCAAACTATTCAAATAAAATGTAAATTCTCACAAATAAATTAAATAAGCTCAACACATCAGAGAGTAAAAAAAAACTGTATTAGCCCTGACTAGCGTAGGTTACTCGCTCATAGATCATCCTTTTTATCTGAATGCCTGTAATTAATCAGTCTAAAAAGCTCAGACGATTTATCGTATTACACAAACTATGCATGGTTTTGAAAATGTGACCGGTTGCAGTTGATGCTTAACATTTAAAACTTCATTACTTTTTCAAAATAATCCAATTTACGATATGAGGTGAGTGCGTTAATATTTTCAGGTCTGGTCGTTTGCGCGCTGTGTTGCCTCAAGATGAATATCATGTATACTCCACCCACTGGAACGGTTTTTCACAGGAACTGAGTATTACACAATACCGACAGTGTTCGTAAATAATCCCAAATTAATTCCCTGTTATTTTGACAGGAAAATACAGTAAAGGATATCATTTACATGTAGCGCGTACATTTTATGCAGTGTGAAAGACTCTCTCGCTCTCTCTCTCTCTCTCTCTCTTTGAGTGTGCGAGAGAAACACTGAGGGCGTTCAGCGAAGCGACGCGAGCGTCTTCACACTACAGTTTACAGTGCATCAAATACGCCGCGCATCGAAATAGTGACGGAGAGTGAAAATCAAGTTCAGGACGACTGAAGGTGTGTAAATATATCTGTGCTAAACTTGCCAAATGATAGACATTACTATATTCGCATTTAGCATGAAAATTTACGTGCATTGAAGAGGGTTGAATTATACATATATATATATATATATATGTATATATAGACACACACACACACACGTATATATATATATATATATATATATATATATATATATATATATATATAATCTGCACTATTTTTGGAACACATACCAAATACTAATAAATTCTGGCAATTCTAATTTATATATAATATATTTTTGTATTAACAATCATCAATAAAAGTCCATTTTTCCGAAAGAAAGAAATATCCCCACAAATAGTCCTGAAAACACATTATTTAATCAAAATGGCTGCAAGTCCTTTTGTATCAGTCAACACTTTTTAAGTGGAATCCAACAGCAGAAAATATAGATGGTAAACGGGCATAATAATAATAAATGGGTAAATGAATAAGTGACCAATAATTGTTTGCAATGTATATATTTTTTTGTAACCACCATTAGTATTTAAAGCCACCTGATTCCAAAACTCCAATGCATGAGCTGAAGAGTCCTGCAGAATGACAAACAACGGTGTATAAGTGGATATGTACGTGTGCCTCTGTAAGGTCGCCAGACCCGTGTGTGATCTGAGCCCGGGCAGAACTGTACCGTGAGAGAGGCTCTGCTCAGTCACGTTTAGGATGAGAACAGAAATATAGTGGCTCGGCAAACACTGCTTACATATGGAATGCATATGTTCTTCATGGATGGTGCTCCTCATTTCCCCAGTGACAGCCTGCCGGAGAAGACAAACGCTCAGATTAACCGCGGAGGGAAACATGCTGACATATGGCCGTCAATATAAACTGAACAGAATACTTAGTAACAGGGCTGAGGGCAAAACTTGAAAATGTGTTCTGTCCACTGAGTAATTGTTTAATAATGTTTAAGAGGGGGAAAAAAACGATGTGAGACCATTATTAAGGCCCATTCACACAACTATAGCTTTAGACTAGTGGTCGACCGCTATTGGTTTTTCGATGGCCGATATGTATACAATTTATATATATATATATATGTGAATTAATAAATTAGGAAAATAATTTCAAAATGAATTAAAAAATAAAATTACAAATAAGAGACATTGTTTGAAAAAAATTGGCTATGAATAAAAAGGAAATAAACACTAACAAACAGGCACTCAAGGCTAATCTGGTAAATTTGTCCATACTGGGTATCATATTTTTTCAAATTAAGACAAGGTAAAACAAATTTTAATTACAGCACAGTGGAAATTACATGAATATGATATAGTAGGAAACTGAATATAGCGCAGCACAGTTTAAAATCAAGGTTTCAAAGTTTGTCGACCGTGCGTCTCCAGTGAAGCTGAACTATCCTGTCTGCATCCGACTCACAAATATATGTCAGAATATCAGAATATATGTCAGAATATCAGAATATATGTCAGAATATCAGAATATCTGACAGCTGGATTAGACTAAATCTGCAAGGTTTGTAAAATGAAAAGTTTATTAGATATCCGTTTAAATTATATAAATGCGTATTTGCTGAATGTAAATGAGTATAATAGCGTTTGCCTTTCTGTTACTAATGCAGTTTTTCTGTTACTAATGTGAAAACTAGCGTTTGTAAAATTACTAGCGTTTGTAAAAGCAAACGCTATAATACTTTTTCATAATACATTTGTTCATTTAGCAGACACTTTTATCCAAAGCGACTTACAAATGAGAACAATAGAAGCAGTTAAACTAATACAGTTTACTTTCTTTGTTTAACAGTTCAATGCAGTAACGTATTAGACAAAACTGTTAAACATGAAGACCGAGAATGGGTGTGCTGTGTGCTCAGGCCGCTTCCAAACAGAAAAGCTTATCGGCCGATATATAAAATCTAAAATTGCCAAATATAGGCCGATATAACATCCTTGGCGATATGTCGGTCAACCACAGCTTTAGACTCTGTTAGGACAAGCTGTCCTTCACTGGTCAACTGATCACAGAATACATTTCATGAGGGGATTTTCCCTTTCGTAACTACAACTGAGAAAGTTTCAGTTAGTTTTGAAGATCATGACAAAATGTTTAGTGTTTTAGTGTGTTCAGTGTGTGAGGAGCACTAGGATCTTACTTGTCAAAGTAGTCGTCCTGGAGGTTCAAAACTAGGCTGTCTGCACTCAGGTACACCTTGTTCTGAGAAGTTGCCACCTGGTGCAAAAGATATAAGATTATGAGCCAAGGGCTTATATACACATACATACATATACATACATACATACATATTAGACACACATACATGCATACATAGTCATGTGAAATAGAAAGTACACCCTCTTTGTATTCCATGGTTTTACATATCAGGACATAATAATAAAAAATGAGCTGGTCTTAAAATTTGGTAAATACAACCTCTGATGAACATCAACACATGACATATTACACTGTCATTATTTAACAAAAATAAAGCCAATATGGAGTAGCCATGTGTGACAAAACACGATTCAGTTGCTTGTAGTGTCACGTATAGCATATAACTTTGAAGTTATGGTTTTCTGTATGACTTCATCAGTCTCTCACGTCACTGTAGAGGGATTTTGGCCCGCTATTCTTTATAACGTTGCTTCAGGTCATTGAGGTTTGGGAGCATCTGTTCATGCACAGATCCACTCTTAAGGTCCCGCCGCAGCGTTTCAATCGGCTTGAGGTCTGGACTTTGATTGGGCAATTGCTAGAGGTATTCTGTTGTGGATTTGTTTGATAAGTTTGCAGTTTCTCTGACCAGTGCACAGTCTGACCTTGGGGAGAGTTTGCTGGGACATCCACTCACTGGAAGATTAGCAACGGTCTTAAATGTTTTCCACTTGTGAAAAATCTTCCTCATTGTAGAATGATGGACTTCAGATCGTTTGGAAATGGCCTTATGTAACCCTTCCCAGATTGATGGCAACAACAACTGCTTCTCTAAGATCATTGCTGATGTCTTTCCTCTTTATAAAACATGGAAACACTAATGGCCTAGTTTTTGTTAAATAAATAATGACACAGTGTAATATGTCATGTGTTGAGGTTCATCTGAGGTTGTATTTACCAAATTTTAAGACCTGCCAAGGACCAGATGTTTTTTCATTATGTCCTCATAGAATTCAGGGTGTACCCATGGGTAAGGATGTAGCAAAGCAAAGTGATAGATCAATTTATGAATCATAACCTGTCAAATTGGCTAATGCGTTGATATGCTATACCCGCCACGGAGGATTTCCCCCTGCTTTTATCGAGCTGGCGGGTGTTAATTGGTCTTTTTATGGCTTTATTAGATAGGACAACGACGCCGTCTTTTAAAAAAAATCTTTTTATTGGAGAATCAAGGATGTTACATTTTACAATCTTTTATTAATATTGCATACTAACATAGTATGTAGTATGTATACTGTGTAGAGAACACACGGAATACCTAATCACCTACTAGGTTGGTTCAACTTGACCTTTCATTACTAGTGAGGTCAAATTAAGGCAAAGTATTTAAAACAGCAGTGATTTTTAATCATTATATGACTGGACTTGAAAAAATTACATTTTGAAAATATCCTAGTTTTCATGTGTGGCTCATGTAAACTGTGGAACTGGCAGTAACGTACTAAGTTGTTAGCATGTATGCTACCGTCCAAAAGTTTGGGTCGGTAAATATTTTTTTTATGTTTCTGAAAGTCCCATCCTATAGGCTTAATTTATTTATTTATTTATTCAAAAATACATAAAAACAGTAATTATGCAAAATATTACAATTTAAAATAAAATTGTTTTTCTGTTTGCATATCATTTAAAATGTAATTTATTCCTGTGATGCAAAGCTCAATTTTCACCATATATTACCCGTCTTTAGAGTCACATGATCCTTCGGGATCATTCTAATATGCTGATTTGATGCTCAAGAAACATTTCTGATTACTAATGTTGAAAACATTTGTGCGGCTTAATCTTTTTCAGGATTATTTAAAGCTATAGTTCAAGAGAACAGGATTTATTTTAAATAATAATGTATTGTTATATTTTGCTACATATTCACTGTCAATTTTGATCAATTCAATGCATCCTTCCTAAATAAAATTATTCAGCTTGATTTATTTTGTTATTTCTCACTGACCACAAACTTTTGCGAGTCAGTGAAATTCAACCAATGACTTCTTTAGTTTGGAGAGTCTTACCGTTTTGGCGATACTCTGGGCTGCTCTGATACGTCTCAGTTTTAGGTATCCAGGGTTCTTCAAGACAGCTTGACCCAACTGGAGTGCACAAACACACAATAAAAACAAAAGCAAATTACTCTGTACCCTTGGTTGAGCCTTTGTTTACCGTCAGCAGACAGCCATTGACCCTACAGCCCGTTTTAGAAATAGAATTGCATCATATCAGCAGAAAAGAGTGCAAAAAAGCAAAGGCATTTCTGAAGACACTAAGACTGCAAACACTGGAACATACACAAATCGAAAGAATGACTGAGAAATGTCCATAATGCACAAACAAAAAAGAGAACAAATGCTTTTAAAAGTGTTTTGGTTGCGGATAGCTTGTTGAAAATGAGGGGGCAATGGTTCAAAATAGCCGATGAATGACTGCGGATTAATTATTACAGAAGCAGGATTCATTAATTATATCTGATAATTACAGTCATTTACCACTCACAGATCTAGAACATAATAACAGGGAATAATAATCATATGAAACGAGGTGCTTGTGGATGCAAATAGTGCATCTGGGACGTTTGATGGTAACCAAGGAAACCCCTTGTAATAATCCTGAATAAAACGGAGACATTGTTTCAATGATCGTCAACACGTGGGATGGAGAGAACTGCGGTAGTTTACCAGTTTAGCAGCCTCGGCTTCACCCTCAGCCTGGATGATCTTCTGTCTCTGGTCCTGTTTGGCCTTCTCTACGTAGAACTGGGCCCTCTGGGCCTCCTGCTGGGCTACACGGCAGCAAGAGAGAAAACTTATTATATAGAAAACTGGCTCACACATAAATATTCTCCTTTTCAGGCTTTTTGAGTGATAAAAATAAACATCTCCGTTCTTACAGATATGGTTTATGCCAGTTGTGTATTGTTGTTAATGTTTGGTCAATACAGGAACACTGGTGAAATAACTAGACCAGAGTGCCCTCTAGAGGAGAGCATGGAGATAAGCATGTTGTTTTAAGGATGCACCACTATGGGTGATAATAATAACCAGTCACAATAATTAATCTGTACTGTTATTTTTCAACAGCTGCAACTCAGACTTTCACAGGAAAATATATTTAAATATGTTTAAACAGAAAACAGTTATTTTAAATTATATTGGTGTATTTGAAATATTGCACAATATTACATTTTTTTTTATTAAATAAATGCATACCGGTAATTTCAACCAGTACTAGTAAAAGTATTTATATTTTGTAAAAAAAAAAAATATTACATTGTTGGAAACAACATTTAAAATACACTGACAACCTTGACCAAAATTAGTTTATATGCCGATTGATTTAGCCAACACCTGCCAATACTGTTACCACAAAATACCACTATTAGAGCCGAAAAATATGCATCTATGCAACATTCATGAAGTAAAATCACTAAAAGACTTCCTTCCGCTGGAAAAAAATAGTCCCTGACCGTAAACAGCAGCAGAAGTTACATACAATATTTCGCCAATAGATGGCGGCAAAGACTGTCTTTATGAGTGAGTCAGTAGCGCAGTCAGAGGATGCATGTTGGGTTATTTGCATTAAATATTATTATATAAAAAAAAATAATAATAATAATAATCACATGCGTTACCAGTAATTTCACAGCCCTAATAAACATATATATATATATATATATATAACCATAAAATATGTGCAATGTCATAAATAACATAAAATGTGGCCAAACATCTGGCCCTCTTATTGAGTACTTTTATCTTTTGGAACCAAGACAGATTGTGGCATTTACTGTGAAACTGACTATTACAAAGAGGCTCGTCTCATATATCCAAAATAAACAAATCATATAATTATGTGACTAGACTAGGTACAATATAAAACATTTTTTATAGCTTAGGCATGCTTAGTTTAGGGTGGTAAATCCACTGAATTCTGTTACGGATTACAAAAGATGTATTTCGGCACTACTAACCAACTTGCTTGGCCTCCACAGCAGCGGTGTATTCTTTGCTGAAGCTGAGCTCTGTGATGGCCACGTCATCCAGGATGATGTTAAAGTCTTTAGCTCTCTCGATTAGATCTCTCCTTATGAGTAGTGACACCTGACCACCAAAATAAAATGACACACGAATAAAGGCTAAGCTGATTTTCTCAGTAACTGATCACCTTGTTTAAACCAGCAACAGGCATGCAGATACGATGAGGTCCAAAAGTGAAGCTGCTACAAAGTGTGAATGTCTTAGTATTTGCTATGGCCTTCTTTTGCTTTATTGACAGCAGCATTTGAGCTGACAAACTCAACACTCATGTTACCCAACATGATTTCGGTAATGGTCAAAAGAGCATATTGTGCTTCATTGGAATCCCAGATTTTCAATGTGGACTTTTGGACCCGGCTGTTAAAAAAATATGTAATAAAACTGTAATCAAATTTGGCCACAAGTAATGTGTATTGTGTAATCGTGTGTCTGAGCTGCCGTCCCGAAGCATCAGGTGAGAGTGTGTGAAATAACAGCCCGTCGTCTTAAATAGCTCTCTAACTAGACAAAGCCTGAGCTTCTCAGACTTCGCGGAGAGTTAATCATTTCTGTCTCACACCAGGCTTAGACTAGAGAAGCCGCTGGCGGTGTTAAAGTCAAAGGTCAGGGGAAGGTGAATTTAGTGGCTGGGACTGAATCTTATAACAAGATCAAATAGAGTCTGCATCAAGATAAATACTTGAAGCTATTGATACTATTCATTTGAGAATGTGGTCTCAGGCATCATGTTATCTCTTCTATGACCAAACCTGTATATGACTGACTTCCATTCAAAACAAAAGGAGACATTCTGAATGTTCACACGGCTCTTTTGCATGAAAGCGAATAAGGACTGAGGCAAGCAAGCTCCAAAATATACACAAAAATATCACGATTTCATACTATAATGCTTTTTCCCCCGTTTTATTTCCAGAATTTTTGGAATTCACTGTTATTTACTCAAAATTGTTTCTGTCAGAGGTATCAAATATTAGTGCTTGTGCACATTCAAACTTGGTTCAGATCAATGACACCAAATGGCATAGCTTATGAGGTTTGAAACAACATGACAGATTTTTTTTTTTTTTTTTCAGGTTATCTATTACTTCAATACTGTAATAGTACTTCAATCGTATTCTTTAATACAGACCTGCCAACTCTGGAGTGGCAAAAAAACAAACAAGCATAGCCGTTTTTAAGTAATTAAACTCACAGCTTCACTATAAGTAGAGAGACACTGCGCAAACAATATACAAATGCACAATCTCTCTCTCTCTCTCTCTCTCTAATAAATGCTATATTACCGAAATGCTTTAAAGGATAATTCCGGTATTTAACACCTTGAGTCTATATTGTAGTTTGTTTTGGATGAACAAGAGTGGTGGACAACATTTTTTTGACAATGGTTCCTCTCTCGAGTTTTTGACTATAATAGAATTGGCCATGGACCCATTTAACATTGGAGTCAATGGGCATGTCTGAAAATGTCATTAAAACAACCTTTAACATTAGTTTTCAAAACTGTGCAACTCACCGAGTGATTAGTGATGTTAGTTGATGTTCCAGAAACAAAAAGTGTTGCGAAATACAGTTTCTGTCGTGTTTTATTCGTCATTTTGTAAAATCCCATTGAATTCTGTTGAAGGACTGAGTGCTCGTTAATATAAATGCGCTACCGGAAACGGAAAGGGGGCTGTTTACATTTGGTCGATGTAGTCTTTTTGCTCGCTTCCGTTTCTCATAAGGCTAGCGAGCAGAGCAACTGTGCTCCGGGAGAGTAGGGCTGGGCGATATGACCAAAATCTCATATCACGATATAAGTCATCTCATATCCCGATAACGATATATATCACGATATAGTACCTTTTCTGTAAATTCAATCAATTAATAATTTATATATATAATTACTACATGGAAAATACTTTTAGCATATATCAAATAAAAGAAAAGTTGATATATATATTGAGTAGGCTATATATTAAGTATATCCTCAAAAATGTTTTTATATATATATATATATATTATATTCTAAAAAAAAAGGGCAAATGTTTGATTAAGAATGTAGAAATATAAAATATGAACGAAATATAAAACACTTTTCAAAAACAAATGATTACAGGCCCAACATAAAATATTGCTATATAAAATACCAAATGTAAAAATTCAATGGAAGATGTTTAATGTAGCAGAAATCAGGGCTCCGAACCTGTTCAATGAACGAAAACAAACAAACGAAATTTTGACAGGAGCATAACCAGAAACGGAAACCAAATCAAATTGAATCGTTCTGAACAGACACGCTTATTTGAAATGGGCATTAACCGGTTAACAACGTTATTTTATCGTTCTGTTAACTATTTTAATTTGCCAGTCAACCAATCATGAATTAAAATAGTACAGACTGAGCAAATGTGATATTGACGCGCATAGCCTATCCAACGTGAGTGAAATGCCCATGCTCAGCTGTCAGTCATCATTGATAAGTCGCAATGGGAATGCGCTGGCGTTAGTTTTCCATACTGTATGTCACCAACTGTCAAAAAATTAGGCCTACATTTCAGTGAAAATGAATAGCAGGTAATATGCAACTTTTTGTTTTTTGAAACCAGCGAAAATTGCAGGATAGTGTAGATTAGAACATGGATCCACACGTCACATCACGCACTTAAAGCGCTTCTGTGAACGGAGAAAACAGAATAAAGCTAAATATATAAAACTAATATATAGGCCTATATGCGAAATATAGGCTATTTGCCTTAAATAATTACAGATTAACAAAACGAAAGGAAGCATTTTACTGAGCTTCGGATCATGCGACAGGGTCCAAAGTTCACAAAAAGGAAACCGAGATGGTAGAAAAGGGAATCGAGCTTGTTTTCTGTATTTTACGGCTTTACAGTTTTGAATCATTTCTTGCTTCTATCCGTATCACCATAATTTACGGAGTAACGGATTCCTGTTCCTGTGATCGCGCCGACGCTTCACGGCACGCGCACACGTTCTTGCATTGCTTGACATAGCAGCATGTTCATTATCAAAATATAATAGTCAACCAAACATATAGAAATTTAACCAAATCATGTTCATGCTACAGAGGTAGCCCCTCATTTAGGAACGAGCTCCTCGGTTTGTCCTGGCTGGTCCTGCTCGGAAACACCCGGTTCTATCACCCTTCACTCGCCATGTTATTCACGTTTCTGCCTGCATTCTCATGGCGGCGTGTAAGATTGCAGTCCTCCAAATGATGAAAAAGTTTTGCCGTAAACAATGTTTTTTACGACACCACGATAGAGCATAATATGAATCGATAGACTTTTTATATCGTCCATCCGATATATATCGTCATATCGCACAGCCCTACGGGAGAGTAAGCGAAATAAACAAACAAAACCTTGAAAATATTGAAAGACGTGACCACTGACCAGTGCAATATGAAGTTGAACTCGACTGTGACCGTGAGTGTCCCGCGAGACATAAACATCGGTTATCGCCATCAAGTGGTCGGGAGTGTGCTAACGCTTCAGATTCAAATATTGAGCGGAAGTTACACAGTTGTGAAGTGTCTGAAAAAATAGTTCTACTATAGCAAAATAAACGAATTGGAATCATATATTGCGACGATATATTGTTTATAATCATCAACGAACACCACTAACCACTCGGTGAGTTTAACAGTTTTGTAAACGAACATTATTGGCTGTTTTAATGACATTTTCGGACATGCCCATTGACTCCAATGTTAAATGGGTCCATGGCCAATTCTATTATAGTCAAAAACTCGAGAAAGGAACCATTGTCAAAAAAATGTTGTCCACCACTCTTGTTCATCCAAAACCAACTACAATATAGACGAAAGGTGTTAAATACCGGAATTATCCTTTATCTCTGTCTGATTTAAAGCGAGCAGAAAGCTAGATCTACTAAATTACTTGACTACGTCATGTGCTTGCTTTTATCACTCGTGTCTTTCTTCTCGGGCACCGGTTCACCTGAAGGCAGACTGTTGGCTTCAGTCTTCATACTGTACCTGGGCTCTCTGTGTGATCAGCTGGGAGGCGTTGAACTTGGCCACCACGCTCTTGAGCACCTCGTTGACGATGGAAGGAAGCACGCGCTCGTCATAGTCTTTCCCCAACTGCTGGTACAAGACTGGCAAGCTTGAGGCAATGGGCCGAGAAAGGACACGGAGACCTATGTTCACCATCTGAAGATCTGTGATGGACAGAGTCACATGAAGGTCACACTTAATGTGCTGGTCATTGACAAGGGCAATGGTGAGAGACAGGGTATGTTGCAATAACAGCAGGCTACATATTTCAGGTTTTATCAGGCACATTTTTAACAATAAAACATCTGGTTCAAAGTCACCTTTGCTTCCAGTGAGTGATGAAATCTTCCTTGGCCTAGCTCGGATATCATAGATGATGGGGTACTGGAACCACGGTATCCTAGACGTAAAAATGAAGAGTTTACTGCTAAATGAAACTTTCCCTCATGTTGTTCTGACCTGTATCATGTTCTTTCTTTTGTGAAGCATGAAGTAAAATGTTAGGCAGAGCGCCCAAGTTCCTTATCTCTAAACATAAAAAATAGATTTATATTTTTTTAAATACTTATTACTCTGCTGAGCTCCAAAAAACTAAACATTTAAAGAGTCATAAAAGCACGTTTTAAATATTGAACCACATTTGAGATTTGTGAGATGATGGGAAGATAACGGTTAACATTAAATTTAAATTAATTTTATTCAGGATGCATTCAATTGATCAAAAGTGACAGTAAAGGCATTTATAATGTTATAAAAGATTAATGTGTCAAATAAATGCTGTTCTTTTGAACTTAAAAAAGCCATTAAAAAGTATCACGGTTTCCAGAAAAAGGAGGCAGCGCCTCCTCAAAATTTGGTGAGAAAATAACCCATATTATAAAAATAAAAAGTGTATAAATGACCTGTTTTTCTAAAGTAACGGCAGCGCCACCGCGCGGTGTAAAGTTACAGCGGGACGCCGAATTTTTAAGGCCGAATATAGTTAATTTTAAGTCCCAATATATAGAGATGTTAATGTGGCTCCATGTGTAAATTAGTACAAATTTTTAATGGTCGCACATTTTCTGAAGAACAAATCTTTTTTTTTTCTTTCCATCAACACAATTGAACATTACTGACTACTGAGTAGGGCTGGGTATCGTTCAAAATCTTTCGATACCGGTTCCTAACGATACTTTTTTCGATAACAATTTTATGAAATCCATTTTAACAAGATTACATAACATATTACCTCAGAAAAACTTTTATTTTTTATTTATTTATTTTTATTTTTTCAGTTTGACTCATGCTCCTTAGCCAGTGCACAAAGGAACAAAAAATGTTTTATAAAGCGCTCATGCTCACCAAAGCTGAATTTTTAAATAAAAAAATACAGTAGGCCTAAAACTTTAGTAATATTGTGAAATAGTATTACAATTTAAAATCTTATTTGAATATATTTCAAAATGTAATTTATTCCTGTGATGTCCAAACTGAATTTTCAAAATCATTACTTCAGTGTCACATGACCCTTCAGAAATATGAAAACGGTTTGCTGCTAATATTTTGGAAACTATGATACATTTTTTCATGATTCTTTGATGAATAAAAAATTCAAAAGAAAAGCATTTATTTAAAAACGAAAAATTTTGTAACATTACACATGTTTTAATGTCACCTTTGATAACTTTAATGCATCTTTACTGAAAAAAAATAAAATCTGACTAACCAACACATTTTTGAACGGCAGTGTACATTCAGTAGGTTATTATTTATTGCAATATAAACACTGGAGTGATCAACAAGGTATCTCTTCATTTACCAGTCGAAGACGAAGCAACTGTCTGCTCTTTACTCCGTGCACTGTCAAGGTCTTCATCGTGTTTGTCGTGGTACCGGTCAGCAATTATTTTACCGCAAATACTGCATCGCGCGCTGTTGGAATCGAGCCTGGAGAAATGTACCCACACTTTTGATCGACTTTTCCACATCTTTAAGGTATTATGTGTGTGTGCTCGCATCTCGTATGAATATGTGCGCGGAGAGTTTGTGTGTGTGTGCTCGCGTCTCATACAAGTATGCGCGTCGAGAGTTTGTGCGCGCGCGCGCGTCTCATATGAATATGTGCGGGCCGCGGAGAGTTCCGCGCGTCTCGTGTGTGTTTGTGAGTTTGTGTGTATGTGTGTGAGCGACTTTATGTGTGTCGCGTTTATGTGTGTGCATTTCATATGTATGTGTTTGAGCACTGACGTTGATGAGTTAACTCCTTAGGTATCAAAATCTGGAACCGAACAACATGTCATTTTTCGATACTCGATAGTATCGAGGCAATTCGGTCGGTACCTAAAAAGTATCGAGACTCGGTACCCAGCCCTACTACTGAGTGCCATAATGAGTGCCCAAGCTTGTGTGCCTGTAACTCTAAAAGTAATAAAGATATCTTAATAGCCTTATATCCTCATTCTAAATAAACTTTTCTTTTGTAATCTTTTTAAAGGTCCTATGGGTCAATCCTATAGATATAATAATTAACCCATTTTCAATATATAGCTACACCAGTATATTACTGTATCATCAACCTCTATTCAAAACGATAAACACAAACGTTTTTTTTTTTTTTTTGTCAGGAAGATACATAGATGGCATAAAATTTAAAAGCACAAAAACTGAACGTCTTTGAAATTACAACAAAAAAAAAAAAGTTTTTTTGTTATATTCATGATGGACAGCCTTAATGTACCTGATGTGCAATCCTTCTGAAAGCACAGTGTCCATCTGCATCCCTCCGATTCTGTTGAAGATAATGGCTCTCTGTCCACCCTCAACTACACACACACACACAAAGCAAAACACAATTAGTTATTAAACTCCCAATAAAGCACGCACGAGTTTAAGAAATGTAAGAGAGTAAAAAATGACAGGGATAACTTTCATTCATTACATAATTTGCCCATCCTAACCATGTAATCATTCTTAATTTTTCAGTGTGTGTATTACCGGTGTACGTGGCTTCTTTGACCCCGTAGGCAAGGGCTCCGGCTCCGATGAGCAGCTTCACGCCCAGCCCGAGCCCTCGAGGGCCGGACCCCATCCGGCCAGCAATCTGCCTCAGCTGCTGCAAAAAGTTCTGAGACAAACAGACACATAAAGTCAGACTTTTCAAATGGCTATTTATATTAAATGAATGATGTTGTCTTATATCTAGGCAGCATGATATCATGTTCAACATGTTCTTCCAACTAATGCATAGGCATCACGATTAAAGAGACTTGAATCGCCAATGATACAGAGGTGGGAACTGTGTAGATTTATAGGTCAAATACTTTAAAGCCATATAACTGATCTCAAGCCAGTTTGACTCAAACTCAATTTAGAAAGGCTTTTATAGCAGCCTACAAAAAGAAAATGTATCAAATTAAAAATGTTATTAGTGGTTTTTATGCAAGATACCAGTAGCTTGCTGAAGAATAAGAATCCAGTTAATAAATGAATGTGGGATACGAGTACAAGTCAGTTAATGCAATTCAAGTGTACCAAATTGACCTTGTCTAGGACAAATGAGGGCCAACTTTAAAATACTGTTATAAATGCACCATATAACCGAGACAAATTGTGATTTTAGAGTGAGCTACATCATAATAATTATATTTCAATGAAGGTCACACACATAAAGTTATACAAGGTGCGTCATAGTGGCATAACTGAACCCTGCAAAGCTAGCACACTAGCATAGCTTTTTTAAAAGACATAAATAAACCTAGACAATTACATGCAAACTACTAGAAGCCAATTATTTAAAATACAGTTATTGCCTGCCAACAAAATGTTCATATACAATTCCAAAACTTTCTTTATATTATTAAATATGATGTAACTTACTCCGGGATCTTTATTCGCCATGCTGCTGCTGTCCTGTCCTGTCGGCTGAACGTCACCTGTGACAGTCCAACCACGTGATGCAGCACTTCCTGGTTTACCGCGTGGCACCACGGGAGTTGTATTCTACTGCTCGAGCTGTAGTGCAGCAGTGAACTGAATGAACGTGGTTTAACCGCGAAGATCTTTAACAAAGCTTTCTTTGGAGACCCGTGGAGAACCTTTTGCTTTCGTAGTTGGATTAAACTTTAATTTTATATCACTGTTGGGTCTATTTGTGATTTCACGAGAGTCCTTAAACATGTCGGGAGGGGGCAGTAGAGAACTCTTGTTTACATAGATTAATGCTCAGCAATATTTTCTACACACGTTTTCATTTTCTGTCTGTTGATTCTCAAGTGGATCTCATGAAAACATCTCTAAAGCTAAATATTAATTAGATTTACATTATTGGGTAACATTTTATTTTAAGGTGACGTAATTAGGCTACACGTTACACAACATGTAGCAGTAAATTTAAGCATAAAAGTAACTAACCCAAAATTAAACCCTAACTGTAACTCTATAGCCTACTAATTTCATGTAGTTTATTAATATTACTCAGTAGGCTACTTATTTGAGTAAGCACAATATAACTACGTCACCTTAAAATAAAGTGTAACCCACTTTTTTGTTTTAATTGAATGTAATTTTATTTAAATAAGCAAAAAGGCAGTGTACAATTATATGAATGTTCTTTTTATTTCTTTTTAGCCTATTTAAATCAACATAAAGTCAGTACTGCCATATATACAGTGAACGAGAATGATAAATAATAACCTTAATGGTCCTAAAAAATACCTTAATTTTTAATTTCAACAAAATGTAATGTATTATTTCTTTAATTAATAAAATGTTACAGACATCTCAGTGTGTAAGCCCTTACATATTTCAGACATTTCTCTCTCTCTCATGTTATGTAACCTGGCCTCAAAACTGCAATGAGATCGACGACACATCTGTACATCACACACTCTCACGCCATCATGGCTGTATAAACTATTTAATTGATTGAAAATGCTGGAAAATTTATGCAAAGAAGACCTTTTTTCTCAAAAAATCAAACATGCAATGAGTCATACTGTAAATAAGTATAATATATTATGATGCAAAGCTGCCTGTCTCTGCTTCCATCCTTCCCCCAAAAGTTATTTCAGTGTCTCCTAATCATTGATGCTAAGACAATCAATTACTGTCATTTTACTCAAGACTTTTTCATTTCAAAATCTTTTACCCAAGTCAGTCAGACTAATAGGTTTCCCACAGCTCGTGTGGCACGCAGTGTATTTGTTTCCATGTGTCAGAGATACCTGACATGATTGACTTTCCTTCTCCAAATCCTGTTCTGAATCTGTCACTTTTTATCCCTTCTCGTCACAATGGCAGATGGTGGATGTATGAATTTGACACGGTGACAGTAACACTCTGAACACCCATGTGATGCTCACTGTTCTGTCATTGTGTGACCTTTGACTAGTCTGACATCAGCCCATCTGGCATCTCCTGGGCTGAGGCATTCATTCATGGCATTTACTTCAATGCATGCATGTCCTGGCCTGTTCACTCGTGTCTAAGCGACCTCAGGTCAAGTGGGTCAAATAAAAAGTAGACCCAAGATCAGCCGGCACTTTAAAGCACCCCATGCAGTCAGTATTTTTATCCCTTTAAACTGTTTTTTCCTTGAAAAACATCTCTTCTTACTTTAAAATAGCTTGAATGTAACTCTACACCCTTGCCTCATTTAGTATAAGCGGTTTTATGAATATGCAAATTAGCCCCGCCTCCACGCACTCGCACCAGCTCAGAGATCCACTCGTTGACGATCACACCTTGACCTGATTGGTTACAAAGTAGTTTGTGACGTCAGAAACACCAGCGATTTCAAACCGTGTTTTAGAGACTGTCTTTGGTTCACTGCAGTTTTAAGGAGAAAATACTCAGCAATAGTGATCACTTATGAATTTGCACATGGTTTGTCTTAAAGCATATTAAAAACACAACATAGGCATATAAACAACATTCAAATATTGATTTTCACCACATCAGTGGTTTTAGTTTCAGAATGGTCAATGTAATAGTTTTCTCAGGTCACCAATTCATGATACCAGTAATTATTAGGTAAGATCAGGTTTTACTTTTTACAGTGTTCAAAATGAATTACTCAGCAGTTAGTTTCAGGCCTCAAATTTGGTGTTCCTCTTATATGTTCCCTGTGTCATGTCAGGACATTTGTTATATTTCCTGCTTCCTGTCTCGTGAGCCGATTTTGTAGTCCTTTGTATTTAGTGTTGATTAGTCCTGGTAGTTTCCCAGGTGTGTCTTGTTGGCTCCTGTGTAGCCTATGTATAGCCCTTGTCAGTCATTAACTGTATGTATACACATAGTCCGTGTTCCTGTTTCCTTCGTTTCTCTCGATGCGCAACAAAAAACTCACGTGACTTCGCCTCAGAGGATGTGATTGGAAAACTGGACTAGTGGACCGACTTCTTTGCACAGCATCTCTAATGTTGGTTTGATCATTTTGAAATGCCTGAGCCAAAGTCTGTCATCAGAAAGATTTGCTGTAATGACGGAAGTGTCTCATGATTGCGTTCCCAAACACCGGCATCCAAACACAAGATAACATGATGACATTATTATCGTTCTGAGACGCAAGTCATTTATGATGTATAAGAAACTAAAACAGTTTCTTACGCGATTGTAACAGCTTCCATTTTTATTAAGATATTTTGCTAAATTTTCCCAGGAAGTGATGATTCTGTTCTCTTAAAGTCTTAAATTTGCAACTTTGAATGGAAACCTATCAACTGATAGTCTATGCCGTTGTGGGGGGATTTTTCAGCGACTCGTTCTGCAGGTTACATTGTTTTGGCAGTAGGTGGTGACAAGTAAAGTCTTTATGAGTGAGTCATTGAATTATTAACTCAACTGATTTGTTCAACACTGTGACTCATTGAGAAATAAAGAACAGTTGCCTAGTTCTGGCATGAAACTCTAGATGGCGTAGGCTGATAAGTCTTTGACTCATTTGGTAGCGATCCCATCATTATCTTCTATTCCGCCAAGACCATATCCATTACCATTGCCATTCTCTACTATTACTATACCAATCTCCCGAGAGTTGTCATGACAGAACTATGTGTTGATGCTGAATACGGTGTTTGTTTGGGGAATAGAAATACACATAATAGAAATAACTGGCAATTTCTAATATGTAAATTTAGTAACATTAACGTCTTTGTTCATTGAACTGCTTTATATTGCACTCTCACTTGTGCTTTAGTAATGGATGATTACCCGCGGCCTCACCAAATCCACAACCTGTAATATTTGAAGCAACAAAACTCTTGCTCATATGATATTGCTTAATTACTTGATGCAGACTGGCTCATGCTTTTACGACCATGTGTGTGCTCTAGAACTAATTTACATTTCAAATAGTGAAATCTTAAGGCATACTTACTCAAAGAGATGCTCATTAATTAAGATTCGTCAGTCTGCTCTGGGACAGAGGCTTCATATATATAATCTTCTCATTTCCAGCTTCAGGCTTGACTCAGTTCGCACACAGGAGAACACAAGGACATGTGTGCCAAGAGTGCAAGGTTGACTTTGATAACAGTTATTCTCCATCTTTACGGTTCGTCACTTGAGAGTGGGTTGTGAAAAAGCAGATGTAGGGTCATTGAGCATGAATGTCTGTCTCCAGGACATGGAGATTAGTTTGTTTGTTTGTATGATGGTTGTATAGAGAATGTGAGGTCTGTTGAAACAACTCTTACAAGCAAGTGGGTTCATTTAAAAAAAACCTTGAAGAATGAGAAGACTTCATGACGGATAAGAATTCATTTAGGTTCACCAATTGTATGTGTGCGCTTTTTAAACACAATGTTAAACAGCAGCCTGAAGGTTAGCAATTTGTTTAGTAAAATTGGTGCCTTCTGGCCTCAATGGAAATGCAAAATATATCAGGTTAAATAGTCCCACATCTTATGTGTTATAATGACCTGAAATCTGTATTTTTGTTATAGAAAACAAATAAACACACATGTTAAGTTTACACATCTTGCATATTATATTTCATTTAAGATATTTTGCATAATATGTAGTTTACAATAATTTGCATAGTCTTCATAATATGTGACACTAATGTGCATTTAATTCATATGACGTCATTGTCTGCATGTGCAAAAGTCAAATGTATTACATATAAATTGTGGAAAGCAACACTGTGCATCAGTCTGGTCCGGATAAACTGTGGGACAAACAGTTCAAAGAGGATATCCAGAATTCCCACTGCTAATATCAGGGCACACACGAGTCACTGCGAGGTCAAAGCAGCCGGCACATTAAACAGCACAGAGAACGGCTGACCTGAACCGCTCAGTCTGTGAACTGAGACCGGTGCAAATGAGCAAATGCTTAATGACATTGAATAATATCATAAAACATTATTTTCTCACGCAGAAACAGTTCTGCGCCTACAATACAAGACCATAATGAATTCCCAAAGAATTCAAGAATTAAAGGCCCCCTGAAATCAAAATGTACGTTTTTTAGCTTTTAGTATGAATATGTTAGCCTTAAAGCTACACTGTGTAGGAATTACTCCCATCTAGCAGTGAAGATGTATATGACTACCAACTGAATATTACTTTCTAGCCGCTCCCGTTCCGAGGGCGTTTTAACTCCTACAGTGGCCGTATTATTTCAAATCTGCCGGCAGTCGCGAGTAACCTCCCGCTCGCATTCGTCACGGTGCCACTGAGTGTAAAAACATGAAAGGCGACGCTTGAATTTCCAGGTATGTCGCTCTTTGGCTAATGTATTTTCAAGATGGAGGCGCAACATGGCTTCTGCCATTCGAGCAGCTCACCCGTATGTATTATAAATGACAGATTCTACGCTTACGAGAAAACTTGATTAGTTAGAAGTAATTACACATTAATGAGCACATATGATTTTGAAAGAACAAAGTGGTTATTCAGTGTTCATTAGTGTTCATTCAGTAGTGTTTCATCGTCATAATGGCCTGGCAGCAGAATACAGAGCTTTCAGTCGTTTTTGCGGATCCGTGTGTAAGGGGAACGTTTTGACAATGGTTTCGTCTGTACGCGGAAAACTCAAAGAAAAAAAGTCTCAGTTTTAAGTATATCGTTGTCGTGTAAACGTACCCTCAGTCGTGAACTACAGTTACCATCATGTTCACACAGTGCACAAAAACGCCTCTGCAATTACTCACAATGTCTCTCAACGCAGGGACTGGTGGTGGGAAAACAAAATTACTTGCGTTACTTATTTGAAAAAGAAACTCAGATATTTTGTCAGATATATAATGCATTACTTTACTCATTATTTAAAAAGTAATCAGATTACTTAACTCACATCTTGTAATGTGTTACATCTAACACTTGGAAAAACTTGTTACAAAACTTGCTTTCTTAATAATGTATTCATTATTCCTACTACGTAGATGTTTGAAGACACTTTAGTTACCGAAGAAATTTCAGTTACTTTTTAACCCCCCCAAAAAAACAATGTTCCTCCTGAATGAGAACTAGCTTCTGTCCTAAATACTTGAACGTAAAAACAATTGAGGGCAAATGTAAATGCTTATATTGTATTGCACATTAAACACTTACAGATCTTCTTGATCAAGAAATGCAAACATTTTTAAAGATCATGATCCAGAAATGAGATGTAGTCGTACAACAGTGTATTATTATCACTGCAAAGTCTAGACGTATAATCATTTGATTTATTGTTTAATTTTTTTGTCACATACTCAGGATGTGGATTTACTGAAACCATTAGAAATTCATGAAAAAATCCCAAGGAAGATTATTATTGAGTTGGGTTATTGAGGATTTCTATGTCCTGACCTTATTTGTCATGACTCAGGGAGGAGAAATATTTGATTACATGCCAGCTCATTAATTTGAAGCTGCATACAGTGTAGACCGGATGACTGCGAGTGAATAGGTTGTCGTGTGTCTCACTTCTGATTAAGCTTGGACTGCTACACTGAACAAGAGACAATCAATCATAATGAATGCCTCCAATGAGACAGTGATGGAAGGAACAGGGCACTACCGCACTCAACAAAAAATCCGTAAAAATAGGGCACAATGTACTGTATTAATCTGAAGGAATTTTCTGTATTTATTTTTTGTCCCGGTAATGAGCTGCCAGTACCTTTTCTGTTGTTTTACGGATTTATTGTCGTGCAAGCAAGGAAATTATATACTATAAATTCGTAAAGTTATTGAATGAATGAATGAATGAACGAATGAATGAACGAATGAATGAATGAATGAATGAATGAATGAATGAATGAATGAATGAATGAATGAATGAACAAATTTGTCAAATGAATAAAATTAATAAAAATGTCTCTATCTCTCTCTCTTTTTGTCTCTCGATTTATAATGAGAGTGTTATACATCATGGTAGTATATGTGGTAATGTCTTTAATTAATGCTAATTTAAATAAAAATATAGAGAATCGGTAACAATAATGGTTAACAAAAAAAAAGCATAAAAATACAATAATAATAACGATAATAATTAATATCCCTAAAATAGGATGACATGTTTTTGTGAGGTTTGACTTCAGTCACAAAGCATTTATAGAGGAGTTCAATATGTCAAACTTGATACTTGATTAAGTATTACATAAAAAAGAAGAATATTTTGTTAATATCTACTTATTTTGTTGAACAGCTTGTAATAAAAAAAAAAATAGGCTATATTTAGATGATACATGTATGTGGAAGACTGTAAATGGTTTCCAATTTCCTCAGATTAACATGCTTTTACCACTCAGCAGTATAAAGTACAGTAATAAAGTGTGCAGTAGTGTACTTCCTCTTCCTCCAGCAGCATCAGCAGCACATCTTGAGTGTTGATGTTATTCATGGGAGGTGGCATTCTGCTCAATAAGGCGTTTCCGCGCTCAAGTGGGCTGGGACTCGAGCGTTTCCACTAAGGAGTGTGTGGAATAACCCGAGGGGAAAAAAAGAGGAAGACCATACTTGCTTCACGATCCCTCTCTACCGCGAAGCTAACATGTAATATGAACGTCAGAAACTCGGATGCGCGGTCTCGTGAAAGGTCCTGTAAGAGGAACCCTCACGTGGACGTAGCCGGAGCATGAAAACAACATCTCGAGACTCAGGGATTGCTCCGCTCATCTTTCTCCTCCACATTGACCATTTACAGTAGCGGGTACCAACACACGGCGGGTGTTTTCAGCACTTGGACTGAATATGTACCAGGGACATTCACAGGTAAGCTGGCATGCTTCTTTTATCTATTATTGGCCAACGGCGCGTGAAGCATCTCATACCGGCACGTGCGCATGTAAAAAACTAAATCATCCTCAAATTGAGGAGTTAATACTATTCTCACCGGTCAAATCGCACTCTTTAAGCTCTATTTTAGCATGTGAGCAATGGGCAAAACACATTTCACGACATAAGCTTTAATTGCATGAGGAGGACGTTAACTCTGAAGAAAAGATCATTTCAAGGCATTGTTTTGTCCCATTGAAACGTTTAACTGTGTGAACACCATGTTCTGGTTTTATTTGTGTCATGTATTGAATAAAACATATGTTTTAAAGGCCCTCAAAAAAAGTCCCTATTAAGTTTTTTTATGTGTCATATTATTGTAAGATAACTTTTAAAAGGCTCTACTATACTATATGGTAAAATATATACTTTCTTTACTATAGTATTATAATTATATGTTTTTTCCTCAACATCCATTGTGTAAATACCAAGATGTAATCGTATAAATGTGTTGCACATTTATTTGAAGAACTTTAAGCAGTTTTAAATGCATTTAAATGCATTGGTGGTGGTTGAGGAGATTCCCCCCTTCTATGTAAAGCGCTTTGGGTGTCCAGAAAAGCGCTATATAAATGTAATGAATTATTATTATTATTATTATTTATTTCCTTTTTCCTTAAAAAACAAGACATTTCATCAATAAAAAAT